>NC_089503.1:174617811-175242811 GCF_036850995.1 Saccopteryx leptura
GTTTTGGAGGAGTTAACACTTGGGAGGCACAGACAGGGGAAAGGAGTGATATTTGTCCTCAAACAGCAGCCCCTGACCTAAGGCTCTGCTGAACTTGGACGAGGCTGTATGTCAAGCCGTGGGGTAATTTTGGCAAACCGTCCTTGCTTTAAATTTAATACTTTTAGAAAAACATTTCTATATTAAAACAAACATTTAAAAAATAAAACAAAATGCAAAATACATATAGGCTTCTTTGATGATAATACAACTTCAAAGAAATGTTGACTCCCCAGGAGTCCCCTCCGTGTTTGTATCTTCTTGTGGCCATTGGATCAATTAAGGAACCAGATCTGAGGAGCCCTGACATCCTTGGCCAACTCAATTTTCACAGCAACTCTACAAGGTAGGTACAATCATGCGTACAGATGAAGAAACTGAGGTTTATCATGGGTATATAACATGCTCAAGGTCACTGAGCTAATGAGCAGCAGCATCAGAACTCAGACCAGGATCTGTGTTCAAAGGCTAAGTTTTTCCCCAGGAGCCTGGGTGGTTGATAAATGATAAAAAAAGAGATAAACCTTAGATAGGCTGGTGCTAAATCACAGAAGGTCTTGGATACCAGACTGAAATAAAGGTTGCCTGCCAAAAAAATGTTCATAACCCACCAGGGTTTCATCTGGAGGAGCCGAAGGTAAGACCAGGAAAACAGCTGTGGCCACAACAGATCAAGTTATTCTCATCTCGGCTCCTCTGGGGCCACCTCTTAACCCTGAGACAGAGCATGACCTTGGCCCAACAAGGGCACTGTTCCCATTGCAGAAGTAGAAAACGTATCTCTTTTCCTCCCTCCCTCCCTCCCTTCCTTCTTTCCTCTCTCTCTCTTTCCCTCCCTCCCTCCCTCCCTCCTTCCTTCCCTCCCTCCCTTCCTTCCTTCCTTCCTCCCTCCCTCCTTCCCTCCCTCCCTCCCTCCCTTCTTCCCTCCCTTCCTTCCTTCTTTATTTCTACTTAGTTCTGTCCTGCAGAGCACAAAGGGCTCAGAGTTACTGGCCAGCCCCTTCTGGAACTGAATGCTGGAGAAAAGGTGTCCTTCCCAGGACTAGGAAATATTCCCTAGTTGACACAACAGGAGAGAATGGTATTATTGAGTCTGAAAGGGAATCAGGGGAGAGTGGACACCTCTGGGGGCAGCTGCAATCTTTTAGATCTATTACTTTCCACTTGGAGGTCAGTGAGACAAAACGTCGTGTTGCCATGAAAATCAAGAGCTTTCTGTTTTTTTTCATAGGAGGGAAAAGAAACTTCAAAAAGGACCTCCAAATAGTAATTCAGGGCAAATACAAAGCGGAGAGTTATTGGTGGCTTGAGATCAGTTGAAAACTGCTCCTTTGACTAGGAGACAGTTGCTACGGTTCGCAATGGAATGTTTTTGTCTTTCTTCTTTTCCTTTTTTAGTAGGTGTTGCGAGAATTTATTAAGAAACCAGCCGATATCCTGGAGATCCTCGGGCCACCTCAGGTACTGCTGTTGCTGTACAAACCCTCTGATGGACTCATGTTTCATCAGCTGGTACTGAGACAAGGACCCGACTACCACCACGATGAGGGCGCTGTTGAGCTCAGCTAAGCTCCTGCTCTGGGCATAACGGAAAGCTTCCAGGCACCACCCATCTCTAAGGAAGTGCCTGCTCACAAAGCAGACAGTCTTCCTGCTGCTCCACACGGCATCATGGATGTTGGCAGTGTGGGTTTTCCCTGGCATAAAGTCTCTTTCTTCGAAGCACAGGTGAAATCTGTTTTGGTCGCTGTACTGAGCATCGAGGTGTTTTAGCAAAGCATTCTGTACCCATTCAAAGTCTTTGCTACTGAAGCACACATAGGCATCATATTTGTATGTATCTAATTGTCTTGTCTCAGTTTGTTCCTTGAACACCAGTCTCTGGACTGTCTTGTAACAGAGGAAGCAAGACCCCCGGAACTTCGTGACTATGAGGACAGTCATGAGAAACAGAATCAAAGTTACAGTGAAGAACATGTAAAGGGAAAACCTCAGAGACTTCAAGCTTTCCTCTTCATCACAACCCTCTGTGGACAGAGAGTAGAGGGAAGTCCCAGAGAGCGAGTTGGGGTATGTGCAGTATATGTCTGCACGAGACCCAAATATGGTGACATTGGTTTGATTGAGCCACTTGATGAAAGTGCTAAGTTCACACTCACAGATGAGCTTGTTATGAGTGATGTCCAAGATACTAAGGGATGCAAACACACTAGGATCCGGGGAGAGAAGCTGGTTTCTGGATACATCCAGGATCTCTAAATTAGGAGGTAAGTCACTGGGAGAAAGAACTGTCAGCCTGTTAGAGTTGAGGTGAAGTCCCCTTAATGTAATCAGAGAGCTAAATACTCCTGGCGGAAGGAAATTCAGGTAGTTACTATTCAAGTACAGGACTTGGAGACGGGAAAGCCCCTTAAAGACATCCCAACAGGACCCTGTCTCCCAGGCAAGTTGCAACATATTTTCTCCAAGGAAAAGCTGCTCGAGGCTGAGACTCCCTGAAGGGGCATGAGTTTGGGGACAAAAGGAAAAGCGATTTTGATTTAAAATGAGAATCTGGAGATGTGGAATCTGGAAAAGAAAGTAGAGATTATCCAGGCTTTCTAGCCTGTTCTCTGATAATTGGATAAAGTTGGCTGCAAGTTTGATGTTTGGCAAAGTAATCAGTTTATTGCCACCCAAGAAAATAGTAGATACGTTTGGGATAAAAGGAATTGTTTTCAAAGCATTATCCTGGAGGTCCAAGGTACTTAATCTTCCCAGGGATCTGAATGTATTGTCCTGAATGATCCCAATGTGATTCCTTTGCAGATCAATATAGGCGACATTGGGTAGTCCATAGAAGTTCGAATTATACAGTTCCCCCAGAAGGTTATATGACAAATTGAGAACCTGGAGTTTGTCGAGTCCATAAAATGCCTCATCTGCAATCTTGTTGATCTTGTTGTGGGCAAGGTTCAGGACCCTCAACTCCTTGAAGGTCTTAAAGAGTCGGAAGTTCAGGGAGAAGATATAGCCACGCGAGAGGTCCAGCTGTATGACTGGGCTTCTGGCCAGGCCAGCAAACGTGTTCTGGTCAGGATCTTTGAGGTTATGGTATCCAATCCCGGAACCCATAATGTGGGAGGCAAGAACCAAAGAGGAGATCTGGCTGCCATTGATGGCATTGCTAAAGTATCTTGTGATGTCCACAGTCCAGCCATTTTGAGAAACATCTAAGGTGTCCAGGACCATGTTCCTGAAGGGGTTCCCACACTTTCCCCAGTCCACCGAGACCCTGTTGTACAGGTGAGTAGCAGCAAGCCTTAGGAGGGACAGTGTCTTCCCTTGGAGGGGCTGAAGGTCGTGTTCACACACAATGGCTATTTCGTTGAGGAAAAAGTCAATGGACTTCAAGGAATTTAAATCCCAGATGAAGAATGAAGGGAAAGGCTGTGAATGTGATTTATGGACAGGTCCAGGCGAGACAAAGACTCTAAATTTCTGAAATAACCATCTTTTAACACAGCATCAGAGAGATTACAGGAAAAGAGTCGAAGTTCAAAGAGATGGCGCAGTCCCTGAAAAGCGTCTAAATGCAAGAAGGCCACCGAAGTGTAGCCCAAGTCCAGGACTTTAAGATTGGACAGGTTTCTGAAGGCTTCTTTGTCAATCGTTAGGGAGGTAAACTGAGCCCCAAGCTCCAGCAGCTGCAGCTTCTCCAAGAAGGGGAATGATGTAGCTGTGACAGTCTTGATAAAGTTGAAGCTGAGCAGGAGGTGCTCAGTGGTGTTGGGGACCTGGGGGACGTGGGTAAGATTGCAGAAATGATATAAGGCTATCCGACCATCAAAGGAGCAGGAAGAAATTCCAAGCACAGGACTGGCCATGAGCACCACTCCTAAGAGAAGGTAAAGGTGATCTCCCATTATCCTACAAAGAAGAAGGGAGAAAGAAAATACAGTGATCTAAGCTTGAGGCATTGCACGTGGGTTTTTAGCACTAGGGAGATCCTTTGAGCGTTAATGTAATGTGCCTGCTCTCTTAGACCCTTTGATCTTCTGGCTCCATGAACATGGCTGTTGACAGATATGGTCTAGGGTAGACAGAGCTGTTCTTTCTATCACTTACATTGCATTTCCTACATGCCGCAGTGGTTCTGAACTGTTTTGAGGTTATGGACCTCTTCGAGAATCTGATAATAGCTCTGATTTCTTGTCCTCCAATAATGTACTTGCACATCAAAACAAGTTTTGAATTTCAGGGGTTTCACTGACCTCTTGAAGCCTGCCTCTTTCAACTTCACATCAAGAAACTTTTAGTTTATATAGAACAACCACCACATTTTATATTCTGCAACAGGGCTTGGAAAACTTTTTCTGTAAAGGGCCAGATGATAAATATTTTAGGATGGCAGTCCAAATGCCATAGTTGCCAACCTCTTTCTAGAAAAAAAAAAGAGAACAGAAACTTTGATTTCACAAGTGAAGATTTTAAGTGTCTGTCAGACATGTTCTGAACTACCAGCAGTTATGGGAAAGAGCTAATGTGGCCCCAAGTTGCTGACAGCTGCTGTTTTATCCAAGCATCAGAATGGATTCTCATCTTTTATAACCAAACAGAAGAAACCCTGCAGAGACACAGGAGTGAGAACAGCTCAGAACAACAGAGCTAAAGTTTCTAGTTTCACTCCTATCTTTCATACACAACTCAGTGCCGCTCCACAAGTAGACACTTAACTAGGTGTTGACCTTGAATGTGTGGTAATTAGTCATGAAAGAGAGCCCCAAACGACATCTGTCCCAATAGATAATGATTTCCAAATCCACTGGCTTGTGGTGGCACAGTGGACAAAGTGCCGACCTGGAATACTGAGGTCACCAGTTCAAAACCCCGCGTTTGCCCAGTCAAGGCACATATAACAAGCAAGCAATTAATGAACAATTAAATTGAAGCAACTATGAGTTCATAATTCTTGCTCCCCCCTTTCTCTCTCTCCTCTCTCTGTAAAACCAATAAATGAAGTCTTAAAAATAATTAAAGAAAGAAACAAGCAAAACCCAGCACTACTGATACCTGAGCCTGAGCGCTAGAAATGCAGGTTCAGTGGGTCTGATAGAGCCTGGAACGTACATTTTATAGCCAAATCCCAAGTACTATACTTTGAAGCAAGCAGTTCTTGGACTATGATGTGAGAAACACTCAGAAGCCCGAGATTCTCGTAGAGGAAGGACGCAGAGGGTGGCTGAGGGCTGGGCTTTATTACGAAGGCTGGGCTAACATGTATCCAGGGCTTTGAGGGGTAACGGAGCAGCCTCACTACTCCTGCCAAGTGCTGTTAATTAAGATAATGAGCCCTGAGGGAGAAGGGTCAGCATCTCTTTCATCCGAGTGGAATCCATTTAGCGTAACTCCCAGCCATTAGCGGAGCACATTCCCTTTCTTGCCTTAATTGCCGGGACATCACCGCTGCTTGCCTGAGCTTGGCTGAGTTATGGGCCATGGTGTCTCTGTGGAAGCGGGCACCTGCGCTCCCCGAACACCACCGTGAGCCCACAGATCCCTCGGGCCGGGGCCAGGGCTATTCCTGTGCTAATATAACGCTTGATCCTTAACAAATAATAGTACTCATGGGCTCCTTGGCAGGCCTGGGGATTCTGAGCTGGGCTGCAAGGCTGTGGAGAGAACGCTTCTCCTGACAAGTGGTGGCCCACACCTGTAGGCGACCGGAGCATGCGCGTGGAGGACTCGCTGAGTACGTTGAATTCATTTCCAAATGAGCGCTTGGAACAGTTTCCCCAAAGTTCATGTAGCATTAAAGGTCCTGGGCTGAATCCAAATGTGGATGCGAAATGCAAGTTTAGCTTTGGATAAAGGCTGAAGGCCAGGGGACAGACAAGGTGAACATCACACAGGGCACATGTGTTCTCTAGATGCAGAATCCAGTAGCCGGTCAGGACAACCAGCTGTGGGCACCATGAAGTCCCAAACATTGCTAAGGCTGCAGTCCTCCCAGCCCAGCATCCTGCCTCCCATGACAGTTCCGAGAAAACATGTGGGCTACAGTTGCAGCTCCCTTCATAACCACCATGATGACCTTGAAGCACTTCTGGAGTGACCTGTTTTTCATTCAACCCCACCTCTGCATGGAGACCAGCTGCTGTAGTTAGAATTCAGACTTGTCCTGAGGAAGTCTTGCTAGGCTGAGGCTCCTACTGTGCGGGGGTCACTATGCTAGATGTGGACGTGTCACTGCCTGCAGGGGGCTCACGGTCCTAGAGGCTCTAGAGCAGTCATGTTCAAAGAAGGGTCCCAGACCAGCAGCCTTGGCATCCCCCGGGGCTGGTGAGCTTGGCCTGCCCTGCTGAGTCAGGAGCCCTGGGCGGGGGCCTGGCAGGCTGTTGGATCAAGCCCTCTGGGTCTCGCTGATGCACACTCACATCTGAGAACCACTTGGGATTGGGTGTGGAGGGAGGACAGAAATATATACTAATGCCTACGATACCATCTGCTGGGCAACCTTCACCTATACGCTCCTCCCCACACAGCTCTGAGCTTCCTCCTTTTTCTTATTATCTCAGTCTTTGAAAGGTACTCATGTTACCCCCATTATACAGATGAGAAAACTAAGGCCCAGGAAATTTAGATCACTTAATTAAGACTACACATCCCTGTCTTCTGTATGCTACCCTCTCCTGGGTCTCCTAGCTGACGACCCCAGTAAGTCTGACCCAGACACACGCATCTCTCCCTCAGCTGCCCGAGGGGCTTGCAGAGCACAGCGGTGATTAGAAGCCCTTTGCCGGCTCCTGCTGCCCGTGAAGGTCAGACTCTTCAGGACAGGAGTTCAGGGGCCTCCCGTGGACTATAATTGAATCCTGGAATGGTGGATTAGAGAGGGCCTTAGTGCTTGACCTCTCTCATTTAACAAAGGGTGAAAGTCAAGCCAACCTGCCTTCCCGGCTAAGTCTGCAGTCTTGCCCGGGGCTGCAAGAATAGCTAGCTTTCTCAGAACTTGGCCTCCATCAGATTCCTCTGCTCAGGCTGGTCCCTGGGCTGGAATGCTACATTTGTCCCACTGCTCATTCAATTCCAAATGACCCATCCGAGGGGCCAGCTCCTCCATGAACTAGCTCTCATATTCCTGCAGGCACACTTGAGCTCCCCCCTTCATAGTCTGTTCACAGCGCCACAATAGCACTTTCTTTATGCTGTGCTCCCCCCCACCCCCAGATGGTAAATTTCTTGAGGACAACAACCCTGAAGTACATAGCACAACTGAAGCACTCCCGGAATATTTCCGCCATTAGTAGTTTTTGCAATCATTTTACTTATCTTTTAAATTTTATTTTTTATTATAGTTGATAGTCAATATTGTATTAGTTTCAGGTGTACAACAAAGGGATGCGACATTTATATGCCTTACCGTGGGATCCCCACGGTAAGTCTAGTACCCACCTGTCACTGTACATAGTTGTGACGATATTATTGATTATGTCCCCCACGCTGCACTTTGCATCCCCATGACTTATTCTATAACTGGAAGTTTGTACTTCTTTCTCCATGAACATTTTGAATAAGACGTATTTTTATCAGGAGTACATACCTCCCAGTCCAAACACAAGGAGCGTCTAATACGTTCTTCTTAGTCTCGGGGTGCAGCTCCCCTGGTTGTTTAAGAACTTCAGTTCCTGAGACTATAGGAACATCATCACAGTGATGATGGTGGTCAGTGTTTTCTTAGTGAATCAGGAGAAACAGCTTTTGTTTTCCTAAGGAAGAGCAGGGAATCCAATTAGGAAGGAGAAACAGAAAACATTACGTAGGTGTTTTTCTATGCCACACATCAATTATTTTTGCAGGAGAATTTAAAACCTTGGGTGTGTCTCTTATTAAGCAGAATTTTAATCGGAAAAGATCAAAGTCATTGTGTTAATCAAATTATGCCCAGAACCTCAGATCTTCAGAAATCTGAGGTCCAGCCTCTGGTTCAGAATGCGGGTGTCTAAGCCAGTCGGTCAGATGGGCAACTTTCTTATCTGTAATGCCGGAAGGGGAAACTCTATACAAGGGGTCGGGAACCTTTTTGGCTGAGAGAGCCACGAACGCCACATATTTTAAAATGTAATTCCGTGAGAGCCATACAATATGTTTAACACTAAATACAAGTAAATGTGTGCATTTTATGTAAGACCAACACTTTTAAAGTATAATAAGTCTCTGAATTCTTTTTAATAACGTTGTTATGCTGTTGCTAACCAATGATGAATAAAGTACTTCTTACCATTAATGCAACTTCTGGTGCTGCATGGTTTTGCTGATGGCTTTGCAGTCTGGTTGATACATGGTGAGGTTAAGCTTCACGCAGGCGTTGAGACTTCCATCTGTTAAACATGATCGTAGGTTGTCTTAACATTCTTTAGATGTGAGAAAGACTGCTCACATGCATATGTAGAGCCAAACATTGTCAATACAGCAATACTCACATGCTGCAGTGTGTGGTATGTGATGGGAAGCGCGTTCCAAGTTTTGACAATCAGCTGGTCCGCGGGTTGAAGTTTTTTCATTTCTCCCCACTGTGTTTGCTCACCAACTCTGCTTGCTGTCATGCAAGTCTTTCCAAATCTTCATTCAGTGACTTGAACTTATTCACCCACATGTCTGAGGCCTTCAGGTCAGCAGCTTGTAGTTCAAAATCTCTGACCGAGACATCAGGGATGTAACTCAGGTTGGCATTGTCCACTGCACACTTGTGTGGATAGATGATGAACTTAAAAAGACGAGTGCGCTCACGAAATTCTCCAAAGTGCACTTTGAATGACTGCAGGAGATTAGATGTGAAGCCTGCTAGCTGCTGGAGATCAAGATGTTGAGCAGGGTCACTTGCTGTGCATGCATCTTTAAACTCTCCCAGTTTTTCAAAGTGTAGTAAACGACCTGTTTCAGTGTCGGAGATGAAGAGTTCCAGTTTGTTTTCAAATGCAAACACTGCTTGTTGAAGGGATAAGACTGTATTTCCAACACCTTGCATTTTCACATTGAGCTGGTTCAGATGTTCAGTCATGTTTACAAGATAGAACTTCAGGAGCCACTCGGTGTTAGCTAACTCAGGATGCTTGACATTTTTCATTTCAAAAAAAGTCCAGATTTTGCTCAGACAAGCCGTGAAATGGCTGAGCACCTTCCCTCTTGACAACCAACGGACATTGCTGTGCAGAAGCAGACCAGGATAATTATTCCCAACTTCATCCAGCAGTGTTTTAAACTGGTGATCATTTAAAGCTTGGGCAACAATAAAGTTGACCACCCGAATGACCAGCGACATCACCTCACCAAGCTGCTCACCACACATCTGAGCACAAAGTGCCTCCTGATGTAGGATGCAGTGAAAACTTAGGATGGGTCTCTTTTCATTTTCACGAAGAAGTGCTACAAATCCTGTTTTTCCCCACCATGCACAGAGCACCATCAGTACACATGGAAGTAAGTTTATCCATCGGTAGATTTTTTTCTTTATTGAACTCAGTGAAAGACTTGAATAAATCCTTCCCTCTTGTTGTCTCTTTCATAGGCAAAACAGCAAGACTTTCCTCACGTAGTGTGTCACTGACAGCATACCTTGCAATCACGCTGAACTGGGATAAACGGCTTACGTCTGTTGACTCATCCAAAGCGAGAGAAAAGAATGGTGCTGCATTTATGTCCTTCACTTGTGTTGCCTCAATTTGATTTGCCATCATGATGGTACGATCGTGAACAGTTCTTGCCGACAGGGGCATGTCTTTTATTCATTTGCTTATCTTGTCTTTATCCAAAAAGTCATCAAAAAGTTCATTGGCAACATCAAGCATGAGTGTTTTGGCATAGTCCCCATCTGTGAATGGCTTTCCATTTCTCACAATTGCTAAAGCACCAGCAAAGCTAGCCAAATTCCAGTCACCTTGTTGGGTCCAAACATGGAGTTGCTGCTGACTAGCTTGCACTCTGCACAGTAGCTCTTGACATGCTTTCTTCCTGCTGTCCCCTGCTGGATATTTCGATGCAAATGTAGTATGGCGTGTGTTGAAGTGCCGCTTTATATTTGACCGTTTCATCGATGCAGTTTTATCATTGCATATTAGACACACTGCAGAACCTGCTCTCTCAACAAAAGCAAATTCCTCTGTCCATTCCTGCTGAAAAGTATGATACTCCTCATCTTTTGTTCTTTTAGCCATCTTCTTTGTCAAAAGGGTTTCTGCAATTAGTTAGCTAGCTACTTGATTAAAAGGAGGGAAGTTTACTTCCTGACCTCACAACAACCCGTGTACAGTACGCATTATCCAAAAAAATTTGGTGTTGTCCCAGAGGACAGCTGTGATTGGCTCCAGCCACCGGCAACCATGAACATGAGCGGTAGGAAATGAATGGATTGTAATACATGAGAATGTTTTATATTTTTAACGTTTTTATTATTTTTTATTAAAGATTTGTCTGTGAGCCAGATGCAGCCATCAAAAGAGCCACATCTGGCTCATGAGCCATAGGTTCCTGACCCTTGCTCTATACTATCATAATGCAGCCCATTTTTGTTAAATCACTGTGGTGGAGAAGTGTCTCCCTTGGATCTAGAAGTCCCTTTCACAACATTTCTGTGGTCATTTGGTTACTGGGGACTCAAGCACACGGGTGTGGACAATGCACTGTTTACAGTGAGTAGAGACTTGCAGGTTAGTGAAAAACCCCTAAGATCACCACCAGAGTGGGACATTTCTAAGCAGCACGACTAGGTAAATTATGGCTGAGTAGGAGTTGGGTAATTACTAGGTCTCAGATTTAGGATGAGACGGATGCTGGAAGTTGAACTGACGTATATTGCTTTCCATTATTTCATAGAAGATTAAACTGATGCTCACAGGGGTTAAGCACTTGCCTAGGGTCGTAAATCTATTGAATTGTGGAGCTAGGACTTGAATCCACTTGCAAACTTAGTTGTCACTTTTGATCTTTAAAAAAAAACCCACCTGACTATATGGAGAAACAGTTACAGATCCTCAATGGGTGCTTTGCATATTAATTACCTGGAGTACTTGCTGAATTGTGCGTTTCTAACAAGCCTCCAGGGCATTCTGACGCTGCTGGTTCACTGACCACAATGTGAGTGGTAGGGGCTTAGGTGACCCGTTATTTGAGCCACTGCTTACAACTCAAAATTGCCTCCTCCTGGGAATGCACCATGACTCGGATGCGCCATGATCACTTTTGAGAAGAGAGCTTCCTTAAGACAATCACCCCCAATTCTTCTCGGCCCTGAAGGGTGAAGGATCAGTACTTGCTCAAAGAGGATTCATCTGAGGTTTCTGAGGAGGGGGAGCTGGACAGGTCATATAGTTTTACTCGGGAGCTATGGAAACGGGAGAGCTTGGGTGTAATTTCTCTGGTTCCAGGGCAGGTGCTTCTGGAGACCAGCAGGGGGCGCGCCAAAGGCAGAGACCGAGGGGAGGAGCCTGCATGTAGGAGAGGCTGAGCTTGGGGGTACGGAGAGGGCGGGGGGCGGCAAGAGCTGTTCTAAGCTGAGTTCCACGGAAAAGCCTGTCTTGCTCGTTTACATTTACAGTGCTGGCAGGCCATTCCCAAAGATCGCAGGGAGAGGAAATCACTACTGACTTTCAGAACAGGACTGTGATGTCTCTTCTTCCTGAGCACGCACCTTAGAAGGAATTACCCACCCTCCACCCCTCGCACCCTTTGAAGCTGTCTCAGTTTTGCAGTGGACACAATTTTGACTTCTTCGAAAGATCAAAACGACAACGAAGTTCGTAGCTAGCTTCCAATTCTAGCTCCACAATTTAATAGACATGTGACCTCGAGCAAGTGCCTAACCTCTCTTGAGCTTCATTTGAATCACCTATATACAATAGCACCAATAGCAGTTTTCACTAGCCCTCCCCACCTAGAAAGCATTTACGTGGGCTTCTGAGGACCCTCTGGTGACCAAGCCAGAGAATCAGTTATTGGTGCATAATTCTGTTATTTCTTACTTGCTTAAGTAGAGACATCATTTATCGAACTGCAGGCACCTCACTAGAAATGTTTTCCTTTTAGAAACCACTGAAGGGGAACAGTGAGAGAAAAACAATGGAATTTCTCAATACACTGGGGTGAGCTTGGGGTGAACTTGTCTCGCTTGTCTGCATTCATGGGAAATTCTGTAAAGGCTTCCCCTACTGTCTTTAATATCTCAGGTGGTTCCCTTTGCAGAACCACAAAACAACAAAAACAGCAGTCAGAGGCACTGATATTCAAAAAACAGGATGTTGGCCCTGGCCAGTTGGCTCAGCGGTAGAGCGTCAGCCTGGAGTGCGGGGGACCCGGGTTCAATTCCCGGCCAGGGCACATAGGAGAAGTGCCCATTTGCTTCTCCACCCCCCCCCTCCTTCCTCTCTGTCTCTCTCTTCCCCTCCCGCAGCCAAGGCTCCATTGGAGCAAAGATGGCCCGGGAGCTGGGGATGGCTCCTTGGCCTCTGCCCCAGGCGCTAGAGTGGCTCTGGTTGCGGCAGAGCGACGCCCAGGAGGGGCAGAGCATCGCCCCGGTGGGCAGAGCTCGCCCCTGGTGGGCGTGCCGGGTGGATCCCGGTCAGGCGCATGCGGGAGTCTGTCTGACTGTCTCTCCCCGTTTCCAGCTTCAGAAAAATACAAAACAAACAAACAAACAAACAAACAACAGGATGTTGAAAACCCAAATGGTTTAGATACAGGATGGCTACTCTTCTGTCTGCTCATTATGAGCTCGTTAGCATGCAGATTTAAAGCATCTGTTGCAAAGAAATAACTCCATCTGAGTGATTACTAAAAACTAACAACTAGCACGGTACATTTAAAATCCTTGGGGAAAGAGAGCTCACCAAGGAACTGCATATCTTGACCTGTCTTCAGGTTCAGGCAGCACCGATATTCTCAATTAGAGAATTAATGTCTCTGGTGCCGAGAGCCTCCCTGAATGGAGCTCAGCTGAGGCTGGTGTGTTGATGGGCAAAGCAAATTGCCAGGAAAGATGGGCAACTGCAAGGTCAGGAGCCAGACCAGATGGGAGCTGGGAGTCCGGTATTGCATCCCCAGAAAGTAATGACACGGACAATCTGCTGAGAGCAGCAAAAATCATTTGGATTGTGACGCACACTGGAAGCAGCTGGGTGGGTGGGGCACTGGAAAGAAGAACCTTATTAAATTGCGATGTTAGACACAGAGAATGGAAATGGGAGAAGAGATGATAAAACCCTGGAGAACCACCCTGTGTGGGGTCTGGAGTCTGTTAGGCTGGTAAAGGCATCCAGAGAAACCTCCCTGAGTGGACAGAATCAAGTCTGCTCTGTAGCTGACAGAGAAACCCCCTCATTCAGGGTTAAGGAGGGGATAGGGAGTCAGGCCAGCTGGAGTGAGTCCAGGGTCTCCATGCCTGCTAGATGCAGAAGAGGAAAGATGATTCCATTGGCTGAGCTGCAGGGACCCTGAGCAGGGACGGGGCAGGGCTGGGAACCACACCCTTCCTGGAAGTACCCATTCTTCCTCTTCCCCAGGGATGTGAATGGAGTGAGGAATCTGCCCTGGGCAGGGTGCCCGGGGTGGCTGATCTCCATTGAGTGTGGGTGGCATCACACAGAGACTTGGCTCTGACTACCTGTGGGTGGTAACTTCCAAGATGCCTGCGATCATGGCAAAAGCACTGGGCTGGGAGGGGAGAAACCTGGGTTCCAGACCTCCTCCACCATCATTTGGGCACCTTAACGAGTTTGGTTCCCCTGTCCTGTTCCTGTATGTGTATAATGGTGAGTGTGAGCTGCAAGCATTTTTTTGTCTCCCTGGAAACTCTAAAATTATCTCATGAGATTTGCTGAGTGTCATGACAGCAATCACAGACCAGGGCACAATCTTCCTAGGAGTGGAATATTCACCTTCCCTTTTGGCAAATGTGTGAGTCTGTTATAGAGGCTCTAGAAAATATCTAGTGGAAAGTAATGTTATTAATGTACCAATAAAATGCACAAATAAAATAGATCCATATATAGTCTGACCTTAAATAGAAAATCCTCCCCCCTCTCCTAAGGATTTACTCTCAGAGGGGATTGCTTTTGGGGCTAGATAATGCTATTTTGAGGGTAGAAAGCTTCCTCCCTATCTTTCCCCACCCACCTTCACACCTGCAACCTCCCCACATCATTGCTCCAGGCCAGGTATGAGGCAGGATAGTGCCCAGAAGAAGCCTGTATGTTTTTCTGCCTTTGATTTTTGAAATATGGCCTCGGGTCAAGGGCTCAGAGGCTTTTCCAGGAATTGCAGTGTGGGGAAGAAATGGGAAGAGAAAGTAGGTTTGCAAGTCACCGGAGGACAAGACCCTGGCAAGACCTCAGAGTGCCACTGTGTGGTCCAGAAGGAGCAGAGCCCAGGGGACAGGGACAAGAACGTGCTCACTGGTAACCCGTGTGGACCACACTGGTGAGCAGCATCACCCCCACCTCTGCCCCGGGGTCCTGACAATGTATAACATCTGGATGCTGTGGCACCAAAGCAGTGGTTTCTATTCTCCCCAACCTGATGAGATAAAGGCTTCAAACTAATATTAAATTGATATCTAGAAAAGAAAAGAAGAGGCAGCATTTCTTCACACCTGAGCACGTTAGAGATTCATCCTCTCTCTCCTTTTATTGTGCGTGTTGGGAAGGAAAATAAAATCAGCCTTGGAACTACAAGTGCTCCTCGATTTACAACAAGGTTACATCCCAATACACCCATTGAGTTGGAAATGCACTTAATACACCCAACCTATCAAACATCATAGCTTAGCCTAGCCCACTGTAAATGTGCACAGAACACTTACATTAGCCTACAGTTGGGCAAAATCATCTAAAAAGCCCACTAAAGGATTGAATATCTCACCTCATTTATAGACAACTGTACCGGAAGTGAAAAACAGAATGGTTGTATGCACTGCTGACAAGTCGAAAACTGTGTGTATCCAGAACTAGTTATGTCTCTGACTAGGATGCAAAGGAAGTTCAGATTCACAGAAACTTGGAGCTGAAAGTGCCTTTGGTTCCTGCTTTTATTACGTCTGTTTGCGTTCAAGGGCTGGTTCAGTTTCACTGTCTACAAAACGGAAAGGCCCTGTAATGAGTTCTGAAGATCACATGAGAAGAGACATGTAGCTCATAATTTTGGGTTCCTGCCACGCTTTGCATGTAGTAGATTACTTGTTGACTATTCATTTGCTTATTGACTGTGAAAGCCAATCTAACCCACAGTGAAACTGGGTCTAGAGAGATCATGGGTTTGGTGACCTTGGGCCAGTCATGCTGTCAGCAGTGTCAGGACTATGAATCTTGTAGCAGCATCAGGAACGTGAACATCAATCTATTTTAAAGCATGAACTTCCTTTTTGTTGTCTGAAAATGAGAACAATAACAATACCCTCTTATCAGTACTCAGACCAGTGTCTTGCTCCATGTAAATACTATTTATGTGTTTGCTGTCATTATGGTGTTATTACTCTGGGTACAGTATAGGAAGAAATGTCTGGCCAGCACCATTATGAAGGAAAGTCAAGTCAGGGGGCATTTGAGACAAGTGCATCATGGGATATAGAGGTGAGGCCTAATCATTTCAGCATTGCAACATCCCATCACTGGATTTAGCAATACCATGACTTTGGAGATTACCCAAAATGAAAGTTCTCTGGGACATTTGTGGGGGAGGGAAGAAAAGAGAAGGGAAGAAAGTTTACACAAAATATAATTAATGTGGACAGGGGCGTTTATCCAAATTCCTTAGCATAAATGGGCTTCTTCTCCCCTCCATTCCTCTGTAGTCAGATCTCTATTGTCTTCTCTTGGCACGAACGTCCCTCCGTCCTTGCTGAGAGATAATCTATCCTTTCTTTCACGGTTAAATTGCTCAGACATGAAGTCAAACAACTCTACCTGATGTTCCCACTGCCCATTCACTAGCCTCTTTTTGACTCTATGAGATCTGGCTTTCCTATGGGAGCTACCCTCTCAAAAGTTGCCTCCTTCTGGTCTATTCTTGTCTAAACCTCCTGTTCTCTTTTTTAGCATAGGCAGCTTTTTCTTCTTGAAAAATCTCTTCCCAGTACCTGATTTTCTTCCCTTTCTCAATTCTGTCATTCTTTTTTCCACCAGTTCCCTCTTTCTCTCACCTGCTCTAGCTTGTCTGCTCTCCCCAAGACCGTAGGCTTCTCCCCTCAGTAGACACATTCACTTTCACAAGTTGGAGTCTGCCCACTACACTCCCCAGATCTCCCTCTGGCTTTGACCTCACCAGTACTCAAAGTATGTGAATATTTCGGCTGATTAAAGGGCATCCTTATTTTGATGTCCTTTTATAACGTCAGCTTCAATATGCCCCAAAGCGATTTAATAGTTTTTGAATTTTGAAAACCCCCCAGAGAACAGAAACATGTTTGCACAGCAATCAGAAATGGACTTTGCACTCGGCTGGGGACCCAACTCATGGGTGACACCACCTCCACCGGCCTTGAAGGTCATAAACCAACCTTCTCCTTTACTCTTTCTAGAACGAATCACCAGATCCTACTTCTTTCCCTTCCAGTGTCTCTACAGACATTGTCCTTCCTTTTACATTTCTATCACCCTGGTTCAATCTCCCCTCTCATCCGTGTTTGCTGAGCACTCTCTCTCAGGAAAGATGATAGCCAGTGGGGCGTCCTCAGGGAAACACACAATTACTGCCTTCCAGAGAGCTAAGTTGTGAGCAGGGAGGCAGTCTCAAGAGGGCGGGATAGTGTTAGAGGATGTGCACCCATGCTGTGAAGCCAAGGAGGAGCACACCCAGCCTGAGGGACCGCTACACCCCAGGGACAGAGACACTGAGTCCTAAGAATCAAGAACAAGCTAGAGGTAGCAGTGGGCATTCCTGGCAGAGGCTGCCCAAAGCATGGTCAAGGGAGGGAGGCCCACAGGTGGCTCAGAAGGCACAAGAGTGAGTTCAAGGTGGGAGCTGGTGGGAGCTGAGCCTGGAGAGGATACCCTGGGCCCCATCAAGAAGGACCCTCCACCCCATCCTGAGGACAGTAGGAGCTGCTAAGGGTTTGAGCACTGCCACGGCACTGAATGCAGACTCCTTAAGGCCTCTGGGGTTTAGCTCTCCCAAACTTATCTAATCTTAAATTCCCAATAATAATGCTTAACCCATGCCTTCTGCCCCAAGTAGGTGAGGCGCCTCCCTATGCCCTATAACCAGAATCATTTACCAAATGTCTGTGTGTGTCCACCACCAACTCTGGCTCAGAGGATTGTAAGGCGAGTGAAACCCAGCCCCGCCTCAGCGAGTGGGCCAGAGACCCCTTAACTCCAATGGGCAATACAGGGTGTAAGAGCTTTGATAGAGGCGCATGCAAGGGGCAATGAGGGCAGAGGAGGAACTCCAGTTCTGCTTGAAGACTGGTGTCGGGAGCCGATCCACAACTGCTGGCTGACAAGGTCACAGCAGGAGAAGACCCACAACTGCTGGCTGACAAGGTCACAGCAGGAGAAGACCCACAACTGCTGGCTGACAAGGTCACAGCAGGAGAAGACCCACAACTGCTGGCTGACAAGGTCACAGCAGGAGAAGACCCACAACTGCTGGCTGACAAGGTCACAGCAGGAGAAGACCCACAACTGCTGGCTGACAAGGTCACAGCAGAAGAACCACAACTGCTGGCTGACAAGGTCACAGCAGAAGAAGATCAAAAACTGCTGATTGACAAAGTCACAGCAGAGAAGACCAATGGCTGCGGGGTGACAAAGTCACCACAAAGGATAGGCACAACGATACTCCCCCCTTTGACTTTTTAAATTAATCTGGCCTTATATCCCCCCTTTTCTGGGTGTGTGCTATTATTTGTGGCACAGGGATAATAGTACCATGCTTTCCCTGTAGATTTGTAGTGATTTCTTTGGAAATGAGACAGAGGGTGTGAGTTCCACAGAAAAGCCTGCAAGCCCCTTGAACTGGGCTCATAGACATAAGAGGCTGGCTATGATATCCCTCGTGAAGGGTTAAGTTTGTAGGAGAATTCCTTCTTAATCATGTTAAAAAGAATAGATTGTGACTTGTGAATGGGTAGGAAGCAGTGGCTGTGCACAGAGCACCCTTAGGCCTTCACTTAACATTTTTCCTCCCTAGCCTTTTCATGTGATAAGTAGAGAAACATTCCTTTCTTCTTTGATCTGCAAATAGTGGTATATTCTGAGAAGAATAGAGTCAGAACTTAACTAGTGTTTAAATATAATAAGTAAGTAATATTTGATTAGACAATAGTATCTTAGGTAAGGTATAGTAGAATGGCCCATTGTGTGGCCTAGGATGAGAGCGTAGTCAGCAAGAAAAGAATGTTTTACTAAGAGAATTGTCTTTTGACTAAAGGCAATTGCTAGGCTTTCTCAATGAGATGTTCTCATGAGATTTAAAAATGTAGGGAAATCCATGGAATGTCTTGTGTTGCTGCTGGGCTATCTTGCAAGTGCACTCTGCATGTCTTTGGGTGAAAGCTATTCTTAATGTTATGTTGATTTCTTTAGAGGCAAGCCTTTCAGAATCTTGTGAGAAAAAGTAGGACACTGCATAAACCCAAGGCCATTTACCTGAGCAAGCGGTGGTGCATTGTTAGTCCTCTGCTAAATCTCTCTCTGCCCCTTAACTCACAACAGCAGTAAAGTTAGTTAACTTTTAGAACTAATACTCTAAAAGCTTTTACTGATGTTGTTATTGCTATTCAAGTTATTTTGTATTTTGAATGATTTGCTACCTGGTTTGTGACTCATAGATGTAAATTAACTGTTATCCGGAAACATGCAAACATAGTGAAACAAAAGTAATAATTAACACCATGTGATTGTAACTCGGTGTGCGTGTATAAAAAGGGAGCTATACTAGCATTTGGTAGAGATGCCTGGCAGTAAATGCTAACCGGAGAATAAAGAGAAAGAAAAGAATTTGGCTCTCTCACTCCATTTTCGCCGACGCCGTCTCCTCCTGTGGGACCCCTGGATCCCCCCCGGGGCTGGACCCCGGCAGACTGGCATGAGGGGACAGCCAGGGAAGTCTTCAGTTGAGAAGGTGCCATTTGAGATGCTTCTTTGAAAAGGTAGAGGAGTCCCCAACAACACTCCGGATGGGAAAGCACGGGCAAAGCAACAGGCATACAGGGAAGACCTGGACAGAACCTGATGGGAGGTCAGTGTGGCAGGGGACAAAGAGAGTGACAGGGACAGAGCTAGAAAGGGAGGCAGGGGAATAGGGCTGCGTCTGGTGGGCAGTGAGTTCTTTGCTTGTTCTGAGCTTCATATAAGACTGCAGCATCCTTCCCTCTGCCTGGCTCTGTCCCCGCCTGTCATTTCTAAATGCCACTTGAAACCTAATTGCTCTGGAAGCCCTCTCCACCTTCTCCAGCCCTCACCAGCTGTCTTCTTTGAAACAGCAGATGATAAACCACTTAATGGTGCGCTCACTGTCTCTCAGGCACTGTGCTTGTCTCCCCACCTAAACCTGGAAGCTTCCGAAGGGCAGGAACAATGTCTTGATCTTGAGTTGGTCCCATACTACTAAGTACACTTGGCCTACACAGTGTGGGGAGGGGCAGGAGGCGCTGCTGCAAAAACCAGCCCCAGGGATTTCCCAAGCCTGAGGCTTGACTAAAGAGTCAGATCTGCCATCTGTATTCTTCTCCACAAACTATGAGGGAAACAGACACACTTGGATTCAGTAAGCCTACGTTCCAGGGGTTTCTTGTTACTGTAGTCTGGGTGCACGCGGAGACAAGCAAACAGGCCCATCTTGACTTCCACACTCAGCAAAGCCAACTTCCTCAGGAAGGAACTTCAAGACAGGTGACTCTGTGAAGCTGGACACAGCTTCCTCGGGGTCTCCCCTCCTCAGACACAAAACCAAACACTTGCAGGGTGGGCTTTGCATTTGGACATGGGAATCTAAATGCTTCCTGCTTTGCTCAGAGCTATAATGCCCAAGGGGACGATCCCGTGACTTTCCTCAGGATGAGAACCAGACAGGCTGATATGCACGGGTGTGGGCGTACTGATTGTTGAAATATGCTTGGTTATTACTGCAGCCTGGGCCCCTCCTAAGGAACCCCAGGGGACCTGCCCCCAAGCCCACAACTGAGGGGTTAGTGTCTAGCACCAGACCTTCTCCCAGGGTTCAGCCCAGGGTTTCCTGGCCTATGAGGAGGCTGCTGGCCACTGTCTTCCATGCACAGGGGTGATCCAAGTCAGGGAGTCTGGAAGACCTTAGGCAAACCAGTCAGTGCTCAGACTGGCCCAGTAAATGCAGGGAAAAGCTATCAGACCACACGTGCCTGGCTAGGGCCTGGCTGCTACCAGGGCAGCCACACACATCATCGGTCATTACTACTGCCCATCACTCTTCCAGGGCCGAGTGAGAGGATGGCATCCCAGATGCACTTAACGTCCAAACAGTGCATGATATTGACTGGGTCGCTGCTCAGCAACCGTATCACTTGGAGGCTTGTGTGTGGGCCAGGGGCGCATAGGGGTTCCAACAGTCGGGGACTACACAGCGAACCCACGACAAGGAGGAAGCCACCATCAGCTCCCACTAACGGGGGCCTCAGCAGCCTCATTGAGACCTCGCTTCTCACCCCCAGGACAATCGGGCAAACCCACCTTCATCCTGAGAAAATGTCACCCAACCTGTGATTTTCCAAGGGCATTGCCATCATGCTTTTATCTTCTTAGATTATTGTTATTATTATTTTGTGGGGGTTTTTTCTTTAGTTGGAAACGGGGAGGCAGACAGACTCTCGCATGCGCAGAACTGGGATCCACCCAGCATGCCCACCAGGGGGTCATGCTCTGCCCATCTGGGGCGTCGCTCTGCTGCAACCAGGGCCATTCTAGTGCCTGAGGCAGAGGCCACAGAGCCATCCTCAGCGCCCAGGCCAACTTTGCTCCAATGGAGCCTTGGCTATGGGAGGGGAAGAGAGAGACAGAGAGGAAGGAGAGGGGGAGGGGTGGAGAAGCAGATGGGTACTTCTCTTGTGTGCCCTGGCCAGGAATCGAACCCGGGACTCCTGCACGCCAGGCCGACGCTCTACCACTGAGCCAACCGGTCAGGGCCTATTATTATTATTTTTAACATGAAGGTCAACCAGGTTTACCTTGGAGCCTCTGCCCGAGGGCTCTGCCACGTGCTATGCGGTGGACGGGTTCAAGGCCTTTCGTGGAGCCGTTCAGGCACCATCTGGGATTCCCACGGCCCTGCTGGAGGTGGCTGTCCCCCTTTTCCAAGGAAGAGAGTGAAGCTACTTGCCCCTTTCAAAGGTGGGGACAAAGTGAAAACAAAGTCTGATAAGACTTCAAAGAAGGACAAGTAGCGTTTCCTTGTGTCTCGCCTGCCGGGCACAAAAAGTATGCACATTCCTCCCCTTCCCCCTTCCCGGCCAAGGGACCCCCACACCGCCCAAAGACCTCCGGGCTGGGGGCAGAGCGCGCGGTCCAGGGATGGGAAGCCCGGCGCTGGGACGGGAGCTGGAAAGAGCTCAGGACCCCCCAAGAGGGAAAGACACGCCCGACCCGTCGCGGGCAGCCCGATACCCGCGACTCCGGGCCCCCGCGCTGTCCCCTGCTGGGGCTAGGCCTCCCCGCCCCCACCCGCCGGGCTGCGTCCACTGAAGAGTGCTCACCTCCGGGGACGCCCGCCCGGGCCTCGGCTCGCTCCTCCTCGCGGAGCGGACGCCTGCGGTCCGGCTCCGGAAGCCCCGCCGGCCCTGCCCACCTGGGCCGCCCCGCCCCGACCCGCCGCCCAGGTAACCTCTTCGTGCTCTGGGGCGACTGGGGCGACCTCCAGAGCTCCACCCTCGGGCGCCTTGGACTAGCCCCGGAGACCCTGTGGCTGCGGGAACACGACAAGGTGTCCATTTGCCAAGGAAGAATAGAGGGGCCCGTGGGTTTAGGGGGCAGGGGGCAGGTACTGGGTGTAGGGGGGGGGTTCCCTGGATCCGAGAGGAACGGCTGGAGAGGGGCGCAGAGCTGCAACCTCTGTAGTTATCCAAAATGTCCATCGAGGCGTTCTGGGGCAGCATCGCCCCTGCCCTTCTTCTCCGGTCAGAGGAGGATCCCTGGGCCCCAGGACCTGGAGTAACTGTCCAGAGGCACAGCCAGGGCTGGCAAAGAGGGACTTGACCTCATGCCCAGAGCAGTGCTCTTTCAGCTGCACCAAACATCCAGCGACATTGTGAAGATCTTGATGACAGCCAGTCAGCAAGTGCTGCGTGTATTTGGGAGCTGGGATGATTTGAGGAAGAAGCCCAGAGTCTGGTGGAGAACCAAAGAGAAGACAGACATTCTGTCCCAGGAGCACAGTGCTCTGACTGGCCTTCTCTTTCTTTCCTACCTGTCTGTCCGCTGCTGGGCTTTGCAGCAAGAGGGACCTGTCAAAGGAAGGAACCTGGCTCCCCAGAGGCCAGAGCAAACAAAGGGTTAAAGAGAGGTGAAGATGAGAAATTACAGTGGTTCTTTGGTTGAAACCCAGTTCAGTGACAGATATGGCACTGTCTTGAGTAAGTCATGGGGCAGAGTGGCTGAGCCCCCTCCCCCAGAAGCCTACCTCTGGGACCTGGGGTGTGATCACAAAACAGCTGGCGCCGCACTCACTGGCCAGTGAAGCTTGGAGGTCTGATCAGGCAAGGTGGCGTCGAGGCACTTAATTACAGCGCAAAGATCTCATTATAGAGTCTTCTCGGCTCCCCTCCTAGGCTTGCAGCTTGAAGTGTGAGTGACAAATTGCCTCAAGTAGGTCTCTAAGGCCTGTGTGCAAAGGAGTGACACTGCCTCCTCTCTCCATGCCAAACCCATTGGGGGGCGGTGGAGATGGAGGGGTGCCCCCACTCTGCTGTGCGGGTGGAGTGGGGAAGGGTCTATAAGGGTACCCAGGCAGTGCTGAGAGCTGGCAGCCTCAGCCCCAGGCCTTGACCGTAAGCCACACTTTGTGGGGGTGGGCCCATATTTCCCTGTTTGCTAGGTGGGACCCAGAGCACAGGTGGGGAGATTGATACATGGCACCTGCTTACCCTGCTTGACCCTGCTTCCCATGTGGACAGTGCAAGACCAGCAGGGGCCTTAATTACCACATAAGCCGGAGCACTGGGAATATATAGGGAAGGGACGAACATTCCAGGTAGTCTTCTGGCCTCCCAGGGACTTCCAAAGCCCTCTCCCCAGGTTGACACTTGGTTTTGGATATGGGTTCCAGCCACCTGACCCCAGGGACTCACATCAGACCTGAGAGGACCCTTATGTCCTGTCTACCTGGCTCTGTCTTTCAACAGGTGAGGTCATTGGGGAAATGATAACTTCAACCTGAATGGCCAGGACAGTTTAGGATCATCTCAACTTATGGCCCTTGATACGAGCTTCGGTTCTCTCTCCAGTGTGGCAGGGAGGGGATCAATGTGTGATCAATGTCGTTGCTGGTTAGGGCAAGGGGCCGTCACTTGCTTTTTGTCCATTAAAATCCAGAATAGTGTACACACCCTCAGGGGCACTCCCAGACAGAGCCTTTTAGAGGTTTTGTGTCACTGCCCTGTTTAAACCTTCAGTCACTTCCCTGTGCGCTGAGAATAAAATCCAGATTCCATATCTAGGCTTCATGAGAACAGAAGTTATATCTGATCTGTTTACTACATCAAATCCAGTATCTGAAAAGTGTCTCCCAATAAATATCTGTTGCCAAATGAATGAACGAATGAGTGATATTAGCAGTCTTCATTGTAAAGGAAAAGTTAGAACTCAAAAAACTGGTAACAAGCATTAGTGATTATTTCTAAGAAAAGGTAATGGCCAAACAAGCTTCAGGGTAGTACAGATACCAAGGTTGATCACGGACTTTTAAAAACTAACCAGCAATCACATCTTCAGCTACAGACCCTGAGCTACTTGCTAGAAATACAAATCTGAATACAATTTGTCTTTTGGTATCAAGGAACTCACTGCTCAGAGGGGAAGATGGGCATAACATATGTACCTAACTCTGTCTGGAAGCCCCTGCATCCGGGACCTGGTGATGCCGTTGTGTCAGGTGAAAAGATAAGGATTATTTTGTCAGCTGGATAGGACAGAGGAAGAATATTCCTGGCCAAAGAAATGAGGGGAGAAGGGAGGGGGCTCACTTGGGGAACTGCCGCGGGGGATCCAGCAGATGGTGTTAAGCCATGGAGTGACATCACACCTTTATATCTGCATATTAGGTGTGGAACTCTTAACAGCATTGTATAGACTAAAGGGGGAAAGGGAATGGGTGATCATTAGAAAATAAGCCTAGTTAGGAAGCTACTGCTATTGTCCAAGCCTGGCCAGGGCACACAGGAGAGGCGCCCATCTACTTCTCCACCCCTCCCCCTCTCCTTCCTCTCTGTCTCTCTCTTCCCCTCCCGCAGCCAAGGCTCCACTGGAGCAAAGTTTGCCTGGGCGCTGAGGATGGCTCTGTGGCCTCTGCCTCAGGTGCTAGAATGGCTCTGATTGCGGCAGAGCGATGCCCCAAGATGGGCAGAGCATCATCCCCTGGTGGGCGTGCCGGGTGGATCCCGGTCGGGCGCATGCTCCCCGTTTCCAGCTTCGGAAAAATACAAAAGAAAAAAAAAAGAAAAGATAATCAGATTGTAAATAAGAACAGTGATATTCATTCATTTTGGCCAATGAAACTGTAGGAAAGGCTAATTTAATCTATGGTAATAGGATAGGCCACAGCTACATAATTTGTGGGGTCCACTGCATTTTACTATGTGTAAATTATACCTCAATACAGTTGATTTAAAAAACCCCTGTGCTATTTACTTTGCCCTTGCCCTATGCCAGCCATTTTGCTAAGCATTTTATAATATTAACACTTCAGTGTGTGTGTGTGTGTGTGTGTGTGTGTGTGTGTGTGTGCGCGCGCGTGGTTATGTGTATCGCATCTTCTTGATCCACTGATGGACATAGACAGACGTCTAGGTTGCTTCCATAGCTTGGCTATTGTAAATAATGCTGCAAAGAACATGGGGGTGCATAAATCTTTCCAAAGTGTGTTTTTATTTTCTTCAGATAAATACCCAGAAGTGAAATTTCTGGGTCACATGGCAGCTCTATTTTTAATTTTTTGAGAAACCTTCATACTGTTTTCCACTATGGCCGCACCAGTCTGCATTCCCACCAACAGTGTACAAAGGTTCCCTTTCTTCCACATCCTTGCCAGCACTTGTTATCTGTTGACTTTTTGATAACAGCCATTCTAACAGGTGTGAGGTGATATCTCATTGTGGTTTTTATTTGCATTTCCCTGACGATGAGTGACGTTGAGCATCTTTTCATGTGTGTGCGACAGGCCAGCTATTATTTTAATATTGACAATGGTTTGATAAGGTAGGCATTATTCTTCCTATTTCTCAGATAAGAAACTGAGGTTTAGCCTGACCTGTGGTGGCGCAGTGGATAAAGCGTCAACCTGGAAACACTGAGGTTGCCGGTTCGAAACCCTGGGCTTGCCTGGTCAAGGCGCATATGGGAGTTGATGCTTCCTGCTCCTCCCCCCTTCTCTCTCTCTCTCTCTCCTCTCTATAATGAATAAATAAAATCTAAAAAAAAAATTTAAAAAGAAACTGAGGTTTAGAGAGATTGAAAAACTCATCCAAGGTAACCACACTTATGTAACACATAAGTTACACAACCTCTTCTTCAGTTTCTCCACTTGTAAAATGGGGATGATAATGGTTCAGAGGGTTGTGGTGAAAATTCAAGCACTCGATGCATGTGTAGTGCTTAAAACAGTAGGACTCATCATAAGCACTTGAAAACACTGGTTATTAATATTGTATCCTACCACCAGCATGGTGCTTGTTTCATAAGAGCATTGTGTCAGGGAGTGAGGTTTCTAAGGCAGCAATGCAACAGCTGGCCCAGGACAATCCATGACCAGGGATCCCCGGCGACTCCTTGCCCAGGAAACGCTGTGCTGTCACAGCCTGTGAGTGAGGACAGCCTCAGAGGGAAGTGAAATGCAGAAGGGGCTTGGGGCTTAGAGACATGAGATGGACTAGAGATAGAGGGCACGCTCCTCTTGGGCAGAGGGAAGGGACCCAGGAAGACAACTCTGGCAGGAGCAACTGGAGACCAGACAGCTAGGAAGGTAGTCAGTTAGGAGCCACGGGGATTTTGCATTCACCCTGTAAGGTGTGAGGAGGCCTCAGAGTTGTCAGAGCTGGAAGGAGGTTGCCCTGTCATGAAAGCAGATTGGGAAGCATTTGTTTAACATCTTCGCACCAGACTGAGCAGTGGAGGGGAGCTGCTGACTCCCCAGCGCAGAATAACTAGGGTGATTATAAAAGAATATTTGCTCTGAAGAGAGCAGTCAGTAATCAGAATAGATTTCAATATTTAATAGGGTGTTTCTCAAATTTTTCTTGACCCAACCAAAGAATACATTTTACACCAGTAGTCAGCATGCATGCACACACACACACACACACACACACGCACACACACGCACACACACGCACACACACACACACACACAATTGATACAGAAGTTACATGAAATAGTCTCTTCTCTTATTATGTGCAGTGCATTCTGAAATTTTCTATCCTATTCCATTGTTTTATTTTCTTCTTTCTAAAATTTTTTATTGGCTTTATTGGGGTGACATTGGTTAATAAAATTATATAGGTTTCAGGTGTACAGTTGTATAATATATCATCTGAGTATTGTATTGTGTGTTCATCACCTCAAGTCAAGTCTCCCTTCATCATTATGTATTCCCCTTTTCCTCTCCTCTACCCCCACCCCTTTTCCCTCTGGTAATCACCATACAATAGTCTGTGACTATGAGGTTGTTTGGAATTTTTTCTTAATCCCTTCTATTCTATTTTTTAAAAATACTGGACATTAATCAAAGTCCCATGATGCTCAAGAAGTCTCATTCTGCCATTGGAACCTTGCTTTCCAAAATTATGCTAATGTCCATTGCTAACACTTAGGGCACCTGCTTGAGCTTTATATATATATATTCACTGCCTCCACCCCACGTGCCTGCTTTGCAAGTGAACGGGAGGGTGACATAACTTCTAACCAGTAGCACAGCTGGGATTTGAGTTCCACTCGATGCTAAAACCCCCGGTATTGTCAGCCATTGTGTTTCAAGGATCTAAGAACAAGAAATTGGGAAGTCACAGTGGCCAAGTTGCCCACATCCTGAACGCCCTGAAGGAAGCCCAAGAATAAAATAGAAATGTCAACAAACTGAGCAGGGCGCCGGCCAAGCCAGAGTGTACACCACCGCCAAGATCTCCGTTCACAGAGAACGTGCTGTATTGTTTTCAAAATGGGCACATGTTCAAATAACCCCTATAAGCAGAAGGCAGAAAGGCCAGCCCTTGCTGTCCCCCCCACCCTGTCACTGCAATCCCTTGGAGCCCTGGCTCAGCATGGCCCTAGCTCAGCATAGCCACGAGAAACAGATTTTTTATAGACTTTGTTTTTCAATCTAGAGGAGGGTGTAGAAACACAGCCTGCTGGACCAGGAAAGACTCCATCCACCCCATCTGGCCTGCACGGAGGGGACACTGGGAGCCTGTCAGCCCAGGGAGGGGTCTGGGGAGGAGAGCATGTGGCTAGAGAGACAGGGAGGCTTTATAAATAACTCTGCCCTCCCTCTGCCTTGCAACCAGGGCACCATGACAGGCTGTGAAATTAAATGAAGAGCGAGCAGGGCCCGGGAGGAGCAGTCGGGCAGCTAAGGGGTGTGTGTGTGTGTGTGTGTGTGTGTGTGTGTGTGTGTGTGTGTGTGTGTGCGCGCGTGCGTGCATGTGTGAAACAGACACAGAGAGAAGCCTCTGAACCCCATGTGTATTTCTGATCTCCCTCCCTGTTTAAAAACAGAATCAAACTCTCCTACTTCGAGGTTTGTCTGCCCACGCCCAAACTCCCGGCCAGTCTGTGTCTACCCTCGTCCTCACAGGATACCACAGACTACTTCTCAGGGAAGATTGCCTTTGAAATTTCACATCTGACACCCTCTGGTCCGGAGTGTAAGGGTGATTAGGCATCCTGTTCTCAAACAGGGGCACCGGAAATTAAACCAGATCTTCTGGGGAGAGGGACAGGCTCTTCTGCGGAGCCCAGCCTCCCCTCTCTGGTCTGCCTTGGGAAGTCGAGATGTGCTACAAACCTACTCCCTCAGAGTTGTGTCCCTGAGGCAGGGAGATGACTTCTGGGACATGCTGGAATGTCCGGGGTGAAAACTCTATTTGGGAACGGGTGTTCATCTTTGCAAGGAGGTTAAGCGTTTCCTTCACTAGCTCTACTCTGTGGCTGGTTCTTTGATTCCACCTCCTTCAAAGTCCCCTTCTCTGTTGAAGCCTCTCTCTTAGACCTTCATGTTTCCCCCTCCCTCATACCCTTCCCTGTGCCAGCAGCCTCCCTGCTCTGAAGCTGACCCAAAGGAATTCCTGTAATGCTATGGACTTCATTGTGATCCCCCAAATCTCACCATAAAGCCCTAACCCACAATGTGATGTTATTTGGAGGTGGGGTGTCCAGGAGACAATTAAGAGTAGATTGAGGTCCTGGCTGGGTGGTTCACTGGATAGAGCATCGTCCCAGCACACAGAGGTCACTCATGATGGGATTTGTAGCTTTAGAAGGAGGGGAAGAGCCTGACCTGTGGTGGCACAGTGGATAAAGCGTCGACCTGGAAATGCTAAGGTCGCTGGTTCAAAACCCTGGGCTTGCCTGGTCAAGGCACATATGGGAGTTGATGCTTCCAGCTCCTCCCCCTTCTCTCTCTGTCTCTCTCTCCTCTCTCTCTCCCTCTCTGTCTCTCTCTCTCCCTTTCTCTCTCCTCTCTAAAAATGAATAAAAAAAAAATTAAAAAAAAAAAAAGAAGGAGGGGATGACAGAGCAGCTCCAGCAGATTGATGCATCCTACAAGTAATTCTCAGGCTACATGAAGATGTAGCATTTATTGAGCGTGGCACTCATCGAGGAACTAGAGAATGTTGAAGTCTGAGATGCTACTGTCCAGTTTTTAAGGAACATACAGTCTGGTTGGTGATATAAAACTCACTATAAGGCAAAGATATATATTAAGGTTTCTGAATGGGATCAAGTCCTTATGCAGATCAGCATATTCTGGGCACATTTGGCTCAAGAGTGCCCATTAGCCGATATACACAGTCATGCCTACAGCCACACTTTTCTTCTCAAATCCTTGGTAGCTAGTCTGTGTGATCACATTGGAATGAAGTAAAGAGACATCTGCAGCTTGAGTGTCTCTAGTGTCAATTCCCAGAGTGACCTTCACAAATGGCATCATACGAGTTAAGTTCATAACTTAAACCAGTGGCTTTTGCCAAGTGGCTGCAACAGTGACACAAGGAAGACACACCTGGCCCTGGAACCTTTAATCAACTTGACTTCGATGGAGTCTGGCCGCTTTCTTTGGATGATTTTGAAGCCAGAGTCGGACATATCTCCTTGCTCACTGCCTTCCATCGCTTGATTAAATATTTACCTAATAATTTCCTTTACTTCGGCTAGGGGAAGAGTTTCTCGAACTTGAGGATAACCTTTGAGTGACTTTGTCCTCATAGTCCCTCCGAAGGATGTGAATTTGCTCCAAGCTCTGGGATTGAGGTGTTAGCCACCTCTTCCGGGGTTCTCTCAATGAGAAAGGCTTGATGTCAAGTTCAGCTTTTCTTCTCTCTACAGGAGCCAGCTGTTACAGAATTATGAAAAGCTGTTCCTTAGAACACGCTGCCCACTCCTAGAAATCTCCCTGAGACCTACAGATCCTGTGGGAGTCCATTTATATAATGCCAAACGAAAGAGTTTGCCACAGACAGAGAACTTCAACATCCTCAGATAAATAACTCTGCAAGGGAGAAAATGCAAATCATGGCGTAAAGGGGGCCTCCAATTCCACACAGCGCATACCAATGCGGCTTTACCCTTTAGCAGTATTGTGCCTACTTATTTTGTGCAGATAGATGCCCTGCGTGAATTTGTTTCCTGACTGTTAGAAAAAGAAAGACTATTAGCTGTTTGGTTTTCCCTTTGGAAACCCAACAGGCACGAGGTCAGGTGCCAAGTCTTTGAACACCAGGCTTAGGCAGTGACCACACTTGAGAGCATCACTTCAAGCAGGACTGAATAGGTTAAAGCAAGTCCAGAGGAAGGGGCAGGCAAGTCTCAACTCAGTGATTGAAGGTCCCCCTAAAGTGCAGAACCTAGAAATTCTGTAGTAGAAGGGCAACATGTGAATTCCCTCCTGTTCCTTTCTCTAGGTCGGTACATCCTGATTCTCTCCTCTTTAAAAGCAAAGCGATGGCTAGGCCTGGGATGTTCCTACAGAGTGAAGGTCTGTCTTCTGTGTCCAGAGCAGAGCCCACCATGTGTATGTCGAATAAGTATTTGTTAGAAAGGGGGATGGGTGTTGGATGGAGAGGCGATCGCTATCAATCCTGACAGCAGGCAGTAGAAGGGTAGAGAAAGAAGGAGAAAGAAAAGACAGAAGGAGAAAGAGGAAGAGGAAGAAGAGGAGGAGAAAAGGAGGAAGGAGAAGTCAGGGCAGATGGAACGTGCAGTGGGTTTGGGCACTGTGATCGTGGGTTAGCAGAGACCTCATTGCACATTTACTGAGCGGCCCATGGTATGTGGCATCAGATACCCTGCCTAGGTGGTAAGACTGCTTCTGGTTCCATAGCTCTCCCTCTCTGCCCACCCTCTGTGAAGTAGGTGCACCTGCCTCCTTCAGAGCACAGAAGGAGGAAGACTCGAATATGGAGAGCAGCCACCATGTGGGAGTGTGGACTCTGCCAGGCGCTATCCTAAGCAGTCTATCTCATCATTGTCTTTAATCTCTCAGCAAACTGTGAGCTGGGTGCTGTTAGCATCCTCACTCACGGGGGAAGGATGGGAGGCTTAAGCGTCAGTGATCTTGCCTGACTTTGCTTTTGTAAGTGACAGAGCTGACATTTAAATCCAGGTCTGCTGAGTTTCAATGCCCAGGAGTTCAAGTAGACATTACTGTCCAAGTGCCCACTCCAGGTGCCCAGAAAACCCAAAGCTGGCATGGCTAACCCAGCGTTGGGGGCCCCTGAGGGTCTGCAGGGCCAGAGCGCTCCTGAGAGGCTGGACATGCCCATCCAAGATGGTACTGGACCAAAATGGAGAAGGCAGCCTGTGACCTATGGACTTGTGAATTCAATGCTGGTGTTAGACAAGCATCCGACTCAATTCTTAAACAGAGGATTCCTGATAAGCCCTAGATACAGATGTGGTGGTTGATACAAACCACTATATACTTATAGTGGTAGTCAACCTGGTCCCTACCGCCCACTAGTAGGCATTCCAGCTTTCATGGTGGGTGGTAGCGGAGCAACCAAAGTATAAATAAAAAGACAGATTTAACTATAGTAAGTTGTTTTATAAAGATTTATTCTGCCAAACTTAGCAAAAATCCGACATCAAGTACTTGGTAAGTAATTATTATTATATGCTTTAACTTGCTGTAACTCTGCTTTATAAATTTTATAAAATCAAGTTACTTCCCTACTTTATAAATCATTATTACTGTGGAACTGGTGGGCAGTGAGAAAATTTCACTACTAACAGAAATATAAAAGTGGGCGGTAGGTATAAAAAGGTTGACTACGCCTGTTATAAATGAACGAACAACAGGTCACAGCAGACTAACCTCATTCTTCTTTATGGTTTTGCTCTCCTGATGGTTTCGGGGGTGTCGGAGATGCTCTTGTAGACAGATTTCCACAGGGGGTCTGCTCCAGTGTCCCCTGATATCTGTGAGGACTGATTGAGAGAAATATCTACTTCCTTCGCTCTTACCCCCCTCCTACAAAATACATAGTGGGTGCACCTGCTTCAGAGAATAGGAAATGCTACACAATCGGGACAGAACTGATTTAAGGAATTTTCTGGGACTCCAGGATGCGGGAACGGGGGGGGGGGGTACCATTAATGTCTGCCCCTTCTGACCAATGGGTCAAGAACTGCCACTGAGGCCAGTACTGTGGCTGGTGTCCCTGTCCCCACCCTTATCCTGACCAAGGTGGTTGCTGAGTTTCTAGAATGTAGAACCCTCCTAAAGGGCTGCTGGGGGGCTGCTCCTGAGCCCCACATGCCAGAGGGAGAAGCAGCTGGAAGGAGTGTCACACACTGTTGGTGGGGACAGAAGAAGCAAGAAGCAAGTATTTGACTCTGAATTAAAAAAAAACAAAACTTTTTTTTAAAGCGAGGAAAAAGAATTTTTACCCTGTCAGAGCTGGAAGTGATCTTTGAGACCATCTGTTGTGCTCCCTTATGTACCAATGAGGACCCTGGGGCCTGGAGGGGTCCCCTAGTGGCAGCCCCAAGCTGTGCTTGAGTGACCCTGACTCCTAGGCCCGTGCTCCACAAAATCATGGTTCTCCATCTCACCCTAGTGACTTCTCATTCTCCTAAGTGACCACTTACCTCCTGAGCTTACTCCTGGGCTCTGGCCCTGAGTCACCTCTTCGGTTCCATCTCTGTCCCCCGTCCCCCTCTTCATAGCCTCCCCTTCTTCCCTCAGCCGGCTCTCCACCTGGGACCTTACGGCCCTAAAGCACAGAACTCTCTCCTTTTACAACCCCATTCTCCAGCTCTCCTGTACCTCTGACACCCCCCCACACACCCCCTGTACCAGCTCTGCTCTGCTGCCCGAGGGCACCTCCCTGGGTGCCAGGCCTGGGGCCCGGGGTCCTGTGCTTGGTGCTCCCAGTTTGTAGCTGTCTGTTCACCAGTCCTCACTTCCCACACGACTACAGAACACAGGCAGGCCCTGCACACAGCAGGTGCTTAATAACTATTTATTAGCTGTAACTGGGTCTATAAATATTTCTCACGGGCTCCAAGCAGAAAATACTAGTCTTGCTATTTCTTCAGGCTCCAGCCTGCCCCCTTGCCCCAAAACTCTATGTGCATCGGCTGGCATTTGGTTTCTTTATCCCATGGTCTTGGAGGACCAGGGTCTGGGGTCCCTGCAGGCTCTGAGTATGTTGGTAAGTCTCCTACTTAGGTATCTGGGACACTCACTGTGCCTCGCGGGTCCCCCAAACTTGGTTTCTGCCCAGCGTGGAGCCGGCATGCTGCCTGCCACGGCAGTTAAACACAACTGTGTCGACACCCCACACTCGATGTTAAAGTTTTATGGTGCCGAGCCGATGTGAGCAGCAAGCAGTGCTTGACCTGACAAGTGACTGCGGCTCTCGGGGGCCCTGTTCTGCGAGACCAGGCATCTCTACTGGGGACCTTCCTTTTTATCACCCTGGAAATGCATGGGCATTAACTTTTACGCTTTAAATCCAAAATGGACAATAAATCTAGGGAAGCAGGTTAGTGTTGATCCCCAGGGCTGCCTACGGAGGAGGCCTGAGTCCTTCAGAGTCCTTGGGGAGGCTTCTGAGGTTGTCCTGCCCTCCCTGAGCAGAACTTTCTGTGGCACTCAGGGAGGGCAGTGCTGGGGGGGGAAGGGAGGGCAGAGGGCCGAGGGTCAAGGATTGACCATTTTTCTTTGCACAGAAAGCTTAGCACATAGAAGCCAGGGAGGGGCTTCCGGGGCGAGGTCTGAGGGGACTTGGTAGGACACATTTTATCCATCCGCTTGGGCCAGCTCCAAACCAGCTCCTTCTGCAAACACGTCAGAGGCGGGCAGGGACAAAGGTAGGTCAATGGTGCGTAGGGACACATGCATCACCCCACCGATACCCTCCATCACACTGGGAACACAGCTGTCACTTACCAAGTGCTTACTGTGCACTGTCACTTAGAGCAACTGTCATCCTCTCCATAACCCAGAGGAAGGCAGAGGTGAACGATCTCTAATCTCTGCGTGAAGAAACTGAGGCCCGGGAAGGGCAGTTACTCGTCCAAGTACACGCCAGTTAATGGCAGAGTCCGGCTTTGAAGTCAGCTGTCTCCCGTTGCACAGCTTTAGCTCTCACAAGCTGTTTCGCTGCCCCTGTGGGGGATTCACAGGGACCAAGGTCGTGCGGGGAGGGCTGCCCAGCACTGCCTGGTGTGGGGGGAGGGAGCAAAGGAGTGGAGAAGTGTCCGCACCCAGCAGTGTGGCCCACAAGACTTTGCACTGGACACCCACCTGTCCAGCCTGCTGTGTGGCCGGGGCACACCACTTCTGCAGGAAGAAGGGGCAGGCTGCCCGAGTGCCAGCTGCTGGCATGGCTAGAATTAGGTGGGAATGGCCCTAAAGATCCCACACCAGCAAGCCATAGCCTTGCAATTAAAAAAAAAAAAAAAAAAAAGCTATGTGGAAGCAAAGTGTGAAGATGTCCTGTGACTTCTGCTGGGCTTGTGACAGGGGACACATCAGTCAGAAACCCATTGCTCCATGGTTCCTTGAAGTACCCACTTATGTAAACACCTCAGGTCGCCTGACCTGTGGTGGCGCAGTGGATAAAGTGTCAACCTGGAAACGCTGAGGTTGCCGGTTCAAAACCCTGAGCTTGCCTGGTCAAGGCACATATGGGAGTTGATGCTTTCTGCTCCTCCCCCCTTCTCTCTCTCTCTCTCTCCCCTCTCTATAATGAATAAATAAAATCTTAAAAAAAACAAACAAACAAAAAAAACAACAATAAACACCTCAGGCAGATGCCACAGACAGACACCCTGGGGCTTCCTTCTGCAGGCTCCCAACCTCGGTCCCCAAGGCGCCTCCCTCCCCAGAGCAGGCTGCGCTGGCCAGGGATGTCCTCTCACCACACCACACCTCCAGGCTCAATTCACAACACGGCTGGTGTGTTCTCACAGCCACTAATGCCTGAGGTGGTTCAAGAAAGATTGATTCTGTTCATACCCAGATGGCCTTCGGGAGCTTTGAAATGAAGAGTCAGAATAGGGACATGCTTAGGGCATCATGAGGATTCTTTCCTGCCACTGCAGCCCACTACAATGAAAGAATAAATAAATCACCATAATTAACATTTGTAGGTGAGATGCTGATGTGACCACAGACTAAAGGAACCGAGGTGGGGATTCAGGTTAGACATTGTCTGATGAGGTCAAAGAACAGATAATCCCTTCCTGTGAGCCTCAGTTCTTAGAACAATGTTGGCATGAATACATGGATATATGTGGCATCTGTGGCACCTGTCTCTCAGGTGCGGGGGCTAGACAGCAGCATGTATGCACCTGGCTCACAGGTGAGGGGGCTGCACGCTGCTGCTGTCTGCTTTGGGGTGGAGAACGGCTCCTGGAAGGAAATGAGACCAGCCTGGAGATAGCCGCACAAGCCCCGTCCCACCTGTTCAGTGGGAAGGGAGGCACTTACCTGGTGGTCTCTAAGACACTCCCTCCATTTAGGGGACATGGAAGGGAGGACAGGTATAGGCATGGGGAAGAGCGGAGACCTGGACTAACAGGAATGCTGGGAGGGCTGCCTGGTGGAGGTGGGCTCAAAATGAGCCCTGAATGTCCCCCACTCCCACCCAGCCTTCCAATGTCATTTCTCCTTGAGCGAACCAGGTGGTGCGAAAATCATCTCCTTCTATGGGGCTTGTAGTACAAGTTTGTGCCTATAGCAGGTGAGACCATCCGTGAACAGTTATAATTACTAAACACAGTGACTCACGTGCCCAGCACGCTGGTGCTGCCCACAGAGCCACTCACTCCCCAGGGAACCGGGCCGGGCCTCAGGGTCTCAACACTTTATCTCCGTCACCCGTGATCGCTGTCAATGCCCCACCCTGACCACCCAACTCCACGCCACTACGAAAGTCACACTTCAAACTGACATTCGCTTTTTAATTTTTAATCAGTCTGTGTCAAGAACAGGATTTGCTCGGGCTTCTGGCTCGCACAGCTCTATCGTGTAGCAAGGCAATGGGTCAGTTTGTTTACCTTCCTCTAAAACCCAGTGGGAGGAAAGGAACTGACTCCATGTATGGATTTGTATTTGAAAGACACTTTAGGACTTGGGACCGTTGTTGTTTTTTGTTATCAATCATTTCCTTAGGAACAACACCCAGTGGGCCCCGGGAGCCCTCGCTGCAGGAAGGCAGGTTGGCAGATGGGCAAGGCAGCCAGAAACCTTGGAAGGAGGCGGGCACAGCCGTCTTTGGGCTGGGAGGCTGGCCTGAGGACTTTTCAGGACAAAATAAGAGGGGAAAAAATAAATAAATTCAACCTCAGACTTTATTTGGAGGGAAAATGTGTTTACAGAAACAATTTCTGTTTTGGAAAAGAAAATATGGCTGCGTTTGGGAGTGAGGGCCAACATTCTTAAGAGTTAACTAGAGAGGACTCACAACTCTGAGATAAATGTGTCGAGTGGAATCTTTCTAAAATGGCGAAACAGAACATAAACCTCGCTTACTTTCTCCACCATGAGATGTATTTGAACACATTCTGGCCATGTGTAAAGTCACAAGACTTATTATCCAAAGCCATGAACCCAGGCGCTAGACCATGAACACAAATACAAACGTTATTTCACCAAAGGACAGCACGGAGTGCATGAACTCTACTCTTTGAAGCAACTTCCAGAAAGCAGAGTCTGCCTGAGTCTTGCCTTTCTCACTGGGACTGCCACCTCCTGCTGGAGTCTTGCTCTAAGTAGAAGTGTCCCGATCCAGGAAGATTGTCCAGACGTCGAACGAGAACCTTCCCTTTGGGAGCCTCCAGGGGGCACTCTGCTGCTCTTCCCAGCTCAACCCAGACTTCCCACAGAGGCTGATCCAGCCTAAATTGGAATCCAGAGACAGTTGGAAGCAGATTTTTTGGAAGCAAATTTACATAATGTGACATGCTTTCAGAGGACGCAGGTAGTACTCATGACATAAGTCAATGGGACGTGGGATTCAGTGGCAGGTGCGTGGGCCTGTCTCCTATCCCCCAGCATGAGATGCACTTGACACCTTCAATCCAGGCCCACACGGGGGTTTCCCCTCATCCTTTGTTTCCCATTGGTCTTGGCAAATCTTCCATTTAAAATATCTGTCACCGCAGTTTGTCAGTGTTTGTCACCCACCGTTGAGTCCGTGATGTACGATGTGAGTCACTGTCCCTGTGTGGACAAGTTAGAACATATCCCCCATTACCCCACGCTCTGTCCTTCTGTGGCCTCACACCAAGGTACAAGGTTCCCATCCCCAAAGGAGCAGTAGAATCATGGGGACTTGGCCTGGCTACGGATCTTCTTCCATTAGAGGGATCTCTATAAGAGAAGAGATGGTTATTGTTTAGTACACCGAACACACCACCTTGGTCTGCGACTATAAGCTTTATTAGAATATCCACAACTCCTGAAATCAGTAAGGAGAAGAAAACTTTAAGTTCCACGTAGCAGTTAATAATGAAAGAAACAGAATCTTCCACATAACAACTATATGCTGGGGAATCTCAGACCCAGCTCATAAAAACTAAAATGTTAGATTTTAACCTTGTCCCCTAACGGTCATATAAGCCAAGAGGAAACAAGTTCAAGTGCAGAGAGGCAGCAGGACCTGCAGCAAAAGGACTCAGTGCGACCCAGGAGACCCCTGTCTCTGCATTACTGCCACTGTTGTCGCTAGGAGCTGGAATCAGGGCCTCATTCGCAAAATGGGGCTGGTGTCCCCTCCCCTGGGAAACACCCCTATTTAGACTGAAACATTTTTCCTACTTTACATGAGCCACGGTCTGCCTTTCCTGTGACAAGCAGACATACATATATTACATATATTCTACTTCACGCCTGGCAAAAATAACCTGTGTGTACACAGAGCTTCTCCGGGACCAGGCCAGGGTCTCACCTCCTGGCATGTGTGTGTTACCCTCATCCTAAGGACCACTTTTAGAAACCCTGCCTAATTAAGGGAAAAAGGGGAAAAGCATCCTATATCTTAAAGATGCTGTGAAAACCAAGTACCAGCCACCGGAGCCCCTCTGCTCTGGATGGCCCAGTGCCCTTCTATGCCTCCTGAAACTTCAGTCAATGGGCGCATCATTTGTGGGATGATGACAACTCCTCCTACTAACTGGCCTGGCCTGTGGCTTCCACATGCAGAGGGAGCAAGAAGCAATTTAAGCTGAGTGGGGGGGAAAGAGATGGATTCGGCTCCGCGCTGGCTCGAAGATGCAGATGCTGGGTGGAGATGCCTGTGTGCGCCAGGGTGTTCAGGCCTCGGGGCAGACACTTACCATCTGCAATGTCGATGCCCAGGCTGGTGGATGCCACCTCCCCTGCCGTGCTGGCGATTGGGTCAGTGCTGTCGGAAGTGGGGCGGGTGCCCCCTTGGCACATGGGAGAAGAATATAGACTCTGGAGCATCTCGGAAGAGCCCGAGACGCTATCACCAGGTTCTGACTCCCCTGGGGCTGTGTCCGTGTCCTCTGAGCCGGGGTATGCTGGGGGGCTCTGGTCATCCACGGGCAAGGGGCAGCCTTGGCCCGCAGAGGCCAGGTACCCGGGGCCTAAGGCACTCCTGCCGCCCCGCACAGCCTCATCGTAGGATGGGAGCATGACGGGCACACCGTCCACCACCACGAAGTCAGGGTCGCTGCCGGAATTCCTGGGAGGCCCCCTGTGCAAAGAAAAGTGAGGCTTTGTCAGGGACATGCCACCCCAGGAATGGAGCCACCAGTGCCCCTGACTGCAGCTGAGGGCCTCAGGGCCCACGATGTGCAGCAGACCCCAGCATGGATGTGCTGCGGAAGAACCAGCCTCCCACCTAGGCCTCCTCTGGCAGATGGCGCTGTTGCCATGGCCCCTCAGGGGAGCAGAGGTTTCTTCTCCTCTTTTTTGTGCCCTCCTGCCTGTCCCCTCTACTCTCTCTTCACGCTTCCTTCCTCCCCCTTGGGCCTCTGGTCATAACCTGGTGGGAAGGGGACCGTGTGGCCCATTCCAACCGAGCATCAGTGGGCCTCCCTGGTGTCTCTTGGGAAGGCTGCCAGAGCAGAACAGCTCCACTAAGAGTATAGGAAACTTGGGACATTACGTGCCCACAGGGAAAGGGGAACCCCTGTGATGTTTATGCCTTTTTGCTTCCTGTTATAGTATTTTTAAAAAATCACTAATTTTTAGTCAAGATAGGAAAACAACAGGGAAAAAGAGCTTGGAGCACCATCTTACCACCTGACTCAAGATACATTGGAATCACGTCCACCTGCTGATCCAGTGGCTGCTTGCACATCAGTTACACATGTGCCACCTGCCGCAAGGGGTCCTGGAAGTGGGCAGACTGTCTCTCATCTCCACAGGCAGTCCCTTACGTACCATCCGTGCTGCTCCTGGCCCTTCCCCTTTCAGTCTCATCACCCTGCACATCTGAGCCCAGGGGACTGGAGCCCAAGCAGAGCCAAAGCCCCAGCCTCGTCCAACTACCACCCTTGGCTCCTGACCTCCTAACCAGAGTGCCGAATGAATGGTCAGTCTCTCCTCCCTTTGTCCCAGCCATAACACTCAGTTCCCACAGACACAGACATCAGCATGCCCTCTGTGTCTGTACCTGTGGGACCTGGAGAAAAAAACAAAAAAACAAAACTACTCCATTCTGGTCTTGCCCTTGTTATCTATTTGGCTAGATGAGCCCAACTTTTCCAAAAACAATTAGAACAATGTCAGATGAAAATTACTCCAGGGAGTAAAAAAAAAAATCAAGTGGAAGAATTTGAGGGAACATTTTTTAAAATCTTAATATTTAGTCGATATAACTTTTCTTCGAAGCATACATAGAAAAATAGCTCTTTGGACCGCTTTAATGGACTCCAATGTACCATAAATCACAGTGTGTAGTTTCGCGTTTCTTTATAATCCGCAGGCCTTTTTCTGATGGTGTAAGAGCTACACGAGAGAATATGGTCCTTTGATTCATAAGTAATAAGGCTGAAGAGCGAGAGAGCGGGTGGCAGGTTTGAGAGATGGTTCTGGCATGTCAGCAGAGCTGGCTCCAGAGCCAGGGCGCCAGTGACACTCCCGGGCCTGGTGAGGGATGCCAGTGGCCCCCAGACCTAGCACATGCCACCCTCCTTCTGCACTGAGCAGCCTTCTCTTCTCCAGGGTATGGCAGGCACGACCCTGGGGGTTAGTCTGCTCCCGTGGGCAAAAACAAGCGCCCTTTCCTGGTGCAGAAGGTCCCAAAAGGAGGAGATTGACAAGGGGACGGATTCCAAGGAAGGGAGGTTCCTCAGTGACAGCCGCTGTCTCCGTGAGCCCTGGCTCGTGTCCCATGACGCTCGGCGCCCTGCCTCCTTCTCCTAGTGTTCACGAACCCGTCCCTTTGCTTTCTAAATGACGTCTTCCAGAACGGTGATCTGCCAGCAGCAGGGCCAGGGACACTTCTTTGTCCCAAAGGGTGCTGTGAGAGAATGTGACAATCTCCTCTTTGGGGATGACGGGTGGGACAATGAAGACACCAACCCAAGCTCCTTCATGCAGCCCTGCACAGGCCCCGCTCTGCATGGTCAGGTCCTGCTTTGAGGCAAAGTCTCACTAGCCTGGTCCTCACCCCCCATCCAGAAGTTTTCCCAAGACTTCGCATAGCACATTATGTTTCGACCTCTGTTGGGTCACACACCTTGACCTTGTCCCCTGATTAGCTCTGTATATTCCTTACCCTCCCTGTGGACCGGAAGCTCTGGGGGACAGGACTCCAAGACCACATGTGTGAGGGTGGCAATGCATATGGCGCCCCCTGGAGGACAGGCCTGGTGCACAGCACTACTTCTGAGTTTCCCTCTCACGGCTCACAGGCGGTAGGGGTGCAGGCAAAAGAGGGAAATGAGGTCTAGGCATTCAAAACGTCCAGCAAAGTTTTTAGCTCTCCCTGTATTCTCCCTGAGAACCTCAACTTTGCACTCATCGAGGGTCCAGCTCACGGTCTTTTCTCTTCTGCTCGAGGTGGCTGCACTGAACCTGACCAACGGCCATGGGTGGCACTGACCTGGAGGGAAAGTGGGCCTTGAACTTGGTCTGGAACATCCTGGCAAGGATGACTAGCAGCAGCACCAGCAGCACACTGGTCGCCGTGAACGCCACGATCTTCCACGTGGTCAGGAGGGTCTCGTGGGTGTTGGGCCACGTTTCCTCTGGAGAGAGAGAGAGAGAGAGAGAGAGAGAGAGAGAGAGAGAGCGCACAAAAGGGCACATGAGGTTACCAGGCTGTCACAGGTACACAGGTCCCCCCGTGCCTGTCTGCAGCATCTGCCTGGCACAGGAGCTGCTCATGACATGCCCCTGGGTGCCCCCCAGGCTGGCTCATGTGCTGTGGCACTGGGATCCCAAAGCACTAAAACCCGTCTCCAGTGGGATTTCCACTGGGTTGAAGGCAGACCTGCATGCTGACATTCCAGACCAGGAGAGAGCCCGGCATGGGGCTAAATAAAGTATCTGCTTCTCGGGCACAGAATGAGAGAGGGGTCCTTGTGCTAGGGGGATGGGGAGCTGAGTGGAAGCCCCTTGTGTGTGTTCTGGAATAGACTGTGAGGTGGCTGAAGAGAGGCCCCGAAGGCTAGAAGGGCTGTGATGCCCATTGGCCGTCACATCTGCTGGGTATGGGGGGACAAGGGCCGACCCTTCCAAAGCAGAGTCCTGTCCTTTGGATGCAAGCCACACTGTCTCTTACACGTCACCCTCCATTGCTGCCGATTCCTTTCCCCTCCCCTCGCCTTGCTCGGAAGCACGCCCTAGACCTCCTCTGCACTCCTCCTCTGGCTGGTTCACATGGCCACCTGTGGGCTGCCAAGTGCCTCACCTGCTGTGTCCAGGGCAAAGTGTGCAGCCATCCCCACTGCTCAGGGCAGGTGGCCACAGGCACACCTGGAAAACGCCAACACGGGTGGGCTGGGGACAATGAGTGGGTGTCACTGGTACTTTGGTTTCTGTCGTGGGGTCCCTATCCTGGTGCCCTGAGACCAGTGCTAAAGTTGGTTGGCGAGTAACTTGTTATGAACTGTGAAGAATTTAAGGTTGCAAATGGCTTACGTTTCTCTAAGCAAGAGCACATCTTACCCACCATAATACCAGTTTTTGTGGACCCTGGACCCTCCGGCCAGGGCGAGGCCCTCGACGTGTGCTCACCTGACTTGATACAGTAGACTTGATAGGAAGGAAACCAGTCCCCATACTGGCAGGTGATGTACTTGTAGTCACTGGTGAGGATGTAGCCGGGATCGCAGTAGAACTCCACGACAGTTCCGTGGTTGTAGCGATCACAAGGCCGTGGGTGGCAGACGAAATCACCGTGACTCACCGTTGGAGGTAGCGGACAAACTTGGGCAGTGGGGGAGAATAAGTGTTTCAGTACCACGTGCTCACCACGTGCAGACCCCACAGACCAAAGATCGGGCCAGAAGGCCACACCCCTTAGAGACATGTTTGCACATTCATCACCAGACTAGCGAGTTGTCCTGGAGACAGTCCTTTCCTCTGAATCTCCCTGGGAGACCCACGATATTCTGAGCACATGCTGCTGTCACATGGTCTTACAAAGCACGTTGTAAAAGAGAGGTTCAATTTCCATTGCAAGGGGTATGCCTATTTAATAGACAGTATTAAGCTCTTCTATTAATAATGCATGCTGCCCTGGCCGGTTGGCTCAGCGGTAGAGTGTCGGCCTAGCGTGCGGAGGACCCGGGTTCGATTCCCGGCCAGGGCATACAGGAGAGGCGCCCATTTGCTTCTCCACCCCTCCGCCGCGCTTTCCTCTCTGTCTCTCTCTTCCCCTCCCGCAGCCAGGGCTCCATTGGAGCAGGGATGGCCCGGGCGCTGGGGATGGCTCTGTGGCCTCTGCCTCAGGCGCTAGAGTGGCTCTGGTCGCAACATGGCGACGCCCAGGATGGGCAGAGCATTGCCCCCTGGTGGGCAGAGCGTCGCCCCTGGTGGGCGTGCCGGGTGGATCCCGGTCGGGCGCATGTGGGAGTCTGTCTGACTGTCTCTCCTTGTTTCCAGCTTCAGAAAAATGAAAAAATAAAAAATAAAAAAAAAATAATGCATGCTATTAGGTGCCAGGCAACCTAGTAAATAAAGCTAAGATTTTTATGGACAAAATAGTTATGGAAAGGAACAGCGACTATCCAAACCTCTGAGCAGTGTCCCTAACCTGACTCCCAAACGCCCTGCTGGGGTTTGGCCTGTGGCAAATGGGCAGCAATTTGCTGGTTCTGCATGTGGACCCACCCCAGCTGGGGCAGGCAAGGAGGAGGGAGAGAGAAAAAGGCACTGGCAACATTTAACTGGTCCTGGGATGTCACCAGGGACGCAGCAGTGAGGGCTTCTCCCTCCACAGCAGCCCCGCCATGCAGTTTCTAGGCAGAACCCAGGGAGGAAAGGGTGTCCCCTTACTCCGACCCCTGAAGGCTGACGGGCTGTCAGAACTGCCTTTCCAGGCTGAAGTGTGCCCTGCCGACCAGAGCAAAGGTGGAATGCAGACTGGGAGATTCCACATCTGCTGTGTGGCCAGCTTGACAGTGACCTTTACCACCCCAGTGGCCCCCAGAGCTACCCTAGCTCCTCTGCACCCCCATTAGTGCCCCCTAGCTATGTAGGGAGCTCCTGGGGGCAGGAACTTTGCTGGGAGATGAGCTCTTTTCCTGGTCAAGGGTACTCAGAGTAGGGGTTCTCCTCCTAACCGGCCCTCTCAACAAGCCCCCTGTAGTATTAGAAAATTACCAGAACATGTTCAAGGCCCAGCAAACCCCGGGAGAGGTCAGAAGAGGCTGGCCAACGTACGCCAGTGGGCTGTCAGCAGCACGTTCCCTCCCTGGGCCCGGAGGATAAAGAACTGTCCAAGGCGCTGTGTGAACTGGGGGGCAAACGGTCCCTCCTGCGGCGTGCTAAAGAATGGTGGGGCCACACCAGTCAGTCATGTCATAAGGGGAGTTGCAGGACACAGGACACAGCATCCGGACACAGGCTGTGGAGGTCCCCAAATTTATGTTGTGAGCTGCAGGGGTTTTAGCTTCCCTGTCCCCTTAATGAGGGAAACACTTCCTAACTTTTAGGGTTGTGGTGACGGTTAGAAGTAGGTGAACGTCCAGAACACAGGAGGCACTTCATACATAACAGCTACTAACTGGTGATACAAGTGCCACACTTTCTGGGGTTCCTGTCCTGCCTTTGGTGCCGGGTCCTTGCCAGGCTCCATGAACAACCAAGACACCTGGGTGGCACCAGGCCAGCCCCAGCGTCCCTCAAGAGGGTCTAAATGTGTCACCTGCACGTTTTCTCAGAGGCCACTGCAAACCATGCATGGGAGAGGCTCTGGTTCCAAGACTGTCATAATCGGCCACAATGGAGATGTATTTGCCCCCTAAGTGGAAATATTTATAATATCTTCACACCTTGTAGTGTTCCTAATGATTGCACTTGGCTGGCCATTAGCTTTGCTGCAAGGGAAACCCCTGTGTGTCCTGGTAGGAGCAGAAGGTAGGGGCCAGTCTTTTACCATGGAAGAGACAACAAGTGTGTGGTTAATAATAAACTCAGGACGCTGACTTCAAAGTAACAGGGTGGGAGGAGCCGAGGCTTTGGAACGTCCGCCTCTTTCCACTGCCTCTCTCTTGTTTCTTCTGGGAGGGGACCAGCACCTTCCTCTTCGCAGACAGGGCTCCCCTCTCACCCAAGTCACCACTTCCATCTCAGCCCCTGATCAGTCTGCCGGTGACTCCCAGCCTCTTCAGTGATTGCTGTTCATGACACAGGGTGGTGGTGGGGGTGTCTTGAGGTCCCCAGGTCAGGCAGCAAATGCCACCTTGTGTTTGGGGGGCACTGGAAACAGAAACCCACACTGTCCCCACCACCAGTGTGTGGTCAAAGCATGGCTCCCGTGTGGCCTTTCTGTCTACCCAGGCCTCCACGCCCACTGTTTAAGCTCGGGGAAAGCCAACTAATTCTACTGCCTGAAGTGGAGTGAAGCTAGAAGGGAAGTTTGATGCACTTCTAAGTGGGGAAGAAACGATTCTCCAACCACCTCTTCCTGTTTTGCGTCATCAGCACGCTGACAGCCACATGGGCACAGACAAGGGAGCTGGTGGCACTGGACAGGCTGCATGTCAGACACCCTGATTACATCCTTTCACACACGGGAGAAGGTGGCCCTGCTCTCTCTGCGTGAGCGGGGACACCCCTCTCCTCCTGCCTCGGCCACCATCTCCTTGGTCCCCAGGCCTCCAGACTCCAGCTGAAGCACACCACCAGCTTTCCCGGGTCTCCGGCCTGCAGAGAGTACATCATGGGTCTCCTTGGCCTCCGTAATTATGCAGCCAATTCCTATAATAAATAGCCTCTCTCTTTTACCTCTGCCGTTGCTTGTAAACTGAATACTCAGAATGCTTCTTCTAAGGCTCAGGGACTATTGAGAAAGAGGTGGGCATGTGAAATTGTAAAAGTTGGATGAGAGGAGTACAATGAGAAGAGTCCTCCCTCTTAATTGAACCTGGACCCAGCTGCCCTATTTCCCTCGAGACTGAGGAAGGACCAACAGAAAGGGAGGCTTCATAACCTCAGAACCAGCTCAGAAGGGTCCTGTCCTGTTTAATGAGATACTGAGTTGCTTTTCAGAGACAAGAGACCAAACCTGGAAGTCCTGCAGCCGAAGCATACACAGAGGAGAGAACCTGGACCTCTGGCCGCACCTGGTGCCAAAGTCTCACCCCAAGAAACCAAAGGACCAGAACACAGGTGGAACATTAACCCCAGAACCCTCCAGAAGCCAAGGGTCTATTATCCAAGAAAATCTGGTGTTGACACCCCTTTATCATACATGGCCAAGTTCCAAGGTCCTCCTATTAAAACTTGCTCCACTGGGGCTTCCGCATACCTGTTCTCCCAGCTCCTGAGAGCCCTTAACCCGCCCAGTGAGCAAGATGGGTATGAGGCTGCAGTAGGTTCTTTCCCATCGCCTACTCAATCAATAAACCTCTCACTCTAAAAAGAAATCCTCTTTTATTATCTATCTATCTGTCCATCTACCTACCTACCTACCTCTCTATCTGTCCATCTACCTACCTACCTACCTATCTACCATCTACCTACCTACCTATCTACCTACCTACCTATCTTCTATTGGCTGTTTCTCTGGAGAACCCTGATTAATACAGTTTACCCACCTGAGTCTCCAACCCCACCCTAAATCTACAGGCTGGATTTTACAACTGGAACTGGAGGTTAGAAACAGCTCAAGCCTTGGTGAAGGAATAGGTGTTGTTTCCTGATAACAGGTGGAAACACTGTTCTCTCCCTCTCCCCTCCCCAAAACCACAGCATGAGCAGCACCTTCAACAGGGAACATGGCAGTCAGAGACGAGTCAGGAGATGTCACGCATCAGCTGGCCAATAGACGGATGGACACCAATGGGAAGCAGACCAATGCAGTAACAGTATTGGGGATGGGTGTGGAAGAGTCGATTTTAGGTGGCATTTAAACTGAATTCTAGAGCAGCTCTGTAGACTAGTACTGGTGCACAAACGGTTTGTAATGAGTCCACAACAAAATAAGTAGAGAAGTCAAGAGTAGCTGTTTAGAACTTTTTGTAGTAATTTTGACCTTGTCACAACATCTAAGGGTGTTTTTTATTTCTATTTATTAAAATGTAATTTTACTACTGGTGAATCAAGTAATAAAAATGGGACTTGTATTACATCTGTCTTCTTGTTTTATTTTATTTTTTTCTATAATTCATTTTTATTTAAGATTAGTCTGAAATGTGCTGGAAAACAAAACCCAAACCACTGGTTCTTTCTCCACAGATAGACAAGAAGCCCTGATAGTTCCATCGCTGCATAAACAGACCTATGACAAAGACTAGAAAGGACCCAGTCGAGGAAAATGTTGAGAGAGACAGCCCAGGCAGAGGGAACGACACATGTGAAGGCAAGTTGGAGGCATGCAGAGAAGCTGGAATGGTGGTCGTGTGCGACAAGGAACCGGGAGGGGGTGGAGAGGTAGGAAAGTGTGTGGCAATGCCACGGGCCCCGTGGCAAGAAGTGGGGATCTTATCACGTCAAGAGCAAGCACAGAACCAGTATAGGCACTGCTCCTGTGGACAGAGCCACCCAAACCTCTGTCTTCTAATAATCGCAACTGCCATGACACCAGCTGAGTTTGAGTAATGATTCCAGGCAGCTGGACGAAACCCTCCACGCAGAGCCGTAGCTGTTGCCAAGGCTACGTGCGAAAACTTTGCTCTTAGCTCAGGGAAAATCAATGAACATTATACAGCACACTCCACTGTCTGTTTCTGTTTTCCTGTAACAACAAGGAAAGCCAATAAATGTGTCCACCAAGGAAGCAAATGATGATGAGGCTGGGGCTTTGCTTGTTCCCAGGCTGGAGGGAGCATGGTGTTTACTTGCTCAGAGGGGTGCTGGCAGATCAATCTAAGATCAATATTACCCAGAAACCCTGAGGGAGGAGCTCAGATCTGCCTTCCATTTCTGAGTTATCGCATTAGGGTGTCCCCGAAGATATGCAGAAGTAGAATACATCGGATGACAACTGTGAAACTTCAGTTCCAAAAACAAAAAATAAACAAACAAACAAAAAAACACACCAAGAAAACATAGCTTCACCTAAGAAATCTGAAGTGTGTCTGGTTTTGGAGTCAGGATGAAGCCATGGAGGAGGGAACAGATGTCAAACTGTGATTAATGGTGACAGTTTTTTTTATTTTTTTTTTCAGTGCGGGAAGGCTGATGTTGAAATCAAAAGCTGACAGGTGTTTCTGGTTCTCATGAGGCTGCTCTTCTTTCTTTGCTGGGACCTGAGCACCAAGAGCCCAGCACAGCCTCTATTACCGCAAAGTGACTGGACACAATGAGACATCTATGATGTCAAAGTGTACTGATGTTCGTACCTTTTATCAAAGAGAACTCCCCTGCTGTTGGAGTTCTTGATGGTAATCAGGGTGTCTTAATTTTTGGAAAGGGGAAGAAATCAGGGACACAGGATATCTGTCTAAGATACTAGACACTGTGCTTTCTTCAAAGTGAGGTACAATAAACAGTCGTGTACACTAAAGTGGTTACCTTATGAGATGCGGTGCAGTGGGCAGGGTGGAATACAGTAACACAGGAAGCCTGGACCCCAGGCCTTGAATCTGAAATATCCTTGGGGAAATGTCAGTCATTCTTCTCTTTGGGCTATGCTGGTAGGAACCAGGTTGGGGAGCTTTATGATTTGGGGACAGCAGTCACCCACAGTTAATGCAAAGGGCAGCCATCTCTTTGAACATGCCAAGCAGTAGAGGAAGGCTCCTCTCATAAGCTACCTTAATCATAGTTGTCTACAGAATTCTTGGCTTCTCAGCTTTTTACAAATTACTTTTCCTCCCATTAAAAAAAAAAAATTCCCTCCGAATAAGTTATTTATGATATGAAAATACAGATTGATGTAGGCACAGCTGTTTGCTGGAAATTGCTTGAGGTAAGGACTAGTTTTAACATCTGAATTCCTATATAATTGGCTTCTTTTTTTATACCTCCAGCTATTTTTTTCCACCTCCTTAATGCCTAGACTTATTAAATCCCTGCACAGGAGTGGAAGAGATCGGGTTAGAAGATGCATTAGGTTCTCATCCATCAAAGAACAAACTGGCCGGGATGGGACCCAGGTCTCAGACTTTTCTGCAGGAGCCGCGGTTACTAAGAAACAGTGAGTGGTCAAAGCGCTGTCTCTGCTAAACACATGAATGCTAGAGAAATCCAGGTGCGACTGAGAGTCGGCACCATTGTTTTACAAAAACGAAACCGGAACAACAACTAAAAAAACCCCTCCTCCTGGACAAAAAGAGAAAATGAACCACATGAGAAACCAAGAGGGATGTGAAAAGGTGTGAACATTTTTCCTGCCTATCACTCTAAACATCTAATTACCTTGAAAACAAAGACAGGGAATTTGGGTAATCATTTTTGAAGGAAAGTGGGGATGGTTGGAATGACCCCCAAACCACCCAGCCCAATACTTACAAGCAATTCCCCTAAAAAGGACCCAGGGAGTGAATGACTCAAGGATTTATAACCTTCTAGGTTGCACCTGATTATAAGCGGTTTTATTGCCCTGAAATACAAGTTCCCTAAATTCCCAGAGACGAAAGGAGGAAATAAATTCTGCCTGGAGCAGGAATGGAGAAGATATTCTAGAGTTTAAGGATGAAAGTAGAGACTTTTTCATTTGTATAGGTCATCTATACTCTGAGCATCACAAAGTCACCCTCTTGGTACAAGCTAGTGGCTCAAACCACACTGGTCCCAGCTTGTGACGCTTCGCTCCTCTGCACCTTTCAGTGACTGACATTTAAATCTCATGCAATAAAGACCTCTGCTGGCTGTGAGTTTCTCACTAGGAGGCAACGACGACAAGGCAAAGTGCGAACCCCGTTGGTGGACCACGCACCCAATGGAAGAAAGTTCTCTGCAGCCACTGAGGGTATGAGCTCAGATACATTCAGAATGGTGAACCGCTGGAGAAGCTTGTGTGTGGGATTCTCACGGACGAGCAGCTCTCTGCAAAAGAACTTGCAACATTCTGTCTGGCACAATCTTACAAAGGGCTTCCCCAGAGCCACAGCACGTGGGGATTTTCAATCTTTAGATTTATTCGCTGACTAATGAGCCAACCCATCCCCACACTTTGCTCCCAAGAGACAATTTCATAAAGACATGAGTGGTGCCACTTGGGCTCTAATCTACTGTATCCCCTGGGCCAATGGAGGCCCCCCCGAAAGGCTGCCTGCCCAGTGACAGCCCAGGGGTGGGGGGTTTGGGAGCAGCTGGGCTGGAGCCTGGTGGGACTCCATCTGTGAGAGTGAGCGTGTGGTGAGGGGAGGGGTTATTCGAGTCCTCCCTTGGTCTTCTCATTTCTCAATGTCGTGGGAAAAAACATTCCAGAACTCTGCCACCTTTGCTCCCTTTGGTGGGGAGAAGATGTCAACGTAAATCTCTGCATGTGAATGAGGTAAAAAAAAATAAAACATTCCAGGGGTCCAGGGGAGCTGGAGGGTTGATGGTCACGCTTCCGGATGCAGCTGAAAGGAAGGCGAGGTAGTGAGACACCTGCCAAGGGGCTAAGGCTAGTGACCGGGACACGGAGAGAGGGGGAGGGGGAGTTCAGGGCTATCTACCCGACTGGGACTCATACGATCCAAGAGAAAAATAGCCTAGAAAGAAATAGCAGGAAAACTTGGTTCTACTTGAAAAATAGGAACAAGGTCCCTTGGTTTGCTTAGCATAGAAAGCTTCATGTTTCTAGATTCAATATAGAAAAAAAAAAAAAAAGACGTTTCTTGATGCCACGGCACAGGCTACTTTTGAGTCCAAAAGTGATGTGTGACCGTGAAGAGGAAGAAGCTACAGTGGCGATTACTCATTGTGAGAGCGAGAGAGAGAGTAAAGCCCAGGATCCCTGAGACCTGCCGGTGCGGCACATAGGCAGTCACTTCCCAGGAATCACTCCGCTGTGATGTACGAACGGTGCACAGGAAGGGTATTACAATAATTTACTATTGCATGTGAACAATACATTAACAAGATGGCTTGCTGTTTTGCCTTTCCCTCTAATGAAAGAAAAAAAACAGAGATGACGTCGGAGTGATGGCACGGTAGGAAGCGATACCGAAAATCTCCCCATAAACTCAACAAGTTCTTCAACCAGAAACAGAAAAACCTATCCTTGGAGTCTTCAGATGCTTCACAACACACCCGAAGGTAGGGTCGAGGGAAAGATTGACTAGATATATGGTCAAACCCCGGGGGAAATAAGGAGTAAGAAATGCTCCGCCTTCCTCTCTAATCCAAACAGGATGGCTTTCACTGAGAACTCTGAATATAGAAACTAAGGCGGGCATAGGGAGTGAATAGATCCAGGCCGTGGTACAAACAGCTAAACCAGGCTGTGGCACGGAGATCCAAGCCGCAGAAAAACCTGGGCAATTCAAGCTAACACGCGTGCCAAACCCAGACAAAGAAAGACAAGTGGGGCAGCCATTTTCCGCATCTCCTGGTCGGAGCGCGCGTGGATAGTGGGCAAGAGATTCCTACGAACACTTCAGGGGTGGGCGCAGCCCGTGCTAACCCACAGAGAAGCAAAATCAGAGGCCTCTGTGTGGGCAAAAAGCAGCATCTCCTAGGAGCCCCAGAGCCCTGAGGGGACCGGGCACGGGGAGGGAGCTAGAGCCAACTCCAACGGCGGAACTTTTCTGTGTGGGAGGAGGGCTTTCTCGGAGTGAGAGGCGTCCCGCCTGAGCCTGATATTCTGGTCAGCGCGCAGGTACGGAGAGTGGGCAGGAGATTCCTCCGAACTCCTCAGGGGTGGGCGCCCATGTTTTCCCACAGAGGAGCAGAGTCAGAGGCCTGTGAGCGGGCCAGGAGCGGAAGCCCCAGTGCCCTGGGAAAGCCGCACGGGGACAGAGCGAAAGCCAATTCCAATGCCATAACTTTTCCGTGTGGGCAGAGGGCTTTCTCGGAGTGAGAGAAAGCCTGATTCCAACTGGCCTGATATCCAGGTCGGGGCGCACGGAGAGTGGGCAAGAGATTCCTCTGAACTCCTCAGGGGTGAGCGCCCGTGTTTTCCCACAGAGGAGTAGAGTCAGAGGCCTGTGAGCGGGCCAGGAGCAAAATCTCCAAGCCGCCCCAGCACCCTGAGGGGGCTGCGCACAGGGAGAGAGCGAGAGCCAATTCCAACGCTCGATCTTTTCCGTGTGGGTAGGGATTTCACTCGAAGTATGACCTGGCTGGTCTGACATCCTGGTGGGCGCGCACGGAGAGTGGGCAAGAGTTTCCTCCGAACACCTCAGGAGTGGGCACCCGTGTTATCCCACAGAGGGGCAGAGCCAGAGGTCTTTGAGTGGGAGGAAGCCCCGCCTGATTATGCTAGCAGCTCTGACTGACTGAGCCTTACTCAGAGCCCTGTGCTGAGTGGGAATAGAGTGGGGAGTTGCCAGCTCTTTGAGCCTCTTACTATCCAGGCAGAGGCAGCAGCAACCCCATAGCTGGATTATCAGGCTTCTAATTGTGGAAGGAAAGACTAGGAGAGAGGCTCCAGGAACACTCTCACAGTGAGAGACCCTCTCACTGTTGGAGCCTATAAACACTAATGAGCCTCGACTGCCAACGAGACTGAAGCCCAATACATGACATCGCCATAGAGAATTATCAACTGCAAACCTCTTCCAGAGCGTGCCACAGGGGCAGAACCCGGGGTACAAAGTCACCGACCAGAAAGACAGAAAAGAAAAAGCAAGACGACAACCTCTCAAAATCAAGAATAATCTGCAGACTTTATAACCTATCCCATTTTATTATATTTGTTCGTCTGTGTCTCTTTTCTTCATTCTTGATTTTTTTTTTCTATTCCAATTTGGTCATTTAATTCTCTCTCAGTCTTACTCTCGCTTCTCTTTGAACTACACTACCCATAAGTGTTACATCTCCCATTATCTTTTCTTTCCTCCTCCTTTCTCTCTATGAGGGTTGCAATCCAAAACCCCTAACTCTCTCTTTCTCTCTCTTCCTTTTTCTTTTTTCTTCTTTAAGTGGTTCCATCTTTTCTCTCTCTCTCTCTCTCTTTTCTCCCTCTATATTAGTCTCTTCCTCTCTCCTTTACGTCTTCTCTCATTCAAACCTCAATAACGAACAAATTATCTTATCTGGGACTCAAACTTAAGTTTGTGGCATTTTGGAGGGTTTTTACTTCACCTTTTTAACACATTAGCAGTGCTCCCATCCCTGGCTCTCCATTTTATCTAGTTCTTGTTCCACTAAATACAATAGTAATTTTTTAATTTTCCACCCCTTTTTCCTGTTTCCCTCTTATTCCTCTCATCATAACTCTGAGTCAGCCAACACCTAAAAGCAAATCATTTTATTCTTGACCCAAATTTTTTCCTAATTTGCTTTTTGTGGGTCTATACTGCCCCCCCTTTTTTATATGTATATATATATATTTTTTTTCTTTTTCCTTTACCCCTTTATTACTTCTCCCCAATTCAGGCCCTCCACTACAGGTATTGTTTGTTCTATTTAGTACAATATAATTCACAGTTCATCACAAGATTTTCTCAAGAAAGAGGGGAGAGGAGAGGAGAGGAAAAAAGGAGGGGAAGGAATAATTCCCCTTTTTTCTCAAATTTTTATCTTATTTTATTTTTCTTTATTTAATGATTAATTTTAAAAAAAAAACGCAATTTTTTATTTTTATATCTTTTTATTCCTTATAAAATCTCATTAATACTATCAAGAAAACCACCCTCAGATGCCATTAAAGAAGAGAAAATCGAATATCATGGATACAAAAGAAAGAGAGGTAACACAGAGAGATGAGGAAAAATCTATGGAGAAAAAATTTAAGATATTGGAAACCTTGGAGTTAAACAACAGAGAATTTAAAATAGAAATCCTAAAAATACTCAGAGATATACAAGAAAACACAGAAAGGCAATTTAGGGAGCTCAGAAAACAACTCGATGAACACAAAGAGTATATCTCCAAGGAAATTGAAACTATAAAAACAAATCAAACAGAGATGAAAAACTCAATTCATGAGCTGAAAAATGAGGTAACAAGCTTAGCTAATAGAACAGGCCAGATAGAAGAGAGGATTAGCGAAATAAAAGACAAGCAACTTGAGGCTCAACAAAGAGAAGAAGAAAGAGATTCAAAAATTAAAAAAAATGAGATAGCCCTACAGGAATTATCTGACTCCATCAAAAAGAATAACATAAGAATAATAGGTTTATCAGAGGGAGAAGAGAGAGAAAATGGAATGGAGAACATACTCAAACAAATAATAGATGAGAACTTCCCAAGCCTGTGGAAAGAACTAAAACCTCAAATTCTAGAGGCAAACAGAACTCCAAGTTTTCTTAACCCCAACAAACCTACTTCAAGGCACATCATAATAAAATTGGCACAAACCAACTGCAAAGAAAAAATTCTCAAGGCAGCCAGGGAAAAGAAGAATACAACATATAAAGGAAGGCCCATTAGATTATCATCAGATTTCTCAACAGAAACTCTAGAAGCTAGAAGAGAGTGGACCCCAATATTTAAAGTCTTGAAAGAGAGGAACTTTCAGCCATGAATACTATACCCATCAAAGCTATCCTTCAAATATGAAGGAGAAATAAAAACATTCACAGATACAGAAAAGATGAGAGAATTTATCACCAGAAAACCCCCACTCCAGGAAATACTAAAGGGGGTTCTCCAATCAGATACAAAGAATAAAAAAAACAACAACAAAACCACAAGTAACAGCTCCACCAAGAACACAATAAAACCAAATTTATACTGTGACAACAAAAGAAAAAAGGGGGGGAGAGGATGGAGATTAACAGTAGCAAAGGGCGATGGAGTGCAAAAGTACTCACAAAATAGTGCACTACAATGAACAGGGTAGGAACCCTTTTCATTACTTAATGGTAACCACCATTGAAAAAACCACCACAGAAGCACATGATTTAAAAAAGATAGCAACAGAGGAAAGATGTATGGAACACAACCAAATAAAAACAAAAGATAGAAAAACGAAAGAGAAGAATCAAACAAGGCACAAAACTAACAGAAAGCAATCTATAAAATGGCAATAAGGAACTCACAAGTGTCAATAATTACACTAAATGTAAACGGATTAAACTCACCAATAAAAAGGCACAGAGTAGCCGAATGGATCAAAAAAGAAAATCCAACTGTATGCTACCTACAAGAAACTCATCTAAGTAACAAGGATAAAAACAAATTCAAAGTGAAAGGCTGGAAAACAATACTCCAAGCAAATAACATCCACAAAAAAGCAGGCGTAGCAATACTCATATCTGATGATGCTGACTACAAGACAGAAAAAGTACTCAGAGACAAAAATGGCCATTTCATAATGGCTAAGGGGACACTGAATCAAGAAGACATAACAATTCTTAATATATATGCACCAAACCAAGGAGCACCAAAATATATAAGACAGCTACTTATTGACCTTAAAACAAAAACTGACAAAAATACAATCATACTTGGAGACCTCAATACACCGCTGACGGCTCTAGATCAGTCATCCAAACAGAGAATCAACAAAGATATAGCGGCCTTAAACAAAACACTAGAGCACCTGGATATGATAGACATCTACAGGACATTTCATCCCAAAGTGACTGAGTATACATTTTTCTCCAATGTACATGGATCATTCTCAAGAATTGACTATATGTTGGGCCACAAAAACAACATCAGCAAATTCAGAAAAATCGAAGTTGTTCCAAGCATATTTTCTGATCATAAAGCCTTGAAACTAGAATTCGACAGCAAAAAAGAGGGAAAAAATCCCACAAAAATGTGGAAACTAAACAACATACTTTTAAAGAATGAATGGGTCAAGGAAGAAATAAGTGCAGAGATCAAAAGATATATACAGACAAATGAAAATGACAATACGACATATCAGAATCTATGGGATGCAGCAAAAGCAGTGATAAGAGGGAAGTTCATATCACTTCAGGCGTATATGAACAAACAAGAGAGAGCCCAAGTGAATCACTTAACTTCACACCTTAAGGAACTAGAAAATGAAGAACAAAGACAACCCAAAACCAGCCAAAGAAAGGAGATAATAAAAATCAGAGCAGAAATAAATGAAATAGAGAACAGAAAAACTATAGATAAAATTAATAGAACAAGGAGCTGGTTCTTTGAAAAGATCAACAAAATTGACAAACCCTTGGCAAGACTTACCAAGGAAAAAAGAGAAAGAACTCATATAAACAAAATCCAAAATGAAAGAGGAGAAATCACCACGGACACCGTAGATATACAAAGAATTATTGTAGAATACTATGAAAAACTTTATGCCACTAAATTCAACAACCTAGAAGAAATGGATAAATTCCTAGAACAATACAACCTTCCTAGACTGAGTCAAGAAGAAGCAGAAAGCCTAAACAGAAAAAAAACGCTGCTAGGGTCACAGGCAAGGTGGTTATAATACAAACAGTGCCAGGATAGAGGAATTTGCCGGAAATAAATGTTTACAGGAAACGAAACAGCAGAGGGTGTTGGGCACTGATTCTACATGCTTAGACGGGAGAACGAGAACGCATCTGCAGTCCACAGAATCAATGACCTCTGTGTTGTTATGGACGGGCTTCCCTAAGTAATGTCACTGACATTGGCAGGGGCAGTACCTAAAATTTCTTTATTCCCAGGCCCAGGGGACACACATCTCTCTGCAAGGGGAATGGAAGCTTCTTTCATTTTTGAGAATAATTTTTTTTTTAAACCCTGTAAGACCTTGACTGATGGAGACTGGGTTCCTGGTTAGGGTTCTCAATTGGCGGTCCACTCACTCACTCACTCGAGGGCTGGGAGTCTGAGGAGATAGGGGTGCTTGTTGTGACCCAGTAAATCACTTCATTTCTCTAGTCTCAAGTTCCTAAGGAGGCAGAATGAGATGAATGAGTTTCCTACTTGACAGTGGCAGGCTCTTTCTGCAGATAAACCTGAAGTGGGAACACACTATGTGAAGCAGAGCCGCAGGGGGTGGGAGTCAGAACCGAACTACATAGGCTGCTTGGCTTCCTGGGGAACTCCCTGGGCCTTGGAGCCCCTACCCACCTGGCCAAGGTCACCTCGCCTGGTCCAAACCTCTTACATTAGGCTGAGAAGAGAGAAGGGAGTAGGCTTGGCTGGGCAGAAAAAGCAGAGCCCTCCCCATCCCTTCCCACGAGTAGAGGCCCTGCTGCTGTCCTGGGCAGAGAGGACAGAACAGGGACATTCGCTTCTCTTTTCTTCTTTTTCTGCTGATTTAGTTTCAGACTGGATCCAGCTGCTGAGAGGATCAAGGGCAATTCTACAGGGAGCTTGGCAGCCTGGGGAGGGGCTAATGAGACCACAGCCCTGGCCAGTTGGTCCATTCTGCATGGGGGAGGTCTGGGAGGGTATGGGTGACCAGTTGGCTACTGCTATTATCATTTCAGGTGAGGCAAGCAGGACTTGAATTCCTCATAGCAATGGCCCCAAGCATGCAGTACTGTTCTGGTTGGTACCAGAGCCCAACCTGGGAAGGAGGGAGAGATGAAGGGAAGGGAAGGGAAGAGAGAAGGGAAGGGAGAAGGGAAGAGAAGGGAGAAAGGAAGGGAGAAGGGAAGGGAAGGGAAGGGAAGGGAAAGGAGAAGGGAAGGGAGAAGGGAAGGGAGAAGGGAGACGGGAAGGGAAGGGAAGGGAGAAGGGAAGGGAGAAGGGAGAAGGGAAAGGAAGGGAGAAGGGAAGGGAAGGGAAGGGAGAAGGGAAGGGAGAAGGGAAAGGAAGGGAGAAGGGAAGGGAAGGGAAGGGAAGGGAGAAGGGAAGGGAGAAGGGAAGGGAGAAGGGAGAAGGGAAGGGAAGGGAAGGGAGAAGGGAAGGGAGAAGGGAAGGGAGAAGGGAGAAGGGAAGGGAAGGGAAGGGAGAAGGGAAGGGAGAAGGGAGAAGGGAAGGGAGAAGGGAGAAGGGAAGGGAGAAGGGAAGGGAGAAGGGAAGGGAGAAGGGAAGGGAAGGGAAGGGAGAAGGGAAGGGAGAAGGGAAGGGAGAAGGGAAGGGAGAAGGGAGAAGGGAAAGGAAGGGAGAAGGGAAGGGAGAAGGGAAAGGAAGGGAGAAGGGAAAGGAAGGGAGAAGGGAAGGGAAGGGAAGGGAGAAGGGAAGGGAGAAGGGAAGGGAAGGGAGAAGGGAAGGGAGAAGGGAAGGGAAGGGAAGGGAGAAGGGAAGGGAGAAGGGAAAGGAAGGGAGAAGGGAAGGGAAGGGAAGGGAAGGGAAGGGAAGGGAAGGGAAGGGAAGGGAAGGGAAGGGAAGGGAAGGGAAAGGAAGGGATGGGAAGGGAAGGAAAATTCCCAGAGTCCACCATTATATGCAGTCCAGCTTGGACCAAATCATAGAGTGTGTCCTCTGACGTGATAAGAATCCAGGGTACGGGGACCATTTAGAAGTTGCCATGGGCAGCTGGGCAGACTCTTTAGAAGGCAGGGTATGTCCTCTTTCACGCAAGACAGTGCTGCGCAGCTAGAGAGGAACGCCAGGATGCTTTTGGCTCTTGACTCTGCACCTCAGTCGAGGCCACGCTGCAGGGTCTGTTGTCCATTGTTGACAAGGGAATAATAACACTTGGAGTCGCCTGGAGGCTAAATGAAAATCACACGCGAAGCGCTTGGTGCTCAGATTGTTGTAAAGTACCAAAAAGCTAAAAACTGATATTGATATTCTGGGAGGAAAGGTCAGGCTTTCCTATCAGACTTTCCTGTCCCATCCCTCCTTTAGGGAGGGGAGGAGAAGAATGTAGAAGTTTCTGGCTTGCAAGAACAATGGGTTATTCAGTTTTAAATCTAAAATAAAGGTTAACCTAGAAACTTCTTCTCTTTCAATAGGAGGCAGAATTTACATACCACCTTGCATTGATTGTAGTTCCTCCCCCTTCCTGGAATCTTGAGGGTAAAATACCTCTAGGCTAGTGAGGGAAGATGAACCCTGAAAGATTTGTAAACATCTTTGATTGTGTTACCTTGAGAGTCTTAATGTTTCTGTGTATCCCCTAAACAAATGTTGCCAGCTCGTACCATGATGTCATGCTCTCCCCCACTGGCGTGTGAGCAAGGGTATATAAACAGCCCCTGAACTACTTTTGGCACTGCACAATTTGGGCCTGCAGATGCCCCATATGAGGCTGGCATATTTAATAAATCTCCTCCTCTAATAAAACTCTTCAAAATTTATCTGGACTGGATGTCTCTACATGAACTCGATGAAATAAGGTACAGTGCCTTTCAGAATCTGGGGTGCGGTACTTTACAAGATGACCCTCAACAAACACCTGTTTCCACTCCCTGCCACTGTCCTGCTGGTGATAGAAGGCTCCAGGGGTGACTATATGAGCTATGTCTCAGGGACATTGTTAGCAGGCTTCAAGGGGGAGACTCCAATCACCCCCATCCTGAGGACAGGGCAGCTGCTCTGGGGACAGTGTTCGGTGAGGAGTAGAGTCCAAGGATGTGGCTGCCAGGAAGAAGTTTCAGGGACCAACTCTGCCAGCTCCTCCCCTGCCCATCTGAGGAGATGGATTTCCCTGGCCAGTAGGTAGCAGAGCTGGGCTGGAACCTAGCCCGTACTTTCCAGCAGGCACTCAGGGGAGCGAGTGTAGGCTCAGCAGGTGCAAGGCGGGCCACCTGTGAGCAGGTGACCTTGGGGAAGAAGGAAGCTCACTGAGCCTCCATTTCTTCATTTGCCAGTGGGCACCATTCATTGCCTGTGACACCTTTGAGGATGAGAGATCGTGGGTGAAAGTTACCTCCACAGTGCCTGGCATTGAGTAGGCCTCTGTATGGCCAGTAGTTGTGGCTGTCGTGGCCAGGCACATGCAGATTTTCATTGGATTCATGCAGATGGTAAAGAAACAGTGTAGTCAAAAAATGGTGGGCCATTCTTTTATTAAAATCTCTCATAGGCCAAAGAGCAAACACAGAGGGAAATCATTTCCCTTTCATTCAGAGCTCGCAAATCCCTGACACCTTCTCCAGTTCCATAACCAGGAGAATCTTCTCCAGTTCCTCCTAGAATCAAAGGCCCCACCAGTCTCAGTGGAGCTTGCAGAGCCCCTCAGCTCTGGTTCCCCATCTGCCCTCCTTCTCTTTCCCTGCCAACATGACTTCTTCTTCAGCACTCTGCATTCTCTCCTCTCTCACTCTGCAAACATGGCTTCCTCTCTGCCTCTCTCCTTCTTCTCTCCCTTTTCAAAACTTTCTGGTGCAAAAGCCTCTCCTCCAGCAAACATTAGCAAAACAATGGCCTCTACCAAGCAGGAAGTTAATCCGTAATTTGCAATCAACTACCCTGCTCTGAGGGCAAGCACACATGTGGCTGCCCAGTGCCATTTTCTAACAATAAAAGTGAGCAAACTCAAAAAATACAAATTTATTTGCCCAACGGCCTCCAAAACTGTCGAATGAATCAAGGGAAGTGCTAGCTATAATATTGATAGCTCCATTTTATACACTCCATGCCAGGCGGGGACTGCAGAAAGAAACAGGTGCTTTTTGTCCCTAAGGGACTCCTGGGAACATGAGCTTCTGAATGTTGCTTCTTCCTACTCAAGAATGTAGGTGAGGGAGGGAGAGGAGATTGAGAGGCATGGCCCTTCCCATGGCCAGGTGGCCGGATGGTGCCAGGGCTGGGTGTGGTTGTGAGAACCTGGCACCCTCAGGTGGGGGGCCTTGGAGAAGCCCACTCATTCCTGGCACCAATTCATCTTTGCAAAGGAGGTGCTAGGTGTGGTGCTGTGCAGCAGGGTGCGAAGGCGCAGGGTGCTGGAAAGGGAAATTGGTGATGCCTAAGGCTTTCTAAAGTCTGATTCTATGATCCGTGATCCAAAATCAGCACCTTAAACCCATGTGACTCTGTTCTGTCATTTCCCTTGATCTACTTAAACTTCGATACAGAAGTTTCCAGTTAAATAAGAAATCTAATTCGACCCTTTCGTATTAAAGGGTCTCAGGCAAGAAGGTAGGAGGAGGGGCACCAGCTGGCCTGGGAGGTGTCCCCACTCTGGTTGGGGGACTGACACATGACACTTGACCTCATCATGGGCAATAATTTACAGTAACCTTCTTCAGCACAGACCCGAACTCCAGTTTTGTGCTTTGAATGGGAACGACTTGGGCACAGAGTGGGCTGTAGTTACACCTGAGGGGCTGCAGCTGCTCTCTAGGGCGGCCAGTCTTCCACTGGGGAGGCCCCGGTTTCTCAGCTGTCTTTCCCGTTCACTGCAAAGGATTCACTTTGATGCCCCAGGTGGTTCTGCAGGAAGGCAGGGTTCCTGGAGGGAGAAATCCAGGCGTCGTCTCTGGTTCCTGACTGGGTTGTGACTTGGGTACAAAGCTCACTGCAAAGGTGGTCTGGGAGCTGGGAGCCCTCCATGTCCAAACTGGCTTTGAGTTTTGATCCCAGATTAGAACCTTTCAAGTCCTTTCACATTTGGCCACACAGGGCTTTCCAGTTACTTATTTTTCTCCTTTTCTTACATAAAGGACACAGGCCTGAAAGGACTCCTTGGGCACTGGTAGGTCCTTAGGAAATCACACAGCTGCATTTACTGTATTTGATTCTGAAACTGATTAAACTTCCATCTCCTGCCTGCAGGAGCTCTAAAATGAATGGGAAGGGGAGAGATCGCTTTGGGCATTCTGAGTTGGGTGATGGGTCAGATTTAAAAACAAAGCATGGCTGATGTTCAGCTTCTGAGGGGGTCAGGTTTGTTTATTGCTGGGAGAAATGCCAGCCAAAAGGCTGAGCAAGCCTTTTGAAAAGGTCAGCATCCTGGAAGCCACTGCCTAAGTCGTTGCAAATGAAATGTTCTGTACCTGTGGTTCCTGGAGTGATTCATTTCCCCATTTGGGAAGAGGAAGCGAAGCGTACCGGTGCAACAAAGAGCCCTGCACCCTGGATCCATGGTCCCTGACTCCCAGAATGCCTGTGTCCCTGCTGCCTTCTAGATAAGCACCAGACGTCATGACCCAGACCCAACACAGCAAGGGGACTCACCCACACTACCCTCCTCCGCTCTTTCAAAATCACAGAGACCCTCTTTAGAACCCCTTTGGGTGGGTGGCCTCAGAGAATAGAACCACATTCTCACCATCAGAAGCCCTAATGGAATTCCACCTGGAACAGGAGTGACATTTCAGGAACAAGGCATTAAATATATGAGCCCAGGGACAGGACACGTGTGTAAAGTGTCTGCCTCTATTCTCTGCACCTTGCAAAACAGTTGGCCTATAGGCACATACAAATGTGTTTACTGAAGGACTAAATGGATCTCACAGGCATTTATTTAAAAGAGATCATGGTTCCTTTTTAAACTCCCACGTAATGCTTGGCTGGCCCTTTCTAGATTGGAGCCTGTCTTTCCCTCTAGAGATCATACTGAAAGGACTTCTGGTAAAAGGATTTTGTCCTCTAATTTAATAGCTGAGCAAACAGAGGAATCTTTAAGTGTGGGGGGTGGGACTCTAATTCCAAGTTTTGTCTTGAGCCATCTGTCCTCCTGGCTCCTTGCTTCCTGCCTCCAAGGTGCAGTGACATGACCCCAGCTGGCGTTAACCTGCCCCTAGGCATTCCTGTTACCAAACACCCAGCACCTATGCTACTTCTGGGCTATCTGAAAACCTGAATGTGAAGAGAATGTTCCAGTCACTTAAGGCTTTTGGCTGGTTCTTCCTCATGTAGAGAAAGAGCCCTTTTTCTGCCGCTGCCTGTAGCTGGCATCCCTTGCAACATGGGGTAGTTAGCGCCTCTTCTTAAACTGCCCCATGTATGGACGCGGCCCTCCCTGTGACTGTTAGTTGCAAGGCTGGTTCATTTACTTATTTTTCTGCCCCTCCTGCCCTTCCATATCCCTATCTTTCAAACCCCGGGCCAACCTCCCTCACACACACCACGGCATTCTGCCTGGGCTGAAAAGCTCTGCAGTTTCACAACGCACAGTCCTTCTGCATGAGTGAGATGTTTAGACGCATTCTCTCTCCCCAAAGCTGAAGTGGAGACAGAAAGCGTGCTGCTGGCTCATCTCCGGGGAAAAGAACCAAGAACCCTGTCAATCCCTGGATAGAAATTTTCATTATATAATTGTGGTTTCACCGACTAGAGCTTTCATCTCACCATTTCCAAATGCAGAAGCACACATGCGCCCCTGGGCAAAGGTGCAGACACAGACGCCCTCTGGAACGCGCTGGTTTCCAGATAATGCGACCTATCATCTTCTCCTCCCCAGGAGACTATGAACGCTTCGGAGTAAGGAGTTACGTCCTCTCCTTTCTTTGCAGCTCTCCAGTTTGCTGCTGTTCTGTGCCTAGCAGGTGTTCAATAAGCACCACTGTCAATGCAAACTGAGTTCTTAGCCCTTACAAATGAGAACATGCCCACCTTTATTGTTAAAGGTTGTTTTTCAAAACAAGATTTTTTAGAGTCAGTGTGTGAGTGTGCATGTGCAAATGAGCCAGAAAGCTTCAAAAACAGAGACTGGGAAACATTAAGACACAGAGATGAGGCAAAGCACGCAGATGCAACAGATACACAGGAAGACAGACCAGCACGTGGGAGCCCATGGAGCTCCTTCTGGGTCCCAACGTGTACGTTCATCTATTTTTAAATGACATAACCAACACTATGGTTCAAGATTTTCTGATTTCGGGAGCTCTGCCCCCACAACACAGTGACAGGAAAACAGTCATGCTCCAGGATCGTGCCCCTAAATAATATCATTACAACAGCAAGGGCCTTATAATACATGACCCACACCTTTGCTGAGGCTGCCAGGGCTTTTTATTCCACATTAGAAAGTCCTTCGTGAAGCCAGGCATCAATTATGAGCCTGTTGACATGTGAGTGTGACAGCTATCATTCAATGTTGCAGCAAAGCCTGCCCTCGAAAAGAGCTCCTCATTTCACTAAGGAGAGGAGGGTCCACGTGGCAGAAGGAGCCACAGACCAAGGGTTGGAGAGTCTGGACAAGTCGGGTCATCCTTCAAGGTGTCAGTCTCCTGGTCTGGGAAAGGAGGCATAATCCATGACCCACTTAAATGTGGGACCCTGTGGGCACATAAATGGTAGCTGAGAGCTCGCTGCAACCCAGTGAGCAGCAGGGTCTCCCTCTAGACTCATGGTCCCCTGAAGTTGCAATTTCTACAGGGAGAATAACTAGACTAGACAAATCCCTTCCTGCATGAGAAGTCTCTTAAATTTTTTTGACTCTTTAAAAAATGGCTATCAACCTATCAAAGCATTTCCCTGTTGGATTATAAAGCACTTAGAACCCTTAACCCAGGGGTCCCCAAACTTTTTACACAAGGGGCCAGTTCACTGTCCCTCAGACCATTGGAGGGCCAGACTATAAAAAAACTATGAACAAATCCTTATGCACACTGCACATATCTTATTTTAAAGTAAGAAAACAAAATGGGAACAAATACAATATTTAAAATAAAGAACAAGTAAATTTAAATCAACAAGCTGACCAGTATTTCAATGGGAACTATGCTCCTGTCACTGACCACCAATGAAAGAGGTGCCCCTTCCGGAAGTGCAGCGGGGGCCGGATAAATGGCCTCAGGGGGCCGCATGTGGCCCGCGGGGCCGTAGTTTGGGGACCCCTGCCTTAACCCTTTGGGTAGTGAGTTTTTCTCATGCTTGCTGACCCCTGGGAGTGAGTTTTTTTCAAAAAATGAAATTAGTTCTAGTTCCAGTTTTATTAACTTAAAATCATGTTTGTTTAATAACCAATTTGTGGAAACAAGAATAACATACATTTGCCTTTATTTTTTAATGTTGCCTTACACATTTTTAAAATAAAATTTTTTGTTACAATTGTACTCTGGATGGTCAGGAGGCACGAGGATGTACATGAATGTTCATACTACTCAAAAGGTTAATTAGATAATGGATCTTGTTGATTATGAGCACAAGCTTTGACGTGACAAAGACCCAAGTTTGAGTCCCGGCTCCCCCACCTACTAACTGCGTGACTTTGGGCAAACTGCTGAATCTTTAGAAGTTAGGGTTTGCTCACCAGTAAAACGGGGTTAAAAATAGTACCTCCCTCACAAGGGCAATGGATTCAAACATTTTGACACATAGCAAGCTCTCAAAATTAAGGGCAATTATCATTGTTCAGTATTTTCTCTCATTATCTGGGATTCATCTTAGACAAACTCAGCTCAAAGTATGCAAGTAACCAAAATAGCATCTAAACGGCAAAAAGTGTCACAATGTCTATTCATAAAAGCCTGGGTACTTCATTCACATAGTCATGCCCAGGTGCCCACTTATTTACTGTGGTTTGTACATAATTTTAGAGTAAGAATAATGATTAACACTTGATTGGCCACCTGCTACATGCCAAATACCTCACAAAATGCATTATATCTGTCACCCCACCGGGTCCTCGCAGTCCCACGAGGTAAAGACGGTCATCTCCCCCACTTTATAGCTGAGGACATGGAGGCTGCTAGAAGCTCAGTGGCTTGGTCCAGGTCAAAACAATTCAGTAGGAGACCCAGGATGTGAAGCCAGCAGTCTGATGTCAGTTTACACTCTTAATCCATGTGCCACGTTGTCTCCATGCTCACCCTGTGATCCCATCTCCTGGCTCGCAGCAAGTTGGAAAAGAAGCTGGGGCATGGGAAGCTGCCGTGACAGGGACACCAACAGCTGATGGACGGATGGGTGCACAGGGAGACAGGACAGAGAAAGGGATACAAAGCTCAAGGAGAGAGGCTTCCACAGCTCAGCTGCCCAGTCCCAGTCATGTCAGGGGTCGGAAAAAGCTAATACATTGAAAAGCCCCTGAGAGCATCTTAATCCCACAGCACGGTGCAATGATTGTCACTAATGCCTACAAACAAACAAACAAACAAACAAACAAAAAAACAAAAAATCAAACTGTGTGCCGAGAGACACAGGAAACTGAGGGGTGCTATATTAAAGGGTTCGATTATCTCGGGACAGCTCATCCATGCTGAATGCCCTATGACAACATTGTGTAAACGAGACACTATCTTTTAAAAAGACACCCTGCAATTTAAGTAAGAGTTAACCAAATACCAGCACCAAGGTGGGTCTGGATAAGAATTTCATGAACCCTTCTCTCTTATTTTAACCTGTTGCTTAACCCTTTGAGTAGTACGAACATTCATGTACATCCTCACTCAGAGGTTAACAGAAAACTTACTACTCAGAGGGACATTTAACCCAGTGTCTATCAAGCCTTGAGATAAAACAATACGAGCCAAGACAAAAACAAAACGCAAAACAACCCTTTAGTCCACTCTGTGCCTCTCAGTTTAGAATCACGGCTCCAGTGGCTTTAGCCAGTGGGACATTTAAAAGTCTCACAAATGAATTCCAGCAGATAGTTTAAAGGGATGTATATTGAAAAAAAAATGTAAAGATTATTAAAAAAAAACCACCCTGAGATAAAAAGGCGTTAAGCGACAGTCTGTCACAGGCAGCTGTCACCTGCGTCCTCAGTGTCCTCCCTCAACCACAACCCAGGCTGGTGGAAGGAAGAGGACTCCTGTTAAACCTGGAGACTCGGCTCCAGTCGGAGGCCAGTCACTGCTCCCAGTCCACAACCTTAGCCCGCTGTCCCTGGAAGTCCCATTTTGTTTTGTACCTATTCACAGCACCTTTCGTGGGCTCCATCAAAACTGCTTTCGAAGCCCCCAAATGATGCTTATCGGAACACAGCTGCTGGAAAGGCACTTAAACCAAATTTGAAAAGATTTAAAAGAAGGCATTTCAAATGGCTATACAGGCAGTCCACGAGGTTACGAACAAGATTGGTTCTGTAGGTTTGAAAAATGTTTAAGCATTTATATGCTCAGAAAGGTAAAAATAAATACTATGTGAAGACAAACATCTGTCTAAAGTTGCATTTAACAGATAAATGTACCTGTTCCAACGTACATACAAATTCGAATTAAGGACAAACCCATAGAATCTATCTTGTTTGTAACCGGGGGAATGCTGGTAATGGTAAGAACGATCCCTTTATCTTGATTCCTGGTAACCTGAGCAGGGGGAAGCCTCCAGAACCCAGAGGGCCCTTTCATCAGTGGCCTCCCACTCACCCGAGCTGGCCAGTGGTGTCCAGACAGCAGAAAAGCTATTCCAGTGGAAACAGACCATCTGCCCTTATCCCTCGGGCCTAAGGGTTGCCAGATTTCATAAATAAAAACATAGGACCCTTGGTTATATTTGAATTTCAGATACAGAAAGAATAATTGTTGACCTAAGTCCCACGCTATTTTTAAATATGTTCACATTAAAAAAAAAAATTATTTGTTGTTCATCTGAAATTCAGATTCAACTGGCATCCTGTGTTTTATCAGACATTTCCTGATCCCCTAGAGCAGTGGTCAGCAAACCGCGGCTCGTCAGCCACATGCAGCTCTTTGGCCAGCTTAGGAGCGCCCTAATTAAGTTAATAACAATGTACCTACCTACATAGTTAAGTTTAAAAAATTTGGCTCTCAAAAGAAATTTCAGTCGTTGTACTGTTGATATTTGGCTCTGCTGACTAATGAGTTTGCCGACCACTGTCCTAGAGCTTCTGGGATGGGCAAGAAGTAGGGGCAAGGAGGCTCTCCACTTATCAGCCCAGGAGAGTGGCCAAACTAATGGCCTGGGCTGGGCATCATGGCCCCTTGGAGCACCAGGCTCCCCTCCCCTCCCCCTTCCCCTCCTTTCCAAGATGATGCCATGGCTCCAGCCAACCCCACTCCAAGTCCCGTTTTGGCATGTAAGACATGCCTTCTCTGATCTCTCTGGCTGTCCCCTCCACAGCACACCTCCTAATCCAGGGGTTGGGAACCTTTTTGGCTGAAAGAGTCATAAACGCCAAATATTTTAAAATGTAATTCTGTGAGAGCCATACAATGACCCATGTACCTTACACATTATCCAATAAGAATTTGGTGTTATCCCAGAGGACAGCTGTGATTGGCTCCAGCCACCCACAACCATGAACATGAGCGGTAGGAAATGAATGGATTGTAATACATGAGAATGTTTAATATTTTTAACGTGATTATTTTTTTTATTAAAGATTTGTCTGCAAGCCAGATGCAGCCATCAAAAGAGCCACATCTGGCTCACGAGCCATAGGTTCCCGGCTGCTGTCCTAATCTGACCTTCTGCCCTGAGGTGTACACGTGGAAATGCTGCTCTATAAGAACTTGTCCATTTCCACATTCTATTGTATCCTACTTTGCTTCCCAAGAAAGGCTGCACAAAGGCTTTGGAGGGCCTCCTGACTGGGGGTTTCCTTTCATTTTTCCCTTTCCCCATAAAGAGCCCCTCCCGCCCACTGCATTCAATGGAAGCCAAGAAACACATGACTGTTTGTTCTCTTCTATCACAATTTCAAAACGTGAACTAAAGTGAGGGCTGAGCCCGCACATCCAGCTTGCCTGGCGGAAGTTGTTGGGGACTCGACACCCACAGACATGGGGCTGCCTGCCCCCCTCACTAATGTCACACCACTGATTGGTGATAATGACTGAAGCACACTCTAAAATTACCCATGCTTAACAAAGTTGGGGAGGCTCCTGCATGTGTGCTTGTAGCAAAAGTACTCACAACGAAGTCAGAAAACGCATGGGAACAGGAGGAAACGTTGACACAATGCTAAAATGAGGGGGGAGATTAACGATGCCGTAACACAATCTGTTTTCACGGGGTGCAGAGAAAATTAATTTCTGGAGACATTTCATTTAACTTTGCAATATTTCTCAGTGAGCCTTTGATGCTTGAAACTTTTCTCTTTTATCCCCTAACTTTAAGGATGGAGGGAGAGGGAGTGGATTTTATGTTTGGTTGTAAGTATGGTTTCGTGACACATGACAGGCTTGCCACCACTCCAGAGAGAGGCAAGCAATGTGTCTTCAGTGAACGCAAGTTATGGCCGACCATAACTCGCAGCTCTTCACTATCTATTGAAACATCCACTTTAATCATCCAAGGATTCAACTGCCAAATGAATAAGATGTGTTACCTTCCAGAGCAAGGCACCGAGGTGGGCTGGACGACCAGATGAGGTTGTTTAAGCACTCGAGATATTCTGACCCCTCGAGTTTGAAGCCAGGAAAGCAGTGATAGGAGATGACCGTTCCCACTGGGAAGGAGGTCTGGAACTCGGAGATGTTCACGTAGCCATTGGAAGAGGCCAGTGGTCTCAGGCAGCCTGTGATACGTAAAATGGAAAAAAGAAAAGTCTCAGTCGTCTTGGTGCACCGCACAGATAAGCATAGCACTGGACCCCTCTCTCGGATTCCCCCACTCCACATGTGGCCTCCAAAGAATGAACACATCAGTCTTAGGCGTTCACACTCCACATCTGCTTACCCATTCTATTTGTAAGGCAGAAGTTTGACTGGATAGTTTCAGATGGCACTGGAGGGTCAGAGGGGTGGGGAAGCAGTTAGTGAGGCTGTTGCCAAGGGTCCAAATGCCCTGTACCCAGGGTCAGTGGACAGCCTTGTCACCCCTATCTTTTCTAAAGCTCCCCAGATAATCCAAATGTGCCATCAGGATTGACAACCACTGAGGTAACACAGAGGAAAAAGACACCCCACTGTTGTGGTGCAGGATATGGGACAGACACCGGTGTGACACTGTGAGCTCAAGCTTTTGAAAATCTAGTTAGGTTTCATGTGCAATAGGTAAGGACCCCCGGGGTGCAGTGGTTCTCAAACTTGAGAATGACTCAGGGAGAGGGCCTGTTAGAGCACAGAGCTTCCAGTTCAGGGGGTCTGTGTGGGCCTCAGGATGCACATCACTACGGTTTCCAGGTGGTGGTGCCTCAGCTGCACCAGGGTGGAACCCCTGCTGGGTCCGAGAACCCCCACTGTGGGGAGCCAACATGGTGGAAATCTGCATGCTCTCTGAGTGGGAGGAAGGCCTGATGCCACGTTCCTACTTCCGCAAGAAAAGACAGGAGTTGCCTTTTTTGTCTAGAAGCCTGTGCAGCTCAGGGCGTCGTTCCCACTGCACGAAATCCCATCCTGTGCAGCCCCCACTGTGGTCACCAATGTCTTACTGGCGGCTCCAGCAGTTTCACTGGAGGGTATAATGACCCCGCAGAGCTGGTGCTCTTCCCGGGGAGAGCTAATTACGTGTGAAGTAAATAATGGATCATGGAAATACCTGGTTTCCCTTCCAGTCACCAGGGACAAATGATATCAGATGGCTGAACCCTTCTACTGGGCAAGCTTTGTTAGAGATGGACGCTCAGCATGGAAGAGTTTGGTTGCAGCAGTTTGCTTTGGTCTGCACCCCAGTATCTGGGGGTCCGAGTATCAGGGCAGAATTTAGGGAGGTGCTCACCCTGGGGTGCAAGCGCTGACCCTGTACTGCTGGGTGATGGTGTCACAGAGCTCTGATGACCCAGCAGACCACTGCCCAGAACTAGCCAACGCACAGGATGGGCTGTGTCTGAAATGCGTGGTTCTTAGCTGTCCCTGTAGGCAGTCCTCCTGGCATTACGTGATATTTTTTTTCTGAGCTTTACAAAAGTGAAATGTGGGGGCAGGGGAGAGGTTGGGAATAAAGGGAAAAAACAATCAATAATTGAGTAAAATTAATATTAGAACAAGTAAATGTAGAGAGTCACAGACATAGTTCAAGTAAGTCGGCTCAAATGACTGTGCCCATTCCTCCTTTTGAGGAGTTGACCTTGAACAATGTCAGGGTTAAGGGCACTGAACCACACGTAGTGAAAATCTGAGTACAACTTTTGACTCCTGAAAAACTTCAGTCATCCCTCAATATCCGTGGGGGATTGGTTCTAGGACCCCAAAATCTGAGGACACCAAAATCTGTGGCTGTTCAAGGCTCCTATATAAAATGGCCTAGATGCATGCTGTAGTTCTAAGCTACCCATCTGGATGAAGTAGCTTCCCTAATTAAAGACTGACACTGAGCTGCAGCCAGCAGGAGGCATCAGGACCCTGCCTCGGAACAGCCCTCCTCCCCGCCCCAAAGGAAATGGAAGGGGTTATAACTCGGGCAGTTAATCAGAGATGGAAAGATATGCTCACTCTTGGTTGGAGACAGCCTGTTCTAAATATAACAGGAGAAAACTGGCTTCCACTCAATAGTTCAACATGATTTCTATTTGCACTTCTAGAGAATAGAGAGAAGGCTCCTCAGGGTTTAGCTCCTAGATCTATAGGTGCAAATAAGTTACAGAACGAATTGTCACTCTAAGGGCCAATTATATTCCCCCTGGGGGCTCGAGAGGTGTCAGCTGTCTAAGGCAACCTGACTCATCATTGCTCGGGCTGTGCCCAGGTGGTGTCGGGGCGGTTGGGCAGCCTCAGGCAGCCGGAGCATCAGTGAGGTCCAGGGGGTGGAGGGGAGAACAGGGCACAGACCAGGGGCACCTCCTTTGTGGGGACTAGGGCTCTGAGGAGGAAGGAAGGTGGGCTGTGGGTCATGCTGTTGTTTGAAGAAACATGCTTCTCAAGGGTGGCCACACAGCTCTTTTGTTGTGCAAGAACTCTAAAAGCTACATTCCAGCTGAGATTTGAGTAAAGCAGGGGTCCCCAAACTACGGCCTGCAGGCCGCATGCGGCCCCCTGAGGCCATTTATCCGCTGCCGCCCCCCCCCCCCCACCGCACACCCGGAAGGGGCACCTCTTTCATTGGTGGTCAGTGAGAGGAGCATAGTTCCCATTGAAATACTGGTCGGTTTGTCGATTTAAATTTACTTGTTCTCTATTTTAAATATTGTATTTGTTCCCATTTTGTTCTTTTACTTTAAAATAAGATATGTGTACTGTGCATAGGGATTTGTTCATAGTTTTTTTATAATCCGGCCCTCCAACGGTCTGAGGGACAGTGAACTGGCCCCCTGTGTAAAAAGTTTGGGGACCCCTGGAGTAAAGGGTGATGGAGGGGGAAGGACAAGAATGGCCAGGCAGAGCAAATGAAAGCCTTGTCTGAACTCCTGAAAATGACACCCCAGGATGTATACCACCATAGGGTACTTTTAAATAAAATCACTGGGGCAAAAAGGACACTTAAAGAAGGATACTGTATTTAAGTGACATAAAAGGAAATAGAAAAGGCAGGAGAACAAAAGGAGAAGTAGACAACATTAAAGCAAGAAGTGCCTGGAGTTGAAGGTCACTTTCTTTGCCATTACTCAGAGAGGTCCGCAGGACTAGAACGAATTAGTGGTTAATAAAGTTCATTTGAATAAGTAGCCCAACCCAGGAGCAAGCTGCTAATTTTGCAGACTGTCTCTGAAAATGTAAATGAATCACATGTCTCATTGGAAAATATAATATCTAACATGCTAAACACCACAGGAAGTTTTAGGGGAGAGAGGGAGGAGCAAGGTGATCTGGCTGCCCCTGTGCTCATTGGAAGCCTTTGTTGTTGTTGTTTTTTCAAGAGGCCATGACTCTTAAGCTGTCACATAAGAAAATGATTTATTTCCAACTATAGGGCTCGCAAAGTAATACCAGAGTCCGCCGGTTATGATTTCCAAGCCCAAAGTTAACATCTGTCTCCACTCGCACACACCAGAGCTTTGGGTGCAAATGAGATTGCTCTCCCTCTCCCCCGAATTTTGAATTATGCATCAGCTTCTAGGTCCTCTGGTCCAAGCCACGTGTCCAAAATAAAATCAGAATTAATGTGAACTTGAGGACTTAGTTTCACAAATAGGGCCCTGTATTGTCAGCCCAGGCTAATTTAAAAATAAAAAAAAATAAAAATGGACGAGAATAAATATTCACCGTGTGGTCTGGATGAAATTTGAATTTGATTATTTTTCTGTTCCTCATGCATTATAAAAAGGGAGACCATTATTAAGAGAAAATTGCCACTGAAAGATTGGTTTCTAATGTATTCTTAGTGTTACTGAAATAAATATAAATGTTTTGCTATTTCCTTTAAGCATGCAGTAATTCATCAGCGTGTTCACAGACCAGTTATGAGTCTCCTAATTCTTACCCTACCTGGGGTTTTGCAGTAAAGGAGACATCCAATGTGCTAAAGGATAAGGTTGTTCCCACTTATACTTTAAAACAGGGGATATGGAGCTGGATGAAACCACACAGGAAGTAATGTGACAATCCCGAGAACAGAACTTGGTGCTCACAGGAAGACACAGCTGGACAATGTGGGCAGCGTGGTGACTTTGTTTCTCCCCTCCGTCATTTCTCCCAGTCTAATAGAGAAGCTTGCACACACCCTACAGCACAGTCTGCGGGAAGAGCACCGTGAACCACACAGCTCTGGCTTGTACCTTGACAGATGGGCAGATTGTCCCAGGTTCCATCATCGCGGCATAACGAAACCAAGTTGTACACGTCAGGGTAACTGATCTTGTATCCTTCGTGACAGGTGATGATCAACTGGTCTCCGTGCCTATAGGTCTTGTTGTGAATCTCAGCATCCTCGATTTGAGGGATACGGCAATCTGCAATCGTGTAGAAAGGACACATTATTTTTGAAATTTAAAATGGTCTGCGGTTCACGGCTTCAAAAGGAAGCTCTTGTTTCCAGACCTGGTCTTGACCTACATAGCAATTGGATTTGTTTATTTATCGGTAGGCTCAGGTCCCCATGACAAGCAGCAGAGGCTCAGGAAAAGGGACCAAGCGGGAGGGAATCTGGTCACGAAAGGAACTTGGTTTCCTGCCCGTGACACTTCACACTGTCCATTTGAGCTTATGGACAATTCTGCAAATACACAAAGTAAGACCAGAGTTGGGGATTCACCTGAACTATCCACCCGATTCCACACTGTGCCGCGTTTGTGGACAGCATGCAGCATGGGGCAGCCTGTCTGGCTAGTCTCTCCCAGTCATTGCCTATGGGGCGAGGACCTGGGCCTGATGAGAAAAGGTGCTTTATAAATAGCAGGGGGCTGAGCCGAGGCAGCACCTGCTATTAGCATTTCCGTCCACCTCATCTGATCTGGAGAAGACAATAAAGAGAGCAGCACACCACCATCACCAGTCTCACTAAGGCTCAGAGCAAGCTTCCTACTGCTGCCTAAAAACAGAGGGAGAGCAGGATGCATATGGATGGGAGGAGAGGCAAGGCCAGGAGTTAGGAGGAGGGCGATGGCGGAGCAAGAGGCCCAGGCAACAAAATGACCTGAAGATAAAATAAAACGAATCAATCATAACCATCCACTTCTGACTCTCTCGACATCCAGTTGACCATTAGGGCCTCTCCATCCTATGCTACCAAGTCAGGCTCTTGCTCCCTCTGCCCCCTTCCACCCTAAAGACCACCCAATCAATCCTGTCTAAGTCTCTCTCCATCTCTTATTGGCACATCTCTGTTTAATATCTCTGATTTTCCACGTCTATGTGCGGGTAAGCTGGAGCTGTTTATTTCCACCTGTAGAGTCAGAGAGAAGAGAGACCCTGACTTACAGATGAGTTAGAGTCCATGTCTGCTCTTTCTAAATTCTTTGAAACAAGACAAAATCCAAGGACAGCACTTTGACAATCTAAGAAACTTCCTCCAGAGATTTCTCAACACTCAAAAAGACTGTTGGTTCCGCAGGCATTCCACGAAGCCTATAGAACTCACCATATGGTTGGAATGGTACCCTGACCCTCAAGTCCCTATCAGGGTTGAGCTGTCAGCTCAGAAGCACTGAGCCCTGGGGGTCCTGATGCAGCAGGAAGGGATGGAGAGAAGCAGCAGGCAGCTGGTTAATGGCTCTGGTGGCATCAAAAAGAGCACATCCCAGGAGCTCTGATGTGGATGGGGCTGGGTTGCTGGGAGCAATGGAGAAGAAGCTGACAGCAAGGGGCTCTAGAAAACAGAATGTCCGTGATGGGAAAGATTGGGGCAGAAGGGGACCCTGACAGCTCAGTCAAAGGGTGGTGGCCATTCTGTCTGACATTGGCAAGATCAGGTCTGCTTTTATTTCATTCCTCCGTGCCACTATTAATCAGAGGGCAGGGACTGTGTCACCCTCTTTTTCTGACATTCCCTCCAGCCTCCAGACCTCTGTATACACCAGGCACAGAAGAAAAGCTAAGGGGAGCCATACGGACCGCTGCCCAAGAAACTTCAAACCCATGACCCTGCAAGACCCTGATTAACAGGCTTTGGGGCGAGGCCTTCCCCTGAGGAAACCCTGCAGCAGGCCACCCTTTGAATATAGATTTCAGCCAAGCCAGTCTGGAGAGCGGTGTCCTGGTTTCAGTTTTACCTCTCATGTTTGCGCTTCAGGCTGTGGAAAGCTGTTTTCTAACTGTCTATGTTCAACCAATACTTTTTCTACTAGACTGGCTGAATTTCTGCTAAATCAATCCCAGAATGCTCCACACTGGAGTTAAAAACTGCCTTCTTCTTACTGGAAAATGTGAATTCCATTTTTTTTCAGTATCACTTTACAAAGATTAAAGCAAATAAAAGCACATTTATCAAGGCATCCGTCTGTAAAATCTTGGCTGTAAATAGATCCTATGACAGTCATTTACATGATTAAACAACTATTGTCATGGTTGACTTAAAACTTACTCAAGAATTAACCAGTGCCCTGGCAGGTTGCCTCAGTGGTAGAGTGTGGGCCTGGCATGTAGATGTCCCGGGTTCAATTCCCGGCCAGGGCACACAGGAGAAGCGCCCATCTGCTCTCCACCCCTCCCCTTCTCCTTCCTCCCTCTCTCTCTCTTCCCCTCCCATAGCCAAGGCTCCATTAGAGCAAAGTTGGCCCGAGCGCTGAGGATGGCTCCATGGCCTCCACCTCAGGAGCTAGAATGGCTCTGGTTGCAATGGAGCAACACCCCAGATGTGCAGAGCATCACCCCCTAGTGGGCTTGCTGGGTGGATCCCAGTTGGGCGCATGTCTATCTCTCTGCCTCCTCGCTTCTCACTTCAGAAAAGAAAGAAAGAAAGGAAGGAAGGAAGGAAGGAAGGAAGGAAGGAAGGAAGGAAGGAAGGAAGGAAGGAAGGAAGGAAGGAAACTTACTCAAGAATTAATTAGTAACTCAGGAAGTGGCCAGCTCTAGGGAGTAAATTCAAAGGACAGAAATATGTATTTGGACACTGCGGACATGTAGATAGTGGCTGACCAGAAGCAGAAGCATCCTTTGTAAGGATAGTTTCTCTGTATAGTGGTTTATAATATAGAATGCTTTGAACTTGTAATTAGAACTCTGTTTCCATAAACAGGACTTGGGGACGACTACAGAGCATATGACACAAGGTTCAAAGGAAATTCACAGCCTCCTAAATCCCAGCAATTATGTACTCTTCCAAAGAAGAGTTGCCATAGGGAATGACCCAGGACCCATTTACTAGGTAAGAGGAGCCACATATTCACTGGGAACTCAAAAGTTGGAGTTCAAACTTCACCAAGTTAGAGAGGCTGGGAGAGGCTGGGCCCTAGGTATCAGGACAAAACTGAAATTGATCAGCTCTAACAAAGCCTAAAATGAAACCTCGACAATCTTTCCATCCACAAGGTTTGGTACCTAATCCTCCCAGTGAATAGGAAAAAGTTGTCGGTAGCAGTAAATAACTATGGACCTTACTTTGATGAACAGAAAGCAACCAGGAGCCTTAGTACCAGAAAATAAATGTGTAATCTTGATCAATTCTAAAGTATCAAATAGAAATAACATAATTTTTCTATAACATGAATTCATCTGGTTGCCAGGAAGAATTTTTGAAAGCCACTTGAAAATATTGTTACCAAGGACAATGAAAAAAAGGACTATTAATACCTGATTCTGTCATGTAGAATCTGGTTGACAATCACAACTTATCCAGAGATAGCACAAATGGGCACTTTGGGGGTATAACTTCCATCAGCCTACCACTGTCATTATTGTTTTGTATTCTGCTTCTAGTAACAATGGGGATTTAATATAACAAATAAATAAAAGGGGGTAGTTGAAGGTCCTAAAGCAGTATTACACATTTACACATAAGTAACAAATTAATTGATAAGATTATCAGATTAGTTAGCAGAGAGCAGAGTCTTAAAGGATGAAACAGAAATAGTAAAAGAAATATTAAAGAGAGTGACGTCACGGAAATGGCACCGTGAGCAGCGCGTCCGACAGATCTCCCCAAAATAACAACAAATTTATCAACTAGAAACAGGAAAATTTATCTTCGGAGCATTCCGGAGTTCCACACAAACTGAAAGCGAAGGGCCTGTTATCACTTGGATCTGGGAGACGAGGGTGTGGAGGAAGCTACCGCAGGGACGTTCATTCAAGCCGCGAGGAAGTGCGCCTGTGGTGGTGGTGAGTCAGCCCATACTCGGGAGCCGCGAGCCGCCGCCGCGAGCCGCCGCCGCGAGCAGCGCCCGGTTCGGTTGCAGAGCGAGCACCGCCGCCGCGAGCCACTGCGAGCAGTGCCCGGTTCGGTTGCGGAGCGAGCGCCGCTGACGTTCCCAGCGGCCCGCGTAAGGGGAGCGGGAGAGGCCCCAGGGCGGTATTCCCTACTTGGGAGATTCTCTCCGCGGGCGGGGCACCTCACCCAGCCATTCAAGCTAACAATCAAGCGTTGGGGGAGGGGCGCGCGCAGGCAGCCTGAAATACCTTCGGGAGCACAGCTGCGACCCAATTACTGAAATTAACTTAACCCGTGAAATCTGCTCACCCTCGGTTCTAATTGATAAGATCTCTCTCAGTTCACCGACCCAAGACAAGAGGCGTGATAGTTTTTAGTGCCTCTCGCTAAAGGGGCGGGGGCAACTTCTGATTGATAGAGCCTCCATATTCAGGGATAAACGCTAACAAGAAGGACTTGGCAGATAATAAGATCTATACTACACTAGTCGCAAGCAGAGACTAGTGCCTCTTCTTCCCAGCCAAAACAGGCTACAAAGTGTGGAAAGCCTGGGTTGAGAGGTCCAACGGAATGCTAGGCGCTGAACAGTCACCTTGACAACAATTGACTCCCACCCCCGCCTGATTACACTGGAGGCCCTGACTGCCAGAGCCTTTCCCAAAGCCTTGCACTGAGTGGGGATAGAGTGGGGATTTCCCAGCTCTTTGAGCCTCTTACTCCCCAGGCAGAAGCAGTGGCAGCCTTATAGCTGGATCACCAGGCTGCTAATTCAGGAAGGGGGGACTAGGAGAGAGAATCCAGGAAAGCAAACTCTCTCATCGTTGGACCCTGCAAACGCCAACAAGCCTTGACTACCAGCAAGACTAAAGCCAATTATATGACATTGCCATAGAATCCCATCAACTGCAAATCCCTACCTAAGTGTGACACAGGGGCAGAGCCTGGGGTACAGAGTCACCGACCAGGAAGAGGGAGAGAAAAGAAAAAGGAAGAAGTTAACATCTCAAAATCAAGAAAAATCCACAGACTTTACAACTTGTTCCACTAATTTTTTTTTTTTTTGTTGTTGTTGTTGTTTGTTTCTTCTATCTTATTGCCTTTATTTCCTCCACATCGGTCCTTATATTCTCTGCCCATCTTATGCTTCCCTTTTCTTGAACTACACTACCCATAAGTGTTACATTTTATTTCTCTTCTTCATCCTCACCCTCCTTTAAGATTATACTCCAAAACACTTAACTCTCACTTTCTCCTCTTTTGTTTTTTTTTTGTTTTTTGTTTGTTTTGCTTTATTTTGTTTTTTTCTCTTCCTTTTTTATTTCTTCCTTCGTTTTTCTCTTTTTCTTATTTTTTCCTTTCTATTCGTTTTTTCTTTTTTTTTTCTCGTTTTACTTTCCTCCCATTTAATCCTCAATCACGAACAAATTAGTTAATTTGGGACTCAAGGCTTTTTTTTGGCTTTATTTTTCTTTTTCGCTTTTGTTTTTGTTTTTTTCTTGTTTGTTTATTTTTGTGGCATTTTGGGTCCTCCCAACCCAAGGTCTCCATTGTATTTAGTCTCCGCTCCACTTAATACAACATATTTTTACTTATTATTTTTATTTTTTTCTTCTTTATTATTCCTTTTTTTGTCCTTTTTCTGGTTCCCTCTTATCCCTCTCATTATATCTCTTAGTTGACCATCACCCACAAGCAAATCATCTTATGCTTGTCTAAGATTTTCTTCCTTTTTTTTTTTTTTTTTTTGCATTTAGTAGGTCCCTACTCCCCTTTTTTTTTGCCCCTTGAACTCTTCACCGCAAATCAGACCCTCCATTATGGGCACGATATTTCCCTGAGGAGGGGAGAGGAGAGAAAGAGAAGAAAGAAAAAAAGGGGGAAATAATAAATTATTACTGCTTTTTTTTGTGGGGTGTTTTACCTTTTTTTTTTTTTTTTTTCTACTTTTTACTCTTTATTAATTCTAATTAGTGCTATCAACAAGACCACCCTCAGATGCCAATAAGAAAGAGGAAATCGAATATTATGGATACAAAAGAAAGAGAGGTAACACAAATAGATGTGGAAAAATCTATGGAGAAAAGACTTAACATATTGGAAGCCTTGGAGCTAAATGACAGAGAATTTAAAATAGAAATCTTAAAAATACTCAGAGATATACAAGAAAACACAGAAAGGCAATATAGGGAGATCAGAAAACAACTCAATGAACACAAAGAATATATTACCAAGGAAATTGAAACTATAAAAACAAATCAAACAGAAATGAAAAACTCAATTCACGAGCTGAAAAATGAGGTAACAAGCTTAGCTAGCAGAACAGCCCAGATTGAAGATAGGATTAGTGAAATAGAAGACAAACAACTTGAGGCACAACAGAGAGAAGAAGAAAGAGACTCAAAAATAATAAAAAACGAGAAAGCCCTACAGGAATTATCTGACTCCATCAGAAAGAATAACATAAGAATAATAGGTATATCAGAGGGAGAAGAGAAAGAAAATGGAATGGAGAATATACTCAAACAAATAATAGAGGAGAACTTCCCAAGCCTGTGGAAAGAACTAAAGCCTCAAATTCAAGAAGCAAACATAACACCGAGTTTTCTTAACCCCAACAAACCCACTCCAAGGCACATCATAATAAAGATGACACAAACCAATGACAAAGAAAAAATTCTCAAGGCAGCCAGGGAAAAGAAGAGTACAACATATAAAGGAAGGCCTATTAGATTATCATCAGATTTCTAAGCAGAAACTCTACAAGCTAGAAGAGAGTGGACCCCAATATTTAAAGCCCTGAAAGAGAGGAACTTTCAGCCAAGAATACTATACCCATCAAAGCTATCCTTCAAGTATGAAGGAGATATAAAAACATTCACAAATACAGAAAAGATGAGAGAATTTATCAACAGAAAGCCCCCACTCCAGGAAATACTAAAGGGGGTTTTCCAACCAGATTCAAAGAACAAAAGAAAACAACACCACAAGTAACAGCTCCACCAAGAACACAATAAAACCAAACTTAAACTGTGACAACAAAGGAAAAAAAAGGGGAGAGGATGGAGATTAACAGTAGCAAAGGACGATGAAGTGCAGAAATACTTATAAGATAGGGTACTACAATGAATATGGTAGGTACCCTTTTCATTACTTAATGGTAACCACCCTAGAAAAAACCACCACAAAAACACATGACTTAAAAAAGGTAGCAACAGAGGAAAGAAGTATGGAACACAAACAAACAAAAACAAATGATAGAAAAACAAAAGAGAAGACTCAAACTAGATACAAAACTAACAGAAAGCAATTTATAAAATGGCAGTAGGGAACCCACAAGTGTCAATAATTACACTAAATGTAAATGGATTAAACTTACCAATAAAAAGACACAGAGTAGCAGAATGGATTAAAAAAGAAAATCCAACTATATGCTGCCTACAAGAAACACATCTAAGCAACAAGGATAAAAACAAATTCAAAGTGAAAGGCTGGAAAACAATACTCCAAGCAAACAACACCCAAAAAAAAGCAGGTGTAGCAATACTCATATCTGATAATGCTGACTACAAGACAGAAAAAGTACTCAGAGACAAAAATGGTCACTTCATAATGATTAAGGGGACACTGAATCAAGAAGACATAACAATCCTTAATATATATGCACCAAACCAAGGAGCACCAAAATATATAAGACAGCTACTTATTGACCTTAAAACAAAAACTAACAAAAATACAATCATACTTGGAGACCTCAATACTCCGCTGACGGCTCTAGATCGGTCATCCAAACAGAGAATCAATAAAGATATAGTGGCTTTAAACGAAATACTAGAACACCTGGATATGATAGACATCTACAGGACACTTCATCCCAAAGCGACAGAGTATACATTTTTCTCTAGTGTACATGGAACATTCTCAAGAATTGACCATATGTTGGGCCACAAAGACAATATCAGCAAATTTAGAAAAATTGAAATTGTACCAAGCATATTTTCTGATCATAAAGCCTTGAAACTAGAATTCAACTGCAAAAAAGAGGGGGAAAAACCCACAAAAATGTGGAAACTAAACAACATACTTCTAAAAAATGAATGGGTCAAAGAAGAAATAAGCGCAGAGATCAAAAGATATATACAGACAAATGAAAATGAAAATACGACATATCAGAATCTCTGGGATGCAGCAAAAGCAGTAATAAGAGGAAAGTTCATATCACTTCAGGCCTATATGAACAAACAAGAGAGAGCCGAAGTAAACCACTTAACTTCACACCTTAAGGAACTAGAAAAAGAAGAACAAAGACAACCCAAAACCAGCCGAAGAAAGGAGATAATAAAAATCAGAGCAGAAATAAATGAAATAGAGAACAGAAAAACTATAGAAAAAATCAATAAAACAAGGAGCTGGTTCTTTGAAAAGATCAACAAAATTGACAAACCCTTAGCAAGACTCACCAAGGAAAAAAGGCACAGGACTCAAATAAATAAAATCCAAAATGAAAGAGGAGAGATCACCACAGACATCATAGATATACAAAGAATTATTGTAGAATACTATGAAAAATTATATGCCACCAAATACAACAATCTAGAAGAAATGGATAAATTCCTAGAACAATACAACCTTCCTAGACTGAGTCATGAAGAAGCAGAAAGCCTAAACAGACCAATCAGCAGGGAGGAAATAGAAAAAACTATTAAAAACCTCCCCAAAAATAAAAGTCCAGGCCCAGACGGTTATACTAGTGAATTCTATCAAACATTCAAAGAAGACTTGGTTCCTATTCTACTCAAAGTCTTCCAAAAAATTGAAGAAGAAGCAATACTTCCAAACACATTTTATGAGGCCAACATAACCCTCATACCAAAATCTGGCAAGGATGGCACAAAGAAAGAAAACTACAGACCAATATCTCTAATGAATACAGATGCTAAAATTCTAAACAAAATACTGGCAAATCGAATACAACAACATATTAAAAAAATAATACATCATGATCAAGTGGGATTCATCCCAGAATCTCAAGGATGGTTCAACATACGTACAACGGTTAACGTAATACACCATATCAACAAAACAAAGAACAAAAACCACATGATCTTATCAATAGATGCAGAAAAGGCTTTTGATAAAATACAACACAATTTTATGTTTAAGACTCTCAACAAAATGGGTATAGAAGGAAAATATCTCAACATGATAAAGGCCATATATGATAAACCATCAGCCAACATCATTTTAAACGGCATAAAACTGAGGACTTTCTACCTTAAATCAGGAACAAGACAGGGTTGTCCACTCTCTCCACTCTTATTTAATGTGGTGCTAGAAGTTCTGACCAGAGCAATCAGACAAGACAAAGAAATAAAAGGCATCCATATCGGAAAAGAAGAAGTAAAGGTATCACTTTTTGCTGATGATATGATCCTATACATCGAAAACCCGAAGGACTCCACAAAAAGATTATTAGAAACAATAAACCAATACAGTAAGGTCGCAGGATACAAAATTAACATACAGAAGTCCATAGCCTTTCTCTATGCCAACAATGAAATATTAGAAAACGAACTCAAAAAAATAATCCCCTTCACGATTGCAACAAAAAAAATAAAATACCTAGGAATAAACATAACAAAGAATGTAAAGGACCTATATAATGAAAATTACAAAGCATTGTTAAGGGAAATCGAAAAAGATACAATGAGATGGAAAAATATTCCTTGTTCTTGGATAGGAAGAATAAATATAATCAAAATGGCCATATTACCCAAAGCAATATACAAATTTAATGCAATTCCCATCAAAATCCCTATGAGATTTTTTAAAGAAATGGAACAAAAAATCATCAGATTTATATGGAACTATAAAAAACCCCGAATAGCCAAAACAATCCTAAGGAAAAAAAATGAAGCTGGGGGCATTACAATACCTGATTTAAACTATATTATAGGGCCACGATAATCAAAACAGCATGGTATTGGCAGAAAAATAGACACTCAGACCAATGGAACAGAATAGAAAGCCCAGAAATAAAACCACATATATATGGTCAAATAATCTTTGATAAAGGGGCCAACAACACACAATGGAGAAAAGAAAGCCTCTTCAACAAATGGTGTTGGGAAAACTGGAAAGCCACATGCAAAAGAATGAAACTCGACTACAGCCTGTCCCCGTGTACTAAAATTAATTCAAAATGGATCAAAGACCTAAATATAAGACCTGAAACAATAAAGTACATAGAAGAAGACATAGGTACTAAACTCATGGACCTGGGTTTTAAAGAACATTTTATGAACTTGACTCCAATGGCAAGAGAAGTGAAGGCAAAGATAAATGAAAGGGACTACATCAGAATAAAAAGTTTTTGCTCAGCAAGAGAAACTGATATCAAAATAAACAGACAGCCAACTAAATGGGAAATGATATTTTCAAACAACAGCTCAGATAAGGGCCTAATTTCCAAAATTTACAAAGAACTCATAAAACTCAACAACAAACAAACAAACAATCCAATAAAAAAATGGGAAGAGGACATGAATAGACACTTCTCCCAGGAAGAGATACAAATGGCCAACAGATATATGAAAAGATGCTCAGCTTCATTAGTTATTAGGGAAATGCAAATCAAAACTACAATGAGATACCACCTCACCCCTGTTAGATTAGCTATTATCAACAAGACGGGTAATAGCAAATGTTGGAGAGGCTGTGGAGCAAAAGGAACCCTCATTCACTGTTGGTGGGAATGTAAAGTAGTACAACCATTATGGAGGAAAGTATGGTGGTTCCTCAAAAAACTGCAAATAGAACTACCTTATGACCCAGCAATCCCTCTACTGGGTATATACCCCAAAACCTCAGAAACATTGATACGTGAAGACACATGTAGCCCCATGTTCATTGCAGCACTGTTCACAGTGGCCAAGACATGGAAACAACCAAAAAGCCCTTCAATAGAAGACTGGATAAAGAAGATGTGGCACATATACACTATGGAATACTACTCAGCCATAAGAAATGATGACATCAGATCATTTACAGCAAAATGGTGGGATCTTGATAACATTATAAGGAGTGAAATAAGTAAATCAGAAAAAAACAAGAACTACATGATTCCATACATTGGTGGAACATAAAAATGAGACTAAGAGACATGGACAAGAGTGTGGTGGTTACCAGGGGTGGGGGGAGGGAGGACAGGGGGAGAGTTAGGGGGAGGGGGAGAGAACTAGATAGAGGGTGGCGAAGGACAATCTGACTTTGGGCGAGGGGTATGCAACATAATTTAATGACAAAATAACCGAGACATGTTTTCTTTGAATATATGTACCCTGATTTATTAATGTCATCCCATTACCATTAATAAAAATTTATTTAAAAAAGAAAAAAAAGAAATATTAAAGAGCACGTGCCATGTGGTAGATTTGCTTTTCTTTAAAATGTTAGCTATATGTGCAGACAAATCTGATTCCTTAAAATGTCAACTTTTGACATCAATCCTTCCCTCAAAATATGTTCCCAGGAACTTGAATACATAATACACACTCAGAGATTCAAAATTCATATTAGCATATTGAAGGCTCTGCACATCTCGCTGTGAAGAATGAATTTTGCTCAAGTCAGCCTTTGTAAAGCTTACTATTTTTTTCATCCATTGGTTCATACTTATTCATTCACTTAGTGAATTATCGAGCCCTTCTCTAGGTCTAGTATGTTCTAGGTGCTGGGGATAGAGAAGAAGTCAACGATCTTACTCTTGATCACATAAGTCAAAGGTAAATGAAACTTAAAATCATAGCACGGTTAGGGATGCATAATTATGAGCTAAGTGAATACCATGGGAATTGGTCATCATGACTCGGGGGAGAAGTTACCTCCGAGAGGGAGGGAAGAGGCAGTGGGCTTCTGGGGTGTCAGCAATGTTCTAGACCTCTTCATCTGGATGGTGTTAACATAGGTGTTTTCTTTGTGATAATTCATTGGGTTGTTTGGTTTCATGAACTTATAGACATATGTCATATTTTGTGAATTTTACAAAGGTTAAAACAACAACAACAGTGAAACTAATTCAGAAAGAAAACTAAGGAAACTCGGAAATGAAGTGACATATTTTCCCAACTAAACTAGGAATCTCTGGGCCTGGTAAGTAGAAAGTGCTTCACAGGATTTGGGGGAATGAATGACTAAACATACAGGGGTGGCAATTAAATTTCCAAAAGCATAAAAACTTGATTATTTTCCAGAAAGTTTTCCAAAGGCAATTTGGCCTCTTATATAAATACACAGATGGTTGGAGAAACTGTTTGCCCTTGAAGACAAATCTACCTGATTCCCTGTTTTTATTTGATAAGCAGAACTATTTTACCTTTAAAGAAACATTCCCTTTCAACAACAAGGAAGTGACAGAAAGCACTTGGTTGCCAGAGCTGAGCTCACAGAAAAAAATCAAAGAAGGCATTTCAAATGCTATTCTCGTGGGCTGATGACTCATGGAGGTTCCATCTTACATCTTATGTTCTCCTGTTTGAGTGCCTATGGCAAGTATCGCAAAGTGTGCGCTGAGGCTCACCAGCACAGGCATCTCCCAGAGCTGTCTCCTAAATTCAGATTCCTGGCACATTAAAAACCTGTAAGAGTAGGCCTGGAAATGTGCATCTTTAACATGCCCCTCGGACAATTCCCATGAAGTCAAACATTAAGAACTGCTGCATTAGATGGGCAAAGTGATCAATCAGCAATTTTCAACGGGTGTGTTGCAAGTTTTTAAAACATGCAGTACCTGATTTTTTAGAGAGGGGGCTGTGACCTCTTTCCCCTTAGACTGTCAAATTAAAAAAAAAATGACAACAGCCAACACAACAATAGCCACCAAGTGTGAATAAATCAAAATTATATCTTTTCATCAGATCAGCAAGAAATATATTTTTTGGCGTACTGCACAATTGTAGGAATTGCCTATGTACGCCATGAGATGAAAAAGGTTGACAATTACTGGATTAGATTGAAGACAGCCATCCAAATGCAGAGGCTGGCTCAGATTTAACAAGCCCCAGCCTACCCCTTAGCATGTGTGTCAGACAAATCTAATAAAGAACAGAATCTAATCTGCACAGTCTGGGAGGCAGCTTGGCACCCGGGACCTCTCGCACCTGCAGGCCCAGCATGGGGTTTGAGGAGCTTGACATTAGTGACAAGACTCTCAGATGCTGACTGGGAGCCATGCTCAAGACTGGCACGGGAGAAGACGAATTTCATCTGCAGTGAGTTTGAAAGGATACCCATGAGTGGCCCTGCATTTTTCATAAGCAGTCAACTTAATTCTGGGTTGTGTCCGTGCAGAGATCGTGGACAACTGTTTTCTGGGGAATGGCCACGATCAGCTCGGTGTTCAAAGTTGCTAACAATCACACTGTGGCCTTTATACGTGATCTGACAAGGATCTCTACACGTGCTGATGCTGTTTTCCTGCATTTGTCTCAGTCTGTGACTTAAAGCAGCTCTCTACCTCCATGGCCTCTGTATAGGAAGGGTGCACTATACAGAGTGCACTCCTATGCACTCCTATGGCATGGGAGATGGCACAGGGCCACTGGCAAAGGCTGCTCTGATTGGGAATTTCCCTCTGCATGTCTGGGGAGGGTCAGCTGCACAGGCTCCCGGACCCTTGTCTGGGGCAGTCCAGCTGTCATGTCAACCACGATAGCTGATCGTTCCTGTCACTCATCTTTGCTGCCACTGCCCCATCCAACCTGACCTTATTTCCTCTGGATATATATTATTTTCCTTTCAAGTCATGACCACATTTAAGCTCGAGAAATCTTTTTAAGAACAAAAACCAAACTCACTCTGTAAGCCCACAAGGGAAGGGGAAGTAGGAAGCAGTGAATTCTGTTACAAGAAGCATAAATAAGAAATGACAGTGGTCCTGTAGGCGAGGAGGGGCGCCCCTTTGCTCCTTATCTTAGAAGATGGAAAACGAGAAAAGGTGGTCTTAGGGATGGCATGCAAATACTTGCCCTGGTGGGCACAGGCTGCTGTTTCTGATAACCCGTGTCTAAGGCATCAAGAAAAAAATTTTAGATGACAGAGGAGGAAGGGATCCTAAATAAAATATTTTTAAAGCCTCCATCTGTTTCAGTGAAGTCTCTGAAGCTGGGGGACAACTCACTTTAATACAGGAATAACTGGAAAACGAGCATGCCTCACCTGCTTTTGAAAAATGCCTGCGCCCCACCGTGTCAATGAAGAAAGGAGTTACCTTCCACCCTTACCGCCAGCTTTTAACTCACGAGTCAAGCTGCATCTTTTAATTAAAAATTTATAATGTCATAACAATACTTCCAACTCACATTGTACGTTTTCTCTCCCCGCCCCCAGGAAGCTCAAAGAAACTTCTTCACAGCAAATTAGTCATCTTTTCTAGCAATCCCGGTCAAGGGTATTGGCTCAGGGGTTCCAACCATGTTTCCTTCCGCCCAGACTACTCCCACGATGCTGCGGGTTCTACCAGATGTCAAGCAAGGGGATACACTGGTCAGGGAGATTCTCAGGAGGAGGAAAACCTCTCCAGACCAAAAGGAGTTGACTGCCAATTAGAGGAAGAATTTTTCTGGAAAAGTCCTCTGCTCAGGCAGTTCATTCTCAAACCAGTGCATTCTGCAGTGGCAACCTGAGCTCTCGTACTTGCCTTATCCTGGGCTAGCCTTATCCCGGGCTAGCCTTTTCCCGGGCTAGCCTTATCTTGGGTTAGCCTTATCTTGGGCTAGCCTTATCTTGGGTTAGCCTTATCTTGGGCTAGCCTTATCTTGGGTTAGCCTTATCTTGGGCTAGCCTTATCCCGGGCTAGCCTTATCCCAGGCTAGCCTTATCCTGGGTAAGCCTTATCCCGGGCTAGCCTTATCCTGGGCTATCCTTATCCTGGGCTAGCCGTATCCTGGGCTATCCTTATCCTGGACTAGCCATATCCTGGGCTAGCCGTATCCTGGGCTATCCTTATCCTGGACTAGCCGTATCCTGGGCTAGCCGTATCCAGGGCTGTTTAGCAGGGCATCCCAGTGGTCCTAGCTGGTCTGGAACCCGCTCTGGAAGATTCATACTTAGGCTGCCCGTGAAACATGTGGGACTCCAGCTTCCCCCAAATCCCTTTTTATTGGCTTAGTGAATTTATCTGAAGTTTACTTGCATTGAGTAACCTATGCGACCAGTGACTATTTGCAGAGTTGCTCCAGGCAGGAGGTGAGGAAAAAAGACAAAGGTCCCCTTTGGCTTAGAGAGAAGAGCTCTGTGAAAAAAGGCCTGTGATATAAAAGTGCATCACATGGAAAGGGAAGTTGGCCATGGCGTGAGCTCAGTCTGTCTCTCCCTCCCCAAGGGCACAGCCCAGGAGGAAAGTCAAAGACAAAAAAAGTTATGTTTCTGCAGGAGGAGTATGTCGTCTATGCCCAGAGGTGCTCAAGGGACACCCTGAATCCACCCGTAAGCCTAAGCTCTAGCTAGAGGCATATGACCTTCAGAAACATCCCCAACATCGAGCGCCCCAGGAGTGAGACCCCTAGGGGAGGAGGGACCTGGTACTGTAGAACTTTGTCTCATCCTCTAAGGAAGGCTCTGCCCTATCCGGTAACCATGCACCACGATTTATTTCATCTCCTTTTTGAAAACAAAACCTGAAACTGCTATCTTGCCTGCAGAATTAATACCATCAGTGTTGATATGTGTTCTGTCCCCCAGCCGGAACCAGGGACGGGTAAGCAATGAAGTCTTTCCATTAATGCTGATAATAAATAGGTTTGGGCTGTTCATAACACGTATGGGTTTGAATTCATTATACTTTAGTAGCCTTAGGATATTGATTTTTTAAAAAAATACTATTTTGGCCCTGGCTGGTTGGCTCAGTGGTAGACCGTTGGCCTGGTGTGTGGAAGTCCCAGGTTCGATTTCAGGCCAGGAAACACAGGAGAAGCACCCATTTGCTTCTCCACCCCCACCCTTCCCCTTCTCCTTTCTCTCTGTCTCTCTCTTCCCCTCCCACAGCCAAGGATTCATTGGAGCAAAGTTGGCCTGGGTGCTGAGGATGGCTCCATGGCCTCTGCCTCAGGTGCTAGAATGGCTCCAGCTGCAACAGAGCAACACCCCAGATGGGCAGAGCATTGCCCCCTGGTGGGCATGCTGGGTGGATCCTGGTCGGGCACATGCAGGAGTCTGTCTCCCTGCCTCCCCGCTTCTCACTTCAGAAAAAAAAAATTAGTTCTTTGTGCAAACTGTAGTCTGGACCACCCCAGCGCTGTCCCTGCCCCTACAAAGCTGTGCAGGCTGGGACAGCATCTTCCCACATTTGACACATGCTCAGTGTCACTAAAATGAATTTATGTCAAGTCTATCTTTTCTCATGAAAGGTGGGAAAAAATTGTATTGACTGAGGGAAAGTGGCCCCCCACAGTAGACCTACTAACTGGTTTAGGAAAGGAAAAGGCTCTCGTGGTGGCTGTCACCCTGGCCTTTAGTCACTGTATTGACATCAGCAGCCTTGTGCCCACGGGGCATATTTTCAGGCCTTTGCCAACTCCAAGGTCTCTTCTCCACCTTACTGGCCACCTGCCCTGCTCCCTGGACCACAAACATCCTCAGCTCTACTTAGGGATGGGCAGGCTCTAGTCTCACAGAATCAACCCAGAGAAGAGGACATCTCTGTGTATATCTAGGTTGGAGGCTTTGGGTGCCATGAAATTAATTCATTGCCTGTATTATCAGTCCCTTAGGTCCAAGCTTTTATGCATTGAGTTTACTTGGAATAAACCACTTAGATTGGAATAAATGGACCATGAGAGAAGGAAGATGGCTGAGACATGTGGCAGAATGTCATGGAAAGTAAGAGAGGGAGTTTATGTAAATGAACAAGAAAATGCATGTCTATAACCACCTGGCTTCTGCAGAACACTTGCTATTATAAAGCATTTTAATGCACATACACTTTTTTTTTTAATCTGCATCTCAGGCAGAACTTTGACAGAGGGAAAGACTGAAGGGAGTCCAGGTGACAGTGAGGAGACCTGGGGCTGTACAGGTCTGTCCTTAAGTAGTCATTTAACTCTGGGAAGGCTCTTAACTTCTCCAAGACTCAGTTTCTCTGTTGGTCAAACCAAAACTAAGCCGGAATGAGGGCTTGGATTATGTGATTTCTAACAGTCCCTTCAACCCTGAACTTTGATGATGCCATTTACTGTGACATGCTGCTGTTATATAACTGATTAGAGTGGGGCTTTTGTGACACAGAGAAAGGGAGACTTAACCTTGTATGGGAAAAAATGCTGGCTGAGATGTTGTTCCAGCTCTGTTAGTGACCCATCAGCTGTGTGACCCTGACAAAGTAAGGGAGCCTCTCTGAGCCTCAGTTTCCTACCGAGAAAATGAGAACAACAGGACTTATCTTGATGGGTAGTTGGGCATATTAAATGAGATAGTGAATATGAAATTTTAACCAGTAATGACCTATAAAAATGAGATAATTTATTATTGTTATTACTATTACCACCACACAAAAATTCATTAGCCTTCTGAGAATTACCTGACAAGGGATACAAATGAATTCAGCAGCCCCTATTATTTCCAGCATTAATCCTGATCAGGGAGTGCAGGCCACTTATAAATCAGGGGGGGGGGGTAATGTTTAGCTTCTTCACTGCTATATGACAGCCAGGGTAAAGGCTTCTAGGGGGTCCCCTGCCCCCCGTAAACAGCTAAGAATAAAGAAGAGTTATTAGGACATTAGCAATGGTGATTTTCTCCACCATCAGGGTAACAAAGGCAATCTCTTTATACAGATCTTTCAAAGACCAACAAAGTTATCATTAATATTAAAAATCAATATACCATCATACTTAGAAAGGCAATGCCTGTTCTTCCAAACTTTCTAAAAAATAATGAGTAGAGCATACCATGATGACCAGACTGCAGCCCCTGGACCCTCCTTTGGATACATGTGGTCTTATTTCAGTATGCATAATAACAGATCTGACCACCATTGCCATCCCCACTTACATAGCCCCTAACCAAACATCTGGGGCTATGGGTGAAGAATTATGCATGCACACCTATACAACCAAGATTCCCACTCCCAGGGGATTTTTCACTCCCTGTCTTGAAATTACTATATGTTAGGTAACTAACACAGAGTTGGAAACATGATCATCTAAAAATGGATAAAATATTCTCCCTAGGATGGCAAAATAAAGAGGGATTTCATCCCTTCATCCCTGGGAAACATTCAGGAAGCCTGTTGGGATTCTTTTTTGTTCTCTGATGTTCTTAAACTTCTCTGGGTTTTAATTACTGGGTATCTGAGGGCATGGGTTTTGTCAAGGAAGTCTGTATATACAAACCAAATAAACTATTAATTAATAGAATCTTATTAAAACCATAGCTTGCATGAGCTGCATATAAAAGGAAAACTAAATTTTTTTTAAACCTTAATTCTTTATACTAATTTTGCTTTCAAGAAATACCTTGAAAATAAGAGCAAAGATTGTAAGTACTTTAAGGGGAAGATACCATCTTATCCATATTTTAAAATTCTCAAAAGGAAGTTCACAATAAATGGTTGTCAAATTAAATTATTTTAAAAGTTTCATAAAGAGATAAATGTAAATCAGAGTAATAGTTTATATTATTATAAAAGCTCCATCCAAAAATAAAATCAGTAATGGTGTTAAGAGAAACTGAAACTCATTTCTAATGAACTCAATAAAATGTTAAGTTCTACGCCTCACAGAAATTTGGGGTTAGAATTAATTCTAGATTCACACTTACTTCTGCCTTGCCAGCCCTTGGAGATAAATAATCAATAATTTAGCATTCCAATCAGTTAAACTCAATGCATTTGTTAAACTCTAAAAGTATCTATAAAAAGCAAAAACAATATATATACAAAGTTGTTTCAACCAACTGATTTAGGGATAGTTGCTAGAAGTAAAAGACTATCTTGCCATGACCAATAAATTTAGGGGTGATTACTAGAATAAATGTCTACCTTGTCAATCTGTCATTGCTTGTCATAGTTCTTTCTTTCCTTAAACGAATCATGTCTAACAGAGAACTGATAAGTAGTAATTGATTTAAGCCTCTAAGTAAACTGCATCATCTGTGTCATTATATATAGTTTTCGCCCAATGTATTTACTATGCTTTTTATTGACTAACATGGAAACGAGTGTGGAGTTGGCAGCCTGATAATAAATAACCCTAATGTTATCTGAGTTTCTCTCTTGCATTGACAGCAATGGTGATAAATTGGATGGTAATTGAGATAGAGAAGGAATATGATTACTTCTAACGCTGAGATGAATTTATCTACCCCAGCTCTCTTTATAATGTGTACACACATGCTTTTCCATCAGCATCCAAGTCTAGCCCCGAAACAAAGACAGCAGCCTATGGTACCGACCTGTCTGGTAGACATGGCCTTGTAACCTTGTAACCAGGCAGTGTAAACTGACCACGTGAGAGGTTTCCATGGGACAGGGGACAGGGGAGTGGGTTAAGTACCTTACCTTCTTGCACACAGATGGATTTATCACTTGGGATCCAGCCTAGGGTTCCATTAAGGTGCTTCATACACAGTCTTTTTGTAGAGCCCTTCAGCTTGAATCCGTCTTGGCAATGAAATCGGGTGACAGAGCTTTCAAAGAAAACCCCTTCACTGGGTGTCCTGAAGCCATTCTCGGGGATGCCTGGGTCAGCACACACCTTAAGGTCATCGAACCCTGTATTAACACAGAGAAGAAAAGGTGTCTCTGAATATACTCTTATGCCAAAGGTCTTCCTAGGTAAATGGCAGGTGCTGTGTTCTCTGACACCATGGACCACCCAACTACAGCAACCAAAAAGCCAAGAATATAGGCATCTAGTGCACATTTCACTCTGCTTTTTGCTCTTTGCTTAGAACAGTGCAGTTTTCAGTTCCATGGTCAAGTTAGCTTTTCAAGGAGGTCACAGGAGCAGGGAGATGAGGAAAAGTACATAATAAAAGGAACACAAGAGGGTGAGAGCCTCAACAGGTAGACAAAATACAGAAGGAGCCGAGGAGGGAGGAGTGGTTGAAAAGGGTAGGAAGGAGATAGAATCTGAGCAGGACCTTGAAGGGTGGGTAAGATTTCTACAGACAGAACTGGCTTTGTGGAGGGCGGCACGGATGGCATTCCAATAGGAAAGGCATGGGTGATGGCCCGGGGGCTGGGGAGGGTGGTCCATGTCTGGAGAGCAGCACATGGGCATGAGAGTTCTATAGGCATGTGGAAGAGGCATGTGGGGAATGCCAACCTGCCCCCTGCCCCTGCCTTTGGTCTTCGCCTTCATCTGCCAGGCCACGGCCAAAGTCCTCCTCATCTGGGAGGCTCCCCAGCCCAGCCCCTCTGCATTTCCCCACTGTTACGTGAACACAGTCCTGCACTGAATTGGTTGGAGAGCAGCAGCCTCTCATTCCAAGCTGTGAGCCCTTCAAGGACGGGTCCTGAGAGCCTCTCATCTTTGCATCCCCAGAATCTCTTACAATCTCCTACATAGGAAGTGCTCCAGAAACATTTGCCAAATGAATAAACAGGGTCATAAAAGGAAGCTAGAGACATATTGGGGTGACCCCAAGAAGCCAGGCTGAGTGAGGAGGCCAGTATGGAGCCCATGGGTAGGCCAGAGGGCTCCGGGAGGCCGACAGGTGGGGTGGATAAGGAGTGCTGGAGGGGCAAGCAGGGCACAAGGGTACGAGGCATCTCAGTTTCAGGTCCCCCTTGTCACCTGACTGGAGGACAGGTGAGAGAGATGCCCAGATGGCTGAGATGAAGGCAGACCCCTGAAACAAGCATGGCTGTCGTGGGCTGGCTGGGGACGCCAAGGATAAGGAAGGGTCTCTTATATGCATATGATCTGAATGCACCCTCAAAGGGAAGGACGGGAAGCATGCTTCTGAGTTCTTACAAAATCAATAGACAAATCCTCACTGAATAGGTACCAAGAACAGACACACATAACTCCTCCATCCAGATGGGGGCTGGTGTGCCCATCTAACCCTATCTCCAGCACAGATGCTCATGCCAGGAATCCTGGATACCATCAAGAGGAAACAGTCTAAACCAGTGGTCCCCAAGCCCTGGGCTACGGACTGGTACTGGTTCGTGGGCCATTTGGTACCAGTCCACAGAGAAAGAATAACTTACATTATTTCTGTTTTATTTATATTTAAGTCTGAACGATGTTTTATTTTTTAAAAATGACCAGATTCCCTCTGTTACATCCGTCTAAGACTCACTCTTGATGCTTGTCTTGGTCACGTGATACATTTATTCATCCCACCCTAAAGGCCAGTCCATGAAAATATTTTCTGACATTAAACTGGTCCGTGGCTCAAAAAGGTTGGGGACCACTGGTCTAGACCATCTGATTAAATCCTAGTGCAGACCAGAAGGCAGTATCACTGAAGATCTTGGAGTATTTCCCTGGTTTTCAGGTAATGCCCAGATATTGGACTCATCAGCTACTTGGTCCTGTTTAAAATACTGAGCTTGCAAATGTCCTCAGCTGGTTGGTGACACTTCATCCCAACTTTATGTGCTCATATAGGACTCACTTGCTGCCTCCCCAAGTGGCCGCATGACCTTGGACATTTGCCAGAAAGCCACAGTGGTGGGATGTCCAGAGGTCATGGTTCAAGCACACTCTGTGCAGAGGTCACAAGGCACGGGGAGTGAGCGGCAAGCCAAGGAGGGAGGCAGGAAGAGCAGACTGCACCTTTAAGTAGGAGCAGCCCTGGTATTTTATCAAAGCAGAAGCAGGCCTGGTCTTTTTTATTATTATAGTTGACATATAATATTATCTTCGTTTCAGGTGTACAACACAGTGATTCAACATTTATATTCCTTACGACACGATCACCACGATAAGCCTAGTAACCATCTGTCACCATACAAAGTTATTTCAGCATTGACTATACTCCCTGTGCTGTGCATCACGTTCCGTGACTTATTCATTTTATAACTGAGGGTTTGTACCTCTTATTCCCCTTCACCTTTCCCATCCTTCCCCCATCCCACCCCCGCCCCTCTGGCAACCATCAGTCTGTCCTCTGTATCTGTGAGTCTGTTTTGCTTTTTTAGATTCCACGTGTAAGTGACATGGGGAACGCTTTTAGGAACCATCATCCAGCCTTCGCAGCAACCCCCCCCCACCACCACCACCACCTCCGCAGCTCTGCTGGAACTGCGCATGCGCCCTGACCTCCGGGCTGTGTCCCGGCCAGGCAGGGGGTGATTCACCCCTGTTGGGGGTGGAGGGCATGGTGACAAAGTATTGACCAGTCATTGATTAAGTGCAGTCTTTGTTTTTATTTGGAAGGAAAAGGGCTTCCTAAGCGATAAGTGGCAAAGCTTTTCTTCCATTTGGCGGTCTCAGGGTGTGTCCAGAAAGCCTGCGGCACACGCGCAGAGTCCCTGGTGGACGCTCCTAGTGGCCTGTGGGCAAAGTGGTTCTCATGCACACGCTGGAAGTCAACGAGAACCTGTCTGCTCATATGGCATTGGGCAGGGCAGATATCTGTCACCGGGCGGCCACAGAAGGGTAACTCGAGTGTTGCACAGTATGGGGCAAGCCTCTGGAATCTTCCCGGTGAGCCTACACTGACCAGACAGAGGGAGCAAGGGAACTGTGGGGAGGGGCCCGGAGGCTTACAGGCTCCGGGCATAAGGGCCTGCTGTAGGTGGGGCTCTAGGGGAGGAGGAAGAGAAGGGGTTGGCAGGTGGGCTAAGTTTTCCCAACCTAGATGTGGGCTGGAAAGGAACCCAAACCCTGCAGGGACTTGCCTTCTACTGAGGCAAGAAGGGGGCTGATGCCAGACTTCCACGGAGGAAGGATGACCCCCTAATGTGCTGATCCTCCGAGACTTAGCTTAAATAGCACATCCCCCTGGAGGCCTTCCCTCCCCCTTCAGTGTTTAACCGGAAAGCCTCTCTTCCCAGAAGGGAACCCCGGGGTCACCTCTCTGGGAGTGCTCCTCACCCTGATAGGCATCGCTTGGGCTACTCAGCTGTCTCCCTGACTGGGCTGTGAGCTCCTGGAGGCAGGGCCAGGTCTTCCTCTTCCCCTCCTCCGCACCTAGCATGGTGCGTTGTGAGTGTAGGCATGCACAAGCACTGCTAATAAAAGAGGAGTGAACGGAGGAATGGAGGGAGAGAAAGAGGGGAGGAGGGAAGAAAGGTGGGATAAATGGATGATAAAGGACATGTGGGTGGGTGGGTGGGTGGATGGATGGGTGAATCGATGGATGGATGGATGGGTAACAAATGGGTGGATGGATAAAGAAATGGATAGAAGGAGGATAAATGGATAAATGAGTGAGTGATGGATAGATGGATGGATGGATGGATAAAGGATAGATGAATGTATGGATAGATGGATGGAGGATATGTGGCTGGGTAGATAGTGGATGGATGGATAAGTAGACGATTGGTAGGTGGGTAGATGGATGTATGGATAGAAAATAAATAAAGATGGGTAGGTGGATGGATAGAGGATAGGTATAGGGGGGTGGATGGATGAAGCCACATGCCATCTGCTCTAGTGGGCTCATTGGGCAAACCCCATCCCACCGTCGCTTTGATAGGTCCTGAAACTTCTGTATCCATAGGCAATGGCAGTGTGCCATGCCCTCCCCTAGCTCAGACACACTCTCTCCAAACACCCTCTCACCCCCTTCTCTTCTCCTAACCCGAGTGGACTCCATTCTTTAAATATTTACAACCTTCTTCCAATCCACATGCCCAGACACCTCATTCCTCTTCCCTCTCCAATGTAGTGCTAAAGGCAGGTGTACACTAGGGATCTGGCTGAGATATCTGTGTCTCCCTGTCCCCCCTCCACCCCACAACACACTTTTTGACCAGCCACAGCCTAACCAATGAGCCACACTGCTTGCTGAGTCCTAGGCACAGGCTCTTCAGCTTGTCACACCTCCCTGTCTTTGACCACAAACCTAGCTGTCCTCTCTCAAGAAGGACAGGTAATTCAAGGGGGAGATGAAGAATCCATCAGAAAAATGACCCCTGCTCTTATAAATAAATAAATAAATAATGAGAGCACCATGAACACGAGGACTTGAGAATAGCAGAATTTCCTTGTGAGTCCACCTCTGTACCTCTCCTTTATGTAGTCCTTCCCCTTTAAGAGAAAATCCCCATCCAGTCTCTCTGCTTTCACATAACCATAGTTACCCTCTGACTCTATGTTCATGCCTGGGACTGGGCTGACCATCAGCATGCTGCCGGCCATGGGATATAGCCACTGGCACAGAAGAGGAGAATGAGAACAAGCCGTGAAAGGAAAGCAATCAGAAGGTGGGGAGGCATAAGAAGAAAATATTCTTTGTTCTGGACAACTAATCCCATTGAGCAAGACAGTCATTTTCTAGGACTAGCCAGAGCTTCAGATTCCACCTTCCAAATTGCCTCCTAGTGGACCAACTGGGGCCATTTTTTTTTTCCTGTAGAGCTGTTCTCTTAGTGTCTTTCTATAATGTTAATGAGCAGCCCCATCAGATAATGTATTCACTGAGGACCTGGGCTGGCTTAGGTGTTGGGGAAGAGGGATGGAAAATAACCTGTATGCTGGCTCACTATATAATCTTACCCTAGGATCCTGTGGACTTGAAGTCCCAACTCTTCTCATTCCCATTTTTTTCAGCATCCATGATTGCATTAGTCAATTCCTTATGTGTGTGTGTGTATGTGTGTGTGTGTGTGTGAGAGAGAGAGAGAGAGACAGAGAGAGAGAGAGAGAGAGAGAAAATCTCCTATTGGTTCTCTTTTCTCTGGGGAACCTAGACTAATAGTCTTCCTAAAGGTACTCAGACTCTTTAAAAATGAGAATGACATGAATTGCAATTGTCCTCACATTCCAGAGGATGCTATTTCTCTCTGGACCCCTGAGTTCAAATAAGCAGCCTGTTGGGGTGGGAGCAGTGCATGGGCCCTGGGGTCTGAACAGCCCTGGATAGAACCCAACCTCTAGTCTCCTCTGGTGCTCCCTTGGCCTGTGTCACCCTCTTGGGCCCTGGCATCTCCATTACTGGCTCTGTTCTTCCTGCCCAGTGTTAGTGATCCTAGGAAAAAGTCTGGTTCTCAATGGAAGGCAAGATCTCATCCCTTTCCCCAGACCGAAAGCTATGGTAGTAACAAGGAATAAGAGCGCCCCCGGTTCACACAAAGGAATTTATCAAACCTCCATTCTCATTAGGAGGTCTCTACATTTCCGGTTGGTTACTTTGGGGTCTGCTGAAACCTACCAGTTTTACTGTGAGCCACAGAAGAAGTCTTTGGAAAGAATCAGAAAACCAAAAGAGGTGTGAAAAGCCATCTTTTGGCTCATTATAACTGTAAAGTCGTATTCTAGCAAGGAAGGGTGTATCAAATGTAGCCAAATCAATTTAGAACTGGGGCTGGGTTTCAAGTCCTCTGTAAACTGCTCAATGAGTCTTTGGGGAAAGAAACAGGATATAGGCAGAAAAATGGATTTTTTATGCATTTACTTAGTGAAAGGATCCCGGGACTTCATCCTCACTCTAGTTGAAACAGACACATTTGCAAACTTTAACTGGAATCAGAGCACCCCCAATCCTCATCCCCCGTATCTCCCCATTGCACTCTCTGTCAGTCTCTTAGAGATGGCATTAAGGTCACCTTGGGGGTCTCTGTTATGACCCCTTTATCTCCCAGAGGAGGATGCTGAAGCCGGGAGAGGTGGCACGGCCACCCCAGTCACTTTGACAGCTAATGGTGAAGTTGGAACAAAACCGGAGCCTTCTGATCTGTAGTCCTGTGACCTTCCTTCTTACAATGTTGCCTGCACTTAGCCTTTGCCTGTCATATTTCAGCTTCTGAATGACACAAATCTTCACGATGTTATTATAAACGTTTCTAAATGTATCTGAGTCCCTTTATCTGTTAAAATACAGTGAGGGTGAAATGTTTCATGATTCCATAGGAAATGGTTCCCCCGTAGCCGATACCTGCCAGTGCCCAGTCTCAGTGGAATAGGGCAGGGAAGCCTGACTTGTTACTTAGAGCATCCGAGAATCCAGGCAGTCCACCATCACCCCGCCATTGACAATGACATGCTTCCGCAGAGCATTGCTGTGATGACAGACGCTCTTGTGGGGATCCCAGTCTGACCCCAGATACGGCGTCATGAACCAGAAGCAGTGCTAGCAACTGACATGCAGAATGCCCGCAGCGGGGGACGCATAAAGGGAGAAGGATGTGGTCAGCTTGAGAAAGTCCCTCTGGACCACTTAGGACTTTTCTCCATCAGAGCTGAACACTCCACTCCCAGCTGCCCCTGGGCTGAAATATGCCTTTTCCTCATCACCGGCCACACTGATAAAATTCTTTCAAACCACCTAGCAACTAGTAAGATACCACTGTGCTTCAATAATCCTATATACAGACAGGAACCCTTCTGTCTCAGAGAAAATTCTTCAAAAACCTCTCCTATTTTTTATTTTTTAGAGAGTAAACTTTAAATTCTACTTGCATTATTTATAGCAATATAATTATATGAAACCCATATTCTACTTTTTAAAAATGTATCTTTGATGTACTGGGATGACATGGTTCGCCAAACCATACAGGTTTCAAGGGCACAACTCAGTATAACATCATCTGCACAGGGCATCCTGTGCCCTCTGCCCCAAGTACTCTCTTTCTGCCCCCTTCCTCCCCTTTTGTCCTCCTCCCCCCTTCCCCCTCCCCCCTTTGTCCTCCTGCCCTTTTGCTCACCTCCCCCACCTCCACCCCTCCATTTCCCCCCCTTGTCCTCCTCCTCCCCCCTCCCCCCTTTGTCCTCCTCCCCCTTTGCTCACCTCCCCCACCTCCATCCTCTTTTCCTTCTGGCCATCACCACATGGTTGACTGTGTCTATGTATTATGTATATATGTTTTGTTTTTCTTTTAATTTTTATTGATTTGAGTTTATTGTGTTTACATAGATTCAAGTGTCCCATTGACTATATCTCCCTCCCCCCATCCTCGTGTTCCCCTTGTGGTTGACTGTGTCTATGTATTATGTATATATGTTTTTCGGCTAATCCTTTCCCCTTCTTTTATCCAGTGCTCCCAATCCACATCCCTCTAAACCTTTCCTATTTCCTATTTTAAAGACTCTGAACATTTAGTCACCTGGACTTGTTGAGCTCTGAGCACAAAGTAGAATTGTGTCGGTGTTGAGGATTTATTGATTAGGGGCCCCTCCAACATCTCCAACGCATGCCTCACCCATGCTACCCTGAGCTTCCCGATCACCTCAGAAATATTTTCTTTATTAGAACTACCTTAACTAATATTTTCAATGAACATGTGTCGATATCCTTCTTATTCTAGAACCTATTTGAGCTGGTGCTGTATCTATACCAAATCATCAGTAATGAAAAGATGAAGAGAAAGGCAATATTAAAAAAACCAAATTGGATGAATTCTATTCAGCAAATAAGCTTACATAATTCTCTAATACCAGTATTTTGTTACACAATAAAATCAAGTACTTCTCAGATAGTAAGTATACAATCAAATGATTCCCTAACACCAATATTGAATAGCACAATGCTCCTGGCTGCTGGTGTTTGGATAACATGGACTACCCGGCATGCCAGAAGTTTCCAGGTAACTGTCCATTTGGGCTGGTCCATGCTCCACCCACCATTAGAGGTCCTTGCTGTTGCTTCAGGGTGAATGTCTGCATTGGGGTGTTTTCTCAAAGTTTCTAGAGAAGTACTTACATATACTGGAGGTCTGTTCTGAGCAAAGGTTAGGCTGAAACATAAGGATTCTACAACTTGCCCCCCTCCCCTATGACAGAGAGTTTATGAGCTGCCAAATATCTTCCAGAAAATTCTAGAAGAACTGAGTAAGCCAGGCCCCAAAGCTGCCCTGAATGCCTCAACTCTTGTAAAGGCAGAAGAGGAAACAAGCCCACCCCAAACTCACCTGCCTCTAGGAGAGAGACCAGAGTGGGCCCCAGAAGACCCTCATAGGAATAAGAGGGGATCCCAAAGCCAGAGTATGATAGAAATAGCAATTTAACACTGTTCAAATCACCATTAACACCAGTGGGGAAATGTGATTTTTCTTTTAGAAATATCACTTATAACTGATAATTCCATAATGAAATCATTATTGTACCTTGACCTTCTCTGTTTCAGCCTAAATCATCTCCCTGTTCGGTAAAATTGCAGCTCTCTGTTTTTAAAAAGAAAAGGGGGAAAGGGGAGAAGGGAATTTAAAGAAATAGAGATGGGGAAAGAATTTAATAAAAATTTAATAATCTCTTTATACATTCACTCAGTCAACAAATAGTGAGCGCCAGGCACTGGGGGGAAAGGACCCAACAGGCATCCACTCAACAAACGACAGAGGATGCAAACCAGGGCCTCCTGACGGGCAAGCTGACATCTGGGACTTGCAGTAGCTTTTTATCTGCAAGTTGTGACCTTACAGAAGGTCATGAAATTCATTTTAAGGGTCATAACCAGCACTTTTTAGAAATGAACCAGAAAGCAAAAATCAGAGTGCATCCTACATGGTGAGGGTGAGTATCGTTCTATGTGGTTTTATTGGTTCTATTCATGCATGTGTGCCAGTCTGCGCTGTAAAACATATTTCTGTCAGTGGTTCACAGTCAAAAAGGTTTGTAAGGCCTGGCTGGTTTGCTCAGTGGTACAGCATCAGCTCGGTGTGTGGATGTCCCAGGTTTGATTCCTAGTCAGGGTGCTCAGGAGAAGCTCCCATCTACTTCTCCACCCCTCCCCCCCCCTCTCTGTCTCTCTCTCTCTCTCTCCCTCTCCTGTAGCCGTAGCTCAATTGAAGCAAGTTGGCCCCAGGAGCTGAGGATGGCTCCATGGCCTCCACCTCAGACGCTAAGAAGAGCTTGGTTGCTGAGGTATGGAGCAACGCTCCAGATGAGCAGAACATCACCCCCTAGTGGGCTTCCCAGGTGGATCCTCGTCGGGGCACATGGGAGTCTGTCTCTCTGCTTCCCCTCTTCTCACTGAATACAAAAAAAAAGTTTGACAAACACCACTTTAATAGACTCTACCTATTTAAAAACATAAATTTACTTCAAATGATGTAGTTGGGGCTTACGGTTCCAACCAAATGAGTCCATATGTTTTGAATCCTGATTTGGCCATTTTCCTGCTATGTGACCATGGCTAAATTGCTTAACTTCTCTCTTCATCTTAGGTTTCTTTATATGTAAAATGTGTATTGTAAGAATAGCTCCTACTTCTAGGGCTACTGTGAAATTTAAGTGAGATGCAAATACATGCAAAGCATGACTAGCACATGGTAAGTACACAATGAATGGACGTTAAGTGCTTATGTTATTAATTTTCAACCAGTTCCCTAAAGAACAGAAAAATGTAAAGAGGCAATCTCCTAATTTCCAAGAGGCACCTTAATTCCTAAAATTATTCAAAGCTTATTTTCCCCCCTAATTTGCTGTAGAATTAAGTGTCTTTGAAAATGACTGTTGAATTTAAGAATAACAACAGCACCCTTCTCTTGGCCAACATTCAAGCATAAGACATTAATGGTAACAGAAACCTCCAGAGAACTGCACTCCGATTTCTTTAACCTGAGACCCAGGATTGGAGGGGAACTTGGAGACCCAGTATTTCAGTGCACAGACAGCTCTGGTCTTTGCTATAAAGATAGCAGCTGGCTCCTAGTGGAAGCCCCTCCAGTGCCCTCTCTTAGGGTGAGTGACCCAGCTCCACAGAACCCCCGACTCAGGAACAAGGACGTGTACATTTCTAGGCGTCAGAGAGTCAAACAAAACCAAACAAACAGAAAGCCCCAAGAATTCGAAGATTCATGGAGAAAGAGCTCAGTGCAAAAGAACCAGATTAAGACAAATTTTTCAGTAGGAGAGAACACAAAAAAATTCAACAAAGGAAACCAAAGATTTCTAAATGAATTTGGTTTGTGAACTTAATGCTATGTCATTCTATAATTCAGCCTATTATCAGTTATGTATTTAAGAGGTATCTGAAGAGGAAAAAAGGGAAGCTGATTACTGTTACCATTTATTAGGCTAAAAATATTTTTTCACCACAAAAGCAGTGTCCCCTAGGAAACACAGCAATGACCAAGCTCGTTACTATAGTAATATTTCTGCCACAACAAGAGCACAAATCACAGCAAATTTATACTAACAAGATACCACTTGAACAATGAGTTGGGGAATAAAGAATTTATCTGTGTGTGTTGAAAGGTCGACATTTTGGATTCTATAACCCAGAGTACACATTGAACATGGTGCCCATGATAATATTATACTTATTGGTCACAAACATAACAGCAACTCTGAATATTTGGATGGCAATCAAGTTAGGTAACTGTTCCCTAGAAATGGTGAGAATGTTTTCATGTTTCAAGCAAGATCCAGAGATGAACAGAAAGTCTGCTGTTTCTCAGCAAGAAAATATAACAAAAATAAGTCTTAATAGCATAATTTAGACTTGATTAAAATGGATAGAGACCACAGATGTGGAAGTCATAGCATTCCCCATTTGATGCCAGGACTGATCGTTCCTCCCTCCTGATTTAATTCACTTTGATTACCCAGTTATTCCTAAATCTTTTCACTCAGTCTTGGCTCCAATAAAACTGATAACAATGCAAACTCATAATGCAATTTTTCACTCTGGTCTCACGATAGCACTTCATAAAACATGTCTCACAACATAACAAACATGTCTCACAACATAACAAAATCGAAAAACAGAATAAAACTTTATCTATTCAAAATAAGGGAAGATGGTGGTGTGGGGATTTCCCAGTTGGGGAACAATCAAAGAAGGAAAGGATGAATTTAAAAAACTGATTCGTAAGTTTCAAATGTGACTCTTGCCAAACGCAAATTCTTATCAAGTATAATAAGGTTGCCTGTTAAGCTAAGTCCTGTGACCCTGGACAGATAACTTGATCTTCCAGAATTTTCACTTCTTATCACTAAACAAGGCAACTAGATGATTTGTTTGATCCCTTCCATTTTTAAATCCCAGGTCTAGGCTCTTTTTGATAAACATTACTAACAAACTCCCAAAGCACAAACAAACCGAAGCCCTCAGGAGACAAATATGGATTGTTCAAACAAACAAAATTCCTAGACCACATTCTCAAAATGCCTACGGCTATTTGCCATTTTAAAAAACTCAAATTTCTTTTTTGAGAGCAACAGTGGAGCCATACCAAAGCCACTTTCCACATGTATGAACTTTACAGTTTACGAAGTGTTTTATGTGCACGACCTCAGTTCCGCCCCATAACAACTCCGTGAGATCAACAGAACGGTTTAATAGCATTCATTTTCACAGTCACTTTATGAACACCCAACTGTTAATAATAACAATCTTGTCAGGAATGTTGCGTATTCCCTCCCCACAGTAGTTCATTCACAAACTAGAGTCCAAATCACAGGTGTTACATTCTCAAGTGCCACTGGGACTTTCCCAGGGTTTTGGGAGAGGGAGGAAGAGAAAGGTACTATGGGGAACAGAAAATGAAAAAGAAACCATTAGCCAGGTTAGGACTATCATGCAAGAAGACTTGTCTTCTGTCACCACAGAGATGACCTTCCATCCTAGTAACAGGTAGACCTCAGTACACACTTAATCAAGGAACAAAGAGCTTAGGGCTGTGTTTGATGTTCTTTTGTTTTTCTTTCCTTCCTTCCTTCCTTCCTTCCTTCCTTCCTTCCTTCCTTCCTTCCTTCCTTCCTTCCTTCCTTCCTTCCTTCCTTCCTTCCTTCCTTCCTTCCTTCCTTCCTTCCTTCCTTCCTTCCTTCCTTCCTTCCTTCCTTCCTTCCTTCCTTCCTTCCTTCCTTCCTTCCTTCCTTCCTTATTTCTTTAGAACAGGGGTCGGGAAACTTTTTGGCTGAGAGAGCCATGAATGTCACGTATTTTAAAATGTAATTCCACGAGAGCCATACAATGACCTGTGTACATTATGCATTATCCAATAAAAATTTGGTGTTGTCCCAGAGGACAGCTGTGATTGGCTCTAGCCACCCGCAACCATGAACATGAGTGGTAGGAAATGAATGGATTGTAATACATGAGAATGTTTTATATTTTTAATGTTATTATTTTTTTTATAAAATATTTGTCTGCGAGCCAGATGCAGCCATCAAAAGAGCCACATCTGGCTCGGGAGCCATAGGTTCCCAACCCCTGCTTTAGAAGATGATTAGCTCAAGAGAAATCTCACTCCCATCACCTAGATATAGTCACCATAAAAAACTTGCTCAGATGTTCAAGCAGCCACCATTTCTGCTCTGTCCCCTTAAGAATAGGTTGTCTTTGGTTAAAGCCACAATATTGCTCATGGATCAATTGTTGGCATTGTGTCAGCAGATCTTTTATATGAACGTGGTAGGGTCACTTATTTGAATAGAAATACACTTTCAACACAAAGCTTTGTCACCTATATCCCTTACTTAAGAGCAATGGGATCTTTGAGGAAAACATTTTGCAAACTACAAAATAATAGGCAAGGACATATAAGCAGAGATTTTTCAGCAATACACAGTGTTATTGCTGGAAGGGATTGTAGATTTCATCTAAGTAATTTCCCTCATTTTATAGCTGAAAAATTTGAGACCAAAAAGTTTTCATGACTACAGACTCACAGAGTTCTTAGTGCAGAGAGGGATTTGAACATGGGTCCAGAATCCCAATCCCGGAAAGGCGGCAAAGTAAACATCACAGAGGAGCTGCACTTGTTGGAATGGGCATCTTGACTTGACGGCACTGACACCTCAGACCTCTACCCATATTGTCTTGTATGAACTCCTTCAAACAGACTTAGAGAACACTATTCTCTTCTGACTATACAATTTGGGACACGTTACCCTGCTGGTGCACAAAGAGACTTGTTTGTTCTCTCTCTTCTAATAAACTGTCTGAGAGCCCAAAAGGTGAAGACATTAACCTTCCTGCAAGAAGTCAACATGTCATGCCAGCGGTCATCTTATAGGCCAGTGCCCTCCACTCCACGTAATCAGCCCCTCCTCTGGAATGGCTGCAGTGTTTTCCACTTATACCCTGCACTGTGCTGTCTACCTATTCGTTGTCAGTTATCTTTGCTAGCAGAAGAAAGCTAGGTCCGGGGAAGCAAAAAAGGGGCCAGTGTCAGGGAGGACAGAGGTTCTGGAGAGCTTCCCCAGGGACAGGAGGGGAGTAGGGGCTTCGCAGGTGTCATTCAAGGGCCAGAGAGGTGGGTCTGGAGTTGCATTCAGCTTTGGGGGGCTATGGTGAGTAGGAGTGAGTGCTTCAAGGGGCAGCCTGAGCCCACTCTGGGAGCTACTAGCCTATCGCCAAGGAGGAAACAGTAAAATGAAAGCTGGTAAGGACTAATGACCTGGGGCTTTCCCTGCGTGGGATCCAGCCTTCTTGTCTGATCCCATGAATGTAGCTGTGGAAAAGGAGCCTCAGAAGTCCCCCCTCCCTGTGTACCCCCTACACCAATGAAGTTCTCATTAGCTAGGCAGTTAGGGGTCCAAAGCAGATTACATTTAATTTACAGAAACACAGGCAGGTGCCACTTCTTGCCTCTTGGTCTCACAGGCAGCCTCATCCCTGGCATGTAAGTGTGGTGCAAACAGGGAGGAGCTCTCTGGTACCCACTGGGATAGTCACTCCCCAGGACAAGATGTATTTCGCCAAAGGACCAATCCTTTAGGGAAACCTTCTGAAATGTCTTTGATTAGCAGAGTTTTCCGACCTCATTTTATTATTCACAGACCCCAGGTAATTCGGTTTCCCCGTGTGACCTATATTGCTTATGAAATGTCACATCCATGCCACCAGCGTTTCATGACTGAGTTCTTACATCCAGTCTACATAAGGACTTGAGCACCAGGGCCTGCGGGGACAGGTGAGCTGGCCTCACTGGTGGCCCAAGTGACCAGTTAGAGAGGGTCATTCTCGATGCAGGCTCGCAAAGGCTGCACATTTGATCTTTTACTGAACAGTCTGGGAGGCCATCCTTCTCCACAGTCCGGACAGACCTGGGACAGTGCCTTTAACCTAACAGACAGGGCAGTGAACCTGGACAGTGCTCTGCAGAGCCAAGCTCTACAGCCCAATTCTGATATTTTTTAAAAATTTATTTCTTGATTTTAGAGAGAAAGAAACATTGATTTGATGTTCCTCTTTACACAGTCATTGATTCTTGTGTGTGAGCTCAACAGGGATTGAATCTGCAACCTGGTGTATCAGGATGGTACTCTAACCAACTGAGTCACCCAGCTAGGGCCTGCAATTTTTTAGTAAGCACAACAGTGGTGCTAAGGCCTTGGACTTCGGGAACAGTGTGCATACCTTGTTGTTCTTCTATGGGAACCCCTGTATGAGATGTTATAGTGCCCAGTGTATCAAGATGCTGGTCACAGAGCTTTTTCTCAGGAGTAACCTGAACTGAAATAATTGCTAACATCTATTCATACAATAAAGTGCTCTGAAACCTTTAATATTATGTTTTGGAGATTTTCTAACCAGTAAATGTTAATGATTATGGGACAGTTCCCCACATATACAGTTAACTAAAAAAATACAAAAAAAGGGTATTGTAGCATGATCCTTGTTTTGTGAATACACAAAAGGGATGCGTGTGCATAGAAATAAATAAAAAGAAATCTGCCTAAATATTAACTGGGTTATTTGGGATTGAAGGTTGATGGGTGATTTTTACATCCTCCTTTATATATATATATCTGTATTTTCCAAATTCTCTGCAATGAGCATTTATAATAAAAAAACAAATGTTTTTTTTCCTAATGTATTCTAATGGCAAAGGTGTGTTATATTGGGGGTGGGTGACATAAGGTTCAGTCCCAAATATTAAGAAGAGAACAGCGAGGTTCTTCTAGAGGAGTGAGGTACTGGAGGCCAGCTCCGCTTTGACAGTATTACATCCCACAGAGATGCCTGCAAATAACATAATGTCACTTTAGTGATTTCCTTAAATCATCCTCCTGCAGGAGGAGCACAGCTAACTGGGAGTGCCCCAGACTCTGAAATGTCTAAGGGCTGTTGAAATCTAGAATGCTGCCATTGTGGTTTATAGCTCTCCTTCCCAAGAGGATCACCGGCACGCTGAAAATAAATGGTGCTCACGCTGGGCAGGCACCGTGAGCCGAGGAGAGAAGCAAAGCAGGTGGATGCTGAGGATAAAACAGCTATCTGGCAGGGACTGATAATGAACCATTACATCCTATCTAAAATTACTTAATTTCCAAAACACTGTATTATAAATATGCTGTCCATGGAGTTAGTCAATTTGTGAAGAAATGAGGTGAATCATAAATGTCTAGATGAGGCCCTGACCAGATAGCTCAGTTGGCTAAAGCATTACCCCAGTGCACCAAGCAAGGTTGTGAGTTCGATCCCCAATCAGGGCATATACAAGAATCAACCAATGAGTGCATAAATGAGTGGAACAACAAATTGATGCTTCCCTCCACACCATCCCCCTCAAATCAATAAAGAAAATGTCTGGATGAAATACTACTGATTCCCAAAACAAATATCCTTTTCTCTGATCTTAAACTATGCACCACCTGGAAGATAGAAACACTACAGATGATGTAAGATGTTCTCCAAGCAGGCTTGGGCTGCCAGGGAGCTGCCTCACTTCAAAGGAAAAAAAAAATCATAGTCACTAAAGGGTATCAAAAAATTGGCTCTTTTTATGTGTAGATTTCTGCCCTAATTTGTGGTTTAAAATGCCACGTTCCAGCAGTAATGGAGGTAGAGGGTATTCGTGAGCAGTCAAATAAAGGAATGAGTAAATTTAAGATTAATGCAAAAAAAAAAAAGTAAAGAGATACTTATTTACTCAGAAATCAGCTTTTTTTTTTTTTTTTTTTTTTTTTTTTTTACAGAGACAGAGAGAGAGTCAGATAGGGACAGATAGACAGGAACAGAGAGAGATGAGAAGCATCAATCATCAGTTTTTCATTGCAACACCTTAGTTGTTCATTGATTGCTTTCTCATATGTGCCTTGACCAGGGGGCTACAGCAGACTGAGTAACCCCTTGCTCAAGCCAGCGACCTTGGAGTCTGGAACCTGGGTCCTCCACATCCCAGTTCGACGCTCTATTCACTGCGCCACCGCCTGGTCAGATGAAATCAGCTCTTATTGTAAATTCCTCTTGCAAAATTTTATAAAATCCTCAAACCTCTAGAACATAGAAGCAAATATGTCTTTCTTTTTCTCATGCCCAAATGCAGCCTGTGCTATCACTAATGGCCAGAAAGTAAAATCGGAAAATCTGCATTTAGGATTTAGGGAAACGGGAGCTTTGTGTGTCTGTTCTCACTGCTGAAAGAACAGCATAGAACTTTCTGCTCTAGGAGTCAGCTGTTTGCTAATTTCCTCTAAGCTCAATTTATTTTCCAACTTCACCCCTCCACTCTTATTGCAGTGAAGGGCTCAGGGAGGGTCTCCACCTGTCAGGCAGTATTAAGTTACAGCCAACGGGGAGAGCAAAACCACGTGCTCCATTTGCATCACTAATGGTTCGGTTCCTGAATGGTGGTGCTCAAAGCATTTTAGACCTGCCAATCCGGAAATAAACTGTATGATTCTGGTTACACTGAAGGACCCTTGGCTCCTGCAGGCCAGGACAGTCACACCTTGTGCTACCATGCAAATCATTTCAAAGTTGGAGAGGAAGGAACATGAAGCAGCTGCTATTTAATTTTTATGGAGCCTACAATTTGTCTCATTATCTGGCAAATAGGATAGGCTGGGAGCTAGCGCAGTTTCAGCTCCAACTTGGCCCAGCAGAAAACGTGACCTGGATCAAATCTCTCACTCTGGTGGGGGTGGGAGGGTTGCTTTATGTCATGGGTGCCAGGCTGGTGACATCATCAGCTCAGTGACATGTGTCTTCAGCAAATTACAGAAGGTTCCAGAGCCTTGGTCCCTTACCCAAAAAAAGAAGAATTTGGAATCACCCTGTGTATCTCTCAGAGGTGTGGGGCACCTGAGGAGGCAGGGTTTCTCTAAGTGCTCTGCACATTCTAAAAGGCTATTCCAATGCAACTTGAGAATGACCCACTGGTAAACTGAGGCCTGAGGGCAGGGATTTACACAGAGGTGCGGCCGGTAGGCTGGGCTCCCTCATTCACAGACTTGAGGAAAACCCCTCCGTTACTCCCTGTCTCTCTCATGGTGTTTCCCATCAACCAGTGAGACAGCAGAAGAAATGGAGGCTGAGGGTCAGTATGTTTCCTTGGTCACTTTCGACTTAGAAACAGGATGGTGTTAACCTGCTCATGGAAGGCCGGAGACCACACAGAACAACAGAGCTGGGGAGGTGGGCAAGACGCGAAGAGAAACAGAATCCTGCTGTAAAGTGAAAAATACCACTGGCCTCTCTGTCCTTGGTCCCTAAGAGGTCCCCTCTAAATTCTAGGACTTTCCCGAGTGATATGTGTCTTGATAGTTCCCAGATAGTCTATGCTAAGGCAATGATCCCAGATGGGGGCTCAGCTACTCCAGGAAAGACAGATCGTGTGATTCCATCACAAATATGATGCTCTTCCCAACTGTACAGACTAAGGAAAGTTGCTTCAGATGTTACGACTGGCATACAAAGGCTGGATGGAAGGGCATGAGGTAACCATGGGGGCAACAGAGGTGTGGCATGGGCTTGCAAGAAGGGTGACAGCAAAGTACAGTGAATGAAACCTAAAATAACTTGCAAAATTAAGGATCAAAATCTGGCAGGGTAGGGATGGAGAGTGAGTCTATTCATACATTTATCCAGTATCCAGGAACCAGGCACAAGGTCAAGTGCTTCTGGGGAGAAAAAGTGACAGACAATGTCTCTCCTTTTTACAGTATCGTGATGGGGATGCCTTGCACCTGTGGCTTATGAAATTCTCACTGAAGACAGCTCCTCTGTCTTAGAGCTCCCACCATGACCCCTCCCTGCTCCCTGCCAGACTGAACCCTAGAGGAAGGGTGATGAGGAAAAATCTATGACAGACACCATGCAGTACTGGGACTCTCTTCTCGGCCCTGGTAACTGACACTGGTTGAAGCCATCTATCTACCCGCCTTTTTCTTCCCTGTGGATGAGTGAGTCAATCTCTCATTAAGCCTTCATTCAAATACAGTTCTGCTAATTCCAGGACCTACCTACCAGGTCAGTGCCATGCCCAGTGGAGGGCAAAAGGTAGCTGGCCTGGGGTGCACGGCCACATACCAATTTACAACTGAGGAAACTGAGGCAGGTTAAGTAAGTTGCCCAAGGTCCTCAAGTTAGTAGGTCACAGGACCAAAATCTGAATTCAGGACTGTGCAGCCCACTCTATCCCTACACAACCTCACCTTGAGCCCCTGAACTGTAGGATTTGGTTAGTAGAAAGGCAAGGGAGGGGGCCTGTGGAGGCAGGAAGGCCTGGGAGCTGGTGAGACCACTAGTGGGGATCTTATGTGAGGAGGTCATAACCAAGGGAATCAGCACAAGGTGGGGGGGCCACCGCGCAAAGCGTCAGAGTCTTGGAATTTCTCAGATCTCAACCTGTGTCTGGAAAGAGTTAGCTTTGAAATTCCATTTAGTGTCTCAGAAAGTCTTCAAGAAATTTGGGTAAGTGGTCTTTGCCAACAGTTCACATTCCTCCTTTACTTCCAAAAGGTCTCTCCCCTCCCTCCCTCCTTTCTCCTTCTTCCCTTCCTCCCTCCCTCCCTACCTCCCTTCCTTCCTTCCCAAGTCACTGTTTCTCCAGAGGCCGGGAAACCCACTTGCTCCAGATCTGCTTAGCTGCGCTGCCCTGGAGTTGTTGACTCTGTCTAATGCCCCACCATCTGCACATGAGATGAATGTCCACACGGACCCTGGCCCTCTCAGTGGGGCTGAGCTAACCACCTCCCCAAGAGACACCCTCTTACCCCACTGCTGGTTCACATGCATGCACCCAAAACACATGGAAAAGCACAGCACACCAAAGCATGCCACACAGAGGGCTCTGAGCTACCCTGCTCCATAAGGAAAGGAAATGCCATGCTTCCTTCTGTCAGAGGTTAGTAAAAATAAAAAAGCAACATTTTCTAATCTCAGTTCACAGACCCTGTGAATTCTCTTGAGAACCTTGATTAGAGTTCATTGTTCTATTTATCTTTGAACCTTGACCTTGAGTATAGAGCTTGGTACACAGGAAGGGCTTAAGATATATTTTTTTAATTAATGAACTTAAGACACTGTGCCAAGTATTACAAATCAGAAGAGGCTCCTGCTTTCTAGAACAAAATCTGTACACAGTAACTGCAACACAAGATAAATACTGGAAAATGCCATAATATAAGTGACAGGAAGGTCAGGTGGTCTGTGTGCATGTGTGTCTCTGTGTGTGTGTTAGGGGAGTGTGCGTGTGTACATACATGCGTGTGTGCATGGATGTGGCAGGGAATGGAGACCTACAATGGGAGTTGTGCATTTATAAAATTATTTTGAAAGTCTAGGTTATGAATCCATCTCCTTGACTAGACTAAGCTCTTCGTGGACACAGACCATGTTTTATTTATATTTGTGCAACAGGAATGGTATTTTGAAAATATTAAACTGATGTATATTTCATTTCCTTTTAATCATGTCCTCTATAGCCCTTAAGCAACTACAGTGAAGACACTCCCCAAGGAAGAGGAGCAGAGTACAAGGAAGGCCACAGAAAGGGAAGGAGGGGGACATGAACAGAAAGGCTGCCACCTGCCACCCAACAGCACAGGAAGTGGACAGCCCTCCCACCTTTGGGTTGGGGGCTGGAGGGAGAGAGAAGTGAGGGGCAAAGGGTGGACCCAGAGACCTGCCCCTCCTCTCCTTGGGTCTGATCCTCACCATGAGGGAGGGTAAAGGAAGGGAAGGAGAGAGGGAGGGAGGGAGGGAGGGAGGGAGGGAGGGGATGAGGTTGGTTGAGGGAAGAAGATACAAGCTGAGGACCCTCATTTTCTGTGTCCCTCCCAGACTCTGGGTGAAGCAGACCACCTTGCAGACATCAACAGATGTCCGCAACAGAAAGGAAACGCAATGTGATGTGTAGGGTTCTGATAGGCAGGGGCCCAACAGAGCAGCCACAGGGGTCACTTGGCTTCCATGTGGCATGAAGGGCCCAATGGGGAATGTGTAATGTAGCTGTAAATTGAGGTCCAATAGGCATGTCATGAAGATAGCACGGAGAGAAGAAAGGGACTTTCAAAGCTATGTGGCCTGACATCTGCATCTCTTCTCTCCTATCTCCCCAGAAGGAAAAACCCTCCCGCATGCTGAGGTCTTTATTTAAAAGAAAAACAAACAGGCTAATTAAAAATAAAAGAATTCCTCCCAATAATACCATTGTTTGATTGCATTTAGCCATAAGAAGAACTCAGAAAAGACATAACTCTAACAGAAATGTATTGAGAGTGACTCAATACATTTGGATTGGAACTGGTGGTAGTTTTACCAAATTCTAAGAAAAGACAATTCATAAGTCACATTGAGGCTTGTCTGTGCACACAGTTTCTATGGCTTCAACCAGTTCACCACAGAGAGTGAAAGAAAATGACTTCATTTCCCTCCCTCCCTCCCTTCCTCCCCTTCCTTCCTTCCTTCCTTCCCTCCCTCCCTCCCTCCCTCCCTCCCTCCTTCCTTCCTTCCTTCCTTCCTTCCTTCCTTCCTTCCTTCCTTCCTTTCTTCCTCCCTCCCTCCCTCCCCTTCTTTCCTTCCTTCCTTCCTTCCTTCCTTCCTTCCTTCCTTCCTTCCTTCCTTCCTTTCTTCCTCCCTCCCTCCCTCTCCTTCCTTCCTTCCTTCCTTCCTTCCTTCCTTCCTTCCTTCCTTCCTTCCTTCCTTCCTTCCTTCCTTCCTTCAGGGGAAATTGTGAGACAGACTCCTGCATAAACCCCAACTGGGATCCACCTGATAACCCCATCTGGGGCCAATGCTCCAATCAACAGTGCTATCCCCAGTGCCCAGAGCCAACTCTCAGATCAACTGAGCCATTCATTGGCTGCGGGAGGGGAAGAGAAAAAGAAGGGGGTGGGGTGGGAGAGAAACAGATGGTAACTTCTCTTTTGTGCCCCGGAATTGAACCTGGATGTCCATACACAGGGCCGATGCTCTATCCACTGAGCCAACTGGTGAGGGCTGAAAACGACTTTCTTTTATATGGTTAACACCAGACTGGGTGACTCCACTGTGCTTGGGGACATGACTTTGCGGAGCTCTAGAGAGCAACTCTGGGCTCCTGCTTGCTCTTTGGTTCCTCTAACTCAGTGCTAGCCCATAGGGAGCCTCTGTGCATTTGGGAAAAGGTAGATGGGGTTCCAGGCCAGAGCCCAGCCATCAACAGAGACTTCTCCTGGCCTGGCACCCTCGGGCCAAAGGCCACCTACATAACCCTATCACAGGGAGTTGTCACCAGCCTCAAAGATTCAATAAGGCAGTGGTCCTCAAACTTTTTGAAGTCGGAGCGCATTTAAAATCCTACAAATAATTGTAAGCACACTATATACAAATTTCTGAGAAATATGTTATAATAATTAAAGTCAAATATTAAAGAAAAAATATAAAGTCCAAGCATGCTTTTATGGTAATTAAACAAAATAAATATGACAAAATTAAATTTATTCTGACATTAAAAAGCACTTTTATGTTGCATTTTTTGAGTTATGCTTTTTAGAATTCATAAAAAGAGGGGTTAAAAATTAAAAAAACAAAAAAAGTTATCTTTTTATATATACAGATACATTCTTAGTAAGATTTAGTAAATTTGGCAGGTCCCGGTGTGAATGTGTTAAGTTTTTTCATTCTTGTGTTTATGAGAAACATGAGCCTGATGTGTCCTAGCGATTTCTTCAATATTTGGGCATATATTTGAAAGGCAAACTCTCATTTCCTCGTCAATACATTGAAGAATTCCTCTCTTTTTACTCTTAATTGTATTGAGGGTAGGAAATTCTAATTCACATAAATAGGATGTTGAAAATTGTAGTAAAATGTTCAAAGCTTTTTAAGATATTGCCACATATTCTTCTTTTATAGAAATCCAAAAGGCTTCAAGAGATAATTTCTTATGTTTAATCATCAATCCAAAACCCCCATCATACATATCATCTTAACTTGACATCAAACAAAGGATAGAAGAAACTTGCCTCCAGTCTTTCCAGGGAACATGGGGGGTAGTGTAGACAATCCAGCACCACAGCTTAACAGCCTTTTACAACCTACTCAAGCAAGTGAGGTGGGGGGTTGGGCAGACTGTCAGCTTACAGCCAATTCCCCACACCTCTGTCCCCCAAAAATCTAAACTCCAAAAACCCTGTTGGGTTTTTGGTCCCCAACAGGCACATATTTCTCTGGAATACCATAGGGCATACCTGGAAATCTTCTAGAGCACACCAGTGCTCCCTGGCGCACACTTTGAGAACCACTGCAATAAGGTATTACATTTACACACATAGTTTTCTTGTTCAAACCCTTGAACCATTTAGAACAGTGTTTTTCAACCACTGGTCCACAGACCAGTCTGCCAGATATTTCGAGCAGGTCTGCAGAGAATTAACCACCCCAGTGCTGTATGAAGATTATAGACCCAATGACCTCAGTCGAATGCTCTTATTTATGCTCAGGATGACTTCTGCCTTAGTGGTCCCTGAAGTAATTCTCCTATTTTCACCAGTCCCGAAGTGTATAAAGGTTGAAAACCACTGATTTAGAAAGCATAGTTTGCTGAAAATATATCTTCTTGAGGAGCAATTTCTTGTTGGCTCTAGTCTGCAGGGAAGCAAGAAGCAGAGAACAGAACTCTCAATAGCTGATTCTAATCTCTTTATCCACAAAGAAAATCTTTTCCTTCATACTCAGGATTGGATGGAGATGGAACGCTATAGGGGCAATGTCATCTGTCAGCACTAAAATAATTAGTGTTCTCTAAAAAAAAAATGTTTAAGAAAACTGGTATTTTTTTAACCTCTGCTACTAGACTTATATTCACAGTATCAAACTGTCCAAGCAGGACCATTGTTAAAATACCCCCCGTGCTGTACAAAGGGCTCTCAGGGGCGGTGTCTCAGTCCTCTTTACCGGCCCTTGCGTCATAAAGGCACCAGGGCTCTGAGATGTTAAGTGACTTGTTTATGGGCTCAGAGCAGGTGACAGCACCAGAACTAAGATCAGCACCAGCCCCCCTTGCTCTGGCCACCCACCAATGGTCAGTGCGGGGTTGTCTGAATTGTTCCAAGTGCAGAATCTACCATCTCTGTTCTTAAAAAGTTTCTGATTCGTCTTGTGAGACATTCTAGGGACTCCTCTCTCTGTTCCTCTTTATTTGCTTTTCCCCCACCTGACTGCCCACACTGTTCAAAGACTCAGTGCACCTGTCAAAGGAAAGAATGACCAATAATATAGCTGCTTATGCCATTCACCAGCCAGCCTTGTCCCATGTCCCTCATTATTTCCCCATGCCCAGACTTCAAGAGAACCTGCAAGGCTTGCTGGGTGTAAACCTGACTCTGCCAGTGCCATCAGAACTAGATGTCAACAGCTGGGGCTCAGGGGCAGTCACTGCATCCTTGGCTGATAATCCAGCTGGCTCCTCAGAATCCATCAGGGACTCGACCAGGCAGGGTCAAAGTTGGCTCCTAATGGATCCTCTTCGCTATAGAGATATCTACGCCTACCACCATTCCAGACTTTTAATTTGGCTTAGAGTTGGATGACTATCAGTACAATGTACCTTCCACCAGGCTTCCAAATCCATCTGTCACTGGATTGTGCCAGGAAAGCAAAAAACAGCCCCTGTCTTCAGTCCTGACTAGCGACCTTCAGTTGTGCAGAGCTGATGATCCTGTCCTGGCACTCGGGGCACCTCCTCGGCTAACATCTGTGCCTCTCCAGCTCTCTGTACTCTCTGGGGGTGATATTTCACTTCCCTCAGCAGCCTTCTCAAGGGGTATAAAAAAGAGTGAGAAAAGGGGGATTTTAAGTCCTGTTTTCTACACAGCTCACAAAAATCAAGGGATATTTTATCGCTTCATATTCATTTTGAAATGTCCCCTAATTTTTGTGAGCAGTATATTTATAGTCAGGGAGAAGGCTAACATACATACAGATAAAATTTGGGGATTATGTATGGCCTTTATCTCCCCAAATTATGCTATTCTTGATCAAAGAATGCACAAGAATGATTGTGAGTTGTCTGTTCTGACTTAATAAGTTAAAATCTCATTCCAAAAAACTTGAAAACACCTTTGCCTGAAATTGCCTTGCCTTTCCCCCATTTGTTCAATGCTGTTAGATCCTTCTTCCCAAGGTAGTACCTTTCCTCCTCAATCAATCTTCCCCAGAACTTCATCTATGTATTCCTTTATTTCTTTCATCTTCTTTATTTTGCAGCCATTTGTGTTCTGTGCTTATCTCTGCCTCTAAGCTCTTAGAAGGTACACATTCCTGATTTATTTTTGCCTAAAGTGCTTACTGCTGGCCTTTCACATGGGCAGACCTCAGTAAAAGTTAATTTAGTGAATGGACCAATGAAGGATGAATGAATGGATAGATAGGCAGACGGGTAGATGGCCAGATAGATAGATGGATGGATAATGGCTGGCTGGCTGGATGGATGGATGGATACACAGATGGATGGATGAGTGGACAGGTGGATGGATGGCAAGATAGACAGATGGGCGAATGACAGATGAATGGAAAAAATGGAGGAGAAAAGGGAGACTCTTCCTTATGTATGCGAAGACAACTTACTCTCCTTTTGTATTTCTTTGGAAGAGCCACTCATATTCATCCTCATTATCACGCTCATTTGATTCCTAAGCACATTCTCAGTTGAGGAAGTTTTGCAATTACTCTACTGCCACCACTAGATTAAAAGCACATGGGCAGGCTACACAGCAAGGGACGTCCATCAAAAGTCTGACATTTGAAGGGCTAACCCACAACCTACACATCACCATTCACACTTCATATTTAAAAAAATAAGAGTTTTCTGTTTGGAAAAATCCCCAGGTCTTCCTTCTCTCACCTGCATAATATGCTTTTCAAGTTCTCTTGAAATACCTTTCTTCGTTCCTAAGACTTTCATTGCCTATTTTCAGCACATGTTAAGTCTTAAACAAGGAGATTCGGAAAACACCAAAGCAAGAAAAATAAAATAGGTTAGTCGACAGCAAAAGGAGGATCTGCCAATAACAACACCATTTGTCTTAGTTACTGCTTTTAACTTTCTCTCTTTCTTGGCATTAATAGAAATAAACACCACACGTCTCCAGCCTCCTGCTGCTCATGTGCAGTTCATACCCTGGGCAATCTGAGCCACAGAGTTCAAGTACAGTGGAGACAAATACAAGTAAACAGATTGCAGACACGATTGATTGCAGCATTTAGTCTCATGGTACTAGTCACCATAGCTGGTGGGTCTTATGTAAAAAACAGGAGAGTCCTAGGGGGGAACGGCCCCATGTAGACAGCTAGGGCCTCCCATCACAGAAGTATTTACCAGCCAGAAATAAGAGATGAAAGGAAGGCAGAGAGAGGGGAATGGAATGAGGAGTTCTGCCAAATGGTGATTTGGGATCTTTGTTCCAATGAATGTTCCTGCACACCCACATTCAGTGTCTCTGCAGCCTGCTCCCCCATTCTCATAACTGCTAGAGGTATGACAGACTGACTCACTGCAGGAGAGGGTATTTCTCTATGATAGGCCCACTCAGGCCCTTTAATGGATCCACTCAAAGGTCGCCTGTTCAGTTCCTATGCTTCTTTCTCCCCGATCATATTCACATTATTTTCTCTGATGGCTTTGGCAATAACAACTGATCAGCATGGTGACTACTGACCATTATCCAAAGGGTAATGAAAACAATGTCTTAGACTGGCATTGGTGGCGCTTCAGAGAGTTTGCAAGTTGCCTTCAACTTCCAGCGTCACAGAGAGACCTGCTCTTTAGCCTGTAACCGATGCCCTGGGCCACTGAGGTCCCAAGGGCAAGTTTTCCCTTTCTCTTTATTCCCAGCCCAAGACAGCTGTGAAATCTGTGTGCCAGCAAAGTCCGTCACTTCCAGTAAAACACAGCTGAACCCATTTCCCCACGTGGTTGGGTTGAGCGCAACTAAAGGAGTCCCTAGAAAGCAAACACAAACCTGGCCTGGAAATAAGTCACTCCACACTGTCGACTTAAAAGGCCTTGGTTTCTCTCCAAGGTCTTTGACACTTTCTGCGCAAGGCAGAAATGAGGTGCTGGGGCCTGAAACTGGCCTGACTCGCACTGTGCAAAGCCTCCATTCACATGACTTTGTGTGACTTTGGAGCCAGCCAGAGGGACTCCAACACAGCTATCTGCTTCCACAAGCAGGAACCCGAGGAGCCCTTGGGGCCCCAGGAGTCCTGACCCCAGCCTGGCAGGAAGATGCATGCTTACTTTGTCTTCACCAAGACATCACCCCACAAACCCACTGAAGGACAGCAATGACATGTCCACATTGCATTGAAAACAACAGCAAAGGTAACAATAAGATAACTGCTCATGAAGAAGGAAGGAACAATCCTTCATAAATCCTACGGGGACATTTTGCAATACCAGGATTCCACCCCCCCCCCCATTCTGACCACCCACCTACACTCTGTTTCATGAAACCCCAATGCTGCAGTTCAACAGGGTTTCCACGGACCCCTGCAGGGAGGGCTGAATCTTAGGGACAGAGACACTTATGTGGCACTGGTTACAAGCCCCCTCCCCTTCTCTCCAGCTCCTAATTCCAGTCCTCTTGGTCACATGCCAATTACTAAGTAAAGCAGCATCCAGGTAGTATGTCAGGGACGCTATATGCAGGCATAAAATACCTGAGATTTGCTTCATAAAATATTTGAAAGATGTTATCAGCAAGTATGGTGAAGCTACCTTGAAGCAACTTGTTTTCTATGTGACCATATAACCACATATCTACAGAAAATATCATAGCATATATATAAGTGACATATCTATATTTAGACATAGAAAACTGAATTCCAACAAGCATCAAAGGGATTAAATTACTTGCTTTCTTGCAAAAAGAAAAAAATGAATATTTACTGCTGCTGACATCGGTAACAATTTTCAGGGGCTCCTGTTACCTAACAACTGCCTTCCTAGTTCATTACAGAGAGATATATAAAGTTTCTTAGGACCTGTCTGTTTCAACTAGAGGTCATTCATTATTTTTAAGGCTATAATTTGGATTCGAGACTTTAAAATACATATCCCAGGTAGTGAAGCATGGCCTGGCGCAACAGATGAGATCTGCAATTCTTGGTGAATGAAGGAAGTCATATAAGCCTCTCTTTCTTCAGGCCACATGGAGACAGGACCAGGGGTTAAAACTTGGTTGCTTGGTGGTCCTACACGGGGTCCCTTACTCTCTGGCCCCTGTCCCTTATTGGTCCTTCTAACTAAAGGAGCATTGTAGAGCTTAGGGACCACCCTAGGAGTGCCTCACCATTGCTATCTTCCACATGTCCCCACCCTGGCCACGTGCTCCTGGCACTATGAGTGGGCACTGCCCCAACTGCCACCCACCACTCCACGCCACCTCGCTCTCCTTGAGCCTCTCTCCTTCTAGATCTGGGCATAGCCTTTCTTCCGTGTCCCTATAACAGGAACCCAGATCTATCTGTAAGTCCATACATGTCTGGAAAGACTTTACAAAGTTCACCCAGCTCATGTTCCAGGTGGGCTTGAATGCCAGGTCTCTGCACTCCAAACCTAATGCTAGCTTTAGCTCCCCAAATCCTGGTTCATCGGAGGCGTCCTGAGTGTACCTATAAAAAGGTGTGAGCCCCTGTGCCCCACAGCCTGTGACTCCAGGGTACCTTGCGTGGCTCAGAAACAGTCCCTGAAGAGCCCAGAGCCTGGTGAGTGTGTGGCTGAGATGGTAGGAAAGGCTCCTGACACCAGCTGTCCCACTGCTCACCCTCTGCCAGCCCTGCTCCCTGCCAGCGTGTCCTCCTAACAGTGTACTTTCTTAAAAGAAATCTTCCCAATGCACTGTGATTGTTTCAGTGCCATCATCCTCTGGACTGGACACTCCGTGAGGCCAGACCGTGTCTGTCTTAGTCGCCACAGTTCCCTCAGTGCTCCAACATTAGTGTCATGCAGGAACCATGCCTCCTTGAGCCTCCCCACAGACTGCGCTGAGTGGATGGCGACCAGCGTGTCTAAATTCAGCTCGAGGTGCAAGGGACCAATGATACAAGGACCCACGTCATGTATTCCCAAAAACAGGGGTGGGAGGCAATGGAAGCTCCTGTCACCTCTGCGTGTTGACAGCAGACACTATTCTGAACCCTTAACACCGCCGGATGAGCCACCTGCTCAGAAAGTGGCAATCACGACACTGTGGCCCAAAGCCCGGTGCCACGTGTGTGCTCCCGTGAGCTATGTACCAAATTGTCAGATCACACGTGGCCCTTCCTTGCTGCTGTCAGCTGTGTAGTTACCTGCTACACGATCAATTGGTTTACAAAGTCACCACTCAGGCTAGCTCTGGAACTCAAGAAGCAGGGCTATTTTTTTTTTTTTTTTTTTTTTTTTTTTTTTTTTTGCATAAACAGAGGCAAAAACAAAGGAGGCTTAGAGTGAGAAAATGAGGCCAACACACACCGCATCCCTCAGGAAAGATCCCAGATGCCGGGGCAAGCCTGTCCGATTGAGCTGACCCAGTACTCTGGGCAGGGCTCTTTCACAAACAGGACAGAGATCTGTTATGCCCGAGGTCCCCAGACTCTCAGACACTGAACTATTTTTCATTTCTTTTGAAAGGTGAATGGAAACAGTACATTTATCCAAGACAAATCTGCACGGGCCCACGTAAACATGTGGGTATTGTGGTTTGGTTGGAAATGCAGGGCAGTGAAAAGACTCTGCTCGTGGTGATCACGCAGATAGTTACATCTTTGATCAAAAATGGGAGAACTGGGTTATCTACAGCTCAATAAAAGTAGCCCTTCTCTTTCAGAACACAGGATGGGTGGAGGAGCCTGGAGGGGTCTGGAGGGGAGGAGGCTGAGAGCCACTGTCCTCAGAGGGATCAGTGGGTACATTGCTTTGTGGTCAGAGCCATCGGGGGCTACAGACAGCAGCCCAGGAGCCTTGGTCACTGCGGACAGCCGGCCAAGGGGGACAAGTGGCAGAAAGGAAGCAGGACAGGGAGGCAGATGCAGCTGGCAGAGGGCTCTGCTACTGCGTCTGAGTTGTCACCCTGCCTGCAGTGAGGAACCAGTGAGGGACGTGAGCAGGAAGATGGGCCAAGCAAACTTGAGCTCAGAACAGCCTCCTAATAGCAGGGGTGATGGACTACAAGGGGCAAAGCTGGAGGCGAGCCCTCGAGGAAGCTGTTCCAGTGGTTTGGGAGCCACGGGAAGAGAGCAGGAATGGGGGCAGCAGAGATGGGAGGAGGGGCGACGCTCCAGGAGCCTATGGGGGGAAGGCACCAGGGTCAACTGAATTGGGGTCACGGCGTGATCCGGTGTGGAGGGCCAGGCAGCTAATAATACCATCCACCAAGATGGGGAACTTGAAGAAGGGAAGAATACAGTTCTGTTTTAGACAAGTTGAGTGGGGCAACAGCTCATTAGAAAAGTCCAATAGGCAGTTGCATAGCCTCATCTGGCCCCGGAAAAAAATCTGAGGGGGGGGCCCTGGCCGGTTGGCTCAGTGGTAGAGCGTCGGCCAGGCATGTAGGAGTCCCAGGTTCGATTCCCAGCCAGGGCACACAGGAGAAGCACCCATCTGCTTCTCCACCCCTCCCCCTCTCCTTCCTCTCTGTCTCTCTCTTCCCCTCCCACAGCCAAGGCTCCATTGGAGCAAGGATGGCCCGGGCGCTGAGGATGGCTCTGTGGCCTCTGCCTCAGGCGCTAGAATGGCTCTGGTTGCAACAGAGCAGCGCCCCAGATGGGCAGAGCATCGCCCCCTGGTGGGCATGCCGGGTGGATCCCGGTCGGGCACATGCAGGAGTTTGTCTGACTGCCTCCCCATTTCCAGCTTCAGAAAAATAAAACATAAAAAACCTGAGTGGGGCAAATACATGCAGCTCTAGGTGGTGATTCGAGTCACGGGGTAGGTGAGCTTCCCTGGGTAGACTAGGGACGGGCCGCAAAGAGACCCAAGACAGTGATGTTCCAGCAGTCACAGGAAGAGAGGATTTCGAGAAAAAGTTGGGGAGCACTGCTCAGAGCCCAAGAAAGATGAGAAGAAGACAAGACTCTGTCGTGCCCATGGATGTGGCATTGACGTGTCTTCTGGGGGTGACCTTGACCAGGACAGTTTCAGTGGAGTGGTGGGGGTGGAAACCATGTTGCAGTGGGTTGAAGAGGGAGTGGGGAGGAAGGGAGAAGACTGAAAATGGACTGTTATCTCTAGGAGCTCATCTTTGGAGGAAGGAGAACTTTAGGAAAGGGCCCGGATCAAGGAAGGGTTTTGATTGGAAATGTTGGGCCTCTCGGCTGCTGAGAAGAGCCAGGAGGCACAGTGGTCAGGTGGAACCGAGGGACTCATACTCTCCATGGTGCCAGCCCCCACCTCATCTGCCGGGCCTCTTAAGGTTTATGACATCTCCCACTGGCCAGTCTGTCTTGGGGATGTGGCCACTTCCCTCGGGAACAGTTATTAAATAGATAAATCTGCACCCTGGTCTATCTTCTCAGAGCCTCTGGCCACGACAAGTAATCTTTGCAGAAATTCCCCAGTGATTTCTGATGCACTGGGCCATCACCAACGTAGCAAGCTCTGTGAACAGTGCAGCGAAGGGCCAGCAGGAAGCAGAAGCCGGTCCCACCCTCCATCCAGGACTAGCAGGTCCCGGGCCTGTCCCCTACTTCTGCCCTCACAGTTCTGAGTGATCTCCAGCAGCCCCAGAAGAAGCAGACACTCATTTGCCAAGTTCCAGGGAACGGGGCTGTCATCCACCAGGACTCTTCTGACAGAGTAATGATACAGAAATCCTTCATCTCCTTAAAGGTGTCTTCCTGAGCCCAACTGCGCTAGGATGGGCTGCAGGAAACAAAGCCCCAAAGGCAACTTGCTGGGGCCACATCCTCTGAAGATGACCACATAGAGTCAAGTCAGAAAGAACATTCTGGCTGCTCACACGGGCTTTGGTGCCAGGCCTGGCCCCCTGAGACAACAATGAACAATGCCAAGAAGTTCAACACCCTGTCTGTCTGAGAACAGGGGAGCCACGTGGTTGCTCATCATTCCTTCTCCTAAGATAGCAACTGGGCTCTTGTGTAACTGACCCCACCTACTGGAACTGACAAGGACTCAGGCTCCGGAAGCTTGGAAGAGCCACAGGCCTGTCTGTCCTTCCAAACAGGAGGCACAAACAGATGAGCGTCGCAGCAGACACAAAGGGATGGCCTGACCCCAGGAGATCTCTGCTTGGGGTGTGGTGCTGGGAGTCACAACACAGTCACCCTTGTGTTGGAGGAGAGATAAGAAAAGCATCCTGTGCAGAAAAGCTTTGGAGGGCTGACATGCCACCTTCAAAAGTGAGAAGGGGCTGTCAACACTTAGTCCTTTAAATTCTTGCTTATGCAAAAGGAGGCGTCTGTCCAAAGGCTACACCCCTCAACCTGCTTTAACCACTGGGGAGCTGGGTCCAAGAGGTTCCATCCAAGAGATCAGGGGTAAAGAACAGGTGAAATGGGGGCCCTCTCAGTTCTGCAAGCCCTTAAGGTGCTTAGCGAGGGAGAGAGAACCGTGCAGACGGGCCTGCAGTGGGGGACAGTAAGGCCAAAGCTGCACACTCCCTGTAGGAACATTCCTTAAATCTCCTTTGTTTCAGAAAGATAATAAACACCCAAGCCGAAACTGACTTCTAGAAAAAGACATACTTGACCTCATATATCTAACCCCCTATGTGTTTTGCGGAGTCTTTTAATCTGGTGTGCATGTAGGTGCTATCTGCTCTAAGAGAGGGGATGAAAGCAGCTTTGATTGCTAAAATATACATGTTTGACTGCAAAGCCCTCCTCTTGAAGCAGTTCCAGTAATGATCTGGAGTTCTTTAGGGAAGTGTCATTGTTATAAATTTATAAAACCTAAAGGTACATACAAGAACCACGGCTGTGCTGGGTCTGCCTGTTCCCCGTGTCTCCAGGGTGTTCATCAGCCTACCTGCTTCCGCCATATCAAGAGAACCCAGAACGCAGAGCCAGGTGCCTGTCTGGGTACTTGGCAGGCCACAGGCGCTGCTGCAATTAGCAAGCTGGATCATGATTCAGCATCAGACGCGGACAGCCTCCACTGGAGCATAGCAGACAGCTTAAAAATAGCAGGGCTGCGGCTGCATCTCGCCAGCCCAGGCTCCCAGTGAGGCAGGGCAGCTGCTACCAGCGAGGCCTAGAGAGGGTCCCACCACCCACCCGCCTGGGGCCCGCCTTCCAGCTCTGACAGTGCGTGGGAAGCTGAAGGGGCAATTCTATCAACCTCCCCACACAGAACACCCAGCTTAGAGGTGCCGGTGGTCCCTGGATCCACCGATGGGGCACCCGAGTGTTTGCAGCTCCAGATCTTGGTTTAAAACCACAAACAGAAAAACATTCCTCATTCCTCCCCTGCATTATAAATATAATGACAACTGTGAGTGCATGCATCCACATCCATAGGGGGCGCTCCCAACTCCTCCCTGCCCAGTGAATGACCAGCAAGACGACCACTCAGCCTGAAGGAGGGAAGCAAATATCTTGGTCCAGTGGGAGGGGTTGGGACTCTGTGTTCAGAGAGGCCTGGGTTCAAATCCACGTCAACAACCTGCCTCTTATTGGCTCATCAAGACCCCGCTCTGTCTTGGCCAAGTTCTGTCATTTTGTGGGGTCTCACTCTGGAATAAAACAGAGTTATTGATCACTCATTTGTTGGCCATGTGAAAGGTAAACGAGGCCACATGCAAAGCAATCAGAAGGGTGCCCAGTGTAAAGGAGTCTCGATAAATCAACACCTGCCTTTCATGGCTTCTTCAAACTCAAGGCTGAGGTGGGCCACAGTCACAGTGAGATACCAGAGGGTCCTCATTGTCCTGCCATTGGTCTAATTGCCATTTCACTTGTGTTCTCTGGGTCCGTGATATTTTCTAGATAAAACCTGGCCGGTTGGCTCAGCGGTAGAGCATCGGCCTAGCGTGCGGAGGACCGGGGTTCGATTCCTGGCCAGGGCACACAGGAGAAGCGCCCATTTGCTTCTCCACCCCTCCGCCGCGCTTTCCTCTCTGTCTCTCTCTTCCCCTCCCGCAGCCAGCCGAGGCTCCATTGGAGCAAAGATGGCCCGGGCGCTGGGGATGGCTCTTTGGCCTCTGCCTCAAGCGCTAGAGTGGCTCTGGTCGCAACATGGCGACGCCCAGGATGGGCAGAGCATCGCCCCCTGGTGGGCAGAGCGTCGCCCCTGGTGGGCGTGCAGGGTGGATCCCGGTCGGGTGCATGCGGGAGTCTGTCTGACTGTCTCTCCCTGTTTCCAGCTTCAGAAAAATGAAAAAAAAGAAAAAGAAAAAAAAAGAAATGCTCTACCCACTAACCCAAAGGAGACTTAAAATAACAAAGAGGTTTGCCATTTTTCAGAGAGCAGCAGTATTGAATAGATGTCACTTGTCCTCGAATTAATCTACAAAATTAACAAAAATAATTCTAAAATGTATCTGGAAGAATAGTTTTATGGGACTGGCTGAGAACATTTTGAAAAAGAGGAGTAATGAGTGGGGATTTGCTCTGTGAGATTTTTAAAGGAACAGTAGTAAAATCATGTGGTAATGGCATAGGGAGAGAATCAAATCAATGGAATATAATAGAAGGTCCAGAAACAGACCCAAATATCTAAATGATGTTAGTATATTATGAAGGTGGTATTTCAAAACAGCGGAAAACAAGAGAACGACTCAGTAAATAGTGTTGGTGCAACAAGCTAGGCATTTAGATGAACATAAACTATATCCTCATTTCCCCCAAGACACAGAAATGAATTTCTAGATCGAGTAAAAGTTTAAATATAACAAATGAACTATTAAAAGAGAGGCATCTATTTAAGTAACCTTGGGTTGGCAAAGAACTTTCTAAGCATGACATCAAATGGAAGACAACATAGAGGGGGGGAAAGTTCACAGAATTATCATAAATGCATTAAAAGGCAAATGGAAATAGCAGAAATAATTATCGTAATATATGTGAGAGGGTGAGCAGTTAAAGAGTTTTAACAAATGGATGAAGAAAGGATTTTAAAAATCAAGAGAGATTTCAAAGAACATGAACCAATGATTCAAAACAGAAAATACCAATGGCCAAGAAAGACATGACACTTTCTTCCCTCTAGCCACACCGACCTTCTTTTGGGTTCTTGACTATTCTATGCTACCTCCTGACACAGGATCTTTGCACAGGCTGTTCCCTCTACCAGGAACACCCTCTCCCTAGATCTTCACTTTGTTAAATCCTTTGAGTCTCTGCTCAAAGGAAACTTCCCTAGAAGAGCCTTCTTTCTTTGAACACCCCCACCCCCAACACAGTCTAAGCCAGATTTCCTGTCCCCCTAGGTAAGCACTTTCAACACCAAGTCATATTCCTCATGGCACTCTTTACAGCTTGTAATTAAACATTTATTTTTTGGGATTCTCAGATTGTCTCTCCCAGTGGACAAACTGCCTCCCCTTTTTTGATAATCATTGTATGTGCATTGCAAGAGTTAAATACACTCTGGGATAGACATAAAATGGAGTACTCTACCGCAAGTTAAAGTGATGCTATTGAAGATTAACTTTCATATGAGTATAAAAGGTATCACGATATATTGTTTAGTTACAAAAACAGGTCACAAAATAATGCGCCTAGTACCATTTCAGGGAAAAATATGTACACATAGAAAAGAGACACACATCACATTTTTAACAGAGGGATAGTGTGATGTTTATTTTCTAAATTTTGCTTATCCAAATTTTCTTTTAAAAATTCAACAATAAGTATACACACACACACACACACACACACACACATACACTCTCTCTTTTAAATAAGGAAAAATGATTAAAACTAGCTATGGTTCTCCCTATACCCACGGAGTCCCTGTGTCATGTCTATAGGAACTGTAGGGGGTGTCCCTTTCCACAGGTTCACCCTGACCCTCCTCTGCCCCTTCATCTTTACTTCCCCCAACAGAAAGAAAGAGAACACAGCCCAGCTCCAAGGCACCGGGTAGAACTCTGTTTAGCCACCTTTAAGCCCCAGATTACCCATTTTCAGAAAATACAAACTAAATGGATGAGCACAGCAGATTCTAAGAAAACCTTTGTTTCCCACTAAGTAGCCAGACTCCCAAAGACAGCTCAAATGGAATGTGAATTACAACTTTGGTGATCTGTCTACACTTAGCCAGGAGAACTATATCTACTCAGTGCGTATCTGTGGACAGCTGACCACCTAATAAAATAGAAGAAGGGGCATTTGCAGGTTTTGATATCGAATGGCAAAGACCATTCTTACAGTATTTCAGCGAGATGGGTGCATGGTATGGGTCCGGCATACACTAGGTATGAGATAGGGAGACCCAGGCAGGTAACAGTGTCACAGTCAGATGTCAGGGGTAGAGCGGATAGGGACCCAGCTTCTTGGGTGAGGAACTCCCACGACTACAAGTAGGTGAGAGTTCAAGTTCCCCACATGTCTGGCGTTCCTAACACAGTGAGGCTGTGCTGACATCGCACTTTCCCAGGGCTCTCTCTCCTGAAAATACAATTGGCCTGATTATTTGTAAGAAAGGAGAGAGCCAGGCTATACTTCATACACCTAAGGAATTGCTTTGAAGAACTGTTCATGGCTGAGCAAAGCTTCCCCTTGAAGAGCCGCCAAGGGCATTGTCCGCGTTCCTTATCTATATGAGCGCCTTACATCAGATTTCAATGCCAGAAAAACTCCCAGCCCCGTCCTGTCTGCTCCTGACCCCATGGCCTGGGCATCATCAGGATGGACAGCTCTCATTTGAGCCTGGGCACAGTCTCCTTGCACAAGGTTCTAAGACAAAGTAGGCCTGTCTGTGGTCCAGGAGGGATTGCACCTGTCCTCATGGAAGGCAGGCAGATTGCTTCCTTGAGTCCATCTGGACGATTCCCTGAGTTTAGAACATTTAGTACTGCTTCTGTTCCAGCCTGGGAGTTTGAGGCTGAGAAAGAAGACAGATTCTGCAGAAATACTCACACCTTCCTCTCTGTGGTCTCCCTCCTCTCTCCTCTCACTCATAACTCCTCATCTATTCATCTCTTTCTCTCTATATATAGCGTCTTTCCCTTATTTAAGGGGGGGGGGGGAGATGACACCAATAATTTACTATTATGTACACACAGACACAGCTTCTGTTATGTAAAAAAAAAATCAGATGTTGTAGTGAGGCCAGTGAGGCCCACTTATGTTGAAGGGATGCTCACAAATCACTCATGAGAATGCGGTCCCCAAAGTCACTAATGTGTTTGTCACAGAGGCGCTGCTTTTAGCTCCCAGCCATTTTCTTTGGCTCTGCAGAAATTCACACGTTGACCACCCCTTCCCTAAACGCTCCTGTCCCTGGGTTTGGCAACACTGCATTGTCCTGGCTTTCTGTCAATCTCTCTGAACAGTCCCTTGGTCTCCTTTTAGGAAAAGGAGGCTCAGAGAGGTTCAAGGACATGTCTAAAGTCACAAGCTTATTAACAGATACAGCTGGGATTCAAAGCCAGGCTTTCTGACTGTCCCTCTCCACAGCCTTCAGGGGCATCACTCACAGGCCCCTTGTCCCTTAGTCTTCTCTAGACTACTGAACACACAGTAATTACTGCTTCCCAGGTTATGACTCCTGAATCTGCATTTACAGCCCCAACTTCTCTCCTTCCACCATCATTCCCAAATGCCTGCAGGGCAATTCCACCTGCGTGTCAAAATTTAAATATCTTAAGACCAAACTCATCATCTTTCTAAAATCAGCGTTTCTTCCTGACATCTCCATTACAGTTAATGATCCTGCTCTTCTCTCTGACACCCACACAGGAAACCTCGGGCTGCAATTTCTTCCCTTGATCTTCCCCTGTTCTCTTGAATTCATCCTTTGAAATGTCTTCCCGGCCGCCTGTACCTCCTCTGGACTTTTAGCACCCCTCACCTGGAACACCTCCTCCTGGCTGCCCGTCTCCACCTCCACGCAGTGTACTTTGCCTGCCCCCCCAATGTCAGAATAAACCCAAGAGCAGGCTTATCATCCTCGGTCCATGGACATTTGGGGGGTTGGGTAGCTCCTTGCTGTGGGGGCCACCCTGGGTGTTGTAAGATGGTCAGCAGCAGTCCTGCCCTCTAGATGCCAGGAATGCACCCTCCTCCCTCCCTTCAGTCATGACACCCAAAAAGGTCTCCAGGTATTGCCAAAGGTCCCGGGAGGGGCAAAGTCACCCCATTTAAGGACCATGGCCCTACCACCTGGCACAAACACTGCTGAAACTCTCAGTGGCTCGCCAGTGGCCTCCGATGAGTTCTTAGGAAGGAAATAATTTTCAATACATTAGGAAATGATGCTTCCTATTTATGATTTTCTTTCTCTTGAGGTTTTAGGCTTCACCCCCTTTGGGATAGGGTTCAAGCTGTGCTGGGAAAAGAGAGTCTAATGAGGAGAAGCAGACGGGGCAGCAGACAAATTCATCTGAGTCCGACATCTGGGACTCTGGTGGCCAAGCACCCCTAGGCTGGTGGCGGGGAGGCAGGTGGTGGTGGAAAGTCAGGCTCCAGGGCCAGAAGGCTTGGATCAGAACCCCAGCCCATCACTTCCTAATTCTAGGACCATGGGTCTGTCCTTTAGTCTCTCTCTGCTGTAGTTTGCTTGCCTGAAAATGAGGATGAAAACAGTACTTAATTCATAGAGTTACACGAGTTAACATGCATAAAGCAGTTGAAAAGCACCTGGCATAAAGCAAGCAATTGATAAATATTAGCCATTACTAGTACCATTATTGTTTATATCATCACTACATTTCTAGCCTTGCTGCCTGTATGTCAACAAAACAGGCTCTCAGTTCAAGCCAAAGAGAGCCCCACCTGGGAAGGAACATGCCCTGTGCTTGCCCACGGCCACGCCTAGGGTCATGCTCTTTCTTCTATACTCTTCAGTTCTTCTTTCTTTTCATTGACATTGTACACCCTTCTCGAATGACTTCCCTATTACCAATCCTGCCTTCTTCAAGCTGAACGCCACAGTATTCCTTTTTTTTTTTTTTTTTTCATTTTTTTCTGAAGCTGGAAACAGGGAAAGAGAGTCAGACAGACTCCCGCATGCGCCCGACCGGGATCCACCCGGCACGCCCACCATGGGGCGATGCTCTGCCCACCAGGGGGCGATGCTCTGCCCACCAGGGGGCGATGCTCTGCCCATCCTGGGCGTCGCCATGTTGCAACCAGAGCCACTCTAGCGCCTGAGGCAGAGGCCACAGAGCCATCCCCAGCGCCCGGGCCATCTTTGCTCCAATGGAGCCTTGGCTGCGGGAGGGGAAGAGAGAGACAGAGAGGAAAGCGCAGCGGAGGGGTGGAGAAGCAAATGGGCGCTTCTCCTGTGTGCCCTGGCCGGGAATCGAACCCGGGTCCTCCGCACGCTAGGCCGACGCTCTACCGCTGAGCCAACCGGCCAGGGCCTCGCCACAGTATTCTGATTTAGCCCTCGACACAGACTTCCTTCTGTCATTACAGGGGACTGAATTATTTCCCAACTAAATGCATCTCAACCCCTAAGGGCAGAAGTCATATCTTAGACATCCCTCTCTAGAATCTGCGATAGCTCCCTTCACAGAGTAAGTACTGAGTAATTCTAACTTAAATGCATAAATGAAATAATTCATCTAAGCCATGAGTTTATCACACTGATTTCTTATCTGAGACAAGCATTTTAAAACATATGAGTATTTGACCTCTGCTATACTGAGCTGTGTATTCTGGCTAGCATAGACTTGTAAGAGGAAACTTTTTCAATTTTCAGTTCTTAGTTGTAAGGTCGTAAGCGTGACAAATACCATTTCTCCTCTGTTTTTAGTATGTTAAGTGTTGAGTGAATATTCTCACACTGATCAGTAACTGCACTTGGTACTTCTGCTTCCACACTGGCTTGGCGGATTTCACTGCAGTAAGGCAGGGTAAGACCTCACAGTTCCTGTTCATGGGTGTGATGTTCCTGGCATGAAGGGCAGGGTTCCAGAGTGCGCATGCTCCTGGGTTTCGGTGTGAGGGAGCCCAGCCTGGGGAAAACAACCTATACCGCACATACTGCCTGAAATAACGGGCTCCCAGCCATCCGCGTACCACACAAAAGACCTGAGTTGGAGCCCCTGCTCCCTGGGGACAACATCTCCCAGTGCACTGCCAGAAATGGCAGGAGAGCTGTCAACAATGCTGTGGATGTCACCAGAAAGGGACTTGTCACACGGGCCATGGACCAGCACACATGCCTGGGCAGCTGACTGCCAGTGTCCTTTGGCCAAGCCTCAGGGGACCAGAGGGCCCCAGTCCAGTGGAGGAAAGTGTCAGGCATACAGAAAGATGACAAGACAGAGGGGAGCAAACAGACAGTGACCTTCCCAGGGGAATGAAGTCTGAAAACAACAGCATATTGAAATTCTCCAGAAATGTGCAAGGCTATCTGAGTGTCCCCTGTAACTACAAATGTATTTAAAGGAAATTAAAAGTACTTAACAGCTTATGAGCATATGAAATACATTGCTGAAGACACAGAGGGGAAAGGGGCCTATTTGAGAAGGGTTAAATGACTTTACAGAGAACAAGATTCATAGGACAGAAGGAATAATGAAAGTGATAAGGGCTGGCACTCATTGACCTTGTCTCCTGGACCAGGCCTTGTTGTAAGTCTTTTCCATGCATCTCATCTAATACAATCCCTAAAAGATGAGTCCTGTTGTTAGAATCCCCAGTTGTCCAAAGAACAGCAAATGATGGTACAGAAAAGCCCCCCGGAGAGAAGGGGTCCCAGTCTCAGCTCTGCCACTGACCAGCTGTGAAATCGGCAATGCACACCCCTCCCCGGGTCTCCATTCCCCTGCCAGTCACTACCATAGCCTAACTACTAACCCAGAGCCCAGACTAAATCAAACAGATATCTGAATAACAGGGACATTTACTATGTTTTTAATACTCCTTATGGCAAAAATAAAAGAAAATAAACAATTTTTTCTCACATGCACTAAAACCATCAGTTTATAATACTGGAAACAGTAGCATAATCACAGTTGTAAAGTCTCTAATGCCTCAATATGTCATACCAACATGGTGAATTACAGACATAACTGACACAAAAGCATCGCTTTCCCCTGTTTATTAGAAAACGTCTCTTTCTGTCCCTATTTTCGGGCGGGGGGAGAATAAAGACGGATATCTTCCACACATAATTGTGGTAATAGCACAGGCTTTAGGGTCCCGCTTGTCATTCTTCGCTGACCCTTCCATCCCGCCTGGCCCGTGCCTTGCGCACAACAGAGGCTCAATAAGTGTTTGTTGAATAAATGATCATCTTACCTCTTCTCTATTTATTTTTTAAAACTATCTACAGAGAACCCTCTTAACAGCAGAGTTCTAAATGGCACAGTGCTTGCAACTGCCAGGGTGTGTGAAGGGTTAGATTAAAGGAGCAGCTTTCTGATGGTCCTCGGTCCAAGTGAATTTGTCAGCCACCCTGTCTGCTTTTATATTTTCTTTCCCCAGTACACCTTGACCTGCAGCCCACAGATGTTTAAGCCCAAAACTTAAAGAGGAAGATATATATATATATATATATATATATATATATATATATATATATATACCTCAAGCCCTTGAAAACAACTTCCTTCGCTGCAGTATGTCAGTCTGTAGGCGCAGACTCACTCTGAGCAGCTGGTCCTAAGCCTGTAGTTATTTTATTTCTTTTTTAACCTTTCTTGGGTCATGAACGCGTCTGAGAACCCGTTGGAAGCTGCAGATCCTCTTTAGAGAAGTGCCTACACTAGTCTGTATGCATGCTCAAGGATGGGGGAGGGGCAGCTCATAGACTCCCAGAAGTGGTCCATGGCACAGGGCTAAGAACTGCTAGAACAGCGGTTCTCAACCTGTGGGTCGCGACCCCGGTGGGGTCGAACAACCAAAACACAGGGGTCGCCTAAAGCCATCGGAAAATACATATTTATTATACAATACATTTTTAAATAAAATATGTATTTTCCGATGGCTTTATGGCTTTAGGCGACCCCTGTGTTTTGGTCGTTCGACCTCCGCCGGGGTCGTGACCCACAGGTTGAGAACCACTGTGCTAGATTGTGGGGGACACAGGTGGTCAGCAAAGGGAGGTAGGCCCTAGCTGCCTTGGTTCCACCTTCTTAGCTCAGACCCCGTCTTTAACGGAAACGGCTGCTGGTCTCATAACACCAGCTCCTTAGAATGGCACCACCACCAAACCAGCACACAAGAATCATTCAGGATCTTCATTTGTTCCAACATAAAACATCAGAAAAAGAACAAAGAAAATGTTTTGACTAGGAGAGAAGAAATTGTCCCACAAAAGAGAAATTCAAAATGACTTCGCAGTACAATCGGAGATAACTTCTTATTATGGTAGATATTAACCAATCACTTTTCCACAGACTAACTCCATGTAATAATTCAATATTTACTTGACCTAAACCAGGGCTGGGCCCACTGGGTGGCCTGGGGAACCCCGCACAATTGACTTTTTAGTGGCCAGCAGCTGTAATCGAATAATGGGAATGTCTAGCAGTAAGTTGATTAGGTTAAAGCAAACACTGCGGCCCTGTATTTGGGAAACTATGCAAATTTGAGCTTCCAGATAATCTCTGGACCGTGCCAGAAGTGTCTGCATGCTGGTCTGTGTAGAGCAAACCTGAGAAAACACTTGGTGAATGTCTTAATGAAAGGCATGAATAGGTAAAAGAATGTCTTGTAAATAACCCCACCACCACCACATACACACACACAGGCAAGTTCATGTGGCTACACCTTTGTTCATATTGCTTCTTCCTCCTCTTCTTCACCTAGTTGCCACTCTTCCTTCAAATTCAGTTCTTTTTACACCTCCTCCTGGAAGCCTTCCCTGATCTCCCTTGGTAAGGATAAGAGCTCTAAGTCCCCATATAGTAGTATCTTTTCATCAGAATTAACATATATCTTCCTTTAGAATCTGCTAAGGACTGAATCATGTCCCCCAATATTCATATATTAAAGCCCTAACCCCAAATGTGACTGGGTATTTGGGCATAGGGCCTATAAGGAGGTAATTAAGATTAAATGAAGTCATAAGGGTAGGGTTTTAAGTCAACATAACTGGTGTCCTTATAAAAAGAAACATCAGAATACTTCCTCTCCTTCCTCCCTCTCCCTCCATGCACACACACAGCAAGGAAAGGACACATGGGGACACAGCTAGAGGACAGCCATCTGCAGAAACTAACCATGCTGGCACCTTGATCTTGAACTTCCAGCCTCCACAACTATGAGCAAATAAATTTCTGTGGTTTAAGTCACCCAGTCTATGGTATTTTGTCGTGGCAGCCCAAGTGCACTGATGACACATATGAACACATAGACTTGATCTCTTTGAGGTCTGGGGTTATAGCGTACTTCTATTTCTAGTCCTAGTGCCTACTTAACAAAATCCTTGCACATATAAATTGCCTAATAAATTCCTGCTGAGTAAGCATAAGTGTGAATGATAGAAGATAAGAGGCTGAAAGTCCTGCTCACATTCTCACCCATAGGTGCTCAAAGCCATGTGTGAACCCATCAGGTCATGGTGAAAACTCTGACCCTCGAGTGCTGTCACTCACCGAGGGACAGGCAAGGTTTAAGGCAGAGCCAGATGGCAACCCTCCCACTGTCCTTCCTGCCATTTATGCAGCTGTTGTTGTATCTTGAACAAGATGTCAGAAGCAAGAGAGAAGAGAGAGTTTACTAATAATCAAATGCTCCACTTAACACGCTCTTATTCAGAGAGGAAGAGGTCTTGGCTGCCGAACCTGGATGCCAAGTCCACTAACCCACTGAACAGTCTGTGGCTGTGGGCCTGGGACTTGGCGTCTGGTGGTGTTGTGCGAGGTCACCGCCCCCTAGGACTGCACACCCACTGCGGATGCCTGCAATAGGGTTGCTAACTTCCCAATGCTTTGCACATTCATTAGTCACTAGGCAGGTTTCCTGAGTATCAGAACATGCACAGCATGGTCAGGGAAAAGGAAAAATAAAAACATGAACCAGCTGTGTATGTTAGCTTCCAGAAGCTTCTCTAAGTAAAAAACAAAAACAAAAACAAAAAAAAAACCCCAGTAATAATGACGAAGTTAATGAGACTGACAGTCAATACTTTAGTCAAATCCCACTACATGCCAAGCTCTAGCCTGTGTGCTTTTCATATATGAACCTATGGCATCTTCACAACAGTTCTATGGAATGGCTCTTATGCCCATTTCACAGATGTGGAAACTGAGGCAGAGACAAATTAAGTAGTTTGCCCCCCATCTAAAGCAACCAAGCAGTAGAGCTGGGATTCAATCCTAGGGGGTCTATCTCTAGATCCTTGTTCTTAGTGACCACCCTAATGTGCCCCATGGGTGACAGAGACCTTTTTCCCTCTTCTTTAGAATGACAGGGCTGGACTGGGCGCAGGGTTTTCATAGGTGGGTGAAAAGTTATGAGGAGGTACTGGGTGGAAAGCAGGTTCACACCCAGGGGAAAGCAGGAGGGGGCTTAGGGGTGCTTACTCAGTCCTTTCAGTCCCCACTCTGTCCAGGTAGACCCTGTGGGAGAGCTAAGGGGCTTTGCACCAACCCCCTGGACCTCCCAGCCCAACATCCATGATTGCACTGTTCTGAGAATTCTCAGAGCTAGGGAAGCCAAGGACCATTCACAAGGTCATAGAAAGAATGGAAATGAGTTATAAGCTGTCTCTTCAGGGATGGGAAGGCTCTATGAAGGCAGAAAGGGGACACGACGGGGAGTCCAGGCATGGGAGTGGCTGTGTGGCAGCCAGCTGGAGGAACCCACCCCGCACCTCGAGGCAAAGCGAACTAATCAGACCAGCAGGTCTGATTTGAATTTTGCCCCCTGCCTTTGTTTCTCCTGGTCAATGGACAATCCTTAGTGCAGCACCTTCTGAAACTCTTAGTGAGCATGGGGCCATCTCCTCTTGAACTTTAGGAGAGCAACTGCATGTGACTAGCTTAATCTGGCAACAGTACTGAAAAAGTAGAGTTTAAATGTAAATTGAAGGCCCAGGGAGACATGGGCTTGGTACCGTCTCTCATGTTTGCATGGAAGTCAGTTTCTGCTACCTCATTGGGAACATGACCCAGTTTAGCAACAACATCAACACAGCAGGTACTAGAGAAAATGCCAACTATTACAAGACCGAGGCACGTAGGAGGTGAGACGTACACAAACCATGTAGCAAAGTGCAGGTAGATAGAGACCAGTCACCAGCTCTGCTAGATGAAACCACGCTGCAAGGAGAAAGCTGAGACAGAACAAATTTTAACAGCAGCGGCAACAGCAGACTCATGGGAATATGCTCTTGAACATGGCTGTGACTCACCCAAGGCCCAAAGGTGACTGCTACAGAGACAGGGCAGGTTAATCAGCACTTTTAGGGCCTCTGTATGTTTGGGGAGCCCCCAAAGAATTGGGTTCTCCTCCATCTGGCGATGACAGAGGGCAGAAGCTCTGCATACTCATGACCATGTAAATAAAATCTGCAGAGGCAGGGGTTCAGCAAAGCCACTGCAGGGATGGAAGGTGAGGGGTGGGAATGCCTGGCTACTTCATTAAACCATGCCAGACCCTTCTGTATTAATTCAAAGCTCAACGATCAGGTCTTTCTTTAGGAACTCCTTCCCCAAATTAGACCCTGGCATTCCAGGAGCTCATACATGGTAAAGAACTGAAGACAGTCAGGGCCTAAAAGGAGGCTGCAGTGAGGTGACCTTGGCTGGCTGACAGCCTGCTTTCCTGATGGGCTCCCTTTGAGGCTGGAACACAGACAGAGGATTCCCAGGTGTTCCCGCTAAAGGCAAGGAATCCCAGCATCTCCAGCCCCCAGACACCCAAAAGCAGCATCCCACTTGCAGAGCTATAAAGAGATCCTCAAGAATTAGACACAACTGGCAGCTGGAGGTAAGAGGAGGCATTCAACGTGAATAAAGCAAGCCTCTCATCTAAATGCAGCTCCCCATCCATCCCACGGTCCCACCTGAGCCTGAAGATGCTGGCCCACAGCATCCAGATGCCTCCAGTAGCCAAAATGCCATGCAGGGTAAGGGGGAGGCAGACAGGGACACGGAGCACCTGCCTCCCTCACAAGCCCCTGAAGCACCTATAATGAATCACTCACCTGCTTCACGTGTTCAGTGTCTCCCCAGCCCCTCCCCCAGGCTTCTGTGAGCCCACAAAAGGGACTGACTGTGCTTTTGGGCCAACAGCTGTTGAGAAGTTCCTCTCGATGGCACAAGGACCTTCTCCCTCTCCAGATGCGGCTGTTCACTGAACACGCTAGCAGCAGGGACGGAGCACAGATGGGCACATCCCATTCTGAAGCAAAAGAGCTCGTCCGCTGCCTGACAGCATGTCCATACAAAACAAGCTCTCCCAGGGGTCAGGACCTGCACGTGGGGAGGTGTTTACATGTTGTGCAGAGCATCCCTAACACTCCCTTCCAACTTAGGGAAGCAAAAGGCAAAAATGGCCCAAGGCACAGTAGAGAGAGGTGTCCTTCCAAGCCTGTGATCACAACTGTTTTGTATTTATAAAACACCCTGTCTTTTGACCCTGCCTCCTCCAGCCGCGCACACCCAGTCCCCTGGGAAGTGCAGGGGAACAGCCCTATTACTCCTGATTTCCAGATGAAGAAACCAAAGCATGGAGAGGTTAAGTGACTTGCTGCGGAGGTGACAGAACTTGTCACAGGCAGTGTGGGTGACAGAGGGCTCACTCTCTGACAATCGCACCTTTGGAGTTAAGTGACAGCCCGAGAACAGGAATCTTTGAAGGACAGGGAGCACAGAGCTGCCCAAGGACTGTGGAGGAAGGACAAGCATGGGAAACACTGAGCACCCCAGGAATATGGGAGGTGTGACAGCACAGGGGAACTCCTCCACCCACCACCACAACACTCCTGCACAGGGTCCCTTCTGCTCAACATCTCTAGAAAGGAAATACTCAAAGCCCCCCATGGCCACCTAGTGACACTGTTGAACTCTAGTTCTCTGGTAAGCTGTGTCCTCCCAGTGAATGCTGGAAAACATTCTGACCCTTCTACAGTCAAGTCTCAGACATCTCTATGTAGACCCATCACCCTCCCAACCACAGCCTCCCCCTCCCTGGCCCTGCTCCCCTTTCAGTCCAGTCTCTATGGCCATCTAGAGCTCAAAGGACTTACACCATCCTACCAATAACACAAGAATGAATCTCCTGCTCCCAAATCAGAATGCGTGATCAACAGCCAGGATCAAGTTCTGTTATTGCCGTACTATTATCAATACTGATCATTGGCACAATGGCTCCTCCTCCTTACTGGCTTCCTCTCTTGATGCTTAAATGGGCAGGTTTCCTGGGCTTCATCCTCAAATGTTCTTCTTGGTTCACTGTACAGTCTCTTCCTGGGAAAGCCCACCCCCTCCCGCAGCCCCGGCAACCCTGTTCATGTAGACAACACACAAATCTACGACTCCATCTCATCGCTCTCCTGAGCACCAAAGCGGGTTTTCAATCGCCTGATGGACAGATGGTGCCCAAATAGATGTCCCGCAGGCAACACAAGTGTCCTCATCCAAAATGAACTCATTAGCCTCTCTGTCACTGACCACTGCCAGGGCTCTGGGAACTGCTCTCCCTTCATCCCCACATCCACCCGGCTTCTCTTTCACATGCATTTATATTCCTCTCCAGTTAAAGCCCTTATCATGTCCCTCCTGGGCCAGTGCAAGAGGGTCCTAACTGACCCTCACTAGAATACAAGTTCCCCAAGCGCAGGGCTTTGTTTTGTCCTCGCTGTACCCTCCATCTAGTCACTGGCAGGTGTACAATAAACAGTTAATGAGTAAGGGCCCCTCTGTCTCTCCTCCATCTTTTCTGACACAAAAATCCCATCATGCTATGCTCCTGGGGATTAATTTGTAGGCTCCCGGCTGCCGACACATAATGCCTAGCTGCCGTGTGGGTTCCACCTGCCTGTCTAGCCTCTTCTCAAACTCTTTGTCCTTCACAAGGGCTGCTCCAAGCTGGTCCTTGTTGCCCATACATGTGCCTTCTCCTTCCGGGCGTCTGCTTATGCTATCCTCTCTCCTGAAAAACAGCACCTCTCAACACCTGCTCTGCCTGGAAAATGATTTTATTACTTAAGATTTATGGGAGGTGGGGGTTGGGGAGATAAGTGAAAAGGGGAAGGGATTAAGAAGTACAAATTGGTTGTTACACAACAGTCACGGGGATGGAAAGTACAGAATAGGGAATATAGCCAGTAATATTCTCATAACTATGTATGGTCAGATGGGTGTGAGATTTACCAGGATGATCACTAAGTAAGTTATGTAATGTCTAGTCACCAGGGTATACACCTGAAACTAATATAATGATGTATATCAACTGTAATTGAAAAATAAAAATAATTTTAAAATGGGAAAAATAAAAAGATTTAGCTCAAATGTCATCCTTTTAGGCTGCTGTGGGACCTGTGACACCATATCATGATAGAGAGCTCTGTGGGACTCCTGGGACCAAGGATCAGTGACCACCTAATAATCTCAATACCACACTTCCATCTCGGCCTGCACCATTGCAGATTACCATGCATTTGTCATGCTATATCTTTTCAAGGTAAAGGAAGCTTGTGGTAACTCAGCACAGTGCAAATAGCAAGCATGCATTACCAGTTTGCAGGTGATGATATTGGTACCTCAAATAATGATATTTTCCCCATCAATGCATTTGATTCTCACAACCACCATGGGAGGCAGGTATTGCAAGTATTATTCCCATTTCACAGGTAGTGATAATAAAACTGAGGCAGAAATTAGGTTACTACCACTTAGCCAGTTGGCAACAGTAGCAAGTGGCCATGTGTACTTTTTACTGGACAGGTCTTTGGCGGGAGAAACTAAAAATATATCCTCCTCTAAGTCATTGTGACAAGCCAGTGAGCACCTCCCATCTACAAAACAATGATGGTAACAGAAGGGTAATAGAAAAAAAAAACAGGAAAAACTTAAGTAAGTCTTTTAAAGGCCACATAGTGATTCATAAGTGGAGTGCTCTACACCAGAGGAATGACAAGTTTCTAAAAGATAATTTCCCCATTCTTTTTTTTTAAGTATGACTTAAACACAGAGGTGGCCCCAATCAGCCATTCAGAATACACTGTCATACTAAGGCTTAAATCTGCAGATGCCCTCCCACAAAAGAACTGTTAAAATGCGTCCTCGGATTAGATTCCTGAGACTTAGCGTTCATTAACCGAAGGAGTCTCATAGAGCCTCTCACAGGAATAATCCTCAAAACCTATCAAATTTTCCACAAAACAAGTAGGTCCTGTTGTTTCCTGCCGGGTGAGGCTCAGAATCTTCTGAAGGTAAGTGGTCAGGGAAGTCCTGAGGATTCTTCTGCACACTGAGAATCTGAATTTGGAAACCAGCTAGATCAGTAACAATGTTGCACACCCACAAATCATATAGAACCCCCTGCAAAAATGGATTTAATTTCTTTCTTAAAAGAACCTCCCTCTTGCCTGACCAGGCGGTGGCACAGTGGATAGAGCGTTGGACTGGGATGCAGAGGACCCAGGTTCAAGACCCCGAGGTCACCAGATTGAGCGCGGGCTCATCTGGTTTGAGCAAAAAAAAAGCCCACCAGCTTGAACCCAAGGTTGCTGGCTCCAGCAAGGGGTTACTTGGTCTGCTGAAGGCCCGCAATCAGGGCACATGTGAGAAGGCAATCAATGAACAACAGGTGTTGCAACGCGCAATGAAAAACTAATGATTGATGCTTCTCATCTCTCTCCATTCCTGTCTGTCTGTCCCTGTCTATCCCTCCTTCTCTCTGAAAAAAAAAAAAAAGAACCTCCCTCTTACTGGTTCACCAGATTCCATCATATGTATCTTTGATAAATGCAATCGGACCGAAGAAATAAGGTCTCTCTGGATTTTGCTATGCTGAGAAAAGGGGATACAGCACAATGACTGACCCTCACTGTGCAGCTCTGCTCCCACACTGGTAATTCCGGCAGATTAAAGTCCCCAATTTCAAACAGAAACATGAGATAGCCAGGTCAAACCTTCGTTTCCAAAAAAAAAAAGCCTGACTCATCCTTTCTTGAAGAGCTCAATTTAATGGGATAATGATGAAATGACCATTGATCAAGTTTATTGAGCTCTGCAGTTCCTCTCATTTTTAGGAATAAAAATCTGGAGACTAGGCATTTGTTCTGCAGGTTCACATTCGTGTCTGCCCACAGCCCTACCCACCGGGGCCTGAGTGTGCCTTCGCTCTGGTGTAAGATAATAGAGGCTCATCCACCACAGCGCTCCCAACTTCACTGGCAATTCCAAATGACATCAAGAATAATTTTGTTTTACTTCTCTGATGTCCCTAGTTTACCTTGTTTAAGATTAATAAAGCAATTCCAATCCTCTCAATTAAAAAGCTATTTTAAAATGCACTTCTAATTCTAGTTTGTGAGCTACTCATGTAATTATTTCTATTTGTTTTTTCTTCTTAAGCGGGTAATTTCTTCTGTCTCATAATAGCGTGGGATTCTTTCTTCTTAAAGAAGAGAAAATATTGGGCCAAATTCCTCCCAAAAACTTAGCATCATAGGTTCTTCCCCTTTAACCCTGGGCAGCAGAGTAGGCAACTTTCATAAACCATCTTCTCTGGTTCTTACGTCAAAGTTAACCTTTCTGATGGACCTGGAGGCTGTGATGCTGAGGGAAAGAAGCCAGACAAAGACAAACACCATATGATTTCACTTATCTGTGGAATCTAAAAAACAAAACCAAAATAAACAAAACAGAAACAAACTCATAGAGAGGAAAGATTGGCAGTCACCAGATAGGAGTGGGGTTGGGGAGCAGGATGAAAAAGAGAGGTACAACTGGCCAGTTATGAAAACAGTCATAGGGATATAAAGCAAAGTATAGGGAATATAGTCAATAATATTGTCATAACTAATCATGGAGTCAAGTGGGTTTTGGGCTTAACAGGGCAATCACTTTGTAAGGTATTTAAATGTCTAACCACTATGTTGTAGACCTGAAACTAATATAATATTATATGTCAACTGTAATTGGACAATAAATAAAAAAACATTTTTTAAGTTTATCTTTTTGAGGTGCTCCAGCCATCCCCTCCCTCAGAGCCCACCTCCTCTCTGGAGCCCATCCTGGTATTTCCTCCAGCCTCCGAGGCCACCTCCAAATGGAAGTGGCCTCTGCTGCCATGAAACTCCTGCACCTTGTCACCACCCCTGGGAATTCTTTTCACTGGGCAAAAAAAAAAAAGAGTAAAAGGAAGGTTCTTATAGGTAAAACAAATAATATACAATAATGCTTGGAACAGGGTGGGGGTGGTATGCTATATGTATTCAATGACTGAAGCAAAGGCCCAGGTGGTGACAGCATGATCGTAGCCCTCCCCACTACTACTGCGTACCTTCATGGAGCATCTACATGATTCCATTGCTCATAACCACCCCGTAAGTTAGACGGCATCATCCTCATTTAATGGATGAAAAGACTGAGCCTTTCAAGGCCCCAAAGCTATCAAGTAGCAGAGCTTGGCCTGGGCCCCTGATAATATTGGGATGTGCTAATGAGCCTGCCTTCAAGGACTGATTTATTCTCTGCCTACATGGACCACTCCGGGCAGCCCTCAAACTCGTCCCCCAAATACCGCATCTGGTAACATGGACTGGGATGAAGGAAGAGAAAAGGGGCTAAAGCCATGCTCCATGCAGATTGCGGGGACCTGTGTCTCCATATCAACCTGATGTTAGCCCTCTCAGGGCATTTGGTCTTAGCGGCCCCAAATGAGGGTCCTTTTTCCTAATTTACAAAAGACAATCTGGACAGAGCTACCCAAAAGTCACCTGAAGCCAATTCAGGCTCCTGAAAGCTCCCCTAGGGCTCAAAGAATTGAATCAAATCGCTGGCATTCGGGGACAAAGTATTTTGTTTTTGATAGAGTCCCCCCTCTCCCCCCGCCGCCTTTTCTTCATCTGATCATTTTCTCAATTTCCCCCTTCCTCATTCAGGCTTTCCCTGTCATATCTTTCTTTCTCCCGGATAAGACTATTATATCTTGCTATTGTGGTGTTCTGTTTCCATTGAAAGCAATCAGAAATGAAAATTCACATTTCAGAACAGTCTATTAAATATGGACCTTTTTGTGGGGAAAATAAAAGCAAGCACTCTCTGAAGGCTGATTTTCAGCTCTGTGTATCACCTGGAGATGAGACGCTGAGTGAGACCTGCCTCCTCCCAGACCATTTGCATTTGGGTAACTGAGGGTGATGCCAAAAATCTAGAGTCAGATGACTTATTTTAAGGAATGCCTTAGTCTAAAACATCGCTCATCAAAGTGTGGTCCTTGGACTAGCAGCAAGGGCATCACCTGTGAGCTGACTGAAAATGCAGACTCTCAGGCCCCACTCCATACCAACTGAACCAGAATCTGTCTTTTAGCAACATTGCAGGTTGATCCGTTTGCATGTTCAAATTTTAGAAGCATTGGTCTAGAATTAAGGTGAATTTCCTTTTATTACCATTTTAGAGCCCCCCCCCACTCCCACCCATGTAGGTTTCTTTCCTAAGAAAGACATCTCTGAATAGTGAACTGCATAGAACATTCCCACCACCATTCTCCACCCAAACTGTATACTCATAGGGAAATTCTGGAATAATAAATGTTCTTCCAGAAATCACAGTGTGAGCCTGAAGAAGTTCAAGATCAAGCAGTATGAGCTCCTAAATAGAGGGATCTTGAAACTGGCAAGAGGTGACAGGCAATCCTTCTTCCCAGTTTCCTACTGCAAGATTCTAGATCTCTGTGCTTGACATCTTCTCCCCCCGGAAGAGAGGCATGATCGGCATGCTATAGAGCTGGGTGGGTGACTAATAGGAGGCCAAGCGGGCCGTGCATAGCACGGAGCTCTGAGATCCCAGAGCAAATGGCAGCACTGAGCACACAGCCTTCAAGTCTGACCTGTGCTCAGACCTCACACCTCCAAGAACAACCCTCAAAACATACATAGACGAGCCCTGATTAACCCATCATCTACGTGGGAGAAAAGGACCAAGCAGAAGGGGAATCACTGGACCTGGTTTGAGGGAATAACTGAAAGCAAGAGAAGAGAAGGGGGAAGGAAATGAGTGCTCTCTACTCAGTGCCGTCCTGCCCACCTATTCCCACTCACCCGTGAGAGCAGCTAACATCCAGGGCCCCACAGAGGCTCTGACCACAGCCCTGGTAGCAGGGGCCACCTTGATGTTGCCCTCTATGAAGAGGAAGCCTGTGCCTCAGAGACATTTCTATAAAAATAAGAGTACCAAGAAAGTGACTTTTTGCTAAAAAAATGAAACCAAAAACTGAAATAGGGCCCCCATCCAAAGCAAGGGCTTTCTCACTAAATTTGACCAGCCCGTGATGGAAAGTTCCTTTATAATCTGGGCGTCTTTCAGATCTCTAAGTGGGGGTCCTGTGTTACTTGATGACTCTGTGTTCAGATCCAACTGTTATTCCCCTCCCCCATTTTTGCTAATTTTTACTCATTTTTTTTCCATCCTCACCTTGGAATTCTCAAAAATAGCAATATTTTAAAGCACTATAATGATTTATGTATACCTATCAATACTTGTCTTTCCACCAATTATAATGTATTTATATATTAGCAGTGTCTCAGCTCTGGAACACAATTCTGTCCTTTTAACAGGAGCATATCAGCAAGCTCTCACAGAAAATCTGGGAGGGAGAGCAGTGATGAACAGCAGTGGCCATGGAGGCAGAGAGATTCTTAGGCTCTAAAATTCAGACAGGACCTCCATCTCTCTCCCTCCCCCACAATCCAAAGACAGCCCCTCCCCCAGAACCGTGTATGTTATAAGTTGGCCATCTATGGAGTCTGAGGCCACCACCACCTTTATTTTGGATAACTTCCACTTCTTAGAAAAGCGCTCGACTTTACTCCCTCTGTAAATCAGGCCTGGAGAAGCCACGTAACCCTCCTGAATCACATCTAGAAAAAACCTCCACATCCCCTCCCTGCCCCCCACCCGCACAGACATGCCTGAACGCATCACCTCCCAAGGAAAGAGAAAGTTAACTTTCAAGTAACTGTCCTGCAGCCAGTCTGGCCGTGTTCTCAGACCCTTCACAGTCGCAAAAGTGGTTCTCGCAATGGAAACCTGACCTGTGTCTGCTGAGGGCACCGACAAGGGTCAGAGGTCCACAGCACACACTGTCCACAAATCTCTCCCTCTCTCTCACTCTGCCTCGCTGCCAAAGTGAGGATAATAGGCCAGTCTTACTGTCTTTCCTTCAGAGAAGCGGGGCTGGGCAGCTGGTGGGAAGCTCCAGACAGAATATAGGTGTGTGAAGCTGCCCGGGTTCCAGAGGAATTTTTTGGACACTCCAGGGGTTTTGAAAAAGGATGGTCTTAGGATGGGACACAGGGGCTGCTCGGGTACCCCAGAAATCTGAGCGTACGAGGGAGTGGCAGGGCTGTCCTGCCCATCAGGCTCCCCTTCCCTGCCACCCTGGGTCCTCCTGGTCACAGCGGAGTCACTCACCTCCCGTGAGCTGTGCAGGGCCAAAGCACAGGGCCAGCTGAAACCACAGGATCAGGGCCAAGAATCTCTGGGGGGACTGAGGCTGCTGCTGCTGCTGCTGCTGCTGCTGCTCTAGAAATCCATCTCCATGGCTCGGGTTCATTCCATAATACATCTTTCATCCACAGAGGGCATCCGGCTTGCGAGAGTCTGCAACCAGGAATGAACACGACAATACCCCAGGCTGCCTGGGCTCTGGGAACCACGCTCCCGCTCCTCCACCATGGGACAGGGGTAGGGGGAGGCTCGGCTTCCCCGGCTCTATCCCTGGTCCTCCCCTGCCCCCTTTCCCACGGCACGATCCCACGATCCCCCACCCCCGCTTCCCCCCAGCGCAGGTCCACTGAGTAACAGCCGCGGCGGGATGCTGCGCGTGCTGGAAGGATGGAGGAGGGGAGGGAGGGCAGCGGGTAGCGCACATTGGCTCTGCGCGGGTCCCCGGGATCCAGCGGTTGTGACCATGACAGGAAAGTCTAAAGCCTTCCAGCGTCTTGGGGCTGAAAAAAAAAAACACTTTTCCCTGGGCCTAGACCCATCACTAAGGAATCTCACGGTGTGGCACCAGATTCCCCAGGATACTTCTCTGGTTTTTCCCCAGGATGGAGATGGGTCCTATTGCCCGGTCCCCAAAGAGATTGCTCTGCGCTGTCAAAAAATTCCTTCCCTGGGAGGCACTACCAAGCACCAACTCCCCGTCCTGGGCCTGCGCGCGCCTCCCCGGGATGCAAAGCCCTTTCCGGGGCTCTAGTTCTTACCTGTGGGTCTCATGCATGCAGCTTCCTTCCCTCCTCCGCCGCCTCCCCCCGCCTGTCTCACCCGCATCTGTGCGCGACCTCTGCCGCCGCCGCTGCGCGAGCCAGAGAGACAGAAGCCTTGGCGGCGGCGGCGCCGGGCTCCGGCTCCCTCCGCCCGCGCTCTCCCTCCCTAAGCTCCTGGAGCCGCTGGGTGCGGGGTGGTGGGGGAGGACAGCAGCCCGGCCGCGCGCCCCCGAGAAGGCGCCCGCGCGTCCGCTACCTGAGCTCGCGAGCGCGCGGCGGCGGCCGCGGCCGCGGCGCGGAAAGAGGGAGGTGACAGGGGCGGAGCGGAAGCGCGCTTTGGCCGCGAGGGAAGGGGACCCGCGCAGGCGGGGAATGGGAAGGGGGCCCGCCGCCGCCTCTGCGACCAATGGGAAGCCGGCGCGCCTGCACCTGTCGGGGCGCGAAGTGCAGGCCACCGCTCTAGCACACGCGCGCGGGTCCCGGTCGTCCCCTCCCTGGCGCTGGACCGCGGTCCCCTCCTGGGTTGAGCGAGAGCCCAGTGCCCGCTGCGGCCTCCACGCGGCGTCTAGTGCCCCCAGCGCCCGCGCAGCGCAGGAGTGTGCTCCACTTTAAGCCGCTACCATTGTGGTAGCGCCAAACCGTAGGACAGGAGTGAGCTGCCGGGCGGGTCACCAGGTCCTGACCCTCACCGCCAACAGGGTTAGGTTGGAGGGGCGGGGTGCCGCCCATTGCTACAGCCTCTTATTTTCCAAAGTTGTCCGTAACCCTCTCCCCTCCCCAGGGTCAAAGTTTTTGCGTGTCCCCTTGGATTCCGAAGGTAACTCGCCCCCTCCCCAGGTCCTTAGCTCTTTGACCAGCGAACTGCGGGTGTCCTGTGCCAGGACTCTTGAAGCCTGTCTTTGGGATGCACTGGCCCCTCAGAACCTCCGCCCGGTGGCGCTCTCCCGTGGTCAGGGGTAGGGTGATCTGGGCTGCAGAAAGTCCGGTGCCGAGGACCGGGTCTCCCTGGGGCGGTGGATCAGAACCCACAGGGGATCTAGGGTGCTTGCTCTCCTAACACTCTGTGGAGCAAGTTCACCCCGTCAGTGCTGTCTCTATACCCTTTCTGGTGCCCGCGCTGGCCTGGCAGCGGGTGTGACTTAGTCCCCACAGGTTCTGGCTACCAGCTGTCCCTCCCAAGATTGGCGTTTCTCAGCAGGCCTGCCTGGCCCGGGCAAAGTTCCAGCCACAGTAGTTAAGAGGTGTGTGCTAATGAAGTGATACTAGCAGGGAGCACATCAGAACCAGTGGCACCTCATTATTCTGTAGCAATTTGTGGCTATGAATATTGTGTTTCTGATACTGCCATCAAATCACCCCTTACCTCTACTGGCTTTCCTCAAATCTCATGTACTGGTGGGAGTTGGGAAATTACAACTTCTATTGGGTCAATGCTTACTGGAAAGAATTTTAACAAGATTCTTTCAGGATAGATTAAGTTTTAGTATCAAACTCAGCATTTTTATTTATATGGGGGGGGGGATCCTCTGATTATGGCAATCTTGATGTTTCAAATTTATGATACTCACTCCCATAAAAACTTTTAAAAATTGAGACATGAATGTTAAGGCAGATTTTGGAAGAGAAAACGTCATCAACTTTCCAGTTTAACCTGGAACAATTCTTTAAGAAGGTAGAGAGGCTTGCAACAGATCCTGCACCCTCTACATCAGCTGCTTCTCGAGATGAAACACCTGTAGTGCAGGTAGAATCATCTCCAGTATCTCCTGCATGTTCCTTAGGCAATCCTGATTCACCTGACCCAGTATCTCCAGTACCTTCTGCAGGTTCTCCTGCCTCTCCAGCTTCCTCCTCCCAATAGGTCACTCTCTCCCACCTTGCAATGACCCTTCAGTGTGCAAGCCAACCACAGGAATAAAGGGAAGGAATTTCCTTTTTACACTATTTTTTTGTCATTTTTCTCTGTCAATACAATACAGGCTACAGTACAGTATGTTTATGTCCTTTTCCTTTTTCTGTGGCTTAGTTGTGTTTTTCTGTTCTAGATTATGATTTTACAACTATGTTAGGATAGGTAAGTGACATAGGCTAGGGTGTGTTTCAACTTACACCGAAATTCGGGTTACATCACTGTCATAGGAACAGTACTGTGTCATAACCTAAGGACCCCCTGTATATTTATTTTTGCTTTGTAAAATTAGAAGTGGCAGTTTTACACAAAATCAGTTTAAGATTTTGACTAGCACAAGTTCATGCCTGCTTTATATATACTTTGGGGGCCTCCAGAATCTTAGTTGGGCAACTTTCCACATTTCCAAGATCCTTTGACTGACTTCTACAGTCTGAATATTTATTTCATTTTTTTTTCAGTAAATTTTCTAAAGCTTTTCTGATAGCCATGAAATCAACAAAGCTCAAAAAACATCTGTTGATCATGCACATGATCTGCTATTAAGATCTGTTCTTCAATTGGAACACGATGCATTTGTACAGAAGATATCAGGATTATCTGGTCCAAGGAATATCAAGTTTATCTGGTCCAAACACCCACTCTACGCTTGAGTCCCCTCTGTGACGTTTCAAATAAATGGTCATCCAGCCCCAGTGAAGACTTCTGGAGGGAACCTGTTGTATTTGCCAACAGCTGTCTTAGAAAAACCTTCCTTATATTGAACTGAGATCTACTCCTTGAAACTTTCAACCACTGACTCTGGCTCTTTCCTCTGGGCCAAATCAAATTTTTCTTTCTTAAGACAGCACTTCATTTTGGAATGGCTTCATATCCCCTTGAATCTTCCCTTCTCTGGGTTAAACTTAGCTACTTCCTTCACTGGGACAATTCTGAGACTCCTCACCAGCCCTAGAGCCTCCTCTGGATCTGTCCCAGTTTCTCAATGGCCACCACTCCCCCACCCCCCGCAACAAAGTGTGTTTCCAGAAAAGGACTATTTTCACACTTAAAATTCTGACCAGTACATAACAGGACTGACAAGTTATTTTAAATAATTTGCTTCTATTATTGCAACTTAAGAAGACAAGCATTTGGAGGGTAGCCATAGAGTACCATGTTGTTAATTTTCTACATTAGTTTGCTAACAACATACCTCAGACTGGGGGTGGGGTGGGGGCTTAAACAACTTACACATGGATTCTTTTACTTGTAAAGTCCCCTCATGTTTTAGTATGTTTCTCTGGCAACTACTACAGTCCCCCAAGTACATCTAAATTGACAAAGAGCAGAAACTAGGTCTTAATAGCACCATAATGCTTAGGTTATTATTAACAGGGTTAATAAATGCTATTGGCTTAATGTATGAAAGCGTTCTCTCACGGAAGCACAACCAGTGTAGCTAAAGCAGGTGAAGACCCACAGAAGCTGAAAATGCCTTTTTCATTTTCATTATCTATAAAGTCAACCAAGTAGCCAGAATCTCAATGAGGTTTACATCCGCACACCACCGCTGCCATTTCCCCTTCTGGTTTGAGGACTGACATGAGAGGGGACAGAAGTGGACGACTCCCTTAAAGATGGCATCATAGGTAATTTTTGCAAAGGGCTCTATAATTTTTTTATTCTCAAGGGATACTTTTAATTCTATAGAGGCCATGGTAATATGAGAGACGATACAGAAAACTCCAAGGCATGTTTGGGAAATTGTGGATAATCCCTTGCGCCTAATGAGTATGTGTGTTTAGGGGTATGTTGGGGGACAGGGTGTTACTGTTAGAAATAAAGGTGGAAGACCCTGTTAGGGCCACACAATTAGGGACCTTACATATCACACCAAGAAGTTTAAACTTTATTCAAAATACCGTGGAGAGCCATCAAAGGATTTTGAGCAAGAACGTATCATGGTTAGTTGTATCAGACAGGAGTCTTTTAGGAAGAATGAAGGTTGGAACAGAAGAGGTGGTGGGAATGGGTAGAGAGATAAGACAATGAGGAAGGTATCCCAATGGGCCACAGTGAACAAGGGCCATGGCTGTGACCATGAGGCTCTGAAGAAGGGTGTTGTCAGACAGGATGGCTTGAGAGTGAGGGGGAAAAAAAAGAGAATGCAGAAATGATATGAAGATAGAGTCTAAGAGACCAAGCTGTAAACTGCTAATAAAAATAGGAAACACAATTTAAAAAGAGGTTTTATGAGGATAGTGATGAATTTGATGTTGAATTTGAGTAGCTGCAGGGAAAGCCATCTGGAGAGATCCAGCAGGTAGTTTGAAATTAGAGCCTAGGGGCTTTGCAGAAAGGTGGAAGCAAGAGAAGTGGGCCCACAAGTTGCCCCAAGGCTGTCCCTTAAAGCTGCAAAATAGATGTGCTTGCCTGGCAAGTGCCCAATAAAAAGAACAGAGACCCTGGACAGAACCTTTGGGAACTGCACTATAGGAAATAGAAAGAGGGAAGGGAGAGGAAGGGCAGTTAGTAAAAAAAGACGAAGAGCAATGGTTCTCTAGCTGCAGAGGGCAAAAGAACCACCCAGAGATATTCACGCAGATTCCTAGCCCTTCTGCAGAGAACCAGATTCAGTCGTCCTGGGCTGCGGTCTGGGGCAAACAATTTAAAGAGCATACCCCCTTCCTCATGATACCTAACACACTACCCCAAAACTTAGCCTCGTAAGTCTCTAACCTTCAGCTCTCTGGGGACTTACTTGGGCTGGAGGACATCTGTCTGGGATATCTGTCTTGGCCTTCTCAACTCTGTAGGAATACTTCTAGAGAAACACAACTCTTTTAAGCAACTCGTGGTAAGAAATATATTTTACTTCACCATCTGGTACACAATGCACTCATATGCTTCAAGTCTTCACATAGCTCCTCCGCTGGAACCCTGCAATGGACACAGAGCACCCAGGAGAGAGGCTGGTGCTCTCAGGGGAGCTAGGAGTGGATCGTGGGGGATTTCATCTGGTCAGGGAGGTCAGAGAAGCCTTTCCTTGAATCGAGGCTTGAAGAAAGGGCCCCATGCCATGCAGTTCGCAGACATAGCCACCATGGTTGTCAACGTCCTACTCCAGCCCCATGTGAGGATGGCTTTGAATGAAAAGAACACTGTGAGATGCCTGCTGAAAATCTTTCTAAAGTAAGATAAGCCTGCTGCATGCAGAGGCTGGAATTTTAGTGGGCTGAGGGCGCCTACACTGATGATCACGTCAGAAAGGAGTCACAATGCACAGGGTATCACAGTACACGGAGAGTCAGCAGTCACAGTAGACCACCCATCACCAAACCATTATAGAGGATCTTCCCTCACTGAGACCTTTCTAAAAAACAAATCCCGGAAGTTAAAAACTCCAGACTCAATTCTATCAAATCATAAAAATAAAATAAAACAAGACAAAGCACAGAACTTTTAAAAATCCACACATTATTTTTAAAGTTTCACCAAAGCACATTTTTTTTTTTTTTTTTTATTCATTTTAGAGGGAGGGGGGAGAGATTGAGAGAGAGAAGGGAAGGAGGAGCAGGAAGCTTCAACTCCCATATGTGCCTTGACTGGGAAAGCTCATTCTTTTTAAAAAGTATCTAATATTGAAGACAAAGAAGTAACTCCAAATGTGATACATTATTCAGTGCAATGATTTCCCCAAGTTTTCCAACAGGAAAACCTCTTCTTATGTGTTTAACATTACAAACTATTTGTGATAAAATTTCAAAAATCAATAACTTCATTGTGCAGTGCCGTATTTCCATGTCACTGTTGAGTGATCCTGTAATTACATTCTGCTATCTCAGGGCAGAAGTGAACTAACTTTCGGCTCTGAAAGTACTTACTCTCAATCCTTCCTTTCTTCATAAAGAAAGAATTGGTTAATTACTCTCTCCAACTGTTGATGGACTTAAGATCACAAAGGTGTAAAACACTAAAATCTTAAGCTGCAACCAAACCAGAATGATTTAAAATCCTCTCCTGCTCCCCTGTCCACCCTGACTTTGTCTGGCTATTATTATGCAACGCTAGCTCAGAAGACCATGGGGAGGAGAGGCTGGGGTGAGGCGGCCTTCGGCCTTCGATCCTGACTCCACAGCCCACCTGATCTTAGGATTCTCTCTCTGAACCTCGGGAAAAGACAGTCCTCACTTCAGCTTGTTGTGGTGGCGTTTACCTAGAAAGCTCTTAGCGCAGTGCTCCAACATGTGCATAATATGTGTCAGCCATCATGCCATCATTTTTCCACACGCCAGCTCTCACACACATGGAATATTTGCATTGTGGGTAAATGATTGTTTCCATAGGAACGTAACTTTCATATTTCTAGGCTCTTATCCCACTAGTTCCTGCTTTTCTAAAAAAGAAGTTTATAATCCACAATTTTCATCTTCAGCACTGTATTTTTTTTTTTTTTTTTTTTTGTATTTTTCTGAAGCTGGAAACGGAGAGAGACAGTCAGACAGACTCCCGCATGCGCCCGACCGGGATCCACCCGGCACGCCCACCAGGGGCGATGCTCTGCCCACCAGGGGGCGATGCTCTGCCCCTCCGGGGCATCGCTCTGCCTCGACCAGAGCCACTCTAGCGCCTGGGGCAGAGGCCAATGAGCCATCCCCAGCACCCGGGCCATTTTTGCTCCATTGGAGCCTTGGCTGCGGGAGGGGAAGAGAGAGACAGAGAGGAAGGAGGGGGGGGGTGGAGAAGCAAATGGGCGCTTCTCCTATGTGCCCTGGCTGGGAATTGAACCCGGGTCCCCCGCACGGCAGGCCGACCCTCTACCGCTGAGCCAACCGGCCAGGGCTCTTCAGCACTGTATTAACGTAAGTATTTTCATTTACTGCCCTGGATGTGTTTACGTAAGATGTTTTGGGTTTTTTTTTTACTGTTTTGTGTGTCGGCTATTTTCAATGAGGCCCTATATATCATAGGCACGTGTATAGAGGGACCCTGTTCTGTCTTCTCAGATACTGTTACTTGGCGGCATCAGTTTTCCTGTAAAGATGGGGCATGAAAGAACTGAATTCCTATAAAATTGTCCTGCAAAGCTGAATTTCAAAAACTAATAATTTACCCTATATCTAGCCATTAAGAGAAGAAAAAAAAAGACTTAGGACCTAAATATTATTTTCTTAGAAAAGGATAGTTTCAAAGTAATACATTGACATGAAATAAAAAAAATTGCCTGCATGTTGAAAGCTGTCACTACCCCACGAACACTGGGGACACTCAATTCTCTACAGCACTGCTATCCAAAGGAAGCTTGCTGCACGTTCTGTAACATACGATGTGACAAGTAACATGTGAAATTCATGTTGACAATATATTTTATTTAGTCCATTGTATTCAAAATACCATCTCAACAATAACCAATATTAAAAAGAAAAAAGGCATTGGGTCATTTTACTTTTTTTCTCCCATCATAAGTTTTTGAAATCCAGTGTGTACCTGATACTTACAGCTCATGTCTGTTGGAACTAGCTGTGGCCACTGGCTGCCATATTGGACAGGGCAGCTCTTTGCTCCATCCAAGCACTAGGAGCTCTGCTAAGAGACAGAATTGGAAGTCACTATGGTAACTGACAGCCGTCCTGAGGAAGAGCCCAGAGCACATTCCTATTTCACAGGTTAATTTGAATTGTGGAAGCAAGGCACATTTTGCCATCTTTTCCAAGTTTCCAGAATAAAGATAAGAGGCCCAGGTCTTCATTTGGCAGAAGGCCCAAATTCTGGGGCCTCCAGTGAAATACACTGAGGATTGTTCTGCGAAATAAAAAGGAGGCTTAGTATCAAGGGAATGAGTCACAGTTTACATTTGCAAAACATCTTTTTCATCTGCCTCCTGAGGGAGCTGATGTGGCTTCCCAGCTGGAATCCTCCCAGAGGCCTTAATCAGACGCTAAGATGCAGGTGACAAAGACCTTCCCTGCTCACCTGGAGCCTCCTCCAACCAGTCCTTCAGAGGCAGAGGGTCTCTTTCTGGTTTCTCAGTCTCTTCCAGAGACTGTCTGCTGTGCTGTGAGTCCTTTGCATGTTATTATAGCTTCTTTCACCTGATTCCTAAGATTACTTTTCAATGTCACCTAGATTGAGACATCTTGTTATGGTCACTCGTCATCTGCCTCCGTCCTCAGGTTAGAAACCCTCTTTCTCCAGCTCTTCAGCATTGGCCTCTTGACCTTTGAACTGTCCATTGAATCTACTTCTCCCTGTCCCCTGTCACTGTCCAGGTTTACACTTCCTGCTTGCTGCGGGGATTACTGAACCAACCTCCTAACTGGCCTACTGTTTCCAATTGCCCCCCCTTGCCTCTTTCCCCCAATTTATCCTCTATACTGCTACCAGGGTCAGCTTTCTAAAATATAGATCCAATCAGGTCACTTTTTTGGTTTCAAGACTTTCATTGACCTGACCCCTCACTGTCTACATAGTAGATTTCTGTGTTTTTATAAATAGAACCCCAAATTTTTTCAATGAGATGTTACCGGGAGCCCCAGGATATAAAACAGATAAAATCTGAGCTGTTCTGGTGGCAGAGAGACAGGGACAGAAGCAGAGAGAGACAGAGACCTCAGAACCTGCCCTGAAGTCCCCAGCCCCGCCCACTCCGGCTTGGCCCTCTCCCCTCTGACTGCACAGCCTGGCTGTGCACACACCTGGACTCCTCTCAGATGGATGTGCCTTCCTCCGAGGCAGGAAAGGCTTCTCTGTGACAGGAAGTGGCCAGAGTCACATTTGGATGTGCAAAATGTTTCACAAAGCTGTACTTTGAGATACGATCCTCAGGGAACAACACAACTCAGTTCATGCCTAGATAGTTTCTAACTTAAAGTTAAATGATTCCATTCCAAATTTAATTTTAAAAAACCCAAAAACGGTGCCTCCTCATAAAAATTACAAATCACAAAATAATTTCCCTAAGAATGGTGTGAGTGGTGCCAGTAGGACTCTAGGATAGAAACCGCTTATCCTCAGTTATAGATGTGCCAAAGACTGCACAGGGAATTCCATCCAGGCAGAGTGGGCCCTGGGGTGGGCTCAGCCACTCTGAGCTACCACCTGACTTCAAGGACATGGCTGCCATGACCCTTCGGTGCACATCTGGCCATAATTTTCTTAAAAGCATATCATTGTAGGCAGCTCAGACTGCTATAACAAAACACCATAGACTAGGTGGTTTAAACAAGAGATGTTTATTTCTCAGTCTGGAGGCTGGGAAGTCCAAGGTCAAGGTGCTGGCACAGTCAGTTCTGGTAAGGGCCTGCTCACTGGCTTACAGCCACCTACCTTATGGCTGTGTCCTCACATGGCAGAGAGGGGAAGTCTAGTCCCTTTCTCTTCCTAAAAGGATACTAATCTCATCATGACCTCATCTAAACCTAATTACCCACCAAAGGCTCCACCTCCAAATACCAATGCATTGAGGGTAAGGTTTCAACATATGAACTTAGCAGGGTGGGGGACACACAAACATTCAATCCATATACATGTGTCAATACTAAGTGGTTTCCTGAGAGGTGGCATGATGTCATGGAAAGAGAAGTGAATTTGAAGTCAAAAGTCCTGTCACTGACCCAGTGACTTTAGGGAAAATCAGTTAACATGGCCAGTGTCAGATCTGCCCTAAGGAAATGTTGTCAATTGTACTGTTCCCCCTAGCTATGGCTCTCCAAGGAGGTGTGACTGAAGACCACCAGAGTGAGTAAATACTTATTTTTCTTCTTTAAGGAGTGACCCTATTTGGAGAATGTCATCCGGAACTGTTTCCACCTTGCACCTCAGAGAAGGGAAGAGATATAGCCATAGGACAGAACATGACAGGGTGTGAAGATTGCCCCTCCCTAGCATGCTACTCATTACCCAAACTGTTTTAGGATTACCTTAATTCCATTCTTTTTGTCTTAAATTAGAAATCTATAGGAATTTTCATAAACCCATGTGTTAAGTCTTAAAAAATTTTTTCTTTCTTTTTTTTTTTTAATTTATTCATTTTAGAGAGGAGAGGGAGAGACAGAGAGAGACAGAGAGAGAAGGGGGGAGGAGCTGGAAGCATCAACTCCCATATGTGCCTCGACCAGGCAAGCCCAGGGTTTCGAACCGGCGACCTCGACGCTTTATCCACTGCGCCACCACAGGTCAGGCCAAGTCTTAAAATTTTTAACTGAAGCTTGGTAGAACATCAAAACATTTGTTAAATTCATTAAGCTGACTAGCTCTTGATACATAATTTCACCTGGCCTTTGGGACAACCCTGCAGCGCTGGGGTGACCACAGCCCTTCCCCCACTCTACTTTTCCAGAACAAGGGTCTGGAGAGGTAGGTAACTTGCCCAAGACCACATAGGTGGAAAGTGGCAGAGATTCCAATCTAATGCTTTTGCCTTTAGCCCACGGTTCCTCCACAAGGAAAAAATCCCACAAAATTGGAGAAAAAAGACAAAAATCAATTAATATGGTTCCAGCATGTTGTTCAATGATGCTGTTTCAGAAATGTTCATACATATTTTGACAAAAGTAGTAATTGCCACATTAAGGGGAAAATAGACTGGTCTTTCTCCTGTTTTAAAGTTTAAACAAGTAAACAAAACATACTTGGGGCTTAAAATGGCAAAAGTGTAATGTGTTCCATGAATGTGCTTCCCGGGCCACTTAATTTGCATACTCTGTAGAGGAGCACAGAGGTGGGAATGGCAACCCAAGGTCACTGAAGGATGGCTCAGTGACTCCTCACTCCACCCATTCCCTGCCACTGAACCTGGACTCTTCCTCACACCTTCCAGTCTGGAGGTGATGCCTTCACCACTTTCTTTTAAGACTCTGCCATTTCAGATGTACACATGCAAGATCAAATCCCTGCCTAGATTAATGGTGGTGGTTTACTATGCACCTCAGCTTTACGGTTCACTCCTGATTTCCTACAGCCCCCCTATCCCCTGAGCCCTCTCGCAGCCTCCTGCCCCCCACTACCCCCACCTCGAGGTGCTGAGTTCTAAGGGGCCCGAGGTGGGTGACGGTCGAAAGCCGCAAGACCGAGTGGCGCCAGAAGCATTGTGAAGTAGCCGGAGCGTCACAAGCGCCCAGGGATCGGAGGACAGAGCGGGTCTCGGCAGCGCCCCCTGGAGGCCCCGGGACCCTGATTCAGACGCTGGGTGCGTGGGGAGGGAGCATGGACAGCTGCAGCCGCTTCTCCTCTAGGCCCTACCGGGACTTCTGGGAGCCCCTGCCGGCCAGCGGAGAGCGCGCAAGCTCCGCAAGGCTGCGCGGGCCCGGGGCGCAGACCCAGCCGTCGCGGGGCTCCTGGGCTGGGACTCTCCGCGGGGGGAACGAGGCCGCGGCTCCCTGGCGGCCCCCACGCTGCTCTCCCATTGCGCGGCCTCGCCGGCACCGGTCCCCCGACTCACCGCGGGAAAGTCGCAGCCTGAGCGACGTGGCCCAGAGGCCCTCGGACAGCGCCAGGAAGCACAGGCCCCGCAGCTGGCGCCTGAAAGATGCCTGGGGGGAGCCAAGGACCCAGCCCCAACCGCTGGGGGACAGGCGGCACAGCCCGGCCTGCCAGCACTACCCTCCAGCCCAGGGCGACTCACCCCCACCGTACCCTGAGGGCGCTTACACCCCCCTAAGCGGAACGATCGGGGCAGAAAAAGGGCAGAGCGGAGACCCGTGGGCAGTGCCCATCTGCAGAAGCTTAGATCGCTGGTCCCTCTCCTCAGTTCCCACGGAGAAATCGTCACCCTCCCAAGAGTTCAGGACGCTGTCTGCTCGCGTGTACACCCCGAAATGGGACTGTAGTGATATGGCGGAGCCGTTAGCCAGCCAGTACTTTCAGCCCGCAGTCTCCAGCAAGGAGAGCCAGCACACCCAGCTCCTCAAAAACAAGCTGGAAGAGGCCGTGATGTCCTCCAGGGACCAGAAGATTGTAGCCCTAGTGCTGACCCGGCTCAAGAAGGCGCAGAGGATGCGGGAGCTGCAGCAGCAGGCCGCCGTAGCCTGGGAGGAGCTCAAGCGCTCAGACCAGAAGGTGCAGATGACCCTGGAGAGGGAGCGCAAGCTGCTCCTGCAGCAGAGCCGCGCCCAGTGGCAGCCGGAGAAGGAGCAGCGCAAGCCTCGCCCAAGCCGGGAGCAGCGTGTCCCTCGGCCGCGGGACAACCAAGCCAAGGACAGCCAGGAGAGCCAGGGGAAGGCGCCACTGGAGGACCAGGAGACCCGGTATCAGCACAAACTGGAGAGGACCCGCCCCGAGGCCAAGCTTAGGAAGCAAGGCCAGGTGCAGCGCCTGCAGGAGACGGAGCAGGGGCAGGAGAAGACGCTGCAGGACCAGAGGCTGGAGCAGGCCTATCACAAGAAGCAGCTGTCCACCACGGAGGGCCAGAAGAAGGTCCAGGACGCCCGTCTCAGCTCCGTCGTCAATTACGAGGCCCGGAAGATGCTCAAGGATTGCCAGACAAAGGCTGAGGAGCTCCTCCGGAAGCTGTCCTTGGAACAGAGCTCCCAGCGAGCCCAAGAGATCCAGCGAGGCCTGATGAAGGAACGTCAGCGGGAGCTGAGGGACAAGGCCCGGCGGGAGGGGGAGCAGTACCAGCAGGTCAAGCTGCAAGAGGAAGAGTCGGAGGAGCAGAGGAAGATGCACAAGCAGCTGCTGATGGAGCTGACAGACCAGAAGATCCGGCAGGCCAGGAGTAACATGCATAAGAACATCAGGGACAAAGTGCAGCACATTCGAGAGCTCAACATCCTGAGGGAGAAGAACCATCATATCCTAAAGCTGAAAGCCGAGAAGGAGGAAAAGTGCCACATCGAGGGCATCAAGGACGCTATTAGGAAAAAGGAGCAGAGGATGGAGCAGATGTCCCGAGAGAAAGAGGCCACCTTCGAGGACTTCCAAAAGATCTCCAGGACCTCCAGGAGAGACAACACGAGAGGGCTTGCCAACAGCTTCTTTGATGGGCTGGAGGGGGAGGCCCAGCTCCACGCCAGTCAGCATAGAGCCAGCTACTGAGACCCTGACAACAAATAGCTTACAGCCCAGGCGGGAGATGTGGCAATGTGAATCATTTTATAATCTGATCATAAGTGAGCAATGATTTTTAAAAACTTATAAAATAGCTGCAATTTCCTCTCATGGACTAGTTTAGTTGATTCATTTGGATAGCTGAGAAACTTGGGAATAGAAGTTTGGGGATTGTAAGAGAATTACTTGCTTTTGTAAATTTTGATTTAAATAGAATATATTAATTTAGCTCTCAAATAATCTTAGAGGCGCCCATCAGGCACATCTTGGAGGAACCAGAGAAAACTCTACAGCACGAGAAATATTTCTGTGTCATGTTGTTTCCTCTCCCAGAATTTATGAAAGGGTGAAATGTAAAGAACCTGTCATAAGAAATCCCCAAGGGGGAAAAAAAAGTATGTGTGTTTTTTGGAAGGATGTTCTTTAAACAGATTTGAGAACCCTGCATACTGCATCCCTCTTAGGAGTTTATAATGCACACAAAAATTTTAAAGGCTCTGAAAAGGCCTGCAGTAAAGAAACTAACTTGTCCTGGCCCATTGGCTCACTGGTAGAACATCAAGCCCACATATGGATGTCCCAGTTGGATTCCTGGTCAGGGCACACAGGAGAAGTGACCATCTGCTTCTCCACCCCTCCCCCTCTCCCTTCTCTCTATCTCTATCTCTATCGCTCTCTTTGCCTCCCACAGCCATGGCTAGCTTGGAGCAAGCTGGCCCAGGGCACTGAGGATGGCTCCATGGCCTAGCCTCATGCACTTAGAAGAACTTGGTTGCCAAGCAATGGAGCAGCGTCCCCAGATGGGCAGAGCATTGCCCATGTAGGGGGCTTGCCCGATGGATCCCAGTCAGGGCACATGCAGGAGTCTGTCACTCTGCCTCCCCGCTTTCACTTCAGAAAGAAAGAAAGAAAGAAAAAACTAACCTGTTCAAGCTAGTGTTTTTCACAAATCATAGACCCCTCTATTTTTTCTCAGATCATTCCATAGAATTGGTGTTCTGTGAAATGTTTTTGGAAATGGCTCTCTCTAGGTCCTTCCAGGTGGTGAGCCTCTTTGGTCTTCCCTCCCTGCATGGACAGAAAATGTTTATAATTTCTTTAGCACTACAGCTTGACCACTCTACCACGGACACACTATTGGAGAGCTCACTGCAGTCTTTTGCTCTTTATTTTTCCCCCCTTTGGTCAGTACTATCCAGTCCTTCAGAACAAAAATCTATTAGAATCCTTCTATACCCCATCCCCCATTTCTCCTCTTTTTCTTTGGCTGGAGGTCTGTGATGTCATTATATCTGCCAACATTGTGTCTAATTAACCTGACTAGGCTCTGAATGATGACTATGCACGCATGATTCAGGACTGTGACATTTTAAAATAAGGAGCCACAAGCCAAGTAGAATTTAACTCGTCATATCTCAAAGTCTCCAACAAAAGCTCCTAAAGGTTTTCTTTTAGAGTCTCTAATATAACATTTTCCTTTAAAAGAAAAAGAACTAGCATAAGCCCCATTGGAAGATTTTTGTCACATTAGTATTCTTGAAATGATATGAAAGGTTACCTAGCAAAGGATTTTTTCCAGAGGTCAGTGTGAGAGTCCCATTCTCATATTTTTTTTTATTAAATTCATTAGAGTGACATTGGTTAATAAGATCATATAGGTTTCAAGTGTACATTTCTATGATATGTGGTCTGTATATGCATTGTGTGCCCACCACCCAAAATCAAAAGATCTCCCATCACCATATATTTAGCCCCCTTTATCCTTTACTACCCCTCCCCCACACCTTCTCTCTGGTAACCACCGTACTGTTGTCTGTGTCTATGAGTTTAGGTTTTATATACCAAATATGAGTAAAATCATATGATTTTTAGCTTTTTCTGACTTTTTTTTGTTTAGCATAATATTCTCAAGGTCCGACCATGTTGTTGCTACAAATTATTTCTCTTACGCAAATCATTTGAGAAAAGAAGAAGAAAAAATTCCCAACTTATTCTGAGTTCACTTTACCTTTGATACTAAAACTCGAAAAATGTTATAAGAAAAATCATAGGAAAACCTCATTCATGAACATAAAGGCAGTTGTGCTACACAAATATTAGCAAAATGAATCCTGTATTTTATGAAAAAAGGTAACATATCGTGACTAAGCTGGATTAATTCCAGAAATATAAAGCTTAACTTCAAAAGATCTGTAATTATCATTCGCTACATTTGCATATCACAAGAGCAAAACAATGTGGTTATTTCAATGGATGAAGAAAACATTTGATGAAATTCAAAATACCTATTTATAATTTTTTTAAATTGAACTAGCTCAGAATAGAAAGGTATTTCCTTAATCTGATAAGGAGAGTCTACCAAAAACCTAAAGCAAACATTATTTTTAATGGTGGACCAGTGTCAGAAAGGAAAAAGAAAAACAAAAGGTACAAAGTTTGGAAAGGGGAGAAAGCCCTCAAAACGTTCATTATTCACAGATGATAATGATCATCCTTATAGAGTATTTATTACCACTGTCAAAGTTTATATGTTCACAATAGAGATTTTGTTTGTTTGTTTGTTTTGGTAATAGGCAAGAACCAGAGCAATTCGACATCCATCAATGGCAAAATGGATAAATAAATCAGGGCTTGGTCACCCAATGCTCAGCAGCCATACTAACAAAATGGGTGAATCTCACCAACTTGATGTTGAGTGAAAGGACCCAGGCACCCAAAAGCACACACTGCATGATTCCATTTCTATAAGTACAAATACAGGCACGACTAATCTCTGCTATGTAAGTCAGGACAGTGGTTTGTTTCCCTTGGTGGGGGCTCATGGCTGGAAGGGGTACAGAGACGCAGCAGGCAGTCACGGAGTAAAACATGGGATGTAGAGTCAATCAGTGTTGAGCATAAACTCTGGCTCTGCCATTCACCAGCTGTGAGACTCAGTTTCCTTCACTGGAAAATGGGCATAATAATGGTCCTTGTCCTTCTGGAATGCTGTGAACAAGGTCATGTATGTGAATTCTGTGGCTCAGAAAGGTCTGGAAAATGGGCATTATGGTTGTTACCTCTTCTTCATAACCCCTCCACCAGGAGCCTAGTGATTCCCTGGGGATAGAGGGGGTAAAATAAATAGAGTTTTCATTCAGTAGATGGCTGAAATTGCAAGACATTATCTCCAAAGCTGCTTTGGGGACTTTCCACGCCCCAGATATGTCCCGTTCAGCCTGCACTGATGTTGCTTTGTCACTGAAACTCCTGCTAAGGTCACACTCACTGATTTCAAATGGTAAATTCTGCAAGGGGAAGGCCTGAGATACAAATTCAACTGCTTGCTTTACTGGGCTTCTTACAAATCTCAGAACCAGCCAGACAGACCCTTCCTTCTTGACTTTATGATCAGAGTTGGGGCATTGACGTGCATTCTGATAGCAGCTGTGTTTGGAAAGCCTTCTCACATCACTTAGGGGATCATCAGGCAGCCTCCCACCTTACCCCAGCCCGTGGGTGGACAGGCATCTCTCATGAGAAGAATACAGCCCCCTCCCCTAAATTTCCTGCTGCTCATGAAAGTCTCTAAAATAGATTTTGAATTGTACAGTTTTTATACAAGGTTGTTTTGGCAAAATGTTTCTAGAATACTTAGTTGTGCTCAGCGTTTGAAAGAGAGAAGGAATATAATGTGCCTATTTAATATAAACTATAGAAATGGGAGCACCCTGGAGCCACACTGAAAGAGATGGAGAGGGGACCGGGGAGGACCAACACCTGGTCTTCTGGGAGGGGGCCATGAACATGAACTGCCAGAGCTCCGCAGAGCTCTACCAATTAGTGTTCACTAAGCTTCATTCATTTGACAGGGCATTTGGGGAAGCGGCAAGCATACACACCCACACATAAACACACTTCAAGGGAAGGGACACAGGAAGAAGCTATTGGTCCAAGCATCCTACAATGTGACTTATGCTGCATGCCAGCATGGGTCTCAGGCATTTACAGCAGCGAGGAAAATAGGAAACACCCCCCTAGTTCCTGACATGAAGCAGTAAGGAACTGGAAGTGGGTTGCACTGGGTTAGGAGTGGTGCACGAAGCCCACAATAAAACTGGGAGAAAGCCATGCTCTCCGTGTACAGGCTAAAGAAGACACGGTCCAGAGCATCCACTCTGCCGTCCTTTAGTCTTGCAGGCAGAAAAAGTCCTAGTGGAAGTGATGTTGCAGGTTGAACAAAAAAGGATTCTCTTGGGATCACAGGGGGCCGATGGTGAGAGAGGTGAAAGCACTTTGGAAAGCTAAAAGGATAATGCGAAGGTGAGGAACCATGGTTAGCAGCAGTGTGTTGGATAAGATGCCAGGATATTTCTTCTCCATCAATGGTCACGGCAACAAAAGGACCTATCTTGCCAGGATGGAGATAGTGTCAGACCTGTAGCTGGTTAAGCGCATTCCCACTTCTGATTAACTGCTGACTACCAGCCAGCCCCTTGTCTCTCTGGCCTTGAGCTTCCACATCTGTAAATGGGGTATAATAACCCCCTGCTCGCAGTTTGGTGGGATGCTGCATAGGTAACGTACCCAGTACACCGGAAAACTTCCAAACTAGCTATTGTTCACTGAGCTCTTATTGTGGGCCACGTTCCACCCTGAGTGCTAGTGTCCAGTCTCCCATCAATCTGCACAAGAAACCTGTGCGATAGGAATTTTTATTCTCCGTGTAGGATGAACACACGGAAGCTGTGACATGCTCAGAGGTCAAGTAGCATGCCCGAGGCCTCAAAACCCATAAGTGACAGGATCAAGGCCCAAACAAGCATCAAGTAATCCCAGCCCCAGGCTCTGTTCACTTTCAACCATTTTTCCTTTTTTTTTTTTTTTTGTATTTTTCTGAAGCTGGAAACAGGGATAGATAGTCAGACAGACTCCCGCATGCACCCGACCGGGATCCACCGGCACGCCCACCAGGGGGCGACGCTCTGCCCACCAGGGGGCGATGCTCTGCCCCTACGGGGCGTCGCTCTGCCGCGACCAGAGCCACTCTAGCGCCTGGGGCAGAGGCCAAGGAGCCATCCCCAGCGCCCGGGCCATCTTTGCTCCAATGGAGCCTTGGCTGCGGGAGGGGAAGAGAGAGACAGAGAGGAAGGAGGGGGGGGTGGAGAAGCAGATCGGTGCTTCTCCTGTGTGCCCTGGCCAGGAATCGAACCCAGGACTTCTGCACGCCAGGCCGACGCTCTACCACTGAGCCAACCGGCCAGGGCCCATTTTTCCTTTCAAAATGTTGGTTGGAGCCCAAGTTGGTTGTCCATCTTTGGAAGGCCGGTACTGTTTTGCATTTCCTGAACTCACATATGCGAGCATCTGTTTTCCCGTTGGCTGCCAATAAATATTTACTGAAATTGAATTGTAACCATTCTGTGGGAAGGTCCCTGCTGGTCAGGACAGGGCTCCGACAGCTGTTCCATGAGCTCCATGTCTGTCCCCAACCCAGGTGGGATGACCTCTGCACAGCGGGGTTTGGAGGCCGTCACACATACAGCTTACAAGGACCGCAGATAAGCCAACTGTCCCTGTCCCCACCCTGTAAAGAGAGACTCAGATCAGGTGCCCTTTGGGTGATCAGGCAGATACCTGAGACACCAAGGGCACCATCCAATCCTGCCATAGAAATATAGTCTCAAAGGTTCCCCAAAAAATCACTTGAGAAGTAACATTTGTAAGAGCATAGCTGTCCGGCATTATAAATCTTGGCATGTTTTCAAAAGCCTGACGTGGAGACTGTATCGTTGAAAACCCTGCACCACCAGCCACCTACAGATGGAAACTACTAAAGCATCCACAGTGGGAAATGCACCCAGCATTTCAAACTAAGGCTTCCTCACCCAGGACCTATTTCTTCATTCTTTAAGACAGACGTACGGGGTTTGATTTGACATGATACTTAAATGCAACTGAAGTATAATTTAGGGAGCTTGCATTATCTTTGAGTCGATGATAAATGAATGCCATTGCCCATTTTCTTTACGATAACTTCTTCATATGCCAGACAGAATAATATCTATGACTCCCGCAAACTGAAAGGTGGGATGGAATATTTCCCGGGAGCGAGCCGGGAGGCCTGGGGCAGACACCTCCTGCTGGAAGCGTGCCTCCTTTGCTTCCTGCCTGGGGGTTCCCCTGTGAACAGAGCTTCTGCTGCATCTGTCACCCTTTGCATGTGCCTCTCTCAGAGTTAGGTCCTTTGGGGGCTACCTAGGGGAGAGAATGGCTATTCCTCTGCCATTCAACCCCCCCAGGAAACACCAATGACAAAGCAGGAGATGACCGAATTGTGTTGACAAGCCTGGGAGGCTGGCAGATGGAACAGCTCACCAATTTGGCACCGCGCTGGCATCCAAGCAAGCCCCACCTCCACTGCAATTAGTGTAATTTTCCAGGGACCATTTGCCAAGGACTGTTTGCCGGCTTCTAGCACAAGTTACCCCTTCATTTCAATTGGTTTATATCTAGACCTGCTCACATAAGATGTGAGATTCCTATCAAGCCCAGAGGTGTTTCATCTCTGTCCTGTCTTCCTGAAAATCTATGTGACAGTGGCTGGCAGTGTCCCTGTTCCCTTATACTGCCACTGCAGCCCAGAATATGTAAAGTAAACAACCCTGTCCCCCACTGTGAGTCCTGCTTTGTCACTGAGACACATGTGCCGCTGTTCACATTCTTAGACTCACTGTTTATAAATCAAGACAGTTCCTTCAGCCACCACCTGCAATCCTCTGCACTCTGCTTGTTGTCAGGTGCCAGGCACAAGTCCCCAACCACACTGGAGCCCTGTGTTCTTGCAAACTGACACCTTCTGCCAGACACCAGCTCACCAGACAGGTCTAGACATGTTTACTCTCAGCGAGAACTCCAGGAAGAACACCTACAAGCAGAAATAGTTTGGGATTTTTTGTCAACATGACTAATTGTATGCTGACAGTTTCTCTTGGAAAAAACTGAGATGATGAATACATACATACATGCATGCATGCATATCTCCATGCACACGTGCATGTATACAGAAATGGGGGGAAGGGCATGAGAGAGTACTACCTTCCGGTAGGAAATCAACAAATTCACATAAAAGGAACAATGGATTTAGAATACCAGCATTTGGCGGCTGTCATCATTATCATGGATTCCAGCCGAAATTATTGGCAGATGCTCAAACTAGCATGTGGAATCTGGAGTATATTTATAATCTCAAAGTTCTTCCCCAGAAGATACTTATTAATTACAAAGTAACGCTCCAAAAGGGGAAAAGGAGCTGCCCTGAAGAAATATGGCTCATTTGCACCTTCCCCAAAGATCAAAGCTAACATCCCCAGTCAAGACACAGAATGACAGCTTGCGCCTCCCGCTCTGGGCTCCGAGAACACGGTGCTGCCCAGAGTGAGGGAGCGCCAACAAGCATCTGACCTGGACGCTGTCACACGGACACATCACACAGACGCAGATTGTGGGACATCCTACAAAATAACAGCCCAAACTATGAACACATATCAATATTGTGAATAGAAAGACACACTCAATCACTGTTTGAAAATAAAAGAGACTAAGGAATCAGAAGAACTGAATATGTTTTGCTCTAAAGGACTTGATCTGAAAAACTGGTGAAATCTATATAAGGTCTGCAGATTAGGTGATAGTATTGTGTCATTCTCACCATAAATCAATATAGATGGTGAGGGATGTTTGAGAAAGAACAGGGATGAAAATTTCTCTTTGGTGGACCAACCAAGTACAGGGCTATCGAAACATTGGGAGGAGAGCAGGTCGAGTGGTGACCCTTATGTCAAATGCTGCAGCCAGACCAAGGATGATAGGGACCAAGAGGGACCACTGGGCTCCGCAAACAAGTCATCGGTACACTCTGAGAGGGAGTTTCATTGACATATTGGAAATAGTAGCCAAGACCACGAAGGAGAAAGGAAGAAGCTCATGGGCACCAGTGAAGGCCCTCCATGGCCACAAAGAAACAGGGGCCAGGTGGGAAGGGCCAGCACGACAGAAGGCTGGAAATCTGTCTGGGCAAATGGGATAGGCGACTGAGGCCTGGGTGGGACACCTGGGCCTTGGACTCCACAGGGAAGGTTAAAAGGTGGGTTGAACAGCAGGTCCACCCATGTTTCAGCCCTCTGTGCACATCTAATATTCTCAACTCTACAAGCAGAACAATTTGGAGCGTTGTCCTACCATTCTCAGGAAGACAGGTGCCCATTTGTGGGTGTCCCTGCGCCCTCTTTGCATAGAAATGCCACACAGCAATGCATTTAAAATTGTGGGGGTTTTCTGCCAACTCATTCCCTTCACACATTTCTCACCACGTAGCGATTTAAAAATATGGTGAAGCAACCTGGCCAAGGATCCATATTATTTCTTTCCTCTCTTTGGTATCTTAGGAGTGAGAAATAAGAATCTGTCAAATTATTTATGATAAAGTCCCATACATACACTTCCTTTGACATTCAAATCTTGACTTAAATACCACGAAACACGCATGCCCTCTCTAAAGGATTGCTTCTCTGAAGGCATATAATTCATCATTATCTCTATACAGCCAGGTGTAATTCGCAGAACCAGAAATTCATTTTCCTATTCGAAACAATGAATGGAGCTGAGATGCTGACGTGGATGTAGACATGTTAGGCTGCCAACTCTGGATGTTTTCATCTTAGATCTGGGCTGATGTTTGTTTCAGAGCAAAACCAGCCAGGAGCAGTCAGCTAGATAAACACGTGCTAAGTGGCAACTCTTGCCAAGGGGGAAATCTTACCTAACCTGATGTGCTGGCCCACCAGCCCATGTCTGCGGACAGGCTTGGGGTCCAAGAGGAAAGCTGAATGGCCTGGAGGTCACACAAGCTTGCCTCTGCCTTCCCAATGGGCCACATCAATTAAAGTTAAGCAGACCTATATTAGTCCTTCATAACATTGCCAAGAGATGATGAGATGATTACTGGGAAATGGAGGTCACAGGAGGATTTGAGCTATCCAGAGGCGCCCTGAGCCCTCATAGTGGTTCCTTCAACCCAGAGAGGAGAAATGCTACCATTTGGAGCCCAATCTATCTACAGCATCCTATTCAGAAGGACACAGTTGAGACCAGGTATATCAAAGTGATCACGGTCAACTCTCAGGGAAAAGTTGTGTGGGGTACATGGTTTGTTTTATCTCGTTTTATTTTTGCACAGCTTCATTGAAGTATAATTGAAACACAATAAATTGCACTTATTTGAAGTGTGTGATTCAATCAGTGTTGACATGTACACAACTATGAAACCATCACCATAATCAAGATAATTAACTTATCCATCACCCCTGGAAAATTTCCTCCTACTCCTTACCTCCCCCCATTCCCTACCCCCATCCTTGGGCAACTACTAATCTGCGTTCTGTCACTATGGATTAATTTGCTTTCTCTAGACTTTTATAGATATGGAATCATTGAGTATGTGCTCTTTATGTCTGGATTTTTTTCATTCGGTGTAACTGACATGCACCTATGATATTGTATACATCGATACTTTATCCATTACTATTGTTTAACAGTAGTCCATAGGTAGTATGCCACTAGCCATGATCAGTCTATTCATTCACTGGTTGATGGATAGTGATTGTTTTTAGTTTCTAACTATTATAAATAAAACCGCTGTAAACATTTGTGTAAAAGTCCTTGTTTGGACATGAGGTCCATGGTTTGATTGTGGTGTGTTGGTTTTGTGGGAATGGCTTTATTTTCTGTGTGGGCATGCGGGCCCCACAGGAATGTTTTAAAGGGTGAGTGTCCCGGCAAGATGCCAGAGCTCTAGTTGGCCAAGGCTGGCTTGCTGCTGTCAATGTCACCGTCATCTCTGGGGTGCTCTGACTCAGGCGATCCTTCCTGGCTTCTGCTTTGCTCTCCTTCCCGCCCCAAACTCCATTGCTGCCATAATTAGTCACTAGATTAGAACTTAGAGAACATAGTCATCAAGGAGAGAAGAAGTGAAATCAACTCTAAGCACACTAGCTGGGACCACCCTAACACCAGAAAAGAGGGACCACTGCTCTGAACCCTGTGATTAGAGGTTCCCTCTCCAGGCCTCCAACCACACCACACTCCATAGGACAAGAAGCCCACCCAATGCCTGTGCTACCATCACCATGACCTTGATCATACTCTCAGTACTTGGGCCCCTGGCATTGCTTGTCCAGATTACCTCAACCTTGCATATGGGATGTCCCCAGATCTGAGCTGCCAAAGGTGGACAGCTGTGTGCAGAGGATGTGAACAGAGCTTGCTTGTGTTCACAGGGTAACCTCATATGTGTGCAGAGATGTGTGTGCACACACTAGCACACAAGGTCCCCTGCAGTATGGATTCCATTTAGAAGTGAAAAGAGAAAGAGGCAGACCATGGCCAGCACCTGGGGTCCTGGGGCCAACTCCTCCCTTGCTCTCAGCATAGACTTCCAAGGTGTTTGAGAGTTTTAAATCCAAATCTGGACCACAAGCTATTATGAAGATACATTTGAACAGGTAGGAGGCTAGAACATATTTCCTTTAATGCTCTGGCTAAATTCAGAACTCTTGTATATTTGGACATTTTGTGCATAAGCCTCCATTTGTATTCTTGCCTTAAACCCACAGGGATTAAGATGGGCCCCGATCACCCACCCCACTCCTGCGTCACATCTCTCTCATGCTACTTGTCAGCTTTGATCCTTTTACTTTTTTATTTTTATTTATTTATTTTTGCCTTTTAGGGCTATCCTTGATGTTCATTTTAATTTTCCTTCAGGAGCATAAACGTTGAGAGAAGGCAGCGTGATTACGGCGGGGAAAGTGGGAGGCACGTATGAAGTATAATCCACTCCTACCCTGCAGTGCTGGGGGCCAGGTTCCGTGCTGACTGCAGTGAGTCAATGTGTCTTGTCTGGATTATGGGAATCAGGGTGGCCTCGCTGCTTTGAAGCCGGGCAGCTGGAGTCTCACTAGAAAGCCATCCCGAGTGCCACTGTGGAAGAAGGATGGTAAAAATGGCTCCACTTCTGCACTCCTCTCTGTATCCACCCCCTTGCGGCCCCTCCCAGGAAGAGCTGAAGTCTGTGTCTCTGCACTTGGGGCCTGGACTGCCCTTGGGACTTACTGTGACTGAATGTGGCAGATGGGAGAATGCCTCATCCAAGCCTGGGTCTCGAGAGGGCTTGTGTATTTCACTTTTTCTCGGATCCTTGCTTTTGCTATGAAGATAAGGCTGGGCTGGACCTCTGGATGACAGGCTACATAGTGCAGAGAGCCAAGACATCCCTGCTGAGGCCACCACCAGCCAATCTGCCATGTGACTGCAACTACACAATGAACTCCACTGAGATGCTCAGACAGCTCAGATCAGAACCACCCATCTGACATGTACACTTGCAAGAAATAATAAATAGCATTCTAAAGCTAAGTTTTGGGGATGGTGCATGATTGTATAGAAACTAGTTCCAAGCTCTGCACATGTAGTGCTTTCTAAAAACATTTCATTGAGATTTGTTTCCTGGGCTAAAAGCAAGCCCTGAAAGGCAATTTACAACAGATTAGCTGGTGAGGGAGGATTCTGGAAAGATTTACCTAACTCTGGAGATATGTGCACATTTCAAGGGAAGTTGAGGTCTGGGAATTTGGAGACAATGGGCTTATCTTTTCCTCAGAGAGATTTCTTTACATATCAAAGGATTAGGGTAAGGACGCTTCCATTGAGACTCTAAAGAGGCCCTCTCAGGAGGAAACGGGGACAAAGCTGCTTATTCTTCCTGTGTATAGACACCGAAGATAGATTCATTTCTCTGTACCCTGTGCCTACAGAAGGAAACAACCACCCACACAGAGCTCTCACTGTGTCACTCTGCGTGGGGTTGCTGGGCCTGGAGACTCAGCCCACACTTTTTCTCTGGCTGGTGATCATCTTGCGGTGAGTGTAAGAAATCTATCTCTGAGCCTGACCAGGCGGTGGCACAGTGGACAGAGCGTTGGACTGGATGTGGAAGGACCCAGGCTCGAGACCCCGAGGTCGCCAGCTTGAGCGCGGGCTCATCTGGTTTGAGCAAAAGCTCACCAGCTTCAACCCAAGGTTGCTGGCTCGAGCAAGGGGTTACTACTCAGTTCGCTGAAGACCTGCGGTCAAGGCACATATGAGAAAGCAATCAATGAACAACTAAGGTGTTGCAATGAGCAACGAAAAACTAATGATTGATGCTTCTCATCTCTCTGTTCCTGTCTGTCTATCCCTCTCTCTGACTCTCTCTCTCTGTCTCTGAAAAAAAAAAACAAAAAAAAAACTCACCGTTTGAGCCCAAGCTCACTGGCTCGAGCAAGGAGTTACCCAGTCTGCTGAAGACCCCCGGTCAAGGCACATATGAGAAAGCAATCAGTGAACAACTAAGAGTTTTGCAATGCCCAACGAAAAACTAATGATTGATGCTTCTCATCTCTCCGTTCCTGTCTGTCTGTCCCTCTCTCTGACTCTCTCTCTGTAAAAAAAAAAAAAAAAAAAAAAAAAATCTATCTCTGAGCCAAAAACTTCATGTGTGCATTTAGAACAAATTTAATAAAGATAAATGACTTGTTTGTTATGTAGCATTAACTGTGGCAACAGCTAATTGATACAACCACTAAACTCAGTCTCATTGGTTACTGCATGTGGCCCAACGAATTGCATGTGATCCAGATCCAGACACAGAGCCTAGGTGTAAATCAGAATTCTTTCTTTTTCTTTTTTTAAAATTTTTAATTGGATTTACTGGGGTGAGATTGGTTAATAAAATTATATAGATTATAGGTGTACAATTCTATAATATATCATCTGTATATTGTATTGGGTGTTCACCCCCCCCCCCAAGTCGTCTCTTCTATCACTATTTATCCTCTTTTAACATCTTCTTTCCCCCCCCCCAATTCCCCTTTCCTTCTTATTATTCCTATACTGTTGTCTGTACAGAATTTTTTTTAACATTGTTGTAGCGAAGGGTTATTTCTAAACTCAGGAATGTAGAAAAATCAACGATTCCAGATTTTATCATGAACCTTTAGTAACTCATACAATGTTCTATAAAATGATAAATATGTTTAGAAAATTCTGGGTGAAACCCGGTTAAACAAAGTCAAAACTGCTTCTTCCCTCAGTGTCCTCAGCTCATTGACACAGAGCTGTCTGATCAGTGTGCCCCTGCAGTGCAGACAGACAGAGCCCATCAGATCTATAAGCAGAACTGTAGTTTAAAAAATATATATTAAAGTCACATATGAGGCACTAAAATGTGAATTCCCTCAAATGTGGATTAAATTACATGATCATTCATTTTTCTCCTCAGTCTTGTCCTATTCACATTCTCAAAGTGAAGCAATGACACTAAAACACAGGCAATAATAGTAAAAATATTGCCCTGACCGGTTGGCTCAATGGTAGAGTGTTGGCCCAGCATGTGGAAGTCCCGGGCTCGATTCCCAAAGTGCCCATCTGCTTCTCCACCCCTCCCCCTCTCTCCTCTCTCTCCTTCTCTCTCTTCTCCTCCCCTCCTACAGCCATGGCTTGATTGGAGCCAGTTGGCCCCAAGCCCTTAGGATGACTCCATGGCTTCCGCCTCAGGCACTAAAAAATGGTTCAGGTTGCAACAAAGCAAGGACCCCAGGTGGTCAGAGCATTATCCCCTGGTGGGGTTGCTGGGTGGATCCCGGTCGGGATGCATGTGGGAGTCTGTCTCTGCCTCCCATCCTCTTGCTAAATAAAAAAATTTTTTAAGTAAAAACAGATAAATTGGATTACATCAAAATTAAAAATTTGCATCCGAGGGCATAATCAACAGAACCAAAAGGCAACCCACAGGACATTGTCAAACATATACCTGATCAGAGGTTAATAATCTGAATATTTAAAGAACTTCTATAACTCAGCAACAACAAACTTTTAAAAAACGGGCAAATGAGAGAATAGTATCAACAAGATGGTGGAGTAGGAGGCACTAGACTTCATTCCCCCACAAAAGTGATTAGATAGCAGTCCACCAATAAAAATAATTCTGTAGGGCCTGAGAGTCCACTGAGGAACTTATCGTAACACAGGGGAGTGAAAAATGGAGACTATCGTCCAGCATTGCTTGACTGAAACATCTGGAGATAGCTAGGAACAAAGAAGAAAGGGGACACTATTAGGTATCAGACATGTGGTTCGTGCCACTGTGGTCCCCAGTGGTCTGCTCTGCAGAGGACCTCAACAGCCCCCAAGTAGCCATAGACTTCCCCCAGTTTTCAGAGCAGAGGACCCCACAACATTCACTGGTGTGGAATCCAGGGGAGTTCGAGTCCTTGTAAAGATGTAGTTGACCATAAATGTGTGGGTTTGTTTTTGGTCTATTCTGTTCCATTGGCCTATGTATCTGTTCTTACGTTGGTTCCATACTATTCTGATGACTATAACTCATAACACAGTTTGAAATCAAGGAATGGCCTGACCTGTGGTGGCACAGTGGATAAAGCATCGACCTGGAACACTGAGATAGCCGATTTGAAACCCTGGGCTTGCCTGGTCAAGACACATATGGGAATTGATGCTTCCTACTCCTCTCTCCCCTTCTCTCTCCCTTTTCTCTCTCTGTCTCTCTTTTCTAAAATGAACAATTTTTTTATCTTAAAAAAAATCAAGAAATATGATGCATTCAGCTTCATTCTTCTTTCTCAAGATTGCTTTGACTATTTGGGGTCTTTAGTGATTCCAAATTTTAGGATTGGTTTTCTATTTCTGTGAATAGTGTCATTGGAATTTTGATAGGAATTGCGTTGACACTGTAGATTGCTTTGGGTGGTAGAGACATTTTAACAATATTAATTCTTCTCATCAAGAACGCAAAATACCTTTCCTTTTATTTGTGTCTTTTTCAATATTTTTTCAACGTTTTAAAGTTTTCAGTGCACAGATATTTCACCTTCTTGATTAAATTTATCCCTAAGCGGCCCTGGCCGGTTGGCTCAGTGGTAGAGCGTTGGCCTGGCGTGCAGGAGTCCCGGGTTCTATTCCCAGCCAGGGCACACAGGAGAAGCGCCCATCTGCTTCTCCACCCCTCCCCCTCTCCTTCCTCTCTGTCTCTCTCTTCCCCTCCCACAGCCGAGGCTCCATTGGAGCAAAGATGGCCCGGGCGCTGGGGATGGCTCCTTGGCCTCTGCCTCAGGCGCTAGAGTGGCTCTGGTCGCAACAGAGCGACGCCCCGGAGGGGCAGAGCGTCGCCCCCTGGTGGGCAGAGCGTCGCCCCCTGGTGGGCGTGCCGGGTGGATCCCGGTCGGGCGCATGCAGGAGTCTGTCTGACTGTCTCTCCCCGTTTCCAGCTTCAGAAAAAATAAATAAATAAATAAAAATTTATCCCTAAGCATTTTATTGGTTTTGATGATATTGTAAATGGGATTTTCTTATTTTTTCCCCTGATAGTTTATTATTAGGGTTTAGAAATGCAATTGATCTTTGTATGTTGATTGCAAAAAACTTCCAAAACAAAGCATAGGCAATGAAATAGTCAAAGTGACAAATGGAAGCACTAAGACAAATATTATCCAAACACTATGCATGCTTGTGCCTTATTTGTATAACTGCAAAGGCAGGAAAAGGAAAAGGCTTTTATTTACCTGTAGTTTACCTGTAGATGTGAATTTTATACAGAATGATACCATAAACATGGTGAATCTAATGAAATTTAAGCTACACAGTCCCGTCTGTTTTAAGCTTTACATAAATGGTAGCATAAGACCCATTTCTGCTGCTCCAAACCGATGTGTATTAGCTGGCCAGGGAAAGAATTGTGTCAGGATTTATGAACAAAAGGAAGAATTAAATATTTATTTATAAATTGTTCATAGTATGGAGATGTACTAAAGAATAATTCATGACTTTTTAAGTGGTTTATTTAATTAACAGTTGTTGAGCATCTATCTGATGGAAATGAATTGAAAAATATAAGAGCAGCAAGAAAACATACAAATGTGTATGGACAAAGTTTATGATTCAAAGCAAAAAAAAATCTCACTTTGGATAAGTGGGGTTAATGTGATTTACCAGCGATATTAATCAGGACTAATATAGGAATCCTAAAAGTGATTGAAGACCAATAGAAGAACGTCTGTGTAGGCTTAAGGGAAAGCTTCATTATTATCTAGAAATACCCAATCTGATCAAGTTTGATTGCATTCTAAATCTATCCACATTATCGTGAGATATTATATTTGTCAATGAAAGAAAAAAAGATAAAGCAGCTGGACTTAGAGAGAACCATCTCACCCTTAAAGTACAATTTAAAGAAATCAAATTATACAGATTTTGACAAATGGTGAGGGGGAAATTCCATCCCGCTGAGAACTAAGAGATATTAGTCTGCCATTTGCTACAACGTGTGTCCCAAGGGGGACTGTTAAAACTTTGATTAAGATTTACACGCTGCCATTTCAAATATAAAACCTGATATTAAAAAGTAAGTTCATGGAAGCAAGCTCCAGTTTCTCATTAAAGACTGTTTCCGGAAAGTAAGACTTTGTGTTTTATTCCCCAATCGCAAGCATATACTAGAAAGGAAACGTAATATATGTAAATATAATCCCCGCTTGTTTACTCCAGTGAGCCATAGAAAGAGGATCACCATTTTCTACATGTGCAATGTCAAAAATGCTCGGAAGCTGTGCTTTCATATATGCACTGTGTGTATGCAAAAGGGTACTGCAGGATGCAGCTTGTCCCAAACTTCATCATGGAACTTTTCTTACATGTCAGTGGCTCGTGTCTATGGGACCCCGGTGCTTCATGGAACATAGCACAGAGACAGCCATGCGAGTACACCTCTGTCACACAGATGAGGGTCACGGAGGGGAAGGGAACCGCCCAAGGTCATAGGACAACACACATCTCTGCTTTCAAATAATTTGTTCTTTTATCTGGCTTCCCCAGGGAGGCAATCAAGGTAGGATTTTGATCTGTCATCATTTTAACTTCAGCCCCACAGGAACTGCAGGGGCATTTACTGTGTGGTTTCCTGTCGTTGGTTTTGGCGTGTGCCCTCAATTTCTATTATTAATTCCCACGACTGGTTTATGTTGTCCTCTCTCCCTCTTTGTGGTTTGTCACAGAGGCACTTAAGCAGCCAGGCTTAGAGCCTGTGAAACATCTAAGGAAACAACCTCGCAACTTCATTCTCAGCTCCCTACTCCCCTGGCTCCCCCGCTGGGCTCAGACTGATGTTCCTGGAGACTTGGCTAGGAGACAGGTCCAAGTGACAGCCACTGCACTGTGCCTGGGAGAAGCACGGTCTGGTGAACAACACAGGTTCCGCGTTGGGAACCTGGCTCGGCCATTTACTATGAGTTCTTGAGCTCAAGTTACTTAAACTGTGTCGATTTTCTTATCTAGTAAGTGGAGCTTCAATACTTCCTCCTTCGGAGGGTTAGTGGGAGAAATTAAAAAATGAATGTATGTCCCATGCTCAGAACAGTGAAGACTCAGTAATGTCACTCCTTTTCAGAATTGCCCTCCCTTCCAAGCCCTAGCCCGTGCTTGGTAACCGACTCTCTGTCCTTAGGCTTTCTCTCCAGGGACGCCTCAGGTCCTCAAGCAGGTTTATGACTGTCCTGCCTCTCCATCTTGCTATGCAGACCCCAGTGATGGCACAGGGCAAGCCCCAACTGGGACCCTGTACCGCATGGCACTAACAAATAGACCTGGTTCACTTGTTTTGGGGCAGGATCCTTGAGGTCTTTGGGTCTCTAATCACCTCTGACCTAGTTAGTGTCAAGGGAGCCCTGCCCCCTCCAGCACTGCTGACCTCCCAGGACGACGAAGGCACCCCAAGTCCCCCATGAGTTGTCTCTATTGATCTATCCCTAGGTTGCAACACAGAAATGTCACATCTCTCTTTGCAATCCCCCTTCTCATTCTCTAATCATTACCGGGAGCAGAGCAAGGAGTGTGTATCTCACTGCCCACGTGTGCCCCCCCCCCCCCCGCCCCGCTGGGAGTTTAGAGTGTGTTTGGCCTGCAGTCCCCTTCTACACACAATGAGGCCTCTGTGGACTGCTCTCCACTCACATCCTCTTGCCAAAGTTCAGCCCTGGTTCTGTCCCTGGCCAACTTTGGCCAAGTCACCTCACTTCTCGGGACCCAGCTGGCTTACTTATGGCTGAAACAGGAGCGCTAAGTCACATGACTTCCTTGGCTGTCTCCAGCTGTTTGTTGCTGGGGAGAAGGAAACACAGAAGCCCAGGCAGCAGACAGGTGAGTGCTCCTTCCAGCCTTGTCAGCTCTTGCCACGTGGTCTCTACAAATCCCTCTAAGCCTCACTTTTGCATCTTCAAAGAACAGATGATGGGCCCAGCTTAATAATAATAATAATGTTCTGACCCTGTCTCCTGCCGGCCCATCAAGGCAGCCTTTTCCAAGAAACCTCTCCTCAGCTCATCTAAATGTGGTTTTCCCTCGTAATTAAGTCACTGTCACACTGATTTTCTACCTTTCTGGGTGTACAAAGGATGTGTACCTTGCATTAAAAGCATTACGGTCTGGGGCAATGTCATCCCTATACCCTAGGCCAAGACCCAGCACAGGGTCTTACACATAGTAGGTCTCCAATGACTGTCAGCGGACTTGATCGGTAGAAAAGAAACAAAGGCTTATGTGTACCCTCATCTCTGAAGTCCTGGCATTATGAGCATCTCAAAGGAGGCGTTCTAGGGTTCAGAGAGTGGGGGACAGTTTATTAGGAGTGTGTAGCAGGGGACTTGGCAGAATTGAACTTGCGAAACCAGAATTCACGTCTGAAGGTTGGTCTAAATCTAAGGAGGATAAACCATTCATTCAGGCCCCCGACCCTTTCCACTAGCTGCCACCACTACACCTTAAATAATTCCAGATGGTCCCTTGGTAGGACCTCAATAGCATTCACCAGTGTTTCCCCCTCTTTTGTGGGGAGAGCCCTGGAGGACCTGGGGGCAGGTCTAGACCCACCTGCCCACACGCAGAATCTGGCTTTGCAAGCGGATGGGTACAACCCTTCTCTGTGCACGACTTCCCATACCCACCTGTTGACCTGTTGCATGCGGGGGGAAGGGGCACAATGGTAATAAAATAATCCGTCTTTTTATACCTCAGCCATCACTTCCAGACTCGACTCTAATGATCTTAACCACCACAAAACCCTCTTCAACAAAAGAGCACACCAATTAATTTTCCCTTATCTGACGGGAGGTCATAATGGATTCTCCTAGGAAAGACAAGCTCTGGGAATCGGGAAAGAAAAGGGGTTTCAGGCCTCCATTGTCATCTCTAATCCTCTTCCTTGCGCAGTGCTGGTTTCCACGTCCCTGGAGCAGGTATTTAGTGGGAACCTGAAGTCATTGGGGCCGGGGTCCTCGGGCAGAATGACAGCGTCGTAATCATGCGTTTGCTCTTCAGAGTCATTTAGCATTTCTCGTGGTGCCCGCAGGCAGGCAGGCCCAGAATGCAAATGTTATCATGGCTTTCATTAAATCATCTTTTTATGACTGTATAATTTCAGTAATTAAAACCTTTACTAATATATTCTATGAAGCAGGCAGAATGTTACAGTAATGTATAGCCCTTATTAATTTTTGAAAAACAGGGGTAAAATTGAAATAACCTGCTTCTGAATTCTTAAGATCTGTGGAAAGGGGTGTGTGTGGGGGGGAGGAGCTGGATATAATTTTGATAAAGGTAAACTAATTAGCCTTGATTGCTTTTTATTCCGTCTTCCCCACCTGAAAAGTCACCATAGGGAGTATTCATTTGCATTGGCTATTGCATATTTCAAATTCTAGCTTTTTTTTTTCTTCCTGCTATACCTTTGGGTTTGTTACCCAAAAGAGAGTGTGTAGGTCTTGAATCATCACAATCAGAGATGAAGAAGCCTAAACATCATCTGTTAATCCCAAGCTAAATTCCCCAGTGAAGTTCAGCAGTTGTATGTGTCTGTCTGTCTGTCTGCCTGCCTCAGAAAGTTTGAGGGGCTCCTGCTTTTCCCCCAAAAGACTTTGCTATCTCCTAAGCATTGGTGTTCATGTTTGATTCCTTAACATGCCGGTGGGCATCTGCGGGCACATGCTGGCACGAGAGGGCTCAACCACACTTGGACTTCTACCTGGGCGCTATTGTGAAAAGATCAGTAGGAGCTGAAATTTGCAATACGGATGGTTTCAATTAGATCTGGAAGCAGGGCCATGCCCTGCAGTCCTCTCCCACAAAACCAGAGAGGTCAGGTGCTCACACTTTATAGTAACAGCCTCAAGAAAGCACACTGGGAGGCAACAGGGGCTGAATCAATTTGAGTCTTTGCTTAAAAAATAGCTCCTCTATCTACAATACACATACCATTGCCCCTTCTGAAAAGAACCGTCTCCAATATGGAACTCAATCCCATCACAAGAAACTCCAAGGGGGAGAGCTAGTCTTTGGTTTCGGACAAACACTTAAATAGCAAGTCCGCTGGGGTTTTACGTAGGTAATTTTGACATCCAGGTTTTGTTATACTGGTGTATGCTTCAGTTCAGTAGCCATCACCCCCAATAATAGTTTTTCAAAACAATGTTTTTGAACTTGTAATATGTGCCCAACTCCACCCTGAGCTCAGGACCAGAGCCATCAGTGGCTCCCAATCGCCTATGACATAAAGTCTGCTCTTCAGGGTCCTCCGTGATCTGGCTCCAAACCTCCATTTCCCAACATCGTCTCCATCGTTCTACGTTCACCTTCGGGTCTACCTGTCGCCCCTGATACACATGCCGTATTTGCCCAGTTCTGCCTCTGCTGACGCTATGCTGTGTCCCCCAGCTGGAAGGCCCTGCTCGTGGGTCTCTGCATTTCTCCATCCTTTGCTCCCTACGGCGCATCACGAATGCCATCTCCTTTGTAAGGCCTTCCCCCACACAGGAGACCTGTGTTATCTGAGTGTTCATGTCTGTGTCCCACAGGCATGGGGCAGTAAAGACGTCTCCTCTTGCAGAGAGTGAGTGACAAAGGAAAAGGAGTGCTCCATGACCACAGGGGACACCAGCACTCACTTTGCCCAGCCTGTGCCCTTCAATCTGTCCCTGATGGGAACTGTTTTAAACATCCACCCCACAAGGCACACACAATGCAGGCTGACTGCAGAGGTAGGCCAGGACTCTTTGGAAAGATGTGAATTTCATGAAGTCCATTAAAGGGAGGCTGGAGAACAGTCTAATCTTATACCAAGTCATCAACACATAACAGTGGAAGGAGAGAATATCAAAGAGGAGGATAGCTCTGAAGGGACTTTAGAAACAATGATTTGAATGCCAAACAGCTACAAGAGGCCTCTGGGAAAAATTAATAAAGCCTTTGAACATTTTGGGGGACCTTTCTGATTAGTCCATGAAAGTTGAAAGAGGGTTGTCTTCTATGATACAGTTCTGACAATTGTGCAAAAAAATAATTTTCAAGCCAAGCCTGGATTCAGTTTTCATTTATTCTAACAATGAATGAGAAGTTGTGATGAGAACTTAAATTGGGTAAAATCAAAGGTCAAAATCATTTTATTCATAATTCTTTTTTTTTTTTTTTTTTTTTTTTTCATTTTTCCGAAGCTGGAAACAGGGAGGTAGTCAGACAGACTCCCGCATGCGCCCGACCGGAATCCACCTGGCATGCCCACCAGGGGGCGATGTTCTGCCCCTCTGGGGCGTCGCTCTGTTGCATCCAGAGCCATTCTAGCACCTGAAGCAGAGGCCACAGAGCCATCCCCAGCACCCGGGCCATCTTTGCTCCAATGGAGCCTCGGCTGCGGGAGGGGAAGAGAGAGACAGAGAAGAAGGAGAGGGGGAGGGGTGGAGAAGCAGATGGGTGCTTCTCCTGTGTGCCCTGGCTGGGAATAGAACCCGGGACTCTGCACGCCAGGCCGACGCTCTACCGCTGAGCCAACCGGCCAGGGCCTATTCATAATTCTTTATCTGATGTTTCAAGTAGAAGTCCCAATCGAACTTCTTTCACAGTATTTACTAGTTAATGCCCCCATCCCAACAGGCTTTTCTTAGAACCAATTTTCCTTGGATAGCATAGACCCCCTGGACCACTACACCGATGGGATCTCATCCTTCTCTGAATACCTGTAGCTCTTCATCCTCCAGCTTATGTTGTGGCTACTGATGAACAAGTATTATCTCCTCACCATCCTGACACAAGACCCATGTTCTGTGTATGGGAAGCTAAGAGCTGCCTTTGGGGTCAGGTCTCCTACAGTGAAATCCCAGCTGCGTCTCCTTCTGGCTGTGTGACCTCGATGGGCTCCTAGCCCTTTGTGCACCTCAGTTCCTCGTCTGTAAAATGAGGGACAATACAAGTGAGTACCCTGTAGAATCGTTTTGAAGATGAAATTATTTAGTAGAAATAAATGTGCTTGAAATAATGCCTAGCACATATTAATTACTCAATAAATGCTAGCCTATTTTAATGTTATTATTTCCATCCCCTGGAATGTCTAGTGGAAAACAATTGTTACCTATTCCTGAAGGTTTCTCCATGTGGAGGTGTGAGACCCTTGTCACTGTCCCTTTCTTCCTCTAACTTGCTTCACCTGGGGCAGGAGACATGACTTTGTCTGATTAGAGGTTTTGGTAAGAATACATTGGACATCCTAGGTTTGACACCATTTCTTCCTTTTTCCCTCTTGGGATCCAGACTGCTCACTGCTACTGTCAGCAGCCCCACCCTGTGGGGAGGAGGGGGCGGGCAGCGCTTCTGTGGCTGGGTCAGCTTGTCTAATTTGAAGATTCAGTTAACATGCCCATTTGCCCCTACTCCAAGCTGCATCTCTCAACCAATCAGTACTCATTGTGATGGTTTGTCCTCCCTCTGCCTTATTCTTTGTTTTATTTTTCAGTTAGTTCAGAACTTCAGTACAAGAAGGAAAATAAAAGCCACTGATTAGAGGTCATTGTCTCCTCTAAGATTCCCAGCTGGTAATTCAGCTTGTGTTTGCTGGATAAATTCATAAAAGCAGAGATTCTAGATTCTAGTTTTGCTTCTTGAGACACTATTTTTCAGATAAGACTATAATATCACAAGCAAAACCCTCATTGTGTTCAGGTCTAATGAGTTCTGTGAAAGGATTAGCAGAACATCTATCAAATACATTCCTGGGAGGGAAAATAGGATACTAAAAATACAGTAACTGCTCACAAAATCCCTTCCCCCATGGCCATTTCAACTTAAAGACCTGGAGATCCCAACTCCTCTACCGTTGTTCCGAGGATGCCAGCTCTGAGCATTTCATAAGCCTCACCTGAACTTTTCTGGCCAGAAATTCGCTCTGTGGCTTTGTGAATTGAGACTGGTGAAATACTCAGCCTCTGCTTGGGTTTGATAGCTGTGTTTGTAAAACTTCCTCCCTCTGCAACAACTTTCTTTCCCCTAGACCAGCTCCATTTTTCTCTCGGGCATTGGTGCTATTCTGTGTACACGAGCCCTTCCCAGCCTAGTGCTCCTCACTGCCTGCTGTCCCCACTGATGGGCGCTTGCCTCCATTGAATGAGGCCAGAGGGAGCCTCCTGGCCTGGTTCTGCATTGCCTGAGATGCCTGGCCATGGAGCCTATTGATCTCTTGTCCCAACTGGTTTCTCTTACTGCCCAGTGGCATGCCCATGCCCATCACTAGACTCCTATAGAGTGAACTTTCTCCCTAGGTCATGTGGTCCCGTAAGCCTAGTGGCGTCTCATGCAAGATCATCACGTCCTCAGGTGATCATCTTACCAGCCTCCTCCTGGTCATCCTTGGGCACTTAAGAGGGCAGTCTGTTTCAGCCTCTCCTTGTCCCCCACCCCTGCTCTGCTCTACTGCCCAAATATGGAGTCCATTAGCCATCACCCCAGCCCCAGTGGGCTGCAGCATTCATCCAGACTCCAGTCCTAAGCCCCAAGGGTTTCCTGAGTCATGGCCTCCCTCTCTTCACTCCTTTGGTGGCTCTGGTCTAGGAGTGACAAGTCAGTGCCAACCCTAGCAACTGGGAGCGACTCCCCAGAACATTGTGTTTGAGTGCCATCCATTTGACAGAGCTTCTGCCTCAGTTTCCTAAGAAGCTCTGATTCCCTGTTGACTCTAAAGTCTGGCCTGATCTCTAGCCCTCATCACTAGAGCCTCAAATCTCTTCCATCCCTGCAGGGGAAAGCGACCCAGTTTCTTGTCCCCTGCACTCCTGGCTGAGTCCCACCCTCAGTGGACTGGTCACTTGGGACCATGACTGCCATTGTCAAGTATTTTGGTTTGCTCAGCTCCTCCTGCCATCACCTCCCACCTGCAACACTGGGCACTTGTTCAAAGTCACAACGAGCAAACCCACTAGGAGACCTAGAACCAAAAAGTCGGATAATGACTAGTGTAAGCGAGGATGTACAGAAATCAGAACCCTCATGCACCGCCTGGTGGGAATGCAAAATGGCGCAGCCACTTTGGAAAATAGTCTGGAAATTTCTCAAATAATTACACACAGGTTTCCATTTGATTGAGCAATTCCACTCCTAAGTAAATACTCAAGAGAAATTAAACATGCCCATGTAAATATTTGTACATGAATGGTTATAGCAGCATGCTTCATAACAGCCAGAAGGTAGAAATAACTCACATGTCCATCAACTGATGAATGGATAGGCAAAATGTGGTGTGTCCATACAACAGAATATTATTTAGTTATAACTATGAAATTGTTTATTCTGTATTTTAGAATATAAATGGGGGAGTATTCAGCTGTACCTCTTTAGCCTACCTGAAGCAGGTATCAGAAGGAAGTACTGACATCTATGACGATGTGGGTGAACCTTAAAAACATTATGCTAAATTAAGAAAAAGCCAGACAGAAAAGACCACATATTGGGTGATTCCATTTGTATGAAAGTCCAGAATAGAAAAATCTATAGACAGAAATTAGATGAGTGGTTGCCTGGGGCTGGGAAGAGAATGAAGGGTTGGAAGATTGATAACTAAATTGTACAGGCTTTCTTTTTGAGGTGCTGAAAATGTTCTAAAATTGACCGTGGTGATGGTTACACAACTCTGTGAATATACTAAAAGTCACTGAAGTGAATACTTTAAGTTGGCAAATTGTATGTTATGTGAATTATATTTCAATAAAGCTGTTTAAAAGAAATTTTTTTTAACTGGAAAACGATTTGAATTTGGGTGAAGGGCACACAACACAATCAACATTTCAAATGCTATAGCGATATTCACCTGAAACTTATGTACTCTTACTGATCAATTTCATCCCATTCAATTTAATTTAAAAATAATAAATAGAAATAAATGTAAACAACTGGCCTGGCCTGTGGTATCACAGTGGATTGAGCATCAACCTGAAACACCGAGTTCGCTGGTTTGAAACCCCAGGCTTGCTGGGTCAAGGCACATATGAGAAGCAATCAATGAACAACTAAAGTGAAGCAACTATAGGTTGATGTTTCTCACCTATCACTCCCCCCTCCCTCTCTCTCTCTCCCTCTAAAGAAAAGAAAAAAACAATAAATAGTCTTTAAAAAAACAGACCCTGATGCCAACACCTGCCTGAGCCAAGACTGGGGTCTCTGTGGGCTCCATCTGGCTTGAACTGGGCTGCATCTCCCCCTTTGTGCCTAGGGTAGGAGGGGGGACTTGGGACCAGCACTGCCAGACTCCAGCCTCAGTGCTCAGGAGTGCGGCACAACCGGGAAACACAGGCACACAAAGCTGGCACAGTTCCGTGACCATGAGGATGGTGAGGGCCATCGGAGTCCATGTTCCTCTTCTGTTGGAGCTGCTCTTACAACTGCTGCCAATGAACGCACCTCAGCAGTGTCCTATGGTGTCATACCCTCTGTCCCAGCTGCCTCCTGAGGGTCAGGTGGACGCATTCCTTGCCCAGCCCTTAACTGATGCTGGTCTCCCTACTTAGGGAGTCTCTGTTCTCTCAGGCCCCCCGAGATCTTGTTCCTCCCCAATCCTTTGGCATGGCCATCGATCAAGGACATTTTTCTCAGTTAGGGCTACTGTGACAGAAGCCACAACACTTGGCTTGAGCTGGCTAAAGAAAAAATAAAGGCCTTGACTGGTTGGCTCAGTGGTAGAGCATCGGCCTGGTGTGCAGGAGTCCCGGGTTCGATTCCCGGCCAGGGCACACAGGAGAAGCGTCCATCTGTTTTTTCACCCCTCCCCCTCACCTTCCTCTCTGTCTCTCTCTTCCCCTCCCGCAGCCAAGGCTCCATTGGAGCAAAGTTGGCCCGGGCGCTGAGATTGGCTCTGTGGCCTCTGCCTCAGAGCTAGAGTGGCTCTGGTCGCGACAGAGCGACGCCCCGGATGGGCAGAGCATTGCCCCCTGGTGGGCGTGCCGGGTGGATCCCGGTTGGGTGCATGCGGAGTCTGTCTGACTGCCTCCCCGTTTCTGGCTTCAGAAAAATATAAAAAAAGAAAAAGACAAAAAAAGAAAGAAAAAATAAAGAGGTGGGGAGAAAAATTCATTCCGAAGATTCAGAGTAATGATGGCGTGAGAGACCCTTGATCTCTCCCCTTGAAATTACAACAAATTGAACAGCTATAACTCAGCCCCAGCTGGGCTCACAGGTGTGCCTGAAAGATCTGTGCACACAATTGACTAAAGGTGGGAAAGGTAAAAAATGGCAGGGGGGCGGGGAGGACAAGATGCACTTTTGGCTGGTCCAGAGAGGAGAGAGACCCAGAGTGAGTGGGTCTACTTCTGCTGGGAGGAGAGGAGAGATTGGGAGGAATCTGGTGTGATACTGAACCAAAGCGGCAGAGCCCTGTGGGGTCACTGCCAGTGTTCCCACAGTCTGCCGGCAGCCTGCACTGGGACAGAGACATAAAAAATACAAATTGTGGCCCCCATCCTCCAGATCTCACCTCCCTCCCCTTGTGGGCACAGAGAGTAGCAGAGTCTATACCCCACAGCTAGCTCTCCAGAGCCACACCCTCTCCCCTGGAGAACAGAGGGGCTCTATGTCTGGTCCCCAGCTCTGTAGGGATGCAGGGAGGAGTGCCCAGAGGCCTGAGATCACCATTGCTAAAGCAGTAAAGCCCTTCACAACACATCCCGCCCATCACCACAACTGCAGCCCCACCTACATCATTGCAACAGCAGCTTCTCAGCAGAGTTCTGCCTGGGATTTTACAGAGCTAAAACTTGTAATCCATGCCACCTACTGGAAAAATATAGAAAAACCCCTTGGAAATATTTTCTTTTAATTTTTTGTTTTTCTTTAGTTTTTTTGGTGTTATTTTGTTTGCTTTCAATTATTTTTTTATGTTTGTGATTTTTCTCTTTTTAGTTTTTTATTTTTATTTTATTTTAAATTTATTTTTATTTTTTGTTGTTTTTTTGCTTGATTTCTTAGCAATACCACTCTCAAATGCCCTCAAGGCAGAAAGAAAAATACTATGACTACCCAAGAAAGAGACACAGTTCAGAAAGAAAATGAAAAATCTCCAAAAAGCAATCTCAATCACATGGAAGCCTTGGAGTTAAATGATAGAGAATTCAAAAATTGAAGTTCTGAAAATACTCAACAAGATGCGAGAAAACACTATAGGCAACTTAATGAGCTCAGAAAACAAAATGAATACCTCACCAAGGAGACTGAAACTTTAAAAAAAGAGATGAAGAACTCAATACATGAACTGAAAAATAAACTAGCAAGTTTAGCCAGATAGAGGAGAGAACCAGTGACATCAAAGACAGTCAGAGATTCAGAGCTATGTTTCTCAATCTTTTATTATTATTACCACCCACCTTCAGGAGCCATTTCATACATTTCTGTGTGAAAATCAAGGTCCCCTGACCCCATAAAATATTAATACTTCAGATGTACTATGTATCCATACACACTATGGCCCTTGGAGGGCCCCAAGTCATTGCAATATCTAAGGCTTTTTGCCCCACAGAATTAATTTTGCCTTTTTTTTTTTTTTTTTTTTTTCATTTTTCTGAAGCTGGAAACAGGGAGAGACAGTCAGACAGACTCCCGCATGCGCCCGACCGGGATCCACCCGGCACGCCCACCAGGGGCGACGCTCTGCCCACCAGGGAGCGATGCTCTGCCCATCCTGGGTGTCGCCATGTTGCGACCAGAGCCACTCTAGCGCCTGAGGCAGAGGCCACAGAGCCATCCCCAGCGCCCGGGCCATCTTTGCTCCAATGGAGCCTCGGCTGCGGGAGGGGAAGAGAGAGACAGAGAGGAAAGCGCGGCGGAGGGGTGGAGAAGCAAATGGGTGCTTCTCCTGTGTGCCCTGGCCGGGAATCGAACCCGGGTCCTCCGCACGCTAGGCCGACGCTCTACTGCTGAGCCAACCGGCCAGGGCATTTTTTTTTTTTTTTTTGTATTTTTTCTGAAGCTGGAAAGGGGAGACAGTCAGACAGACTCCCGCATGCGCCGGACTGGGATCCACCCGGCACGCCCACCAGGGGCGACGCTCTGCCCACCAGGGGGCGATGCTCTGCCCCTCCCGGGTATCGCTCTGCCGTGACCAGAGCCACTCTAGCGCCTGGGGCAGAGGCCAAGGAGCCATCCCCAGCGCCCGGGCCATCTTTGCTCCAATGGAGCCTCAGCTGCAGGAGGGGAAGAGAGAGACAGAGAGGAAGGAGGGGGGAGGGTGGAGAAGCAAATGGGCGCTTCTCCTATGTGCCCTGGCCAGGAATCGAACCCGGGTCCCCCGCACGCTAGGCCGACGCTCTACTGCTGAGCCAACCGGCCAGGGCATTTTTTTTTTTTTTTTTGTATTTTTTCTGAAGCTGGAAAGGGGAGACAGTCAGACAGACTCCCGCATGCGCCGGACTGGGATCCACCCGGCACGCCCACCAGGGGCGACGCTCTGCCCACCAGGGGGCGATGCTCTGCCCCTCCCGGGTATCGCTCTGCCGTGACCAGAGCCACTCTAGCGCCTGGGGCAGAGGCCAAGGAGCCATCCCCAGCGCCCGGGCCATCTTTGCTCCAATGGAGCCTCAGCTGCAGGAGGGGAAGAGAGAGACAGAGAGGAAGGAGGGGGGAGGGTGGAGAAGCAAATGGGCGCTTCTCCTATGTGCCCTGGCCAGGAATCGAACCCGGGTCCCCCGCACGCCAGGCCGACGCTCTACCGCTGAGCCAACCGGCCAGGGCAATTTTGCCTTTTAAGGGGTGATATCACCCCTGTTAAGAATGTGGGCCTGACCTGTGGTGGCACAGTGGATAAAGCATTAACATGGAAACGCTGAGGTTGCCGGTTCAAAACCCTGGGCTTGCCTGGTCAAGGCACATATGGGAGTTGATGCTTCCTGCTCCTCCCCCCTTCTCTCTCTCTCTCTCTCTCTCTCTCTCTCTCTCTCTCTCTCTCTCTCCCCTCTCTATAATGAATAAATAAAATCTTTAAAAAAAAAAGAATGCGGGACATTCTTGTCTGAGCAAGCAGTCGCACTGTGGATAGAGTGTCCAACTGGGATGCAGAGGACCCAGGTTCAAAACCCCAAGGTCACTAGCTTGAGCATGTGCTCATCTGGCTTGAGCCTGGGCTCACCAGCTTAAGCACAGGGTCACTGGTTTGAGTGTGGAACAATAGGCATGACCCCATGGTTGCTGGCTTGAGCCCAAAGGTCACTGGCTTGAGCAAGGGGTCACTCAGTCTGCTGTAGCCCCCTGATCAAGACACATATGAGAAAGCAATCAATGAACAGTGAAGGTGCCTCAATGAAGAATTGATGCTTCTCATCTTTCTCCCTTCCTGTCTGTCTGTCCCTCTCTCTGTATCTCTCTCTGTCTTTGTCACACACACAAAAAAAGAGAATGTAGGACATTCTAGAGGGGTCTCATGGGACATAAATGGTCCACAACAAGAAAGGTCAGCATCTCAACTTCTCTCCTCCTATTTTATCCTTATTTTACCTAGGTTTGTGTCTTTGCCTCTGCCCCCCCCCCCATCTCTCTGTCTCTCTATCTGTTCTTCCCCTTCACTCTTTCTGCAAAGTAGCATTCTCACTATGCAGCCATATGTCAGAAGCATTGATCCTGCTCTGTTCAAGGAGCCAACCCAGGTGAAGGCTAGAACTCCTTTATCTCCATCCCAGATGCTCACGGAAGAAATTCTTCTAGTCGATGTTGGAAGATGTCACAGCAGCAAGCAGTAAGCTGAGAAGTGGAATGACATGCCCTCGAATCCAGAAACTGGCAAGATGATAAGAGATATCAAGAAGTACCTGGAACAACCTGGTTGTGTCCAACTGTGGCAACAGCTATGCACTTGGTATTCTGAGCTCTCGAGAGGTTGGGACATCCAGTAGGGACGCCCCACCTGTCTCAGCAGGGTCGGAGAGAGTTCTGTACATTCACTTCCCAGGAGCCTGATGAAGCCGAAGGAGGTGGGAGGCAGGCAGGCACACTTGTCTTCAGAACTGATTCAGCATAACAGCTCTACACAACCAGGCGAATGGTTGTGATTAAGAGTGAGTCCTTCCTTCCACCCAGGTCTCACAAGAGCCTTCACACTCACAGGCAGCCAAGTTTTCTCATAGAGAGTAAGTGATCAAATAACATTCAGAATGGTTTTATCAAGGGTTGAGTCATCTCCTGCATCTGCCTCTCTGCATGCACTGGGGTCCCCTCTCTCTCCCTGAGGACTACTTTTCTGTACCCCACCTTCACCATGGCTGCCTCCATACATGCTTCTCAAGCGATTTTCTGGCCCACAATGCCTATGTCCTCTGGGAAGATCCCTAAAACTCAGAGGTAAGCCCCCCACAGCTATTTCTGCCCCCGCAATCTTGCCACTGCCCAGAACTGATTGTCCCAATACTAGACGCCTGACCATGCTGAGCTGGCCAGTTTCTTCTGCAAATCTGAACTTAAGAGAAGAGGGATGTGGTGACTGGAGCATGTGGAGAAGAGTCCCATTGGTGGCAGCTCAGGAGAGCCGACCGCTCTGTGTCTGAGTCAGTCCCAGGTCCTCAAATTCCTGTGTTGATTGAAACTCTTATTCTTGCTACATCTTTGCTTAAGTGAGCCAGGGTCAGAGTCTGTCAGATTGTTCCAAAAGAATTCTGAAGCTAACTAAAGCTTTTCTCTATGTTTCTGTTCCAGACTCCCTGCAGAAAGAATCTGGTTTGACCTCACCTCTGGCTTTTCCTGGATCCGTGTTGACCCCAAGGTCAATCGGCTGTGTCCAGGAGTCAGGGCCACTTAGGAAGGTGGCTGTAGTGGTCCACTCTTGGGAACATCAGAGGTGGCTCAGTGCTGAGGAAGGAAGGCACCCTTCCAGGTGGGCTGGGAAAGCCCCTAATGAAGGTTCTCCTACAATGAGGTCAGGCAGGGGACGAGAAGAGGTGGTGGGCATAGATGAGGAGAGTAAGGAATCTGGTCTAACTGAGGCAATGGTCCTACGATGGAAAGCACTGGAGTTGAGCCTATAAAGTCTCTCTGAGGCAGGAGAAGACATTTCTAGAATTACATCTCCAGTCAGCTCCACAAATCTCCCCTGGGCGCCTTGGTGCCTGGTGGGCTGCAGAGCCGCAAGCTTTCGGGTGAAGGATAGCAGTGCTGACCAGTATACTTCCATAAGCACTAACTCACTGGTTATTCAGAGATCTGTCCAAAGCTGCGAGTCTAATTAGCTATAATATCCTCTTTGCAGCAAAACCTAATGTGAAAACACAGACACATGTGAGGAAAAGACATCTGGTTAACCAGCCTTGTGAATACAATGCTCCTTGCTTGGGTTCCAGCTTGCAGGTCCCTGAACTCAGCAGACTGAGTCGCAGCCACCTGGAGATGCCACTCTGAGGAGAGTGGGCTCGGGGTGTCCTGCCTGCCACCACCTCCCCCTACTGGGTGCCAGAGGATGTGAGCTGGCTGCTCCTTTTCATCTCCAACATCACGGTCAGAGATGGAGAGCGTTGTGGAGTTAGACCTGAAAGGGCCGTTAGGAAGCACCTGGTGGAACCCCTCATTTTATCACTTTAGTTATTTGTCTGTCTTGTGGTGAAATATAAATAAATGTAAAGTCTAAGGTTAAGTGTACAATTTAGTGGCATTAAATAAATCCACATTGTTGTGCAACCGTAACCACCATCCACCTCCAAGCCTTGCAGCCTCTCAAGCAGATACTCACACCCACTCAAGAATAACTCCCTGTACCCTCTCCCCCAGCCTGTTCCACCATTCTACTTTCCATCTCTACGAAGTTACCTATTCTAGGCCCCTCATATAAGAGAGGTCAGACAATATTTGTCCTTTCGCATCTGGCTTATTTTACCTTGTGTATTGTCTTCAGGGTTTGTCTATGTTGTACCATGTGTCAGAATTTCATTTCTTTTCAGGCTAAATAACATTCCACTAGATGAGTACACCACATTTTGTTTTCTATGCACCTGTGGATAGACATTTGGGTTGCTTCTACTTTTTGCAATTGTGAAGAATGCCACTATTCACATTGGTTTATGTGCTTATCATTTTTAATTTAATATTGTATTACACAGGTAACCTATGCTCAGTGTAGAAAGTTTGGAAAATGCAAGTAAATTCAAAAGCATCAAAACAAGCCTTAACCTTATAACTGAGAGACAACCCTATTAACATTCAGCATTTATCCTTCCAAGCATTCTCTCTCTCTCTCTTCTTCGGGTTCTTCCTTTCTCTTCCTAGATATCCACATAGACATATTTGTAAACACAATGGAAGTACACAGTACCTATTAATTTTAGAAACTCTTTAAACTTATATGTGTTATCATCGCCATTATTTCCACGTCTTTCTCTCCCACTCTATATAAATAGATAGGTAGGTAGGTAGATAAGCAGACCTATATCAATATAGATACTGCTATCTGATAGCAAAGATTGCATTCAACTTCACTCTATGGAGGTACCATTATCAGAAACACCATCTTATAATTTGCTAGCTTCCTAGTATTGTTGGTTATTTTCAATATTTGGCCATTATAAGCCATGCTGTGATGCATCCTTATAGCTGAGTCTTTATATATAAGTTTTTATTTATTCTCTTAGGATAAATTCCTTAGGAATCATATTCATTGAGCCCATACTGCCCAGTACTATACCTAACCCTGAAATTCCATGTCTCAAATGCTTGGTCTTGGTATCCTACCCATATATATATAGTCTACTGGAAAGTTCTGTCCGTTTCTATCACAACAAGTTTTGACACGTAAGCACATGTTTATTTGGCACATGTGTGCCTCTCTATTTTTATCACTTAATGTATACATACTGACGTAGCAAATTAACTAAAACAAAGTTGATTCGCGTTAGTCTTATGTGTGAGGCGATAGTGTACCCATGGTTACTGATAAAGTTCATTTACACCACTGTAATTTTTACGAATTTCAACAAGGAAGAAATGCTACAGAAGCATGTCTGTCGCATCCACCATATTCCCCGGACTTAGCACCCTCCGACTATCACTTGTTTTTTGTCCTTACAAAATTTTTTGAAGGGCAAAAAATTCAAAAATGAAGAAGATATCAAACAAGCACTGGTTCAATTTTTTGCATCAAAAGATAAAACATTTTTCAAAAATGGGATATACAAATTGCCCTCACGCTGGCAAGAAATCATTAATAATAATGGCAATTATATTATTTAATAAAGTTTATTGACGGTAAGAAAAATTTGTATTTTCTTTTATTCCAAAAACGGACAGAACTTTCCAGTAGACCTTATATATACCATATATATATATATATATACATACACATATACATGCACTATCCATATATATAATATATGTGCTCAAATACTTGAGAACATCCTCTTCTGATGACTGTGAATTCTGGGGCCCAAAGTTCAATGCGTGCTCAAACATCCATGGCCATAGATTGGCCATTAACCAGGTAGCTCTTAGCACTACCGGAAAGGGTACAAGGTATGTTTTCAGAGCCCCTCTCTGGTCTACCAGAAGCCAAAGACCTTCATTTCTTACTGATTAGAGACCAGCCCCCAATATTGACCTTCCTGAGCCAGGGTCACCCATGGCCATTTCAGCCACCCTCCTCCACTGAACATCCCAGTCCAGTGTGCCAGGGTTTATCAAGTCAACCAATTCACGCTGGGCTGAGGTGCTCACAGTGAACAGGGGTTAGTGCTTCAGCAGAGACGACATTGACTAATGACCTTGGATGGGGCAGTGTATAAGGATGAGATTCCAAAACAAAGTATTTGATACTAGAATTTCAGGGGTACTTATAATGCTGTGCAGTACATGTTCAATAAATAGTTGTTAAAAACCAGAGGGGAGGAAGGGGAGGAAGGAGGGAGGGAACCTGGAATCTAATACAGTATTCTCCCCCCCCCCCCACTGCACTCACCCTTGCTTCTAAGTTAGGGTGAAAGTCAGCTTTCCTAGAGAAGACAATGCCAAGGGGAGCAGAGAGAGAGAGTCAGCTCCCTGTTCATTAGGCCATGAGCTGGGAAGAGCAGGCTGACTTATGGGGCTCTGAGCCCCCATCATTTAAAGCAGCGTGATGAATTAGGGTGGTCATGCATCGCAGGCATAGTCCTAATGCAGTATGATGCTCCAACCTGGAGAACTTATGGAGATAAAATTGTGAATATATAAGTAAGTGGGAAAAATTGAGCTGAACGTGGGAGAGAATAGGGGGAAGTAGACTCTCAGGGTAAGCTGTGCACCTAGACGTCCCAGCCTTAGGCCTTTTTTTGACTTAAACAGATCCACAGTTGCCTGGCATCTTTGGGTCTGGACCACACAGATTCTAAACAACCTCTGTTCACAGTAGCAGCCTGGCATTGGCTAAATGCAGGGTCTGATTTAACCCAGACAGGCACGGATACAGCTCCTGAAAGCCACCATGATCACTGACTCTCTAGACTCTTCCATAGACTGTAAGCTACTCGAGAGCAGAGACCATTTCTTCTCAACCCTGTATCCCCAGCACTTGGCCACCATGAATGGGACACACTCTATGCTCCATCATTGTTTAATCAAAAAAATAATAAAATGAGTTATTCACGTTTTATTTATTTACCCAATAAATACATGTACAGGCCACATAGAAACTATCTATAACCCAAAACTGAAGGTTACAGTCCCACAGGAAGGTTCAATGAGCTATGCAAGTTCAGAGGATGTAGGAAAGGTTGCACAAAGGGGTCCACGGAACTTCAAGAAAACGGTGGCATTTGAATGGGGGATGTCTTCAAGGATGAAGTCCTTGGGAGAAGGTGAGGTTGGAGGACACCCTCCAGGTAGGTGTGGCATCCCCTTCAGTTAGAGTTTCTAAGTAGAATCCTAGAGAGAGAACTGGAAGAAAGGTAGCCTAGAGCCAGGGCATGCTCTGGGACACCTGTGCGGGTGTTGGCTTGGGGCATCCATATGTGTACCTGCACGTGTGTATGGTATGTTTGTGTGTGGGGCAGTGTGGTGTGTTTGTAAGGTTGTGTGTGTTGGGGGGACAAGGACAGGTATGGGGTGGTCATTATAAGAAGGTCAGCATGAGCTCAGTGATAGCCAGCCACCTGTAATTAGAGTCCAGCTGTGAGTCAGAAACTGCTAGAAGAGAAAGAAGAGAGAAAAGGAAAATTAATGATACAAATCACTTGTCTTATATGGATTTTTGTTTTGCTTGTTTGCACATCATTTAGTCATTAAGAGCTTTGAGAAGCAAAAGAAAACACAAGCACAAGATCAGACTCAAGTAAGTGCTTGATCAATACCCTTTGATGATGACAAGTGGCAGTGATGATAATGAGACTACTTCCCTCCACCTCCTGCTGCTCGGAGCACCCTGGGATCCTCCTACTTCAAGCTCTTCCTCTAAGAGTCAGTGGTGAGCTGGCCTCAGCTGTCCACCTTTTCAGGAGGTGGCTCATAGCAGGTACTTATTGAATGTTTCGACTTTGACTTGAATCGGTGGGGATGTTACTCCAGGAAGGCTAGATAAATCATACCTTCCCTTTACATTTGGTTCTTTTCCTCAAATATTCCATTGTGCAGAAGTTCCCAGCTGGATTCTTTTGCTAGAGCTTGTCAACAGAAGTTTGCTGCCACCAGGCCCGTATGCACAGGCATCCCCCAATCTGGGGTGCAGTAAAAGGAGAAACTTGATTCAGGTTCATTACTTTACAAACATTCTGGATGGAGACCAAAAGTGCTCTTGAGCACTGAGACAAAGGGAAAGTCTACTTTTATCAAGTTCCTACCCTGAACCCTGATTGGTCTGAATAGCACTGCCCTGATTGGTCAGAATTTCACATTCTTATTGGTCGTTATGGAGCTGCTCTAATTGGCCAGTAAAAATGCAAATGAGGATATAGCTATGCAGTTCTAATTAGACTGGGCAGGTCTCAGCCCATTGTTTATTTTGTTTTATTTTTTATTCGTTGATTTTAGAGAGAAAGAAAGGGAGAGAGAGAAAGAAACATTGATTTGTTGTCCCACTTATTTATGTATTTTTAGTATTGGTTGATTCTTGTATGTGCCCTGGCTGGGATCAACCCACAACCTTGATGTATCAGGACGATGCTCTATCCAACTGAGCTACTGGGCCAGGGCTTCAGCTCATCGTTTAAAGGACAATTCCAGGAACTCCTTTATTGGCAGCTTGGATTGTGGCTTTTTCCCCTGAAGTGCAGTGTGGTGAGAGGCCTCCACTGGCGAGGCCTACTAGACTCTGGTTAGAGTTTTGAGCCCAATTACCTACAAGGAGACATTCTTGCAGGTTATTTCTTCTTGGGGTCAACAGGTTGAATTTAACAAAGCACCACAGGCTAGACACAACAGAAAACTCTTGTCTCACAGTTCGGGAAGCTAGAAGTCTGAGATCAAGGTGTTGAAGGGTTGGTTTCTTCTCAGGGTCATGAGGGAGAATATGTACCTTGCCTTTCTGCAGTCTGGGGGCTGCTGGTAGTCTGGCATTCCTTAGCTTCTAGAAGCATCACCTTGACCTCTGCCATCATCTTCACATGGCATGTATCTCTGTCTCCAAATTATCCCTTTTTATAAGGACACTAGTCATATGGGATTAGGGTCCACTCTATTTCAGAAAACTTCATTCTCACTTAACTAATGATATCTGATACAACTTCATTCTCAAATAAGACCACATTCTGAGGCACTAGGCATTAATAGTTTGACAGATGAATTTTGGAAGATGCAATTCAACCCAACCCCAGGCATCCACACAATAAAGTTAAGATTCCTTATGTTAAGGTGACCAACTTTTTTACAATGAAAAGGAGGACAAGAATAAATTGAAGAAAACAATATCGTAAATAAAAGAAACATTTTATTCACTGCAATAATACACTGTAATATGATAAATGCATAATAAAAACATTTGTAATATTTTATATTGTAATTATGCTTACATGCCTATTAATTTTTAATAATAACTGTAAGAAAAAAAGTACTCATTTAGATACAAATACATCATATCATACACAATGGATCGACTCAGCATCGATCGAATACAGACATTTATAGATTAGTCTTCCAATATCAAAAAGGAGGACATGTAGGAGAACACTTTTCGAGGGAGGATAGAACTTACAAAAGAAAGACTGTCCTCCCTAAAAAAGGACAACTGGTCACCTTACTTATGTGGCATTCAAGGCCTTCTCTAATTGGCCCGGACCCATGATTCCAGCTGTGTCTCTCTTACTTTTTCCCTACATGCATATATCTGTTTCACAGGAAGGTAGGGCTTCTGAGATTAGGGAGAGAAAGAAAAGGATTCAGAGAGAGAGAAACATTTACAGAATGTTTACAAAATGCCATGCTCAATGACAGGAGTGTCCTATGATCCTTACAACGGGCATTTTGACACAGGTTCTGTGCCCACTTTACAGGTAAGGACACTGAATAAACTTGAATAAACTCTGCCTTGCTGTCTTTAACAACTGTCATGAATAATTTTCCCTTTATTAATATAGGATGGCATGTTATTCAGGTTTAATAAGGAAAGTAACTCTGATTCCTGCAACAACACAAAGGAACCTTGAGGGCATTACGCTCAGTGAAGTAAGCCAGCCACAAAGACAAATACTATCATATTCCACTCAGATTGAGGTGCTAGAATAATCAGATTCACAGAGACAGAAACTAGAATGGTGGTTGTCAAGGGCGGTCAGCAGGGGACAGGAAGTCACTTTTAGTGGGGGCGAAGTTTCTGTTTGGGATGAAGAGAAGGTTCTGGAAATGGATGGCGGTGATGGTTGCACAATGGTGTGAATGTACTTAATGCTGCTCAACTGTACACTTAAGAGTGGTTAAAATGAGAGATATTCTACCATGACAACTAAAAATAAATAAAGGGGAGCATGACCACAGGGTGTCACTTCAAGATTAGTCAGGGAGACTAATCAGAGTGCCTGCCCGGGAGGCTGTGTTGGAAGGACAACATGAGACAGGCTATTCAGAATGCTTGTCACATAGCAACAGCTTCAATAGATGTGGGTTAATATTATGAGCTTTTAAATCAACCAAGAGTGAATAATTCCTACTCTATTCCCTGGGCCATGGTGGGGGAATACAAAAATTGTCAGATCTGCCCGGTTCCTGCCTTCAGGAGTCTACAGCTAGACGACTTTACAACACCGTGCAGCTTGAGAGAGATATATACCTAATGCTATGGGAGTTCAAAGCCAGAGATTTAATCATCACAGAGTTGGAGAACAGGAAAAGCCTGAAGGCACATGGTGTCGGAGCTGGCCCTGTGGGGATGTGAAACAGAAAGCTGACCTTTCTCTGACCTTGCTTGATGACATCCTTCTCCATCTCCAATGAGATACCCAAGCCTTACAGGGTCAGGGTGACTCATAAAAAAAAACCCATCCCCATGCCTACCCCCCCAAAAAGCTAGGATTCATAATCTAGTGACCCTTGTCACTAAAGAGCACCTGGGAGGCTGACAGGCCTCACTGCCTGGATGTGGCCTCACTCCAGGGTCAAGGGCCAGCTGCATACAGGGGAGTGGGCTCTGGCCACGTGCAACTTTCCATGCCCCCATGGCTACCCTCCTCCGGGCCAGGGGGAAGCACCTCCAGGCCACTGGGGTGGCCTTTCCGATTGGGGACCGGTAAGCACCACAGAATGGAGATGACTCTGCTGGGGAACCAGCTGGCTGGGGGAGGGTGGGCAGTGTTTTTCATGGTCTTCCTCTGACCCTTTGTTCTCCCAGCACAAAGCTTTGGTGACAGAGAAGCCTTCCCCATCTTTAGGGGGAGTTCTGGTCATTAGAGCTCAGAGGGGAGGAGGCCCTTCTGCTCCTGTCAACCTCGCAGCTTTAATGCCATCGTGGTTCCTGTTGAACAACTAGATTTGGAAGCAGTCGGAGGAGTACACTTAAGGACTGGAAGTGGTCTGGAATGACAAGCATCCAGGTGTACCTGGAATGTTCGTAGTTTAAGTCAAAGGTGGGAAAACTATAGCCCACAGGCCGGTCCGGACCTGAGCCTGCTTTTATGTGGCTAGAAGGCTAAGAGTGGTTTTTATATTTTTAAAGAGTTGCAAAACAAAGACTATGCAACAGAGACATATGTGACCCACGTAGCCTAAAATATTGAACCTTTGACAGGATCAGCTTGCCAGCCACTGGTAAATGAATGCTGTCAATCATAAAATGTACAAAACTCACAAGAAAAGATGATGACAGGTAAATCTCTGGGGGCGAACACCTGTCTCCCATTGACAATTACACTACATTCCTGGGCTCACAGCCCCTCTCACCTGATGCCGCCCTGCCTGCTTATTATGGGATGTGGATGCATTTCCTAGACCAAAATGAACAGAGATTGTGCAACATGAAGGCCTATGATGGTTCATTTTTATATTAGCTTGGCTGGGCCACAGTGCCCAGATATTTGGTTAAACACATCTGAATACTGCTATGACAGTATATTTCAGATGAGATTAACATGGAAATTGTTAGACTTTGAGAAAAGCCAATTACCCTCCATAATCTGGGTATAGCTCATCCAACCAGTTGAAGCCTTAAGAGGAAAAAGAGTGACCTCCCCTGAGATGCCCATAGGACTTAAGCTGAAACGTCAGCTGCCCCTTGGGGCTCCGGCCTGCAGGCCCACCCTGCTGATTTTAGCCGCACCAGCCTCTACAAACCAATTCCTTACAACAAACAAGTATCTTTACCTCTCTCCCTTCTCCTGGCCTCTCCACGACACTGTGGGTCAGAACAGCTGGGTTCTTGGTCTGGCTTCTCCATTTTTGACTGTTTGTATCCATCTTATCTGGGCCTCAACTTTCTCACTGGAAATATGGAGATAGGCCAGCCTTGATCATCAGAGTGCAACTGGACATCAGTGAGGCCATGTCTGCAAACAGCATTTATAAACAGAAATGACACTTACATGACCGTGCACTTTTCTCGCATTGTGGTCTACCAGCAGGAGTTATGCTCTGGGTCATTTCTACCTGCTGCTTATTCTCTGTTCCTGGCAGGCCTGTGGTTTGCAGTCAAGGGCAGGGTGTATATGAGAATTACCTGGAGAGCTTCATCAACACGTGCCCCCAATCAAGATGCTCAAACATCCTGCAGGGAGGGCGCTGGGGAAGATGTGTTTTAAAAAGTCTCCCAAGCAGTTCCACCATGAACTGCTACCTCCCAAGTTAAGTCTCCACAAGCTCAGCTCCTCCAAGGAACCAAAGGCCCAGATATTTCCAACACCTCCAGCTAGTTCAAGGTCTACACCCAGCACGAGTTCATCGAACCTTCTGGAACGATCAGTGTCATTAGACACACAACATTTACTGAGGCGCACTGCACCCCAGGCCAACCCCTTTCCAAGCTCTGCCTCACTTAATCCTCACAGCAACCTTATGAGATAGGTCCTCTATTACCCCATTTTCCAGATAAGAAAGCCAAGGCTCAGAGAAGTAACTCAGGCCAACAGCCCACAAGTGTCAGGACTAGGATTTGAACCTCACTGTTTAGGAGAGGTGGAGGCACCAATTCTCAGAGAAAAATAACGAATGATCCACCAGACAGGGAACTCAGAAATGGTCCTTCTACTAGGCTTAGCCCGCACGGGGTCAGTGGTGTACGTGTAGGAGGGGCATGGGGAGGAATTAGAGCATCCATGCCTGGTGGGCAGCCCTTGACATCTGCTCAGACTCCCTGTTTTATAGTAAAGTCTCTGAGGTTGTCCCCAGGGTGACCCCGTCTCCTTTTCCTTGGCCCCTCCCCTCATCTTTTTCTCAGGGGAACAGGCTGGCCTGACCATTCAGTTTCGAGCCCACAGACCTGGTCCTCTCTGGTCTCAGTGTCCCATCTGCTCTGCATTTTTAAGAATCAGGAGGAGGAAGTCCTCATTTGATCTGAAAACATCTGGGCATCGAGGCTCTTGGGGGCATCTGCAAGCTTGGGGTGGGGGGCTGTAGCCTGCAATTTGGAGTTTAAAAAAGTCCGGATCTATGCCCTTCCTTCACATGCCACCATTCACCAGGAGACCGGCTCTGTGAATGCACTGGTTTCCACCGACTTCTCCTTTCCTCCGCCCCTGCTCCCTCCAGCTGTTCTTCCCAGTGTTTACTCTCATCATTACAAGACCCTGATTCCTTAAATGTTTGCTTGACATTTTTTGCAGAGCAAAGAAGAGAGCTCTACAGGCCTCTGCAAACAGCCACTTCCCAAGGCAAGGGAAGAATATTCCCAAAGAAATGCTCCATGCAGAGGCTCTGTGCCCCCAGTACCCCTGGTTGAGGCCGGGGCAGCTCTCTGTGTAGCCCACTAACCGACCAGTCGCACCACTTAAGAATTCACCAAATAAGTCACAACTAAGACTGACGTGACAAGAATATGAAAAATCTCTTGAAGGGAAACAAGTTGCCTGTGCAATGAAGAGCATGTCCTTGGCATCATCTGTGGGCAAAGCTGCTGCGACAGAGAGACAGAGGGCTAGAGGGTGGCCCCAAATGATCCATGATGAGAGCTTGAGCCTGCCTGCCTTTGTTTCTACAAGCGGTGGTTTCCAGGGAGATCAGGGTCCGCCCACACAGCTGGAGGACAGGAGCCCACCTCCAAGTGGTTCTGCAAGTAATGGGCCTCAGCTACTTATATCCGTAATAACTGTGAATCAAGGGTATAAAGTGATGCTTTAGCCAAGACACGCAAAGGGTAGCAGTGGACCCTTCTAGAGATGAGATGGCTCCTGTCCAGAGTCATGTCATGTCCTGTCACAGACCCTGCGCTGCCCCTCACCCTGGAAGAAGATTTCTCTGGTCAGTAAGTCTAGGACACAGTTGGCATGGCCAACCTCAGCCCTTCTGCACCCTCTCTCTATCAATCTCTCTTTCTCTGTCTCTCCCTTTCTGTGTCTCTCTCTCATATCTCTTTCTCTGTCTCTCTCTATCTCTACCTCTATTTCTGAATCTCCCTCCCTCCCTCTCTCCCTTCCACCCCATTCACCATCATCAACTCTGATTTCCCAGTAGAGAGCTTTACAGCCATAATAATACAGTCCATTTTCCGGAGCTTGGGGCAGTTTTACATATTATCTCATTCGTCTTCTCAGCATCTCTGTAAAGTGGAGATTTGACAGAAATAGTAAAAAAGAGGTGACATCTATAAAAGAATGTATGTGAGGTTCAGGGTCAGAGTGCGAAGGTGCTGGGGGTCCGCGGACTGAAGCCTCCAGAAGACCCCCTGAGCTGCGTGGACACACAGGGCTTTAGCCGCTGACCCCTTCAACGAGCCTAGCAATGGGTTATAAAAACAGATGGTGTGCCACAGAGCCAACCCAAAGGAGGGAATTGACTCTGCCTGGGGCTTCCTTTCTGATGTGACAATGTGACATTTCCGCTGAGCCTTGAGGGATGAGTAGGATTTTTCCAGGCCGACTGAAGGAAGAACAGGAAGGAGGGGAGCAGAGGGGCACCAGTGTACCAACTTGTCTGGGCTCCTGGAGCGGGACAGCCAGCGGCCAGGGAGAGCTGGAATATCAGTCCACGAGGAGAGAGGGTTGGGGGCTCGTAAAGCGGGGGTCGGGTGGGGACCAGGGGTGTGACTTGGAAAGTCTGTTCTGGTGATCCGGACAATGAAGTGACGTGGAGGAGGAAGAGGAGGAGGAGGGGACAGAGAGCTCATCAGGGAACTGCTGGGGTCCAGGGAGGAAGCTGTGAGGGCCTGGATTAGGGCAGGGTCGTGGGAATAAGGATGGGATTCCAGGGCCCGCCATGACTTTTCCAACTGGAGAGGGGCTGCGGTTTGTGCGCAACTCCGTGAGTGTTCTGAGAGGGTTAGGACATGGCCCTGCCCGTGAGGGGTTCTAACCTAACTGGGGAAACAAGGTCCATGACATCCAACCATTGAAGAGCAATTGCCTTAGAGCAGTGGTCCCCAACCCCCCGGGCCATGGATCGGTACCGGTCCATGGGCCATTTGGTACCGGTCCACAGAGAAAGAATAAATAACTTACATTATTTCCGTTTTATTTATATTTAAGTCTGAATGATGTTTTATTTTTAAAAAATGAGCCCTGGCTGGTTGGCTCAGCGGTAGAGCGTCGGCCTGGCATGCGGGGGACCCGGGTTCGATTCCCGGCCAGGGTACATAGGAGAAGCGCCCATTTGCTTCTCCACCCCCCTCCCCTCCTTCCTCTCTGTCTCTCTCTTCCCCTCCCGCAGCCAAGGCTCCATTGGAGCAAACATGGCCTGGGCGCTGGGGATGGCTCCTTGGCCTCTGCCCCAGGCGCTAGAGTGGCTCTGGTCGCGGCAGAGCGATGCCCCGGAGGGGCAGAGCATCGCCCCCCTGGTGGGCAGAGCGTCACCCCTGGTGGGCGTGCCGGGTGGATCCTGGTCGGGCACATGCGGGAGTCTGTCTGACTGTCTCTCCCAGTTTCCAGCTTCAGAAAAATGGAAAAAAAAAAAAAAAATGACCAGATTCCCTCTGTTACATCCATCTAAGACTCACTCTTGACGCTTGTCTCGGTCACGTGATACATTTATCCATCCCACCCTAAAGGCTGGCCGTGAAAATATTTTCTGACATTAAACTGGTCTGTGGCCCAAGAAAGGTTGGGGACCACTGCCTTAGAGAATGTAGCCCTAAATCCAACTGAAGTAAAATTTCAAAGCAAGGAGATATCAAGAAACCCAAGAAGTCACTATGAGAGAGGGAAGAGAGAAGTGAGGGGAAGGAAAGCATTTAGACAGCAAAGAGGAGGAAGGACACTTAGGGCAGGCCTGGAGTGGAAGCCAGTCTGATCCCCATCCTCTCCACACCGCACGTGTCCCCAGACAGCTCTCCTACCCCATCACCCTGTTCTCCATCACCCTATCTTGATTCACATGGTGATACTTTGACCAAAAAAAAAAAAAAAAAAAAAAAATTCATGAGTCATTATATTGCTCTCTCTTTCACCTGAAAAGTCTACTTTTTTTCGTGGAAATTAAATCAAAGGGTGGGGAAAGGGGGATCCGCATCCCTCAGGAGGATGAAATGTTTTTAAGCCACTGAAAACTTGAACTTCTGCCTGCCAGGTCCTTTTGGCGGGCAAACTCAGAGTCCAAGTTTATTTCTTATGCCTGAAACCTCTTGAGAGACACTGGCTGGTCCAGGGGATGGTAGAGAGCTTGAAACATGTTGGTTCTCAACAATTACTTTTTGAATGAATGAGTGAATGAATGAGAAACTAAACTTCCTTTACTTTCCCCTCCCCCAGCCATCACAGACAGCTCACCATATTCCTGTGTCTGAGTGAATGAACGACTCAACTTTGGTCAAACGTCACATTAAGTATCCTATTCACATTGTCTTTCATGCCCCCGACAACCCTAGAAGAATGTTCATCCACATCTGGCCTTGGAGGAAACAGGAAACAAAGTTCAGGGAGGTTATGATGAACCATCCTGCTGAGAATAACAATGCCAACCATTGCAAACTCTCACTGAGCACTGCCCACATGCCAGGCATTGTCTAAATGGCCTAACACATTATCCTGCTTAATCCCACAACAACCCTATGAGATACCACTTTGGAGATAAGAGAACCAAGAAAGAGTGAAGGAATGCTCCAAGGAAATGAATGAAGATGAATGGGCACTGAGACAGCAACGAAAACAGGAGGTCACTTCAATCCCTTCCTTGCAAAAGGGGGGGGGGGGGCAGGGGGCATGCCTGAAGCAGAGGTCAATGGCCACAGGTGGGTGTGGGCCCCAGACCCTCTGGATTCAGAATCATTGAGACTGCTCCTTGTGTCACCTCCTCCCACCACAGGCACAACAGCCCTTTAGATGATAAAGCGCCTCAGGAATGGCTTGCCCACGGCAAATAGGAGTCTGATTACTCCCACTGCAGGGAGTTGATGACTTGTGACAAAGACAAGCCCCACTCCCAGAAAGTTCTGTCCTTCTGCCCCTGCACAGGTAGAAAGGCTGGGGCCTCTTCTTCCCCCAGAAGCCAGAGTTGCCACCCAGCCCCCTCCAAGCTGCTCCTGTCCCATCCCACCACCCCCCTGCCTTGGCTGGATTGCACAGTGACCATCAGCAGTTTTCTTATGGGTCCTCACCTCACCACCAGGGAAGTGTAGAGAAGGTTGGGTGTCAGCAAAGCCTGGGCCTCTCATCCCTGCTCCATTGCCTGGATACTCTGACTAGTTGCTTTTTCTAAGGTTACATGACCCTGTCTCCCCCATTTATGGAGGTCAGCAGGAAGGGCTCAGGTGCGCAGGAAGAGAATCTAAGTTCAAATCTTGGCCTTTTCATTTATTACCTGTGTGACTTTGGCTGCATTTCTTAAGCACTCTGAGCGTCTGTTTTCCTATTTTAAAAAGTAGAAAAACATAACTAATGCAACAGGATCTCATATATAAATTTCTCGACACAATATTATTCAGCAAATGTTAGTTTCCTTCCTATGTATAAAATAGAAATAGTCCTGCCTGCCTCTCCCTAAGGGGTCAGGTGCCAGGGAGGTGGGGTATCAAATATGAAGATGTTCTGACTGTTACCTACATAGAGCACAGCTTCCCCTCCATCATTCTCACAGGGAAAGTGCAACACTCATTTCCGGGACCACTGAGCCACCTCCAGCCCCTAGCAAAGCTCAGGAGAGGGAGGGACCGGGCCCTGTGCCCTGGGGTTAGGGGGAGCAGGAGGCCCCAGGAAGACAGCGCAGAAGACAAGCTATCACAGCACAGTGATAGACCAGACCAGACAAGAGGGCAAAGCCTTTCCGAAGGCCAACACTGCTCCCAGAGGTGGGCAGAGGCAGAGCATTCCCACCAGCCTGGGGTAGGATGCAGGGCCAGCCTGGCACTGCACAGAGGCTCTTGGCAGGTGTCCTGACAGGTGGGAGGCCATTGTGGAGCACCTGGGGAAGCTGGGGTCCAGGGGCAGGTCGGTGGGGGGCTGGGGAAACCTACAGCAGGGCCCATGTGGTCATACAAGATGGTGGATGGATGAGTGGGTGAGAGGTGAATGGGTGGGTGGGAGGGAGGTTGGTGACCAAACACAGAGCAGGAACCAGAAAGCCAGAGGTTGCGAGGCCATAGGAGGAGCAAGGTCACAGAACTGCAAGTTTCCTGATCCTCTTCCCGACAGCCAGCACCATGACCTTAGGCAAAGGCACCCACCCGTCCCTCCTCAGTGCCATCTCCTCATTAGAAAGCCTGAGAAGACAGCAATTATCTGCTTCAGTTTGAGAAAGTCTTTAAATAATTAACATTTATGGGACAGCTTTGAAGTCCTCAGATAGGCGCTGCTGTGAAAGTATTATTATTATTTTGAAATAAAAGATGTCTGCAGTCACTGGCTGTTGCTAACGGGGCTGTTATCTCATCCTTGCGGGTAGCTGTTTGCAGGCTGATTAATTAGAACTCCATTTTTCAGAGTTTTTAATTTAGATGTTAATAAATTCAATAATTGTATCCATTTATTGTACCAGATAAGATCCTTCGGGAGTAACTTCTCATTCACGATAGTGACCTGGGCAAGAAGGCTCATACTGTTATGAATGCCTTTGATATGAAATGATGAAAATCACACTCAGAATTCGGTACCCTGGCAGGCCTCCAAATTCCCAGACCCACTACCCAGCCCAAAGACCATGATGAAGTTCAATTCAGATTCCTACAAGAACTGTTATGCTTCCCAGTCTGGTTCTCCATTTAACTTCTCGGCCCAACCATATTGACTTTTTCATTTAATTGACTTTGCCTCCATCTTTACCCAAAGTGAAAAAGATAGAGAAGCAGAGAGGATGTGACATCAGTCGAGTCCCTCTGCCTTTCCCGTCTGATGCAGCCCCACCCCTCAGCCAGCAGGGGACACGGGTACCTGCAAGTCCATCGGGGAGAGCGATGTCCCACTCCCATAAGACAGTGGGTCACCCTTTCTTGGGATGGAGGTGGCCGGCGGTGGGGTCTCAGAGCAAGGGGCAGTCCAAGACGTGGGGGAGGAGAGGGCTCCTGCCTGTCTGGGCTGGTGGCTCCCAGCCCTGCTGGAAACTCTAGCCAGCAGCAGCCTCTCTGGGGCTAGCTTGGTCTTGGGACCACACTGGGGACATGCCATGGGGTATAATCTTTCTCAAAAAGGCCAACTCAATGCCTATCTAGGTTCCTAGGCCCCTTTGGAAAGGACCCCAGCCCTCCACTGGCATCACTGTCCAGCTCACACACACTGCAGGGAGTCCCAGTTTGCTCCTTGCAAGCCCCATCACCCTGCCCGCCCCTCTTCTCTGCCTGCCTGCTCGGGCTCCCCCCCACCCGCTCTCACCCACCTGCAGGCTCTTCTCCGTCAAAGCTTTGATTCACTTTTCAAGTCAACCATAATCACCAATTAGCTGATCAGAAAGATTCCCCCATCAGTTTTCAGTTACCTGCGCTGAGATGGGAGGCAGCGCCCAGATGAGACGGGGCCAGGAGTCACCGCCAAACCACAGACATTGCTTATCTGGAAGACGCTTAGGCTGGTTTTGTGAGTTACACTCCCAATTACGCCATCGTTGGGCTACTATCCAGATGAACCTCACTCTGTGAGTGGACATTTGTCCACATGTGGTATGTGGACAAATAGGGCTGAAGTAACACACCAAATCCTTGACAAAGTGACCAAGTCAGAGGCAGGTCCTGGAGTCAGCTCTGCCCAGTGATGCTTTCTTTCAGGCCTGGTTTTACTGGGGACGTACAAACGGTCCCAAGGGGTTGAGGGTGAGCGAAATGGAAAGAATTTCCTTCGAGAGGGAGCCACAGCATCAGACCATGAGCTGACAAGCTGGGGGAGAAGATAAACCCCCTTGGATTCCCGCCCAGAGAGAGCAGCGAGCGTGTTTGGAACAGACAGCGCCACACCTCAATCTGCGCGTGCAGAGCCCACTTCCCAAGTCTGGGTGAGCCTACAACACCTGTGCCCCGTGGCCACCCCCAATAAAACATCCAGGAGATAGTGGGGACCAGTGCTCACTGAACTCAATCAGTTTGGCTCAGCAGCCCCCCCCCCCCCCCAGGCACCACGAGCCAGCCCCATCTTCCTCCCCTGTGTCCTGGATGTGGCTGGAACAGCCACCCAGGAAACAAGTGAAGGAGCCATTTCTGTGACATCATCTTGCTCAGGTAAGTACTTTGTTCATGCAAGAACCTTACCTGCCCAGGCGGTGGAAGCCTGGAGACCCTGCAGACTGACAGGGACATGAGAGAGCCTGTCCCAGGCTTGACCTCAAGGGGTCCTGCTCTCTGATCTGGACATAGAAGGACTTGTTCACGGTCCTGGAAAATAAATGCTTCATGCACAACCCTTTAGAAGTGCTAAAACCAAATAGCTTTCAAGGGACAAGAAGAATAGGTCTGAAGAGAACAGAGTCAGACCCCCAGAGCGCCTCATCCTCAGTTGGAACCTGTGGGCAGGACGCTCCCTTGTTCCTCAAGATGCAAATTGGGACTCACTAAGATGGCACAGCCTCTGCAATTCGTGGTTGTGACAAAATCTCTGTGATCTCAGCAGCTCTACCAGCATTCTTCCTGTTCCCATCAGGTGCAGCCCACAGGGCCACAGGCCATGTTGGGGGCAGAAGGAATGCAGACGTGTTCATTTTATATGTAAGGAAACTGCAGCCCCCATGAGAGACTCACAGGCACTGTGGCTCATCAGAGAAGCTAATGGCCCCTGCTCACTCCTAATGAGTTGTGTGATCTTGGACAAGGTGCATAGCCACTCTGAAATTCGTTCCTTCATCTGGAAAATGGAGTTAATGATGTTGGCTGCACAGGGCTGTGACCAGCACCAGACACAGTGAGACCTGTAGTGGTGGCGCTAGCGAGACCTGGAAGTCTCCGTAACCATCTCTCTTCTTAACCCTCCCCGCACTCGGCCCCGGGGGCCCTGGGGGAAGCCAGAGGCTGACCACTGTCACAGCATAGACACTCTTCTCTTTCCCCAACACGACTGCCAGCTGGGGAGGGAGGACGAGGGTGGGCAGGGGATCCTACCATGAGTCCCCACACTCAAAGCATCAGCCAGAGTCTGGGTGGTTCTTGGAGGAACCAGAGAGGCACGACTCCCTCTGTCTCACTTGCATGTAGCCATCTTTCTTTTTGGCCCCACAGAGTCACCGAGACTCAGGGCCTAGCTCCTGCTGTGGGATCTGCATTTATTTCTCCTTCTAAACCACACACTCTGGGCTTGTCCTCATGGAGGCTGCTGTCCCCACTTCAGCTGCAGCCACCTGTGGGAGCACTTCTTGCCTTCAGGAACCAAGGACACCAGCCCCACCTATCTCTCACCCACCTTCCCCGGGACTACCTGGACGGGAGGACCCACTCATGTCCCAGTATGTAGCCCAATGTCTGCAGTCAGTGATTACCTAAATGAGAATAGCGCCATGGACCATCCCAGAAAAGTGTCCTCAGGGGAGTCATCATTCACAGAGATGAGCTCTTCTGCCCCAAAGTTCCTGGGTCCCTGGCACAGGTGAGTGTCCCTGGATGTCCTGAATACTGTGCGCTGGCCAAACACCAGCAACCAGCTTTCATGGTCCTTCTGATCCCTGTGAGTCTCACATTTGAATCAGAAATGTCTCTAGCAGAGGAAGCTTCCAACACCAACAAAGATAGTCAGAATCCATGGACAGCCCTGGGGTGGCGGCCAGGATTCTTGCTTTAGGACCTCTATGGGACCTAAGCAAGAAGCATCATGCCTCCAGATGCTCTAAAGCAGTGTTTCCCAACCTTTTTTGTGCCATGCCCACCTTAACCTTTCTAAAATTTTTATGCCCCCCCCCCATGTAACATACATAATTTTTAACATTAAAAAATTGATTTGTTCACTTAATAAACATAAATGATAGGTTCTAGGAAGAAATCACTATGAAATTGTTAACAAAACACAGTAAGTAAAATTTCAAAACCTATAATGAAAAACAGAAATTTAAATTCCAAATAATTTTAATACAGATTTTTCTATATTAATTTATTATTTTAATTTAGTGTGATCCTTGTGCTTGATGCTTGCTGCACAGAGATTTTATATTAGGTTCCAATTTGGTTAGCTTTAGTCTCAAGTCTCCACGTTGTGTTATATCCAGCCGATTTCCTTTTTTTACCAGTAAATCATTTACAGCACTAAATCCACATTCAGCTAAAAATGAAGATGGAAACGGTAGCAATAGTTTTCTTGCACATTTGGTTGAATTTGGGTATTTGATTTCTGTTTCCTCACAAAGCCATGCCATTGCTCCTTTGATATTAAATAAAGCTTTAACCGACTCATCATTTTGCAATTCTGCGAGTTCTTCTTGATACTGCATATTTGATATATCAGACAAATCCACTAACATTGGCTGCATCATCCATGTTGGGAAATCAATTTGTTTTAAATCAGAAAATCTTTCTTTTAAATCAGCCGATAGAATATTCAAATGATTGACAATAACAAGTAAAGCGGTATCAGTTACTTCACATTTTTGGAGCCAATGAAACTGTTTAAAGTTTTTGTTGTTAATATGTTTCTGACATAACTCAATATTGGTAATGAAACCAAATATCTTTGCTTTTGCATCGACAAGAGTTTTATTTGTTCCTTGAAGTTGCTTATTTAATATATTTAGTTTTTCAAAGATATCGGCTAAATAACTCACAAATGCTTTACCATCTATTGTTAACAGATACTTCATTTCAGGTTTGTCGCTTAAAAAATCACTAAGAGTATCAAACAGTTCCATAAATCTTTTCAAACAGTTTCCTTTAGATAGCCATCTGACTTCAGTATGAAGTAAAAGTCTCACATGGTCTTCATTTTGTTCTTCATAAAATAGCTTGAAAAGACGCTCACATTTGGCACTAGCTTTAATAGCATTAACACACTTTATTACTGTATGTAATACTTCATTCAGAACAGGCGAGATGTTTTTAGCTACCAAGTTTTCCCTATGAATAACACAATGCACAAGAATTATTTCTGGATTCGCATCTTTCATCAATTTTAAGCAGCCATTTTTCTTGCCCATCATATTGGGAGCACCATCTGCAGCACAAGATGTTATATTTTTCATTGGTATATCATTGACATCTAAGTAGTTTTTTAGCTTATTATATATATCTTTGGAGGTAGTGGTGCTTTCTAATCTTTTACAGAACAACATTTCTTCAGCAAAATGTCCTTTATCAATATATCTTACGTAAGTTATCAATACTGCCTCACTGTCTCTCAAAGTTGATTCATCCATTTGCAAGGAGAATTTTCTTGTTTTCAGCTTTTCAATAAGTTGTTTTTCAATATCCTCACTCATTTCGTCTATTCTTCTGCTAACAGTATTGTCACTGAGTGGCATAGCTTTTACATCTTTGTCATCTTTTTCAAGAACCGTTTTAAGAAATGCTGATATTGACGGTTTTATTAAATTCTCTCCTATAGTGTGATTTTCTCCAGTTTTAGCGATGAATAAAGAAATTTGATAACTAGCCTCAAGAACACGATTATTAGTTGAAGTATGAGCAGTAAATAGAGACTTTAATGTTGTTCTTTTTTCAAAATTTTTCTTTAAAGTTTTAAAGTAACTCAAATCTGAATTAATATGAGCACTATGTTTCGCCTTCAAATGCGCCTCAAGACGACCTCGTTTCATTGATTCGTTGGTCAAGCATTGCTGGCATAAAAGACAAAAAGGAATCCACTCATCGTGAACAGCAGGTATGAACCCAAATTTTAAATATTCCTCCGAATATTAACGAGTTTTTTTCTTGCTTGCACCACTCATTTTACTATGGGCTATAAGAAATAAAAATGAGATCAATTAAAAACTAATATTAAAATATGTGTTAAAATATATTCAATGTGACATAGAGTAAACGTATACTAAAAATTCATATTTATTTAAATGTATATAACACATTTACTACACTACCACCGCAAATCAAAAGGTATCTATATTTTTTCCACTTGACAAAATTTTCTGGAAAGTTATGCTTCTAAAATTAAAATTGTCGTGCATGCACTATTATAGCCCCAATAATATTTATAAAATATTAGTGCTTTCTAGCCCCGATGCAAGAAGTACTTAATAAAGAGTTTAATATTGATAAAAATAAAATCAAATACTTACCAATTATATCTATACAATATATATATGTATATTTATTAAATCAACGAGCTTTTACAACAGTTTTGACTGACACTTATTTCAAATTAACACCAACTGAATGATGTGAAACACTACAGAAGTTGCGATGGGCCAATTAGGTGAGAATAACTGCGTTGTTTAGTGAGTTTTTAAAACGTCCGGGGTTCCCCGCGGCAGACGGCACGCTCTGCGGTGAACCCAGGACGAAGTTTACTTGACGATGCCAATCACCCAGTTGATATTTTGGTCCCGTCATACGAAATTATACTTAATAATTATTTACCGCAATTATTTAAGAATTGCATTTTTTGTTAAATTTGGCACCGATATCTAGCATTGCATTTAAATGGCCCGGGGCGAAAGAGTTAAAGTCGTGTCGAGTCCATTTTCAAATTGCCCCCCTTAACTATCAAATTGCCCCCCTGTGGGGCGTGGGCCCCATGTTGGGAAACACCACCTAAAGCTTGATATGTAGACATGATCTCCCTCACAAGGGCGTCGTAAGGTGTATCTTTAAAGCACTTTGCAAAGTGCCATGTAAAGAACTCTTCGTGTAAATGATTGTCTTGTATATATATAAAATGCTATAGATGGTGGCCCTCAAAAAATGATCACCAAGGCCTGGCCTGTGGTGGCACAGTGGATAAAGCATTGACCTGCAACTCTGAGGTCGCTGGTTCGAAACCCTGGGCTTGCCTGGTCAAGGCACATATGGGAGTTGATGCTTCCTGCTCCTACCCCTTCTATCTTTCTCTCCTCTCTAAAATGAATAAATAAAAATCTAAAAAATAATAATAAAATTTTAAAAAATAAAATAAATGATCACCAAGGGCAGAGACACCCAGATTCATGTCAGGAAAGCAGGTCTCTGGGAGTGACGTACCCGTAGGACCCTGAGAATTAAATGTCAGCAAAGACACTGTCCCTGACTTCACTTCCTGTCTGCCACATGCAGATAGCAGGAGATGTGTGTGTGCATGTATAATTTAAAAGCCAACCGTAGTAACAGCCACTTAAGATATTAAAGCAGCCCTAAGGTATGAAACTTACAAGGACACCGATTCTATGGAGGATTGCCTTCAATTTCCGGAAAAATATGAGACGATCAAACATAACCATTACTTTGTGATCTTATTTGTGGTTTACTCATTCTTTACTTGATGAGCATCATGGGGCCTTTTAAAGGGGGTCCCCCTTTAAAGGGCCCCATGATGCTCATCAAGTTATTTGTTCCCCCAATAACATGGTGTTTAGCATTAGGTAGATGTCATTTTCAAGAGCAGCTCAAGGCCAAACTATGCCCCGCCCCATGAATTCCCCTGCATCGATAACACAGATGAGAAATCTGAGGCTTGGAGAGGCTCAGTCACTTGGCCAGGGTAATGTGGCTAGGAAATGGAGATTCAAAATGTGTCTGAGTCAGAGCTCGAGTTTTCAGTCAATATACATCCTGACGTTTTGCTGGAATTTTGTCTCAACGTCCTCTGCTGCTTCTAATACTTTATTTTTACCTGGCTTGAGAAAAAGAAACTTCTGCCCAAAGAGAGAGAGACACCTCCTATCCATTGAAATGCTCACTGATTTCCTGGGCCAGAGTGCAAGTTTCCTGACGTCGGTTTCTATGCCAAGGGGAATCAGAACTCCATGTGCTAAACTTCCATCTGGCTTGAGGATTAAAGGTTTGGTGGCAACCTCTCCCTACAAGTCATGCGACCCTGAGACTCTGCTCTAACATGTTTGGTTTGGCTGAGAAGACTTTGCTGAAACTCAATTAGACTGGTCCCTTGGATTATGTCCAGAAGAATCCCTCACTAGGCTACAGTGCTGGGGTTGTCCCTCTGGGCTCAATCATTACCCTGTCCCCCCAAGAACAGCCTTCCCTCATTCTTGCTGGGCATGCGGAAACATCCCAGCTTATTCTTCCATACCTCATAGTTACTGAGTGGGGTCCCAACTGGCTCCCCTACTTCAATTCCTTTAAAGTTCTCTACATACTCCAAAAAGAGCTGCCATAGTTGTGAACACCAAGCACTGCCCATACTGACCCTTCTTATCATCAGCGCCCCCTAAACTCACCCTCCTACTTGCTTCATGCCTGGGCTCTGCTTAGTCCATCTGTCTTCATGGTGAGCTAGTTCTTGGACCATCTGTTCTGCTCAGACCCTGGCCCCCTCAGACACTGATTCCCATGTCTGCTCCTTGGCTCAGGGTCCCCCTAGGAGCTGTGCAGCCCTCCATGTGGCCCAGGAAAAGGGGGGTGGGGAGAAGGGGAAACAGACAATGGAATCCCATCACAGAGAGAGTGAGAGGGAACACCCATGATGCATAGACGCTTTGCAATTATCACTTAATCCTCACAACTACTCGTAATTTATTTGTCTTCTACTTTATTCCACAAATGGGTTAAGAAATCTTATGAGACTATTCATAAAAGACCAACTAGTATAAATGAAAAGCAGAAACAGAAGAAGAAAGAGAACTACCAGGGCACACAAACCAAGATTAAAAGGCGAAGTGTGCTATCCAGAGTCTTGATCTCTAAGACCTCCTGCCCTCAGTCAACGAGAGAAGGAGACCCTGAGCAGTAATTTTCAGTTGACCATGAGGAAACAGACCAGAAGGTTGAGTGACTGGTCCATAGTCACATGGCCAGAGGTGGGGATAAGATTAAATCCAGGCCTAAACAGAAGATGCTTGCTATAACTACAGATTAACAAGGGGGTTTCCCATCATTCCCTTCTAGGGCCAGCACTTCTTCCTGAACAAGCAGGGTCCATCAGCCACCTGTGGCCCTTCCTCCAGATACAGTGGTATCCCTGGGCTTCTGTGGGCTTGTCCCTTCAGGCCGTGGCAATGAGGGATATGGGCTCCCACCACTGCTCTGTCCTGGTAAGCAGCAGAACTAGCATCCCACAGGACAAGGCAAAGAGGCCAGGGAGCTGAGGAGGCAGCCTGCAGGATGACCATCCTTCTGTGGGGCCACCTGCTTCCCTGCTTCCACCAGAGGCCCCAGACAACTAATGGTTTTGTCATTTGGGGAGATGACATTAGCCTCATCATTACCATTTTACTAAATAAGTTGTTTTAAATTAGTTACATTGCACTCTGGAAAGAATTAGCTCTGGTTGACTTTTCCATTCCTGCTGGTTAGCGCATTCTCAGAATTCATCAGTCCTAGAGATAAACTTGAGTGTGTGTGTGCGCACGCGCTTGCGCGTCCACACTGGATATAGACAAACCCACTGACGCAGACTTTGGTCAGAGCCAGGAGCCCAAGTCCATGGGGAAATGGAGTCTGTGGCTGGGCAGCATGCTCGGGTCCACCAGTGACTGCTCGTAGGGCCACAGCCCTTGACTCCAGTCATGAACTTGAGCCCCCTCTGCCTCTGAGAGTGACATCAAGCTACATCACTGGTTAGCTCTGTCCTTCACCTCTCCCTTTGGTCCTGTCAGAAAATCTGTGAATTAACATGTCAACCGCTTTCCTCTCAATTTAAGAGTCTCAAAGAACAGACAGATGGAACCCTGAGGGAAGGGGACAGGGACACATACTTTTTGGCCCTGGACCCTGTGCTGTGGAACAGGCCAGGGAGGACCATTCCAGGAACACAAGTGTTATAGAGTAGACACGTATGGACAGTCACACACTTCAGTTCCACCGTGGCCTCTACAATGGGCTTAATGATTGTGTCCCCCAATATTTATGTGCTGAAAGCTAACCCCTAATGTGATGGTGTTTGGATGTGGGGCATCAGGAGATAATTAGGCATGAGGGTGAAGCCCTCTTGAATGGGATTAGTGCCCTTATAAACTGGATCCCGGAGAGATCTTAGTCTTTCAACCATGTGAGGACACAATGAGAAGATGACAGTTTGCAACCAAGAAGAGAGCCCTCCCCAGAACCTGACCATGGTGGCACCCTGCTCTCCGGCTTCCCAGTCTCCAGAACTGAGAGACACAGATGTCTGTTGTTTATAAGCCACTCGGTCCGTGACACTTTGGGATAGCAGCCCGAGCTAAGACAGCCAGCCACCTGCCCTTAACCTCCCTAAGCCTCAATTTCCTCAGCGGCCAGTAGAACCATAGTCCTATTGGGTAGGGCTGTTGAGAGGGCTATTGTGTGCAGTGTTTATAGCTCGATTTTAATAGAGTACTTACCATGCGCTGAGTACATGGACTATTTCATTTAACCCTGACCACAAGGGTTGTAGTCAGGCTTAAATGTGGTAGCTAAGGGGTACAATAATTATTCCCATTTTCAGGAGAGAAAATTTAGGGACAGAAAGGTAACCAATGAACAGATGGCTCGAGGTCACATGGCCAGTGAGTGACAGGTGGGTCCTGCAGTTAGGTGGCCGCCGCCACAATTCAGCTCTAAGCCCCAGTGCCTGATTGATTAAATGAGATGGTGCATAAAACAGTTCATAAACATTCTGGCATCTAGAAAAACTCAACTACTGTTAGTTGTTATTCTGTTAATTTTGCACCTTAGTGGGATAGAGAGGAAAGACCAAAAGTTCCATTGGAAGGGGCCCCACTACCCTAGGTTCCTAGCTTCCCACTGTAGCCCAAGACCTTCCTGCTGAAAGGTATCCATTGCAGAAGCTCCTCCCTCCACAGATGCTGTAATAATTTTCCCAAACACAGAACGGTGGGTTCAGAGAGCTGAAAGGGAACCAAGTGGCAATCTAGCCTAACTCTCACATTGCAGATGAGGAAACTGAGGCCTGGAAAAGTCACTGGGGGGGGGGGGCAATGGCAGTAGGGCATCGAGCCTGCAGGGAGCCTGGATCCCCTGACTGTTCCTCTCCAGCAGGTTTGATGTCCTACACTCTTTATTTGCATGCAGCTTTCCATAAATTTGCATATTGGGTTCCAGAGACTCAGCAGGTAAACAAAATGAAAGAATTTGTGGACACTGGATTCAAACTTAACAATCGACCCGACACACTTGACATGCACAGCAGAGCCCCAGGCTGTGAGGAAGGGGAGAAGAGGCTGGTGAGGACAGGCACGGTGCAGGGCACAGCCACTCTGCCCTGAGAGGCATCACCCTCAGGTGGAAGCTGCTACAAAGAGCCACCGAAGAAGCCCCTCCACAACAGCCCTCAGGACTGTCTAGGACACAGGGGCTCCCAGTGCAGCTTTTGTGGGCACTGGGGCCCCCCAAGATCACTGGATAGTTAATGACACAGCCAATCTTCCAACTCCCAGCCCCACAATGCCAGCCACCTTCACAGCAGAGCGGCCTTGTGACCCCTGCTGAAGTGTCTTTGCTTCCTTCCCTGGCCAGGGAGGGGGGAGGTCTCAGGATTGCCACTAAGCCTCCCTTGTAGGTTCAGAGCTGTCCCTTTAAGGTATTATCACCTTGGAAAACCCAGAGGTCACAAACAGATGAGCCCAAGAACAGGCAAGTGCTGGAGCTGTATGGACACTCAGGAGGCTCCCCCAGGGGCACAACTCTGGGGTAGCCAGCCCTAATACTGGGATGACCCCACTCTGAATCTGTTAGCTGTGTCTAGTTATCACTAATTATCATCTGGCTCCATATTAGGCTCTACCAACAGGGGGCGCTGGCAACAGTTCAATCCACTTTACAATTACTCCTGCAATACTAGAACCCACCTCCTCCTGGCTGTAGCTTCCTGCTCTGTAGTCTGAAAGGGGTCCAGTGCAGAAGCTGCTCCTTCTATAAAAAGTAATAATTTTCCCAAACACAGGATATTAGGTGAGGAGGGCTCCCTGGCACTCAGGATCTAGGTAAGATTGAAGGAAATTCCTATTTCACTTTCTACTTTCTTCCACGTAGCCTTGCCTGAACCCCAAGATGCAGCGAGGGCCCTCTGAATTCCTATGCCCGTCTCCACTGCTGTCCCATTGCCTCAGATTGAGGCCACATGTCCTTACACCTGTCCTCTCCTCAGACTACAGTGACACACCACCCAACAGCAGGGATCATATCATATCATATCATAATCATATATCATATTGTGATCAACTGTGTCTATAGTCCTCTGCCTATCACATACTTCCTTGCATATAGTAGGTGTTCAATAGTGCTTCATGACCCAAATAAACTTTTGATAATCCAGAGATTCCAACACCATACGAAAGCCTCTTGGTTTAATGTGTAAAACCTGGTAAAAGTAAAAAAAATAAAAATTAAAAAAAAAATCCATCGGGCAGTAAGAACAAAACAAAACAGAAAACAAGAGAAAGAGAGAACCTAGAGCCACTGCTTTAATCACCACAATGCCAAACGGGACTCAGTGACGAAAACGTACCAGTCCCCAGTGAGTCTCTCTGCTCGTAATGGCAGGCTATAATTATGTTTGCATCCTGTCTGTGTGTTTTTATTTACATATCCGTGTTGGTGTTTGCACAGGAGGCAGGGTTCCTGAGGAAGCCTTTCCTCTCTGAGCCCAGAGACAGCTGTGTGTCTCCTGGAAGGGTGGCTGAGGTCCCCAGAAGCTAAGCTCCTCTTGGTGACAGCCAGCCTCCAAGACCAGGAGAGTGTCCTTCCTGTTCCCAATCTCTCCATCTCTCCCTCCTTCCCCTCCTCCTACCCCCTGCATCAACCCCTCGCTTCCTCTCTCATTTCTGGGAGAGCAGTCTATTAGAGTCTCTTGTGTAATAGATAAGACCCCTTTAGAGCTGTTTGTGTTCCTCCTGTGTAATTAGAAAGTGCACTGTTGTGTGATTCAGAAATTAATTAGTAGTAAATGTTTCAAGAATGCAGGTGGAAGTGGAGGCCTACTGTGCTCCATTGGCCATGCATCTGGACTGCTTCTCAGCTCCAGGGGAACATGTCTGGGTTCACCCCATGACCTGGTGTCCATAAAAGGCCACCTGTGACCCTGGGGGGCGGCCCTCTCTTCTTCACCCTAGGGCAGTGGTTCTCAAAGTGTGTGCCAGGGCACACTGGTGCACCCTAGAAGATTTCCAGGTGTGCCCTATGGTATTCCATAGAAATATGTGCCTGTTGGGGACCAAAAAACCAACAGGGTTTTTGGAGTTTAGATTTTGGGGGACAGAGGTGTAGGAAATTGGCTGTAAGCTGACAGTCCGCCCAACTCCCCACCTCACTTGCCTGATTAGGTTGCAAAAGGCTGTTAAGCTGTGGTGCTGAATTGTTTACACTACGCCCCATCTTCCCCAGAAAGACTGGAGGCAAGTTTCTTCTATCCTTTGTTTGGTGTCAAGTTAAGATGATATGTATGGTGTGGGTTTTCTGTACTTGGTAAAATTCTTGGGTTGCCTTGGAAACATGATCAAAGATCTCATTGGTTTGCTAATGGCCCACTTTGCCCTATAAATAAAACAAGATGCGGTGTTGGGGCGTGCTTTGTTCTTGCCAGCAGCAATTACAGGGCCCTCCTGACCCCATATTTTCTTAATTCCACGTATTTTCTTAATTCCACACCGTTACCACTCAGGACCTGGAATTACTAGCTGTGCTGGTTCGCAGCATGTACCCAGATATAAAAATAAATATAGTTACTCTATTATACCATTTCATTATGGAAATACCACTCTTTTTGTTAATACATCATTATTATATTTATTATTAACACATCATTATATTATTTCTAGATAAATATACCCAAATAAAATGGATAGATTTCTCAAAAAGAAGCGTGATATTGAAGAATTTGATTCTGGAAGTGAGCAAAAGTTACATGTAAATAAAATAGGACTTGAAGGCTGATGGGCAGAATTTAATTTATAGCATTTTCCATCACTTAATACTGAACAATACAATTGGATTAGAAACCCATTCATGGAAGCTTCAAGTGATTTTGGTTTAACATTAACAGAAGAAGAACTGGCTGCTATATCCACTGATCATAGATTGATGATTAAACATAAGAAATTATCTCTTGAAGCCTTTTGGATTTCTATAAAAGAAGAATACGTGGCAATATCTAAAAAGGTTTTGAACATTTTACTACAATTTTCAACATCCTATTTATGTGAATTAGAATTTTCTACCCTCAACACAATTAAGAGTAAAAGGAGAGGAATTCTTCAATGTATTGATGAGGAAATGAGAGTTTGCCTTTCAAATATACGCCCAAACATTGAAGAAATTGCTAGGACACATCAAGCTCATGTTTCTCATAAACACAAGAATGAAAAAACTTAACACATTCACACCGGGACCTGCTGAATTTACTAAATCTTACTAAGAATGTATCTGTATATATAAAAAGATAACTTTTTTGTTGTTTTTTTATTTTTTTAACCCCTCTTTTTTACAAATTCTAAAAAGCATAACTCAAAAATGTAACATAAAAATGTTCTTTAATGTCAGAATAAATTTAATTTTGTCATATTTTTTTGTTTAATTACCATAAAAGCACGCTTGGACTTTATATTTTTTCTTTAATATTTGACTTAATTATTATAACATATTTCTCAAAAATTTGTATATATTAGTACACCTATAATTATTTGTAAGATTTTAAATGTGCCCTGACTTCAAAAGTTTGAGAACCACTGCCCAGGGGTTGAGGGCAGCTGCAGAGGCCACAGCCAGCCGCACGGAGGCGCCTGGGCCCACTGCTGGGCAGTGACATGGAAGGTGCCTCTCAGCTGCCAGAAGAGAGGGTGCCTGGGGGTCCCTCCAGCGCAGGGAATGGAGTGGGGCGGGAGGGATATGACCAAGCAGCCTGAACCACAGGAGCCCAAGGATGTTGCCCTATCTGGGGAAGAGCCTCAAATGATTTTACCCTGATAAAGAAAAAGAAAACACCTTATGCAGGATCGTAACACTAACAGTAGGAATAAGCAAGGAAGAGAGCTGCTTCCTGCCCAGGCTGTCCTGTGGGGCTACGGTGAAGGCCTCAAAGTCACAGTGCATCTCTGAATCCCACAGAAGAGCCCGGGATTCTCCAAACAGGCTCTGGCATCTTTTCCTATGCACTTGCCTTCTCTCATGTCGTCCCCTTCATCTAGAACATACTTCTCGCTCATTTATCAGTGTCTGCACAATACCTGGAATACAACTACTGCTTAACAAATATTTACTAAAGGAATGAATGAATGAAGTGCCAGCAGTCATATTTCTTCCCAGGTACATGAAGCCTGCTCCTTGTCTTCAGACAGCGCTGACCTCTCTCTCCTCTTATGACCTGACTTCCTGTACCTCTTTTGATGTTTCACTGTTGCAAATTGTTCTTACTTTTTTTTTTCACAGAGACACAGAGAGAGTCAGAGAGAGGAACAGATAGGGACAGACAGACAGGAAGGGAGAGAGATGAGAAGCATCAATTCTTCCTTGCAGCACCTTAGTTGTCCAATGATTGCTTTCTCATATGTGCCTAGACCGGGGGGCTAAAGCAAAGCAAGTGACCCCTTGCTCAAGCCAGCAACCTTGGGCTCAAGCTAGCACCCATGGGGTCATGTCTATGATCCCACACTCAAACCAGCGCTCAAGCCAGATGAGCCCGCACTCAAGCCGGGGACCTCGGGGCTTCGAACCTGGATCCTCTGTGTCCCAGTTTGACACTCTATCCACTGTGCCACCACCTGATCAGGCTGTCCTTATTTCTTTATGAGTCTGTCTCCCCCATTAGACTATAAGCTTCTGGAAATATTGCAGAATCTCAGGGTCCTCTATCTTAGACCTAAAATTAATCAGGACCAAAGGGAAGCCCAGGAGGCAAAGCTCAAAATATAATACATAAAAGAGACCCAAATTCTGCCTCTAGTCAGAAGCACAGCAATAATAATGGCTGATATTTATGGCATGCTTCCTGCAGGTGTGGGTGCTGGTCCATGTGCTCTCATTTACCTCACTCATCCCTACGACAACACTATGAGGTTTGTGTGATTATCCCACTCTACAGATGAGGAAGCTGAGGCACACCCTGACCGTCTAGGAAATCAATAGAAATAAGCTTGAAGATGGAGCGAGGGAGTGGTGATTCACATTCACCTGGGTGAACGACAGGACATTCCAGCCCAGAGGACCCCAGCCCTTTCTGAAAGGTCTGGAATGGCACCTTTGTCTCACCTTTCCCTTTCCCAGCCAGTGAGTAGCTTCCTCCACACAGAACAACTTACCAAGGCCTCAAATTTATTCTCCAGGGGAGTCTCCTCCCCTCTGTCATCAGCAAGTGGCCAAACTGAGTGCTCTCTGTGATAAACCAGCAGCCAGAGCAGAAATTCTTTCCAGGGCTTTCCCCGGAGTGGCAAGAAGAAAGGACTGCGAAGTGCTCCCAGCAGAGACCCGCCTCCCATGACCAGGCTCCAGCTCAGAGGAAAAAGCTGGTCTGAGCAAAGCCCAGGAGTGGCCTGAGGGGCGGTTCCCGCCCAGAGCTGAGAGGACACCAGCGGAGTTTCACCTATAAGGACAGTGCCCTAGGATGACAACCACGGTGAAGGGGATATTAGACACCCTTCCCCCATATTCAGTGCCCTGTAAACGGGCCTGCCTACAGAATGACCCTAGAATGGGGGTGGGGAACCGAGCTGGCCGCCCAGGTACTCTGTGTGAGATTCAATTAGACTGGGAAGCATGCATAGCGGGTTCATATTGTCAGTTCTTTCTTAAAAGTCCAATTATTCATTAACCATTCTAGAGCATGAGAGAAAAAAGATTGTTCTAAATCAAAAGGGGCAAGGTGAGGACCTTGCTGGAGAGCCCACTCAAAGAAACCAACTCTAAAAGTACATTTTGGAGTCAATCAAGGAGATTTTAATATAAATTGTTATTCGATGTGACTAAAGAATTATTATTAATTTTGTTGGGTTGGATAATAGTATCATGCTGGTGTAATAAAATGTTCTTCCTAGCCATGTGTAATACAGGGTAAAATGGCATGTTTTCTCTTTGGTAGCTCTCTTTTTTTTATTCAATGAGAAGAAGGGAGGCAGAGACAGACTCCTGAATGTGCCTCGACTGGGATCCACCTGGCAAGCCCACTAAGGGGCCATGCTCTGCCCATCTGAGGTGTTGCTCCATTGCTCAGAAATCAAGTTCCTCTTAGAGCCTGAGGTGAGGCCATAGAGCCATCCTCAGCGGCCAGGTCCAACTCGCTCCAATCGAGCCATGGCTGCAGGAGGAGGAGGAGGAGGAGGAGGAGGAGGAGGAGGAGGAGGAGGAGGAGGAGGAGAAGGAGGAGGAGGAGAAGGAGGAGAGAGAGAGAGAGAAGCAAGAGGGGGAGGGGCAGAGAAGCAGATGGGCATTTCTCCTGTGTGCCCTGACCCAGAATCAAACCTAGGATATCCACACGCCAGGCCAATGTTCTACCACTGAGCCAACTGGCCAGGGCTATGCACAGAATGTTGTGTCCCTCAAATTCATATGGTGAACACCCACACACAAACACCCCATGTGACAGTATTAGGAGGTAGGGTCTTTGGGAGGCTTTGATGAGCTCATGAAGGTGGGCCCTCATAAATGGGATTAGTGCCCTTATAAGAATCATGAAAGGGCTCACCTCCTCTCTCTGCTATCCATGTCAGAATACAACTGAGAAGTCAGCTGTCCGTGACTTAAGAGGGTCCTCACCAGAACCCAAACATGCTGGCACCGTGACCTCAAACTTCCAGCCTCCAGAATGGTGAGAAATAAATGTCTGTTTTCTGTGAGCCGCCCTGTCTATGGTACTTTGTTATAACAGTGCGAGCTGACTAAGACATTCATCTTCCTTCATACTTCAGCTCGGAAGTCTGCGTACGAGAACCACCAGCTCTGTCCCTATTTACCTATTAGGACACTAGGTTGTGACATCTACTTTCTTTCTTTTTTTTTTTTTTTTTTTTTTTTTAAATGAATTTTTATTAATGGTAATGGGATGACATTAATAAATCAGGGTACATATATTCAAAGAAAACATGTCTAGGTTATTTTGTCATTAGATTATGTTGCATACCCCTCGCCCAAAGTCAGATTGTCCTTCGCCATCCTCTATCTAGTTCTCTGTGCCCCTCCCCCTCCCCCTAACTCTCCCCCTGTCCTCCCTCCCCCCACCCCTGGTAACCACCACACTCTTGTCCATGTCTCTTAGTCTCATTTTTATGTTCCACCAATGTATGGAATCATGTAGTTCTTGTTTTTTTCTGATTTACTTATTTCACTCCTTATAATGTTATCAAGATCCCACCATTTTGCTGTAAATGATCTGATGTCATCATTTCTTATGGCTGAGTAGTATTCCATAGTGTATATGTGCCACATCTTCCTTATCCAGTCTTCTATTGAAGGGCTTTTTGGTTGTTTCCATGTCTTGGCCACTGTGAACAGTGCTGCAATGAACATGGGGCTACATGTGTCTTCACGTATCAATGTTTCTGAGGTTTTGGGGTATATACCCAGTAGAGGGATTGCTGGGTCATAAGGTAGTTCTATTTGCAGTTTTTTGAGGAACCACCATACTTTCCTCCATAATGGTTGTACTACTTTACAGTCCCACCAACAGTGAATGAGGGTTCCTTTTTCTCCACAGCCTCTCCAACATTTGCTATTACCCGTCTTGTTGATAATAGCTAATCTAACAGGGGTGAGGTGGTATCTCATTGTAGTTTTGATTTGCATTTCCCTAATAACTAATGAAGCTGAGCATCTTTTCATATATCTGTTGGCCATTTGTATCTCTTCCTGGGAGAAGTGTCTGTTCATGTCCTCTTCCCATTTTTTTATTGGATTGTTTGTTTGTTTGTTGTTGAGTTTTATGAGTTCTTTGTAAATTTTGGATATTAGGCCCTTATCTGAGCTGTTGTTTGAAAATATCATTTCCCATTTAGTTGGCTGTCTGTTTATTTTGATATCAGTTTCTCTTGCTGAGCAAAAACTTTTTATTCTGATGTAGTCCCATTCATTTATCTTTGTCTTCACTTCTCTTGCCATTGGAGTCAAGTTCATAAAATGTTCTTTAAAACCCAGGTCCATGAGTTTAGTACCTATGTCTTCTTCTATGTACTTTATTGTTTCAGGTCTTATATTTAGGTCTTTGATCCATTTTGAATTAATTTTAGTACACGGGGACAGGCTGTAGTCGAGTTTCATTCTTTTGCATGTGGCTTTCCAGTTCTCCCAACACCATTTGTTGAAGAGGCTTTCTTTTCTCCATTGTGTGTTGTTGGCCCCTTTATCAAAGATTATTTGACCATATATATGTGGTTTTATTTCTGGGCTTTCTATTCTGTTCCATTGGTCTGAGTGTCTATTTTTCTGCCAATACCATGCTGTTTTGATTATCGTGGCCCTATAATATAGTTTAAAGTCAGGTATTGTAATGCCCCCAGCTTCATTCTTTTTCCTTAGGATTGTTTTGGCTATTCGGGGTTTTTTATAGTTCCATATAAATCTGATGATTTTTTGTTCCATTTCTTTAAAAAATCTCATAGGGATTTTGATGGGAATTGCATTAAATTTGTATATTGCTTTGGGTAATATGGCCATTTTGATTATATTTATTCTTCCTATCCAAGAACAAGGAATATTTTTCCATCTCATTGTATCTTTTTCGATTTCCCTTAACAATGCTTTGTAATTTTCATTATATAGGTCCTTTACATTCTTTGTTATGTTTATTCCTAGGTATTTTATTTTTTTTGTTGCAATCGTGAAGGGGATTATTTTTTTGAGTTCGTTTTCTAATATTTCATTGTTGGCATAGAGAAAGGCTATGGACTTCTGTATGTTAATTTTGTATCCTGCGACCTTACTGTATTGGTTTATTGTTTCTAATAATCTTTTTGTGGAGTCCTTCGGGTTTTCGATGTATAGGATCATATCATCAGCAAAAAGTGATACCTTTACTTCTTCTTTTCCGATATGGATGCCTTTTATTTCTTTGTCTTGTCTGATTGCTCTGGCCAGAACTTCTAGCACCACGTTAAATAAGAGTGGAGAGAGTGGACAACCCTGTCTTGTTCCTGATTTAAGGTAGAAAGTCCTCAGTTTTATGCCGTTTAAAATGATGTTGGCTGATGGTTTATCATATATGGCCTTTATCATGTTGAGATATTTTCCTTCTATACCCATTTTGTTGAGAGTCTTAAACATAAAATTGTGTTGTATTTTATCAAAAGCCTTTTCTGCATCTATTGATAAGATCATGTGGTTTTTGTTCTTTGTTTTGTTGATATGGTGTATTACGTTAACCGTTTTTGCGTATGTTGAACCATCCTTGAGATTCTGGGATGAATCCCACTTGATCATGATGTATTATTTTTTTAATATGTTGTTGTATTCGGTTTGCCAGTATTTTGTTTAGTATTTTAGCATCTGTATTCATTAGAGATATTGGTCTGTAGTTTTCTTTCTTTGTGCCATCCTTGCCAGGTTTTGGTATGAGGGTTATGTTGGCCTCATAAAATGTGTTTGGAAGTATTGCTTCTTCTCCAATTTTTTGGAAGACTTTGAGTAGAATAGGAACCAAGTCTTCTTTGAATGTTTGATAGAATTCACTAGTATAACCGTCTGGGCCTGGACTTTTATTTTGGGGGAGGTTTTTAATAGTTTTTTCTATTTCCTCCCTGCTGATTGGTCTGTTTAGGCTTTCTGCTTCTTTATGACTCAGTCTAGGAAGGTTGTATTGTTCTAGGAATTTATCCATTTCTTCTAGATTGTTGTATTTGGTGGCATATAATTTTTCATAGTATTCTACAATAATTCTTTGTATATCTATGATGTCTGTGGTGATCTCTCCTCTTTCATTTTGGATTTTATTTATTTGAGTCCTGTGCCTTTTTTCCTTGGTGAGTCTTGCCAAGGGTTTGTCAATTTTGTTGATCTTTTCAAAGAACCAGCTCCTTGTTTTATTGATTTTTTCTATAGTTTTTCTGTTCTCTATTTCATTTATTTCTGCTCTGATTTTTATTATCTCCTTTCTTCGGCTGGTTTTGGGTTGTCTTTGTTCTTCTTTTTCTAGTTCCTTAAGGTGTGAAGTTAAGTGGTTTACTTTGGCTCTCTCTTGTTTGTTCATATAGGCCTGAAGTGATATGAACTTTCCTCTTATTACTGCTTTTGCTGTATCCCAGAGATTCTGATATGTCGTATTTTCATTTTCATTTCTCTGTATATATCTTTTGATCTCTGCGCTTATTTCTTCTTTGACCCATTCATTTTTTAGAAGTATGTTGTTTAGTTTCCACATTTTTGTGGGTTTTTCCCCCTCTTTTTTGCAGTTGAATTCTAGTTTCAAGGCTTTATGATCAGAAAATATGCTTGGTACAATTTCAATTTTTCTAAATTTGCTGATATTGTCTTTGTGGCCCAACATATGGTCAATTCTTGAGAATGTTCCATGTACACTAGAGAAAAATGTATACTCTGTCGCTTTGGGATGAAGTGTCCTGTAGATGTCTATCATATCCAGGTGTTCTAGTATTTCGTTTAAGGCCACTATGTCTTTGTTGATTCTCTGTTTGGATGACCGATCTAGAGCCGTCAGCGGAGTATTGAGGTCTCCAAGTATGATTGTATTTTTGTTAGTTTTTGTTTTAAGGTCAATAAGTAGCTGTCTTATATATTTTGGTGCTCCTTGGTTTGGTGCATATATATTAAGGATTGTTATGTCTTCTTGATTCAGTGTCCCCTTAATCATTATGAAATGACCATTTTTGTCTCTGAGTACTTTTTCTGTCTTGTAGTCAGCATTATTAGATATGAGTATTGCTACACCTGCTTTTTTTTGGGTGTTGTTTGCTTGGAGTATTGTTTTCCAGCCTTTCACTTTGCATTTGTTTGTATCCTTGTTGCTTAGATGTGTTTCTTGTAGGCAGCATATAGTTGGATTTTCTTTTTTAATCCATTCTGCTACTCTGTGTCTTTTTATTGGTAAGTTTAATCCATTTACATTTAGTGTAATTATTGACACTTGTGGGTTCCCTACTGCCATTTTATAAATTGCTTTCTGTTAGTTTTGTATCTAGTTTGATTCTTCTCTTTTGTTTTTCTATCATTTGTTTTTGTTTGTTTGTGTTCCATACTTCTTTCCTCTGTTGCTACCTTTTTTAAGTCAAGTGTTTTTGTGGTGGTTTTTTCTAGGGTGGTTACCATTAAGTAATGAAAAGGGTACCTACCATATTCATTGTAGTACCCTATCTTATAAGTATTTCTGCACTTCATAGTCCTTTGCTACTGTTAATCTCCATCCTCTCCCCCCTTTTTTTCCTTTGTTGTCACAGTTTAAGTTTGGTTTTATTGTGTTCTTGGTGGAGCTGTTACTTGTGGTGTTGTTTTCTTTTGTTCTTTGAATCTGGTTGGAAAACCCCCTTTAGTATTTCCTGGAGTGGGGGCTATCTGTTGATAAATTCTCTCATCTTTTCTGAATTTGTGAATGTTTTTATATCTCCTTCATACTTGAAGGATAGCTTTGATGGGTATAGTATTCGTGGCTGAAAGTTCCTCTCTTTCAGGGCTATAAATATTGGGGTCCACTCTTTTCTAGCTTGTAGAGTTTCTGCTGAGAAATCTGATGATAATCTAATAGGCCTTCCTTTATATGTTGTACTCTTCTTTTCCCTGGCTGCCTTGAGAATTTTTTCTTTGTCATTGGTTTGTGTCATCTTCATTATGATGTGCCTTGGAGTGGGTTTGTTGGGGTTAAGAAAACTCGGTGTTCTGTTTGCTTCTTGAATTTGAGGCTTTAGTTCTTTCCACAGGCTTGGGAAGTTCTCCTCTATTATTTGTTTGAGTATATTCTCCATTCCATTTTCTTTCTCTTCTCTCTCTGATATACCTATTATTCTTATGTTATTCTTTCTGATGGAGTCAGACAATTCCTGTAGGGCTTTCTCGTTTTTTATTATTTTTGAGTCTCTTTCTTCTTCTCTCTGTTGTGCCTCAAGTTGTTTGTCTTCTATTTCACTAATCCTATCTTCAATCTGGGCTGTTCTGCTAGCTAAGCTTGTTACCTCGTTTTTCAGCTCGTGAATTGAGTTTTTCATTTCTGTTTGATTTGTTTTTATAGTTTCAATTTCCTTGGTAATATATTCTTTGTGTTCATTGAGTTGTTTTCTGATCTCCCTATATTGCCTTTCTGTGTTTTCTTGTATATCTCTGAGTATTTTTAAGATTTCTATTTTAAATTCTCTGTCATTTAGCTCCAAGGCTTCCAATATGTTATGTCTTTTCTCCATAGATTTTTCCACATCTATTTGTGTTACCTCTCTTTCTTTTGTATCCATAATATTCGATTTCCTCTTTCTTATTGGCATCTGAGGGTGGTCTTGTTGATAGCACTAATTAGAATTAATAAAGAGTAAAAAGTAAAAAAAAAAAAAAAAAAGGTAAAACACCCCACAAAAAAAAAACAGTAATAATTTATTATTTCCCCCTTTTTTTCTTTCTTCTCTTTCTCTCCTCTCCCCTCCTCAGGGAAATATCGTGCCTATAATGGAGGGCCTGATTTGGGGTGAAGAGTTCAAGGGGCAAAAAAAGGGGAGTAGGGACCTACTAAATGCAAAAAAAAAAAAAAGGAAGAAAATCTTAGACAAGCATAAGATGATTTGCTTGTGAGTGATGGTCAACTAAGAGATATAATGAGAGGGATAAGAGGGAACCAGAAAAAAGGACAAAAAAAAGAATAATAAAGAAGAAAAAAATAAAAATGATAAGTAAAAATCTGTTGTATTAAGTGGAGCGAAGACTAAATACAATGGAGACCTTGGGTTGGGAGGACCCAAAATGCCACAAAAATAAACAAACAAGAAAAAAACAAAAACAAAAGCGAAAAAGAAAAATAAAGCCAAAAAAAGCCTTGAGTCTCAAATTAACTAATTTGTTCGTGATTGAGGATTAAATGGGATGAAAGTAAAACGAGAAAAGAAAAAATGAATAGAAAGGAAAAAATAAGAAAAAGAGAAAAACGAAGGAAGAAATAAAAAAGGAAGAGAAAAAAACAAGATAAAGCAAAACAAAATAAAACAAAAGAGGAGAGAGTGAGAGTTAAGTGTTTTGGAGTATAACCTTAAAGGAGGGTGAGGATGAAGAAGAGAAATAAAATGTAACACTATGGGTAGTGTAGTTCAAGAAAAGGGAAGCATAAGATGGGCAGAGAATAGAAGGACCGAGGTGGAGGAAATAAAGGCAATAAGATAGAAGAAACAAACAACAACAAAAAAAAAATTAGTGGAACAAGTTGTAAAGTCTGTGGATTTTTCTTGATTTTGAGATGTTAACTTCTTCCTTTTTCTTTTCTCTCCCTCTTCCTGGTCGGTGACTCTACCCCAGGCTCTGCCCCTGTGTCACACTTAGGTAGGGATTTACAGTTGATGGGATTCTATGGCAATGTCATATAATTGGCTTTAGTCTTGCTGGTAGTCAAGGCTTGTTGGCGTTTGCAGGGTCCAACGATGAGAGAGTTTGCTTTCCTGGATTCTCTCTCCTAGTCCCCCCTTCCTGAATTAGCAGCCTGGTGATCCAGCTATAAGGCTGCTACTGCTTCTGCCTGGGGAGTAAGAGGCTCAAAGAGCTGGGAAATCCCCACTCTATCCCCACTCAGTGCAAGGCTTTGGGAAAGGCTCTGGCAGTCAGGGCCTCCAGTGTAATCAGGCGGGAGTGGGAGTCAACTGTTGTCAAGGTGACTGTTCAGCGCCTAGCATTCAGTTGGACCTCTCAACCCAGGCTTTCCACACTTTGTAGCCTGTTTCGGCTGGGAAGAAGAGGCACTAGTCTCTGCTTGCGACTAGTGTAGTATAGATCTTATTATCTGCCAAGTCCTTCTTGTTAGCGTTTATCCCTAAATATGGAGGCTCTATCAATCAGAAGTTGCCCCCACCCCTTTAGCGAGAGGCACTAAAAAATATCAGGCCTCTTGTCTTGGGTCGCTGAACTGAGAGAGATCTTATCAATTAGAACCGAGGGTGCTTCAGATTTCACGGGTTAAGCTAATTTCAGTGATTGGGTCGCAGCTGTGCTCCCGAAGGTATTTCAGGCTGCCTGCGCGCGCCCCTCCCCCAACGCTTGATTGTTAGCTTGAATGGCTGGGTGAGGTGCCCCGCCCACGGAGAGAATCTCCCAAGTAGGGAATACCACCCTGGGGCCTCTCCCGCTCCCCCCGCTGCTGGCGGCTGGGGTGCACCGGGCGCAGGATGATGGGGCACCCTGGGTGTGCGGGCCAGCAGGGCGCTCTGGGCACGTGGAATGCCCAGGGTACACGCGCGAATGGGGTGCTCCGGGCACCGGTGGCTGGGGACTCTCACTCACAGTGCGCGGGCCACTGGGAGCGTTAGCAGTGCTCGCTCTGCAACCAGACCGGGCGCGCCAGCGGCTGCTCGCCGCTCAGGAGTGTGGGCGGTGCTCGCTCTGCAACCGAACCGGGCGCACGCCTGCAGCTGCTCACGGCTGCTTGCGGCTGCTGTTCGTGGCTGCTCGCGGCGGCTGCTCGCGGCAGCTGCTTGCGGCGGCTGCTCGCGGCTCCCGAGTGTGGGCCGACTCACCAAAGGCGCACTTCCTCGCGGCTTGAATGAACGTCCCTGCGGTAGCTTCCTCCACACCCTCGTCTCTCAGATTCAAATGATAACAGTCCTTTCGCTTTCAGTTTGTGTGGAACTCCGGAATGCTCTGAGGATAAATTTTCCTGTTTCTAGTTGATAAATTTGTTGTGATTTTGGGGAGATCTGTCGGACGCGCCGCTCACGGCGCCATTTCCGTGACGTCACCTCGACATCTACTTTCTTACCAACAAGAAGATCCTTGTGTTCAGCTGTGAGCAAAATAAACCTGAATTGCATTTCCACTCTAGCTATTTGTCAGGTAAGGATTCCCCTCGGCAAGAATTTTCCTTCAGACTCAGCAGATGCTGACGCACATAGCACAGCGGTTTCTCCCGTGTGAATGTGAGGACAAACCTGTTCTCCTGGCAGCCCCCTACACCCCCTTCCCCAGGAAGGCTGGAGTGTACGCCCTTCCAGAAGGCGGCCCCCAGAAGCAGCTCAGTCTATAAGAACCTCCCCTCCAAGAAATTCACCCACATTTTCCATCTTTCCGCAGCTTTGAACACATCATTTCTCAAGAACATCTTCTTCCCTAAAGTACGAAAAGCCCAGGGCACTGCCCAGATGGTCTATCACAAGAGAACGGCAGAAATGGTTCTGGCTCCCAACTTTAATCGATTTCTGTTCCTCCACTGGGCCTCAGGGTCAACTTCAAAGCTGCTGAAAGAGTCCCAGGTCCCTCAAATGCTCTGGTGGACAGGCCAGGATCTCAGGGGACAATGACAAGGCAAGGCAGATATGAATGACCACTGAATGTCATTTGAGGATAAATAGCCACAAAATTGTAAAAATGGGGGAGAAAAGAGGCAGGCAGGCTGGCAGGGAGTGTCACCGATGTCCAAAACCCTAGGTCAGACCAACACACAGCACAGCCACTGCAAAAGAAAAACACCAGGTGAGCGTGCTGCTCCTTTGGGAACTGGTGTGACTTTTCCAGTTGTTCTCCTGCCCCCTCATGAGTATGAGCTTGCTCTATCTCTGTCCCCTAGTAAGCACCTTGCTCAATAAGAGGCAGTCCTTAACTAAGTCACCAACTCCTAAGCCAGAGCACTGTAGAAAAGTGACTTAGGAAAACCTTAGACACAAAGGGACTTTCAAAACCAGGTGTGTTTGTGTGTGTGTGTGTGTGTGTGTGTGTGTGTGTACCATATATATGGTACATATGTACACACAATGTCAGGTTCAACAGTATTGTCCAGTACTTACATGCACCCATAGATACGTTTCTAGGAAGGCCTTCCCTAGATCACTAGAAAGGTGTCAATGGCATTCACACTTTAGAGAAGAACTAGTATCCACACAACTTGGCAGAGCCAAGAGCAACCTGGTCCTCCAGTTCCTCTGCCTCAAGAGCAGGTCAAGGACAAAGCCTCCCCCTTGGCCTGGACCCTCAGGGCATTCCCTCACCTGCATCCCTGCAGGCAGTTCAAGGCTGCTCCCATATAAGGATGCAGCCCCCATGGGGGAGGTGCTATGGTGTGGTTTGCACAAGACATTGTGGAACTTGCACACAGTAAGACACTCTTTTATTTTGCATTTGCATTCTACTCCATTGCAATTAAACATTTGTTTCTGATGTCTTTCTATATGTCAGTCTAAGACATCTGGTCCTAGAAGTCTCACACTTTCCATTTACCCACCACCCACAATTCCATTCAAATTAACAAGGGCTTCCAGCCTTGAAACGATTTGAAATATAGGTGTAGGTTTATAATAATAATAAGTAAATAAAAATGTTTAGAAGATTGCATGACAGACAATCACCCAACCAGCAACGCCTGCCCTAGAACATATATTGTACCCACATGGAAATAAAATGGGTCAATATGAATAAACGCCACTCAGCACCTATACTGTCCAAGAATTTCAAAGCACCATCAGCCAGCAAGCGATTCATCAGAGCTCAAGTCACATACTTCAGCCAGAGAGAGCCGGACGACGCCATTCTGGTCCTTGTCTAGAAGTCAGAACAGTTCTAAAACACCAGAAAAGGAATGAAATTCGATAGGAATGTTCCTGGACATCAGTCCAGTCAGAGAGCTGCCTCTGTCTACCCCATACCCACCTGGTACCCTCTCCCTCCCCTATAGCTGGGCGTGGCCAATGGAAACTTCCTCAGCCCCTACAGTTTCTGCCCCCCCCTGCCCACAAGTGCCACAGTTACCAAAGCCGGTCTGTTGGGCCTCCTGCCCCTCCCTGCCCCTTGGGAGGAATGGGATGGGGTCATAGGAGAGAGTGACTCACTGAACAGGGTCTCCAGACAGATCATATGAGCAACGAAGCCATCAAAGTCAATGCTGAGTTTGCTGCAGGCATACCGCATGGCGATGGTCTGCTGTACCTAGTTGTTGAGTGTGAAACCTGTGGGCAGAGCGGCCTGGGTCACAGCTGGTCACAAGGGATGCGGAGGGCTCAGCACTGCCCCCACTAAAACTCAAGGTGCTGAACTTCCAGGGGCCATATCTGAGTCTGCCTCCCTTCAAGGGACACCAGATGGGTCTAGGAGTCCAACTGGTCTCTTTTGACAGAATTCTCAAAGGATTAGCCTCTTCTCTGGTCCAGGATGAAGTCAGTAGCTCCAACACTAACTGGCTGGGCATCACACTAGCCACAGCGGTCAAAGTAGAGGTGAGGGAACTGTGTCTTCTGCCCTCCTCCTTCACAGCCTAGCTCTCTAAGATTGCTGTCACCCCCAGTGATAACATCCATGGAAAATGTCTAGTGTTTCACTATACAGACCACACAACATTTCCTTCTCCCTCTGCAGGGAAGCTGCTCAACAAAACCTCGTTGTCACACTGATGTCTGGTATAAGGTAACCACCACCAAGGATTACTAGCAATCGTCACAGAAAAACTGAAATGGGCACATCAAGGTCCCAAGACCTTGTCTACAGTATGTGTCCTCACTTGCTTTCTTGAGGGCTGTCCTCATCTTGTGGGCATCTATGGTCCCCAAGTGGTTATGATCAGTTTCCAGATAGATCTCCTAAAAAGAAAGAGAAAACAGCTGTTCGTAGCTGCTTCCAGTATTATCTCACTCCAACCCACCACTTCCTTAGAAGGCCGGGACAGACTCAAGAGGAGACCTCACCAACACCTCCAAGAACTGTTCAGAGCAAAGACAAGACCTTGGGCTGAGGGCCGGTATGCACCCCTTAAGCCTGAATGGTAGGGCTTCCAGTGAAGGCATTGGCACAGTCTCTCATTGCCTAGTCTTAGTGCTTCCTGAACAATGCATCCAGGTTTTATGCTGGTTTTGACCATGATTAAGAACCTACTCAGTTACCCTCCCACAGCCAGTGTTTCAATTGGTTCAAGGGTAGGCCCTGGGCACCGAGGACAGCTCCACTGATTCCAACATCAGCCACAGGTGGGGGTTGTTGGGTCAATCCTAGTCAGGGTACATGTGGGAGTCTGTCTCTCTATCTCCCCTCCTCTCACTTAAAAATAATAATAATAAAAAAAAAGACAAGATGGAACTGGAGTAGGCGGATGTACCAACATCTACCTCCCAGAACCAAAGTGGAATACAAACTAATTTTAAGAACTATCATCTGGAAAAACCAACTTTGGACTAAACTAAGAGGACTCTTCAACCAAGGAACACTGAAGAAGCCACACCGAGAATGGTAGGAAAAGCAGAAATGCGGAGAGGGCTGCCCAGCTCCCCAGAGCGAACGGCAGCAGGGAGAGACTCGCGTGGCGGGAAGTGAGTTTAGCAGAGGGGAAAGGGTCCTGAGCCCCAGGAACAAAGCCCCAGCCTGCAGCCCCAGAGCCCAGAAGAGGCGTAAGGACAGTATTTAGCTGGAAACGAGTCAGGATACTGTTTGTGAGAAAGAGTCTGATTTCTCAGACCCAGGATCCTTCTTAAAGGAACCACGCAGAATATCTCTCTCACAAACACTCACCCGGGGCTCCTGGGGATGGAGGGAGAGAGGAGAGGACCAGAGTAACAGGAAGAGAGTATAATCTAGGAGGCACGGGGAGAAACATTTTGGGAGATAGCCACCCTAACCCCTGGGACGAGTCACTCCCCAAAGCTGAAGTGAATATTTCCCCTGGAAACAGCAATACCAGCAAAGGGAAGCAGGAGAGCAGCCAAACAAGCTCCCCTGCAGCACTCAGAGCAGAGTTGCATAGAAGGAGGGAGCTTTTGGGTCTACAGCAGTGAGTCTTAGGGTCCAAGCTGCAACGCCCCCACCCATGCGGCTGAGGGCTCGCCGGAGGGCCGGCGGCAGCGGGAGACAAAAGCGTGGTTCTGCTGGCAGGGGCGGAAGCCAGCTGGCCACGACTGGGCTCAGGTGTGAGCTCAATCTTGCCTGGCTGGGGGAAGGGGGTGTGCAAAAACGGTCAAACTCAGCTGCCGGCAGCCTGTAATCCAGCCTGCTGGAGAAGGGCGGGAACCCCGGAAAGGGTGGAGACAAGCCCTGGGGCAAGGGCAGAGGAGCACAGCCTTGCCCCGCCCGTGCAACCCAGGCTTGCGGTCTGACTTGGTAGCCGGCTCCTCCCGCGGGGGTGGAGCCAAGGCTAGCAGCCATTCCTCGAGCAGGCTCCTCCTGCAAGGGCAGAGCGAAAGCCCAGAAACAGGCGGAGAACCGCAGCTGAGCAAAGGTGCTCGCCAGTGCCCTCAGGACCGAGCATAACATCACACACGGGGGTGGGGCAAAGGCCAAGGTCACCAACGCTTGTGCACTCGCGCAGGATCACAGCCACTCCCATGAAGAGAAAATGCGGAGGCAGAGAAATACAACACAAATAAACCAAGAGAAATCCCCACAAAAGGACCTAAGTAAATCAGATATAACCAAATTACCAGATGCAGAGTTTAAAATAACGATTGTTAGGATGCTCAAAGATATTAGAACAACCATAGATGGCCATTATGAAAACCTAAATAAAGAGATAACAAATATAAAAAAGGACATTGAAATAATAAAAAAGAATCAGTCAGAAATGACAAATACAATATCTGAAATAAAGAATACAATGGAAGGAATTAAAAGCAGGATGGATGAAGCAAAGAATCGAATCAGCGAGTTAGAGGACACGATGAATAAAGGCACGGAAGCAGAGCAGAAAAAAGAAAAGAGACTCAAAAAGTCTGAGGAAACTCTAAGAGAGCTCTGTGACAACATGAAGAGAAACAACATCCACATCATAGGGGTTCCTGAAGAAGAAGAGAAAGAACAAGGGATAGAGACTTTGTTCAAACAAATCATAGCAGAAAACTTCCCCCAATTAAGGCAGGAAAACATTTCATATGTTCAGGAAGCGCAGAGAACTCCATTAAGGAGAAACCCAAAGAAACCAATACCAAGACACATCATAATTAAAATACCAAAGCTAAGTGATAAAGAGAAAATATTAAAAGCTGCTAGAGAAAAAAAGACTATCACCTACAAAGGAGCCCCCATAAGGATGACTTCTGATTTCTCAACAGAAACACTTGAGGCCAGAAGGGAATGGCAAGAAATATTCAAAGTAATGCAGAACAAGAACCTACAACCAAGACTACTTTATCCAGCAAGACTAGCATTTAAAATTGAAGGAGAAATAAAAAGCTTTACAGACAAAAAAAAAACCTCAAGGAATTCACTGCAACCAAACCAAGGCTGCAAGAAATGCTAAGGGACCTGTTGTAAACAGATCAAAGGAAAAAAAGAATACAACAAAAGAGGAATACAGTTTTAAAGAAAAAAAAATGGCAATAAACTATTACATATCAGTAATAACCTTAAATGTTAATGGATTAAATGATCTGATCAAGAGACATAGGGTTGCTGTGTGGATAAGAAAACAGGACCCATACATATGCTGTCTACAAGAGACACACCTTAAATCAAAAGATGCACACAGACTGAAGATAAAAGGATGGAAAAAAATATTTCATGCAAATGGAAATGAAAAAAAAGCTGGGGTAGCAATACTTATATCAGACAAAATGGACTTTAAAACAAAGACCATAGTTAGAGATAAAGAAGGTCACTACATAGCGATAAAGGGAGCAATCCAAAAGGAAGATATAACCATTATAAATATCTACGCACCTAATATAGGAGCACCTAAATATATAAAGCAGACTTTAATGGACTTAAAGGGCGAGATCAACAGCAATACTATAATAGTAGGGGATTTCAATACCCCATTAACATCATTAGATAGATCCTCAAGAAAGAATATTAACAAAGAAACAGCAGACTTAAAGGACATATTAGATCAACTCAATTTAATAGATATCTTCAGAACCTTTCACCCTAAAACAGCAGCATATACATTCTTTTCAAGCGCTCATGGTACATTCTCTAGAATAGACCACATGTTAGGGCACAAAAGCAGTCTCAACAAATTTAAGAAGATTGAAATCATATCGAGCACTTTCTCTGATCACAATGGCATTAAACTAGAAATAAGCCACAATAGAAAAATTGAAAAACATTTAAACACTTGGAAACTAAATAGCATGTTATTAAATAACGAATGGGTTAACATTGAGATCAAAGAAGAAATTTAAAAATTCCTAGAAACAAACGATAATGAGCATACATCAACTCAAAATTTATGGGACACAGCAAAAGCAGTGCTGAGAGGGAAGTTTATAGCATTACAGGCATACCTCAAGAAGCTAGAAAAAGCTCAAATAAACAACTTAACCCTGCATCTAAAAGAACTAGAAAAAGAACAGCAAGTAAAGCCCAGAGCTAGTAGAAGGAAGGAAATAATAAAGATCAGAGCAGAAATAAATGACATAGAGGCTAAAGAAATAATACAGAGGATCAATGAAACCAGGAGCTGGTTCTTTGAAAAGGTAAACAAGATCGATGAACCTTTAACGAGACTCACCAAGAAAAAAAGAGAGAGGACTCAAATAAATAAAATTAGAAATGAGAGTGAAGAAATAACAACTGACACAACAGAAATACAAAATATTGTAAGAAAATACTATAAAGAACTGTATGCCAAAAAACTAGACAACCTAGATGAAATAGAAAAATTCCTTGAATCATATAATCTTCCAAAAATCAATCTGGAAGAATCAGAAAACCTAAACAGACCAATTACAACAAATGAGATTGAAACAGCTATCAAAAAACTTCCAAAAAAGAAAAGTCCTGGGCCTGATGGCTTCACAAGTGAATTCTCCAAATATTCAAAGAAGAACTTACTCGTATCCTTCTCAAGCTATTTCAAAAAATTCAAGAGGAAGGAAGACTTCCAAACTCCTTTTATGAGGCGAGCATAATTTTGATTCCAAAACCAGGCAAAGACAACACAAAAAAAGAAAATTATAGGCCAATATCCCTGATGAACTTAGATGCAAAAATCCTCAACAAAATATTCGCAAACCGGATCCAGCAATATATGAAAAAAATCATACACCATGATCAAGTGGGATTTATTCTGGGGAGGCAAGGCTGGTACAGTATTCGCAAATCAATCAATGTGATTCATCACATAAACAAAAGAAAGGAGAAAAACCACATGATAATTTCAATAGATGCAGAAAAAGCATTTGATAAAATCCAGCACCCATTCATGATCAAAACTCTCAGTGAAGTGGGAATACAGGGAACATATCTCAACCTGATAAAGGCCATCTATGAGAAACCCACAGCCAACCTCATACTCAATGGGCAAAAATTAAAAGCAATCCCCTTAAGATCAAGAACAAGGCAGGGGTGCCCCCTTTCACCACTCTTATTCAACATAGTCCTGGAAGTCCTAGCCACAGCAATCAGACAAGAAAAAGAAATAAAAGGCATCCAAATTGGAAAAGAAGAAGTAAAACTATCATTATTTGCAGATGATATGATATTGTATATAGAATACCCTAAAGTCTCAGTCAAAAAAACTACTAGACCTGATAAATGAATTCGGCAATGTGGCAGGATATAAAATCAATACTCAGAAATCAGAGGCATTTTTATACACTAATAATGAACTGTCAGAAAGAGAAATCAAGGAATCAATCCCCTTTACCATTACAACCAAAAAAATAAAGTACCTAGGAATAAATCTAACCAAGGAGATTAAAGACTTGTACTCATAAAATTATAAAACATTGATAAAAGAAATCAGGGAAGATACGAATAAGTGGAGGCATATACCGTGCTCATGGTTAGGAAGAATAAACATCATTAAATGTCTATATTACCCAAAGCAATTTATAAATTCAATGCAATACCGATTAAAATACCAATGACTTACTTCAAAGATATAGAAAACATATTCCAAAAATTTATATGGAACCAAAAGAGAACACGAATAGCCTCAACAATCTTGAATAGAAAGAATAAAGCAGGAGGGATCACACTTCCGGATATCAAGTTATATTATAAGGCCATTGTACTCAAAACAGCATGGTACTGGCATAAGAACAGGCACATAGATCAATGGAACAGAACAGAGAACCCAGAAATAAACCCACAGCTCTATGGACAACTGATATTTGACAAAGGAGGTAAGGAAATACAATGGAGTAAAGATAGCCTCTTCAACAAATGGTGTTGGAAAAATTGGACAGCTACCTGCAAAAAAATGAAACTAGACCACCAACTTACACCACTCACAAAAATAAACTCAAAATGGATAAAAGACTTAAATGTAAGTCGTGAAACCATAAGCATCTTAGAAGAAAACATAGGCAGTAAGCTCTCTGACATCTCTCGCAGTAATATATTGGCTGATTTGTCTCCACAGGCAAGTGAAATAAAAGACAGGATAAACAAATGGGACTTTATCAAACTAAAAAGCTTCTGCACAGCTAAAGACAATAAGAACAGAATAAAAAGACAAACTACACAATGGGAGAATATATTTGACATTGCATCTGATAAGGGGTTAATAACAAAAATTTATAAAGAACTTGTAAAACTTAGTACCAGGAAGACAAACAATCCAATCCAAAAATGGGCAAAAGAAATGAATAGACACTTCTCCAAAGAGGACACACAGATGGCCAAAAGGCATATGAAAAAATGTTCAACATCACTAATGATTAGAGAAATGCAAATTAAAACCACAATGAGATATCATCTCACACCAGTCAGAATGGCGCTTATCAATAAAACAACACAGAATAAGTGCTGGCGAGGATGTGGAGAAAAGGGAACCCTCCTGCACTGCTGGTGGGAATGCAGACTGGTGCAGCCACTGTGGAAAACAGTATGGAGATCCCTCAAGAAATTAAAAATCAAACTGCCTTTTGACCCAGCTATACCGCTGTTAGGAATTTACCCCAAGAACACCATAGCACTGTTTGAAAAGAAGAAATGCACCCCCATGTTTATGGCAGTATTGTTCACAATAGCAAAGATCTGGAAACAGCCCAAGTGTCTGTCAGAGGACAAGTGGATTAAAAAGCTTTGGTATATATATACTATGGAATACTACTCAGCCATAAGAAATGATGACATAGGATCTTTTACAACAACATGGATGGGCCTTGATAACATTATACTGAGCGAAAGAAGTAAATCAGAAAAAACTAAGAACTAAATGATTCCATACATAGGTGGGACATAAAGATGAGACTCAAAGACATGGACAACAGGGTTGGGGTTACAGGGTGGGGGGAGGAGAGGGAGGGGGTTGGGGGAGGGGAGGGGCACAAAGATCATGGCTTTTCAGCATTTGCCATATTCCCCTTTAATCTATAGACAGACAGTAAATATTTATTTATGGTGTTTCCACTATAAAGACTGCTGTCTTAGGGACAAATGCTGATGAACTATTTCAGCAGTTCCTCCTTCTTCAAAGACTTATATGTCAACATAGAGCTCCATGTTTCATAGGACATACTCAAGCTCACTCCATGCTCCCTGGAGCTTTAGCACAAGGGAATGCCCCCCCCCCCTTTTTTTTTTTGTAGTATTTTTTCTTTTATTTATTTATTTTTTTTATTTTTCTGAAGATGGAAATGGGGAGGCAGTCAGACAGACTCCCGCATGTGCCTGACCGGGATCCACCTGGCATGCCTACCGGGGGGGGGGGGGAATGCTCTGCCCATCTGGGGGGTTGCTCTGTTGCAACCAGAGCCATTCTAACAACTGAGGCAGAGGCCATGGGGCCATCCTTAGGGCCCGGGGTGGCTTTGCTCCCGTGGAGCCTTAGCTGTGGGAGGGGAGGAGAGAGACGGAGAGGAAGGAGAGGGGGAGGGGTGGAGAGTAATAACACTGTTTTGTCTTTTTCCAAATAGCTCCAGATATATGGAAAAGATTTATATAGGCAGATGGGGATCCTCAAACCCCTCAGCGAGATCTTCTGAGCATGGCTTTTAAGATACCTAGAGGCAGAAAAAGCCCAATAGAGATCAGGGGAACTACCAGCTTTTAGGATACACCCTTAAAGGCTCCAATGCCCCAAAGGGGTCTCCTAGGATGCCATCTGGGTCCTGCTTCAATAGTGGAAAGGAAGGTCATTGAGCTAAAGCCTGCCAGGCTTACATGCCTCTGCTGTGAGGAAACAGGGACACTGGAAGGTAGGCTTCCCCCTCACTCCTCTAAGGGAGGGTTCAGTCTCTTCCAGCCCTGCTCCAGCCACCTATGACCTAACCTTGCCCAGAAAGCTGGGTTTTGCCACTGAAGGCTGAAGGTGCCCAGGGCCGTCGGCCCCATCTACGACACTGTGGACGAGCCTAGGGTATTTCTTCCAAGAAGCAGGTAAACTGATCTCATTTGCACAAGGGCCACTTAACTATGTTTTGCCTGAATAGTCAGGGTTTTTTATCCTTCCCTCAAAGATCTGTTGTGGGTGTTGATAGTCCTATTTTCTGCTGCTTTGCTTAATATATAGTGTTTCCTTTATCCCTCCTATCTCAATGCCCCGCTCATATTTCAGGCTGGGACCTACTCCTAATTTAGAGCTCTCTTTCCCCCTTTTGCCAACTTCTACTATGAATCTACCTTTGCCACCCAGCTTAGTGTATCCCAAGGTTCTCTTCACCATGCCACAGTCGCAGAGCTCCAGGGAAAAGCTACCTGGTCTCATCTCTCCAGGCAGAGGAGAACAGAAGCTCCATATCCACGCATGCTGCAAATGGCTTCTCCAGTCTACCTGAATCATTACCAGCTAGAAGCAGCAGTCACTGGGACTTGGACATGAGCTGCAAAGTATAGAATGGTGACAATTCCGGTGCCATGCGGACTTTTCCTGGATGTGGACTTTTCCTGGACTCCTGCTCCCTGTGACAGATCCTAACAGACTGAACTGTGGTTGGGTTGCCTTTTTCAGGGATTTGGCATGATGATGGGGCCAACTTGGACTTGGTGAACATGTTAAAGACACTACTCTTTTATGGATTCTTGCTGTATTGGCCAAGAGTTTGCTTAAAGGCTTTTAATTACTGTAAAAAAAAAAAAATAGAAGGCTGGATAAAGAAGATGGGGCACATATACACCATGGTATACTAGTCAGCTAGAAGAAATGATGATATCGGATCACTTACAGCAGATTGGTGGAATCTTGATAACATTATGCGGAGTGAAATAAGTGAATCAGAAAAAAACAAGAACTGCAGGATTCCATACATTGGTGGGACATAAAAGTGAGACTAAGAGACATGGACAGGAGTGTGGTGGTTACGGGGGGTGGGGGTAGGGAAGGAGGGAAGGGGGGAGGGGGAGGGGTACAAAGAAAACTGGATAGAGGGTGACAGAGGACCATCTCTCTTTGGGTGATGGGTATGCAACAGAACTAAATGACAAAATAACCTGGAAATGTTTTCTTTAAATATATGTACCCTGATTTATTGATGTCACCCCATTTAAATAAAAATTTATTTATAAAAAAATGAATAAATAAAATCTAAAAAAAAATTAAAAAAAATAATAATAAATAAATAAAATGAAATTTAAAAAATGTAAAAAAAAAAAAAAAAGAACCTACTCAGAGGAGGGCATGTAATAAACTAGGAAAGAGTATTAGGGAGGATGAGAGGCTAGAAGACACAGAACAGGGGAGAGGACCAGAGCCCAGGGGATGCCCAAGAGGGACAGAAGAGTTACCAGGTATCTCTAAATCTTCGACCGCAGCATCTTGAATTCCGCCAGTCCCAAGGTGTTCGTCCTATTGCTCTAGACACGTTAAAGACCAACATGATCGAACCCAAATTCTACACGGATGTTTTTTCTCTTGTGGCCTTGTACAATGTCCTAAGACCTCAGTGAACTTCCATATCTGCAGTAAGGAGGACCACTGGGAACAACGCGTGGGGACCACAAGGCCACTCTCAAGTCTAAATGGGAGTCTAGGTGCAAGTTTGAAAAGAATGATTCAATCAAGGAATCATTTGCAGCCAAGTGGACCCACAGGATCCAAAATTGAATTGTTTACCATGTAGGCCTAATAGGACACAGCTGAAGAGCCCCAGCATTTGAAGGTCTGAAACCAGAAGAATAGCATCGTCGCCCCATTGCTGATAACCACAGCAGAGGTCCACATACATGCGCTGGCTCTCCAGAACCCTCTGCGTGTCCCCACACAGATCAGTCATCCCTCTCATCCAAAGGTCATTAGAGCGCATCATGATTGAGCCCCTAAGAACTGAGGGGAGCCCTCCAAGGCTCCAATTTTTTAAGAAACCGCCTTTGCCATCAGATCTGTGGAGCATGGTGACCTGAACTTACACTAGGCAAAGTGTTCAGGAAGTAACACGGGACTCTTCTCTGTGCCTTTATTTAAGCTGCTCTGTCCACCTAGAAAATGCTGGCTGTATCCTTCAGTGTGGAGTGAGAGTTAAACTGGGCCAGAGGAAACAAACAGGTTTTATCTCATGTGATAATTCTAAAATATTGGAGGGCTGTGTTAAGAGTTGGTGTCAAAGACCAGATAGGGATGGGGACAGGTGGGGGAGGGGGGAGGGGGAGAAGGAGGAAGGTGGGAGCACACCCCAGAAGAAAGAGCACTGTGATTAACCAGAAGGCTGGGCACAGATGCTCCATATTTGCTAAAGTTAAGGTGTTCAAAGAAGTCACTTAAACACTATCCACCTCAGTTTTTTCCATAAAAATGGAGATCATCTTCAGCCTATTGAGGAGCAAATGTGAGATGAGATTTTTCTTTAGCGCTCACGCAGGACACTGACATCTATTCAGCAAGTGCTGGTTCCCTTCTCCTTCCTTCTTTTCTCTGCCCATCCCCCCTCCTCCCTGGGAAAGGTGGAAACACCGCCATGGAAAGGATATATCCATTAGGCTGACCATCTCCCTGCAAGTTGATGTTGAATCCATCGAATTTTATGTCGGTTTCTAAAACTGTAAATAGGAAAGGGGGGTGGGGTGAGGGTCATTTGAAGACAAGGTAACAGGCAGGAGCCAAGGGTGGGAAGGCCATGCAACCATCCAGCTGGGGCTCTGAGCCCTGAGCTGCTCCACCCCAGCTCCGGGGGAACTTGAACTTGGCTGCTCAGCTTTGCTCCTACATTCTCACTCCTGGTCCAGCTACAGAGGGTGAACATGCCTGTCACTCAGCCAGCTGGGAGACTTCCCCTGGCCCATCGCTGGGCCAGACAAGAAGCCTGCTCCATGCCACCTCATGTGGGACTGGGGTTCAGATGGGAGGAACGAGGCTTTGCTCCTGGGTGTGGAAGGAGGACTCGCAACAAAGCCTGAGATGGGGACCTACCTTGTCTAGGACAGACAGAGCATCCCTCCCACACACCTCCCCAAGGGTACAGTACAGAGCACCATCTTCAATCTGCAGTTTTCCATGGCATCGAAGTCATGAGTTTTGTGGGAGAATTTCACGCAGGTCACTCTCAGCCCAGCTTGCTTTCTCCCAAGACTCGAGATTCTATCCCACAGGGCCCAGAGGCTCTAGCATCAGCCTCGCCTCCCACCTTTCCAGCACCCCCTCCCAACCCCTTGCTGGATGCTCTGTCAGCCCAGAGAGAACCTGGACCCCTGGGGTCAGAGGCCAAAGGTCCCTTCTTCCCATCTGCAGTGATTCTGACCCAATACCCACCCTCACACTCACCCCCAACCCAGCATCTCTGTGACTCCCATGGACTTTCTGAGAAGCACCAAGAAAGAACTTAAGTTTGGAAAACACCTCATTCATGCCAGTCCTGAGTTCATAGGCACTGATCGCAGAATCCTAGAAAGGGAACGCAAATGCATGTCATGTCAGGCCCTGACAAGCTTTCCAAGATGTTAAATTAATGTAGAGTCCAACAACCAGTGCACAGGCCCTGTGATTTAAAAAGGCTGTGACGTCTTTGAAAACTCCAGTTCTGTTTGTCTGGGGTTCCCACAGCCTGGGGGGACGTGTGCATTAATGATGTGATGTGAGTGTGGAACACACCAAACAGATGCTGCCACATGGGGAGCTTGCTTAAACTGACAGCCAAGTTCAGTGGGTCTCTGATAATAGAAGTAACAGTGGTGGGCCACACCCCGATGTAGAATAGCCTCAAAATTTCAAAACACTTCTGCATTCACTTTAGAGTTAAATAAGCCGTGATTTTGCAAACTCCTGAGCACCCTGTGCATATGCAATGTAATCTGTCATTTCCATGGAATGTAATTGCTTGGGGTTCACAGTTCCCAAGTGTCTCACCCCTGAGTACCCACTTTTCCCACTGCACATATGGGTGCTTCCCTTCCAAGCAGGGGCTCATCTCACACTGGAAGTAGGCATTTGGGACAAACACTGAACCAGAGAGAGGATGTGTCCCTTAACTCTCAGCTGGAGGACAGACATCAGAGAGGATGATAAGTGACGTACAGAGAACAGGTGTTGGCTGGACTGCGTTCCAATCATTATCCCTTATTTGCCACGTGATGTTAGCCAAGCCACGTCTCCTCGGGAAGTGTGGCTTTATCATTTGCCCCCAGGGTGGTCTCACTTCTCCCCTCCTCTCCACCAATCCAGACGGCAATTCTATTACAATCGAGTAAGATAAGAGCTCCACAGAGCAGTGTCTCCTGGGAAGACAACTGGTCCTTTCAGGCATAAAACAGTCCCAGTAATAAGACCAGAGGGCCCTCTAACAATCCTCCAGGATGGGAATAGCGCTTCTATCAACTCGCCAGGAATGAAATGGGGTGTTGAGAATCTACATCCAAACCTTGGCCTGCACCTCACAAGGCCTTGGACCCAGCCAGCTCCTTAACCGCCCTGTACCTTCCCCTTCACCAGCAGAGCAGGGAGAGTGCCCCATACTGCCCCACACTTCAGGAGAGAAAAGATCAGCTACGTGAAGAATTTGCGTACAAATATGAGCTTTTATTTAGTTAGTTATTTTTACTATTTTTGATGTTCTTAATAAAACATGCCCCCTTGGCAGCTAAGGCAATGGTGGAAGGGGGGAGGGGCCTGACACCTGTGGCCTCACCATTTTTACTCAGACACTCAAGGGATACAGACTAAAGTGACCTGAGTGTTCTTGGCCATTTTCCCACTCATCCACTCACCTCCCCAGTGAGCTTCTCCAGCAGGCGGTGGAACTGGCCATCATTCGGATCCCCCTTGCCGGGATGTGGCTAAGAAGCAGGACAATTGCGTAGTTAATGTGGGAATCATATTTGGCTCGGGCATCCACAGAAAGAGGAGCTTACAAGCTGGACATATGCAAAACAATTCAATATGTCTGCCCACCACCCATTCAGCCAAAGATTGGCAGCCAGGGGGTACCCCACGTGGCCTCTGCAGAGATACCTCAGTCTCTTTGGGTAGACAGAATGGGATGGTGAAAGCTGGACCTGTGCCCTGCAAAGGGAGTCCTGTGCCACCCCAGCCAGTGCCCATGTGGCCACATGACCCTACCCCTCAGGGAGCAGCCACGTGGCCACCTCAATGCACATCATCTGAAGAAAAGGACAGGAAATTGAGGACACGAGGGAGGAGGACAAGAAGTGAGGTGAGTGAACCTACACTTCAAACCCTGTGCATTTCTTTTGCCAAAATCTGCCCTGAACACCTCCTCCAGGGATCCTGCCCAGAATAGGCACTCACTCCAGCACCCCTAGACTGTACACTCACAGGTTTAGATCCACTTCTGCATGAGCGTCCTGTCACCTTTTTCATACACTTCCATCATTTGTCCCCTGAAAGACTAAGAGCAAGGGACTGGATCACTTTCACCCATTGCCTTCTCTGCCTGCATAACTGCCTCAGTGTTCTAGCTAAAGGTCCAGCTGACTGGATGGGGGGGACACTGAGATTCCCCCCCTTCAGAGGATAGGAATGTGTCCCAGTACTGCTTCTATCTCATCTTTATCAAGAAGAGCCATGTGGTCCTCAATGTATAAAGTATAAAGGACCATCCTCCATATATAAAGAACTCTCACGAATCAATGAGAAACCCTGAATAACTGCTAGGCAACAGTGTCAGAGCTCAGTATACTAAAAGGTTGCATACCTCATATGGGTTTCCAGCTACCACATCCCCAATTTCCCTGAAATATAAAAAGAGAAATAAACCAAATATCAGTAAGTAAAATGACAGCTAATGGCTAGGTCCTTTTAGGAAGTTTTTGACCCTTCTGAGATATTGTCTTCCTATACAAGACCCTCATTCTGTTTCTACCAGCACCAAACTGCTTAAACCTAGTATTTAGCCAGGATCCCTCCCCACCTCACCATGAGTTGTTGGGTTTTTTGGTTTTGTTTGTTTTTACCATAGACAAGTACTGCCAAGTTTGGTTGGACCTTGATGGAATCTAGAATATTCTCCCTGGTAGACAACCCTTCTAAAGTACTCTCTCCCTCTTTGCCCCAGTTACTACTGTTCTCTCTTGAGAACCCACTCTGTGAATCTCTGTTGAAGGGCCTCTGGGGAATGAGCCATCAAATCCCAGTGTGCATGCAGACACATACATGATATGTAGTGTTGTGTCTGTATGCAAGCTGTATGCATGTACGCATGGTGTGGGTGGGTGGTGTGTATACATGCCTGTGTGTATATGTGTGTGTGGTATGTGTGGTGTGGGTGGATGGTATGAGTATACACATGTATGTATATGTGTGTGCATGTGTATATGTGTGTGTGGTGTGTGAGTGATGTGTATGTGTGTAAGGGGAGGAGGTGGTGCTCTCTAGAGCCCACTCTAAGGGCCTCAGGTGCCCGCCCTGCTAGGAGGAACACCCTCTAACCAGGCTGTTACTGTTGTGTCTTCTCTCCTGCCTTGACTGTTCTTTAAAGAAAATTCCACAGCATTCTACAGACCAAAGTAGAGGGGCAGGAGGGAGCACCCAGTGACGGCCTGTGGGAACCATGGTGTTCTACACAGTTCTTCTGGGAAGCATCAGCTGGGAGCCAAGGGTGGGTCACACATAGCCCCAGAGCCTGTCCCTCCCTCACCCAGGCATTCAGACCACCCCAACACCACGGGGTGGGGGGCACACACAGGGCCTCGGCCTTCTTCTCTGAGAATACCCGCAGGCAGAAGTCGCCGTCCTGGAAGGGCTCGAAGGTGGACAGCACCACCAGGTACTCCCCCAGGGGCAGCTGGGCCGGGCGGAGACCTCCCTCAGGTTGACATAGGTGCTGGAACGGGTCACGGGCTGGTGGCCCAGGAAGAAGCGCTGGTCCAGGCGCACACCCGTGTGATCCTCCAGCTGCAGAGAGAGCAACGTCAGAGTCAGTGCCACGGAGGCCCCAAGACAGGGGCCAAGAGGCTCGGCTTTGCTCTCCTGTTTTGGGGATGGGTAGTCGTTGACCCTGGGTGAAGAGCCAGCGGGCCTGCGTTCTGCCGTGAACTCACAGGGAGCCAATCAAGTGTATTTAGAGCACCTTCTGGGTGCCAGGCCCTGTTTCGGTCACTGACCTTGACTCTGTGACCTCTGCCAGACCCTTTGCCCTCTCCCTGGTGAAGTGAAGAGTCTGACCGCAGGGTCCCCAGGGAGTGCTCAGCTTCAATCCGGGCATTTGTCCGCACGAATCACCCACTCACTGAATCCAACGCTCCTATTCGGTGGCTGTGCCTGGGGTGTGGCATCGGGCACCTCAGTACAGTCCCAAGGCTAGAAAAGTAACTTTAAATTCTGGTCCTGGAGCAAAAGCAACCAGAGGGGTTTGCCCATCTAGAAAAATTGCTCTGCAGGGTGACCAGGGCCAGCAGGCTGGGAGGGCAACGAGGCAGCCCCTAAGGAGGCAGGAGGGCCTTCGCTGTCCTGGGGGGGGAGAGGTGTCCTCCAGGACCTATCTGTCTGCTGGAGGAAGAGGGAAGCTGTCAGTGTGTGGCACAGGCTAATTAGGGACTGCGGAGTGATTCGACAACACAGGTGCCAATGTTATTATTGCAGTAATTAAGCCTCTCAGAGGACTGTATCTTTATGACCAATCCTCATCAAGATGCCTGTGACAGAATGCAATAAGCCACAAGGGCTGCAACTTCTTTGTGACCCGGAGCCAGAATGGCCACCCCGCAGTAGACAGTGTCCATTCATAATCACTAGATCCTCTTTGGGGTACCAGTCTGCTAAGCAGGGAAGAAATTAGGGCCACCTGCCCCTCTGCCCTGGTCAGGACTCCACGGGGATCCCCAGCCCCTGCTGAGACCTGGGTACAGGGGCAGCCACGGCTCTGGGTATCCCCTTGAAAATGTTGACATACCAGACCGATAATGCTAGGTGTGGCCAGCAAGGCCACGGCCAAGGTCTAAGTGTCATGGCATCACCCTTGCCATCCCTGAGGACAGCAAGGGGAGGAAACAGGGAGCCAGCAGGAGAAAGTACCCATGGAGCTGAGGTAGGGAAGCAAACTAATTCAGGTTGGGCCAGGAAAGGGGCAAAGTGAATTCTAGCAACAACCCAGGGATGGGACAGACTAGAGAAGGCCTGTTCAGGAGTCCAGAGTGGGAACTGAAAGACACAGAGGCAAGACCAGGTTCCCTCCATCTTCCCTCCCTCCCTTCCTGTCTCTCTCTCTCTCTCTCTCTCTCAGATCAATGAAAATATAAATAAATAAACCATGAAACTCTCTTATTGAAGTAATAAAGCAGTTTAAAAAAAAGACCCAAATCCCTACTAATAGTACATATTGGCATAAATGTGAGTGCTGTATACATTTCAGAAAGAGGAATGAATAAAAGCAAGCGAGACCATTATTTTCCAATCCTCTGATTCCAGTTCAAGGTCAGGGTGGCTGGAGGAGCCGCCCTGGGAAGTTCAGGGTGCCAGGGAGGACCCACTCTGGGTGTACGTACACCCACACCTGCTCACACACTGAAAGCTCCCTCCTGTTCTCAGCTTGCAGCCAAGGAGAGGAGGCTCCAGGGGCCAGCGCGACCTGGGACCTGACATTGCACTGGATGCTATTGAGCCATGCCAGTCCCCTGCACTGGGAATGTAAGTATGGCAGTGATGACATGTCTCCCCAACCTAGTTATAAATCAGTGAGGAGGCTCAGGAGAAGCCGGGAGCCCAAAAGATAAGGCAGGTGCTTCCCTCTCTCATCATAGATCAGAGCATTTACTCTGTTGGCTAGATAAAGGGGAGCCCAAGCTGTGCTATAATCATCTTATTCGGATCAGGCCACCGGGCACAGAGTGGGCAGAGGTCACTGCTCCCCCCTTCCATGGTGGCCGGGCAGGTGGGAGCATCTTCGCTGGCTCTCTGGGTGACCAGCTCAGCAGGTCCTGCAAAAGCGGGTCCTGGGTGACCAGCTCAGCGGCTCCTACAAAAAGTGGTCTATTTGTAGGAGCAGCAGCCGGCCGCAGTCAGAGGAAGTGCAGACTGCTGGGTGCCCGTCGTGAAGGCAGCCACTGTCCGAACCAAAAGAAGGAAATCTTTGTTGGCACTCACATACCTCTTTGGGGACCTACAGGGCAGAGGAAAACAGCAGGTCACCTGAGAGTGTCATGTCCCCCCCCCTTCATGCCTTTCTGTCCTTCCCCACGTCCTGCAGACAGACTGTGTGATCCTGGCCCACTAGGGACGTGGTCCGTGCTAACATGAGACACTAGCCAGCGATTGAAACTGGAAAGCCATTGATGAATTGCAAGGCTGTCCTTTTTCTATCAACAACTGCAGTAATTTATACGGAGACATCGGGCCTCCGGCCAGCTCTGGGTCTTCCTAACTAGAATTGAATTTTTTCCAAGAAAGTTCTTTTTACCAAAACTGTATTAAAACAACCACCACGAACCCCTCTGGTATTTGTTACAAGGAGTCTCTTTGCCTATATACAAAGTGGATTCCCATCTGTTCCTGACCAGGCTCATCCAGACCCGGAGGTCTTGTTTTAACATATCTGTGAGGCTATGAGCCCCACAGAAGGGTGTTGACCACTACCAACTGGCATCTTGGCACTGCAGCCTCAGACCAGAGTCAGTCGTGGTCCCCAGTCCAGAGACCTCAGAACTGCAAATGGCCAGGTATGCGGCTTTTCTCCCTTCTACCTATGCCCTGCATGATCCAACAACTGTCTAAGGTTGTCAGAGGAGGAAGGGGTGTTTGTCTTTGACTCCTATGTCCAGCCTTCCTTCCCCTGTTCTGTGTTGCCCCCTCGTATTCCTTATGTTACCTCAAATGCCTTGTGCCCCATGCTCTTGGCTCCTGTCCCCTGCGAAGCCTCTACTGGGAAAGAATCTAATAAGCTCCTTGACACTGAGCCCTCAGTGACAGGTGAAGTTTAATGAATCACATGTCTCCATGTTAATGGCAGAGACTTAGCCACACTGGAAAAAGCATTTAGGTGAGCAAGGAGAATGCTTGATGAGGAATATTCAAACAATAAGAAAGATGTGATTCAATTACTGGCCAAAATATTCCAACCCAAGACATCGAGCGTGCAGTAGAGGCTGGGCCCAGCTCAGGAGCACCTTGTACACAGGCGTAGCCAATGCTCAGCTTGCCCGCCCGAGCCTCTTCTGACGCCAGAGGTTCTTCTGCATCAGCCCCAGCAGCACGGTGCAGCAGGGTTCGCCAGCACCTTCCTCCCAGTGGCTGTCCACCTCATCCAATTGGATCTTGAACTGGGGATTGGTCTAGAAGTCCCAGGAGTGGGTAGAAGTCACCAGGAGATGGTGGTTCTCCCCACAGGGAGTGAGGAGACAGGGGAAAATAAAATGAAAGGGGAGAACCTTGATCATCCCAAGAAAAGCACAATTCTAACCAAACTCTGTCTGGTTTGCAGCCTCAGCGAGTTTCCTTTACAAGGTGATGAGACATTTTCTTCTCTCTCCCTACCCCACGCCTGCAGACATACCCCATAGCATTCGGAAGCTTAGCACATGTCCATTTGACCAACCAGGAGCCCAGGCGTGCTTTCCTAGGGATAGTCAATGTATCCCACAATCCCAGGCTATATTGCCCACCCCCCTAAGAAATAATTTCCAGGTCTTCCCAGAAATATAGTGCATATCTCCTTGGTCTCAGCCCCTGGTCTGTGAAGACAAACTCACCTTCTAGAGGAAGGCAGACATCTGGGTAGCTGGCATGTCCCAGAGACAGATGAGGACACAGTCTGGAGGAGACTAGCTACTAAAAGGCCCCTGCAGACAGGCTCTAAAGACAACTACGCTCGCTCCCCAGAAACTGCCACCCAAAGGCCACGTGCTCTCTCTCAGACAGGCCCCAGCTCCAGATCACAGCTCGAAGCTGTCCTAATTGCCCATCCTCTGTCCACCAGCCCGGGGACCTCCCTTGATTGCTTCAGTGTCACAGCCCACTGATGAAACACACTCCCTTCTGGTGTAAGTCACTGAATAATGCAGGAGAAGTAATAATTGGCATTTAAGAAGGATGCCTGTCACACCACCCAAGGATATTTTAAAAGACTGCTTTGATCCAAATAGATTTTTTTTTTATAATCTCTCAACATAAATGACTACACTACCCCCCTGCGGCTCTGAGCTCCCAAAATGGTCCATGCAAATTTCCTACACATTTTCTAAGAGCTTGCTAATGGTGAGCATATTTTAATGTCTCCTACATGCCACATGAGTGCCATCTCTGCACTCTTTGTTTACTCCTCGACAGAACTGGAGGATGAGAATGGGCCAAGGCATAGAGAGGTCAGATGGGTCATCCCCAAGCACACAGCCATTCTATGAGTCAGGTGTCATAGCCTAATTGTGAAAGACGGGGCCTCACTAATTTCAATAATGATGTGCCCTGTGCGGTGGAGGGGGTGGGGGGAGGAGTGCAGAGACTGGGAGTTCTTACAGCCTTGAAATAAGGGTGTGACTTGATGAAATAATGAGGCATTCACAGGTGACAAAGAGCCACTGATTATTATTTCTTTCTTACCAATCAGGTTGCTTATTCTGATTCACCTGCCCAGAACCTCCACTTCCTGATTCAGGCACAAGGGTGTGTATTTTATAGCCAGATATGTTCAGGGTCCAGAGGAGGCAGAGACAATTCTGTAATCTTCTGTATTCACATGGTTAGCAAAGAGCAGGGACCCTCCATCTCTCCCCGGCAGCTAGTTGGCGGCACAGATGGGCTAGTGATTTGGCGCAGACAGGTGGAACCTCAGGTACCCCCCTGCGGCTCTGAGCTCCCAAAATGGTCCATGCAAATTTCCTACACATTTTCTAAGAGCTTGCTAATGGTGAGCATATTTTAATGTCTCCTACATGCCACATGAGTGCCATCTCTGCACTCTTTGTTTACTCCTCGACAGAACTGGAGGATGAGAATGGGCCGTAAAGATAATGCATGCCATTTGGATAGCACTCCTCGTCTACAGAGCGTTTCCAAAGGTGCGTATTATCACGCCATTTCAAGGACTAGGAAACTAAAAGCTGGGGAAAGGAACCCTTTCAGGGTTGCAGAGCTGACAGGCTGAGTGACAGTAGCAGAAAAGGATCTCGCCTCCTACCTCTCTGCTCAGCACCCATTTCTGCCACCAGAGGTCGAAGCTCAGGTTAGATGGGGAATGCAGGGTCCAACCAGTCTAGACCCAGACCTGCACTCACATGAGGTTTCATGGCAACCTGCTGCCATAGCGCAGCCCCACAGTGAGCTCAGCATAAGAAGAAAGCAGCCAACCCCGCCCTGGAAATAGTCTAAGTCAATCAACACATCACCATAGGCCGGGAGGGAGCATGCGCCGGGAAGGGGAAGGTGGAGAAGGTGGAGAAGGTGGATTTTGCCTTCCTTCATTCTCCTTAAAGATGGAGGGTTGATTTTTTTGGAGTTGCTTCCTGGGGTGCTGCCTCAGCAGATTCGACCTAGGAGGAGCCTATATATGAGTGTATTAGTGATCTCTTGTGAATGGGCAGGCTTCCCCTGTTTTTAGTAAGACGAGGGTTAGTGCAGAAGCAATGGTTTTGCACCAGACTAGCCCCACCAGGGATGGAGCTCCCGAGACTCCCATGAGAGTGGGAAGTGGCCACTCAAGGGCCCTGGGTGTGGCCATGCATGACCCACAAGGTCCAGCCCCTCCACCTCGGACTCAGGCGCTGCTGTGATGGGTGCAGCCCATTGAGACAGCACAGGAGGTACCCGTGTTTCCCTAGCATGCCATTAGCTGGCCTGTCCCAGAGCTCAGCGGGACAGGGACCTGCCACCTAGGTCAGGTGGGAATGGATGGAGGCCTCAGCGCCAGGTGCCACGACATGGTTAGTATTAAGAAGCACATCCTTGGAGGGTAGGGGGCGGGTGGGTGAAGCAGGGCCAGTTTGGACACACAGAAGCTGGAGAAGCTGGAGAATGGTATCACTTGAGATCAGGCCTCAGGGGAGGGGCTGCAGAGGCACTGCCCATTTTTTCTGCCCTGGCCTCCAAGCCCCAGGGGACAGTGGGCCTCCAAGTGGTTCCAAAAGCCAGAGAACAGAGTGCACAGGCACTGCCCAAAGGTGAACCTCTAAGGACACCCGGCTCATGAGGGTAAGTCAGAGGAGGCGGGCCCAGGCAGCCCCTCACCTCACCTGGGTAACTCTGGCAGCCACTGGCAGTGGAGCCCCGTGTCCAGCAGCCATTGAACAAGACCAGGTTCCATTTGTGTACCTCCTCACTGCTCAGGGAATCCGGGGACAGGTTGCAGATCTCCAGCCGAGAGAACTGCCTCAAGAAATCCGAAAAAGACATCCTGGGGCAGAGGGATGGGGTGGGGGGGGGCTCTCGGTTATGAGAGCTGGGCTGGGAAGGTGACAGAAGGCATCCCTACTGGGCACAATAAAAGGCCATGGGCTGGTGCTCCACTTTGCTACAACCCACGTGTACAAAGACATAGGAGCCACCGTATTTCCCCATGTATAAGACGCTCCCATGTATAAGATGCACCTTAATTTTGGGGCCTGAAATTTGAAAAAAAAAAAAATAAATGTATTACCTAAAGTTATTGAACTCAACTTTTACTCATCATAAAATTCATACAACTCCTCATCACTGTCAGAACTCCCTTCCATTAGCTTGTCCTCATCTGTGTCTGATGACGAGTTACTGTCTTCAACGAGTGCAAAAACAAGCGTGAAAAAGCCAGAAATCCAAATAAAATAATCTACAATCACTGTATAAGACGCACCCAGTTTTTAGACCCCAAATTTTTCAGAAAAGGGTGAGTCTTATACATGGGGAAATATGGTATTGTCTAACTTTCTCACTGTTGATAGCTTCTCTGCTTACCAGAGAGCCCTTCAAACTGGCTAAACAGCACAGCAAAGAGAAGAAACCATAAACTAGAAGAGACCCCAGGAGGTAATCTGAACAAAGCTCCTGCCTCTAGGGTGAGTCTCATCTAAACCTAGAAGAGGTTTCATCCTATTTCATTCTGACCGATGTCCAGCAGAAAGATGTTCACTAAGCCACATCGTAGTCAAGGGATGTCCTTATTACCTTCCTTAGCCCACCCACAATGGAAGTTATCTCATTTAGATGGTAGGCTACATCCCGGATCAAAGACATAGAAGGACCACTCTTATTTCATTGTTAAGATACAGAAAGTGAAAAGGACAGATGGGAGCTAGCCTGTGTTCAGGGCCTGGATCTCATGATTCCCAGGCTTTGGACGTGTTGGCATAGAGGCAGAATCATACCAGGGTACAAGGGGGTGAGGAATGAAAGCCCCCCTGGCCAGGAGCCATGTCAGATTTCTGGAACACCCAGAGATACGCTGCCCTACCGAACAGGGGGATGAACCCACAGCTACGGGCCAGCTTGCTCACCAAAACTCTCCATCCTCGGCTCTCCTGTCCAGCTCTTCTTTCTGCCTGGGATCTATGTAATTCCACTCCAGTGCACTGGGGGGAAGAGGGAGTAAATAAATTTTAAAAAAATTTGTTCCTGAAGGGTTTGTTGCTACACAACCTGTTTGCTACAGCTGAACTTCCCCCAAAAGGCCAGAAATGGGGGGGGGGGGGAATCTTGGGGAAATGGCAGGACAGACCATGTAGGGGGAACACACAGTGTGAGGACAGGACACAGGCCAGGGACACGGACTCCGTGGTCATTAACAGGGTGACCCCACACATGTGGCAGGAATATCATGCCCTGGCTTTGCCCAAATTACACTCTCCAGGTGAGCTTCACATTTCTAACGAGACTCCCAGGCCCCTGATCACAGAAGTGGGGAAGTCCGAGAGAGGTGTGAGAACACCCGCCCCAGAATGGCATGCCCGCCCATATCAATTAACAAGCTGTCATTCTGGCTTATCTATAGGTCTGGGGGGAAGACATTGTGGGAGGCTCTGACCATCTCTGGGCACATGGCTCTGGTCCACTTCCTGAGCCCGCAAGAATGACAACCAGGTTTTATGGCAATTTCCCTAAGCAATGTCACCCTGTGAAGCCACCTGCTGATGGCCTTTCCGTGACAATACCCACAAACTTTGTTCAAATGCCATCTTCAGCTACCTGACCTTTACAGAGTTAGAGGTTTCTGAAATATGTATGCATTGCCTAAATGATGGAGCAATATCAAGACCCCATTGCTATGAAAAATCTCTTTCCCGAATGCTTTTGGCAAAATGTGAACACCTCCCTTTCCTTCATAAAAGCAGGGGTACACCCAAGCGCAGCCTCTGGGAGTCCCGAGCAGCCAGGCAGGAGAGCTAGGGCCTCTTTAATTCATCGAAACATGAATTGGATCAGATCCAAGTCTCAGAAGGTGCTTGCTATACACAAAGATTTGGGGACAATTTGCAGAATTCTAGATCGGATTTAAGTCTCCCTCTAATCTTAACTAGACATTGGGCTGAACCTAGAGATGTTACTTTAGTGACACAGCACCCTCCACCCCCAACAGCCAATGCATACATACCCCAGGCCAGCCATCACCTCCCACCCTTGGACCTGTCCCAGCCTGTTCAGGGGGGGCCTTTTACTTAGTTTGGCTTACTATATTTTTTGCTCCATAAGACTCACTTTTTTTCTCCCAAAAGTGGATGGGAAATTGCCCATGTGTCTTACAGAGCAAAAAATACGGTATTTTATTAAATATTTTAATATTTGGTTCAGAATATTTTTTTTCTTATTTTCCTCCTTAAAATCCTAGGTGTGTCTTATGGTCAGGTGCATCTTATGGAGCAAAAAATATGATATATTAAACAGCTGTTGGTTTGAGTAGCCAAAGTTCAAGGTCTCAATTTCATTCGGTCATGACACTTTGGGGGCAGTTGGTGGAACTGGAGTCTGGGGTTTTGCTCAATCTTAGGCAATATAGTAAGAAATATTTAATACAGGAGGTGATCCTGGGCCTTCTAGACACATGTTTCTTCATTGACACCAACCTGAGGGGAAGTATTACAGTTCTGGGCAGTAACAATGTGTGATAAAATATAATCAAGTTCCCTTCAGAAGCCCGAGCTGTATCATAGTTTGAAGGACAGCATGTGGGGTATGCACAGGCATAAGGATACATTAGGAGGGGGGAATTATTATGACTATTCCCATTTCTGATGGCTCTTCATCAATGACATTGACGAATTCTATTTCCTTTCCCAGTGACTACCTGCCACGCCCCCTCCCTCCCACCAGCAGTGGTAACTAGAAGGAAACCAGGGGAGGTCTTGGTGTCCAGTCACCATCTCATACTGACTTCTTCACCCCAGCAGAGAGGCCTGCTCAGGCAGAGCCTCTGGTCATTAAAGACTTTGCTGGACAAGATCAACACCTGCCCCATCAGGAGCTCCCGGAGAGTGCATGCCACCCCATTCATCGCAGTCCGCTGCAGCCAGCTGGCTCCCAGGATAGAGTTCCACTTTCTAAGTGTCATTTCCTGTTGGCACCGAGGGGTTCAGCCTTTGTCAAAGTGACCAGAGTTTGTGAAGTGGGAAGAACCCAATTATAACTGATCGATTTCACCTCTGGATCACCATGGTGTGGCAGGCAGAAAACAGACAGCCCGCAGCGTGCAGCCAAGTCCAACGGAGTTGCCGAACTTGCAAATGCCGAGCGGGGACCAGGAATCAAAGACTCCGGCCACGTGGGTTTTGTTCCCAGCTTGAAGCCATTTACTACCCTTTTCGGAACAGGCTGTGTAATTGGAGGACAGTGAGCACTACCACGCTCACTACACCATCCTTGTCATTGTGACCGAGTGTTTGCATGATGCCTTCCCGCCAGGGGGCAAGGGCTGGGGGAGAGAGGACAGCACCTACTTGTCACTCCAGGCTCCTGTCCACTCCACCTCGCCCCACGGATTCCTGAGTCTGATCAGCTTCTCTGGATGGCCACAGAAATCCACCTGTGAGGTATACACACACACACACACACACACACACACACGCACACACACAATGGCACTCGTGGCCCCTGGCTGCCCTGCATTCATGTCTGCACCTCAGGCTGCCATTTTGTTTTTCAAATGTCCCCCAACTGCCACACTTTGATTTGCTTTTAACATGTGTTCTCAAGCCTTGGCCAGCTGCTCCATTCCTCACAATTCGGTTGAGCAAACTGACAAAATCAAGTTCATGTCTGCTTCAACTTGGGTGTAGAGTTTACAGTTGACTCGGTCCTTAATGCATGAGACATAATGATAATCTCTGCCTTTCCAATAAATACCGATAACACAGCGGTTAGCAGGTATGGAGCACAGACTATGGACTAAGCATGGGGCTAAGCAGTTCAGATGCATTATTCCCTCATTTGAACCTCACGACAATCCTGGGAGCTGGGTCTGTTACTACCTTCATTTTACAGCTCAGAAGTGTGAGACTCGGAGAGGTTAAGTCATCTACAGTTACCCAGCTACTAAGAGGGAAACGGAGCACAGGCACCGAGACCCTCTATCTCCAAAGCCCATACTCATAAATTCACACATACTCCCTCCCCTGTGACTATTGACTGAACGGTCACTATGAGCCCCACACAAATTTGAGTTGTGGGCTCTTCAGTGTCTTACTTACCTTTATTGTCTTTTTCATGCCCTAGCTCAGTGTTTACACCTATTCATACTTGGGAATTGACTTGATTAAAGAACATCTTCATGAAACACAGACACGTGTATTGAACATCCATGCCGTTTTAACAAATACCAAGAGCTGAGACGCCCCCTCATTTCCCCTTTTGCCTTGGCCATTGGGAAACCCAAAGCAAAGTTCATTTGTGTTGCTGCAGTTTTCAAGCCTAGATTTTAGCCTGAATTGTCTGGCGTCTTTTTCTTTAGTTATAAGGTCTTACTGTGTCTAGTTTTCCATTGTAAGCCCCATCAAATCCTTCTGGGGTATAGGCAGAATACAGTAAGTAAAAATAATAAAAAGTACAGCCCACCCGCTCCCCTTGGGTTGGAAAGTGAGGGACACCTGTATTTATTCCCATTACTATACCCCATCCTGACAGTCAGAGCAGGTATCACTGCCTTTTTCCTCTTTGGGAACCTGTGGATTTCCACTGCTTGACCTCCACAAACACACTTCTTGGCATGAGTGTAGAATCTAATTGACAATTTCTCCAACCTTCCTCTATAGCCTTCTGCCTCTTTCTGGCCACATCTCAGAGGAGAGCCTGCATTTAGTGAGAACCCATCTAGCTGTAGCTCAAACAGGTCACACTCCCCATCATGAGTGGGTACAAATCAGTATGAGGCAGAAATGACTGCGCATGTGTAGTGTCAGGGGCTCTGTGAAGCCAGAGAGAGGCCTCAGCCAGGCAGCAAAACTCTTGGTGGTAATCCCCTTTCTTTTTCTCTCCTGGGTGCCCTGGACTTAGGGTCATATCGTGACTTATTACCCTCACGTTCCCCCAGCCCAATAGTACCTCCTCAACTCCGGTGACGGAGTACGCATGACTCTTAACCAGCTTCTGGCTGGTGATGGCTTCTGTTTCGGCTGCACTGGAGACCTGGGTTGAGAAGAAAGTCCACTCAGGGTGGCTGCCCCTGACCTTGTTGGGACTGGTCCTACAAGGCTTTCCAAAGACATGCTACACAACCATGGGGGCCTCAGTGTGGGGCTGGGGGTGCAGGTGCAACCATGGACCTCAAGTAGATGGAGCCTCTCCATTCGACCCCTCTTTAATCAGGCCTATAGTTCCAGGCAGGGTGCTGTGTGACTGCCACACCTAGAATATGATTGCTGGCCTTTAAAATGTCACGGGAAACTGGGAAGTCATTTATTCTCCAAGAGTGACCTCATGCTGCCTGAAGACTAATTATCCGTGATGACTGCCCCAGACAAATGCTGGTTCTCTACTGTTTTCACTGACCGAGCTTTCCAATCATCCTTCCTGGTTCACAGCCTCCCTCCCCCAATGCCCATGTCACTCTTCCACCAAAACCACACATGTCCTGCTGGATTTTCATAGATGCGCCATTCACAGGTCTGAGGGCACCAGGTATGGGCAGGAGAAAGGGAAATAGCAGGTGATAACAGACCACAGGGTTGATGGTCTCCATGCTACCTCGGCACTCCCTACAGCCAACCCCCCCCCCAGGTAGGGTGTGGCCCCTGGCTTCAGAACCTCTTGCTTTTTCAAAGTCCATCAAGTATTGTCAGTCATCACATTTGTTTTCTAAAATCCCAAAATTACTTTGCAAAAAGTCACAGCAAAGGTAAGGGCTAGGATGCAGGGACCAGGGCTATACTCCTAGGACAATTCCTGCAGAACCAAAGGGGCTCTACTGCTTAGGAGAAACTGGAGGTCCTACCATGAGACCAGCCCCAGTTCCCGCCCACTTATTAGGTCTTAACTGGTTCCTATATGCTGGGGGCCAATATGTCACTGGACTTTCGCATTACATCCCAGGCTCTGCTCTGACCCTACACCTTCCTGGGCTCCCCGCCCCCCTGCCCACTCCCTCTCCTACCCCATGTGGGGAAGGGAACAGAGAGAAGCTGTCCTGGCTCACATCAATGGAGCATGAGAGCAGAGAGACTGCGCGAAGAGCCTTCCGGATGGTCTGATACAGGTTGGTTGGTGGCTTCTTCAGGTCAAAATACTCAGAGATGTCACCCGTGAAATCCTCAAACCCCTCCATGGTGGACCCTCCAGCAAGAGCCTCATAAGATCCATTGAGCCTGTTGAAAAAGAAAACAGGCACTGTCCACAGACATTAGCAACCTCGTGGGTTGGGGACAGGGACAATGCTAGGACATGGGGTGGTCTGGAAGGTGTAAGAGGAGCCTTTGCAGATGTTGCTGTGCACGGGAAGGTGCTCAGGCCACAGCTTCGGTGGCCAACTCAGTACTTTGCCAGGAACAAATCTCAGATCACCTTCTACCAGGCCCCCACTTCTAGTATAACCTTTCTAGTGCTGACCCTAGCTCCATGGGTTTCTGAAGGTTGGGGGCCATGAATAGGGATGAGGATCCTTTCTCAAGCCTGAGAGGCACCCTGTGGGACCTGCTATAGGAATAGGATGGGAAAGGAACTGGAGTTACAGAAAAGGGTGCCAGGAAATGAAACTAGTTAAAGGCTTTGAACCCTGAATGCCAATGAGAAGCAGAATGGCTCTTAAACAAAGGGTCAGTAGACTCTGTTGAGTTTAGTATCTAAGTATTTCTTCTTCTTCTTCTTCTTCTTCTTCTTCTTCTTCTTCTTCTTCTTCTTCTTCTTCTTCTCCTCCTCCTCCTCCTCCTCCTCCTCCTCCTCCTTCTCCTCCTCCTCCTTCTCCTCCTCCTCCTCTTCTTATTCTTCTTTCTCCTCCTCCTCCTCTTGTCTCCTCCTCCTCTTCCCCTTTTTCTTCTTCCCCTTCTTCTTCTTCTTCTTCTTCTTCTTCTTCTTCTTCTTCTCCTTCTCCTTCTCCTTCTCCTTCTCCTTCTCCTTCTTCTTCTTCTTCTTCTTCTTCTTCTTCTTCTTCTTCTTCATCTTCTTCCTCTCCTTCTCTTTCTCCTTCTCCTTCTCCTCCTCCTCCTCCCTCTTCCTCTCTCTCTTCCCCTCCTTCTCCCCCTCCCCTTCCCCCTCTTTCTCCCCCCTTCTCCTCCTCTGCTGCTTCTTCTTTTTCTTCTTCTTCTCCTTCTCCTTCTCCTTCTTCTTCTCCCTCTTCTTTATCATTCGCTTAAAAATCACATGGACCTAAGAAATGCCCTTGGGATTTCAAAGAAGAGAAAACTAAGGAACCAAGTAGGTAAATGGCTTGACCCCATTCACACATTCATGTGGGACAGAGCTGAGCTTTTAAACTCCTAGCTCCAATTTTTGTTTGCCTTGGTTACTGGGTTACTGAGGGATACAGCACATGGGGGTCCAGGTACTGGGAAAGACTTGGGCATGATAAACTGAGTTTGAAGGGTGAGGGGTCAGGTGAGATCCTCCAGGAAGACTGTGGGATCTCCTAGTGCCTCAGTACCCACTCACTTGGCATAGGCTTTCTCCAAGAGAGCGCTCCAGAACTCGCTGCCTTCTTTGGAGTGCAGGAAGAGCAGTTCCCCGTCCTTGGTGGGCAGCCAGTCATCCACCACCACCTCCACCCACTCGCCGTACTGCCAGAACTGCCATGGGAAAGCACAGAGAATAGGTTGATGGGTGGAGAGAGCCTCTTTGGGGTACCCCAGAAGGAGCCTCTGTGGTGATCCATGTGCAAGCCTTGGACCTTTAGTGAGTCCTAAGCTCCTTAAGAGCAGGGTTTCTGTCTTACTCATTCATGCATACAGGAGGTGCTGAAGAAGTCAGGAAACATCGAATCCAGGGTCTGAGTTTGTGGGGAAGAAAATTCACCCAGCATCAGGCAGTGGTGACACCATGTGACTTGCACCCACATCTCTTGACACTCACTCCAAAGTACTTTCCTCAAGTACACAGGGGAGACAGCAGGGGGTGGATGTGTAGGTGATTGGATGGGTGCTTAAGACAGTGGTCCTCAAATTCAGGTGTGCATCAGAGCCACCTGGATGAACTGTTAAATCACAGGCTCGGAGTTCCAACCCCATAGCTCTGATGCAGTAGATCTGGGTGGGACCTGACTGTATGGAAAGTAGGGTCAAGGGCCATGAACATCACATAATACCTGAAAATGAAAGATCCCTGCGTAGTTACTGGGCACCACCCGGTAAAGCAACTCTTCATTCAAGGTGAGGGAAGCGATGGCCGCCAGAAGCCAGCAGTCACCTGCACCGGGTCAAGGGGCACACACTGGTCAGGCCAGGCCTTTAGGGCCCCTGATTTCCTTGACCCTCACACCACTCCCTTCTCAGTCAGATAGTGAGGCTCTCTCTTCCTCCCGAGTCTCAAGGTCACAGGCAGCGTCTGCTCCTGCTGCCTCCCTGGAAGCCGTGTCCTCGGATGGAGATTTCTCTGCTCCTCCCTCTTGTGTCCTGAATGCTGACCATTTCACATCTCCAAAGCACTCAACCAGTAGGAAAAAATGGAAAGAAAAAAAAAAATAAGTCTTTTTGGCTCCTTATTAGCTACTCAGATAAAACATTTGGTTGAGGGAACATTGAATCCATTTGCCAGCGCGGGATGTGTGGGTGTGAACGTGTGTGTGTTCCTTGCCTGTATGATAGAAGATGACAGAAAGCTGGCTCTCCGTGCTCGTTTATAAGTCTGCCCTTTGTGTTTCAGAGCTCGCCATGACAGCTGCCATGCCTCACTGCCCATCACAGCCTTGAGATATCAATTAGCATCACATCATCATAAATTGAGGCAGAAGAAATAAAAAGTCGAGAGGTTACAAATCTGAGGATTGAATAACGGTCACTCAAAGATCCAAGTAAATGCAGAAGAAAACAGAAAAGCCCTTTCTGTGCACGGTGGGACCTCCCCGACCTGTGCCGCCGAGCAGGGTTTCCTCGGAAGGCGTCATGCCCTTCCCGGGGCTGACATGCAAGGATGCCCCTTTCCTGCCTTCCTACCCTGGATGCATCCATCACCCTGGAATGGATGTCGACTTTCCTCCCTCCATGTAAGTGCTTGTCCTACACCGACTCTGAGATCTCATTGTCCTTATGTGGGCTTCTCACTGTGTGAGAGTGTTTCCTCTTACTGGCCCAATAGTGGCCTCTTTCTAGTTGCTCTGCCGAGTTCTGCCTCTGGGCTTGGGGTTTGATGAACAAGTTTCTTTCACTCATTCTATCCAAATGCTTCCAAGATCCTAACTGTGTGTCTCAGCTGTCTCTTTTTCCAGATTAAAAAACAAACAAACCCAAAACCTGAATCATTCAACATATCTTCAGATGGAAGCCCCTTCCACCTCTTAGAGACCCTCTGAGGACCTCATCTAGCCCCATATTTTTCTTTAACACAATGGCCTAAGTTGTGCACAGAGTCTGGGTTGTGAACCCTCGGGTTGCCTGAGAAATCAGGAAGGAAACTGAGTCCCAGAAACCCACCTCTAAGGATCTGTCATCTGCTCAGAACAACTCTATGAGCAGATCATCTCGGAAAGCCCTCTGCTCTATCTGCCCTTCTATCAGCAAAGAGATTCATGATTTGGTCACAAATTAATTCCTTTCCCCAACCAAGCTCATATTCATTCATTCATTCATTCTCTTTCTCTCCCCTCCTTTCTCTCTCTAAAAATCAATAAATAAAAAACTTAAGAAAAAACTAAAATAAATAAGCAAATGACCCAATGAGTCAACGAACCATATTTTGTTCCTGTGCACACCTCCAACAGCACCTGACACATTTGCACCTGAATCTCGCTGCTGGTGGAGCCCAGCCAGGACATACAAGAACCAGAGAGAGTCCATCTTCACCACCATTGGGGGCCTTTGCCTGCCAAGCTCTGGGCGGAGGGAGATAACAAGGGAAGACAATGACAGGCCCAGGCCTCTGGGGAATGAATGGGGCCACTGCTCTGTCACGCTCTCTGAGGCCTGTGGCCTCCCCCCCCCCCCCGAGATAAAAGCAGCCACATGGCCCTCATGACTGGGCACAGCCTGCCTCTCATCTAATACAGACATTCTTGCTGCCAGTGCAAGCTGCTTCCAATGGCTAGCCCGCCTAGAACACTCCTTATACATTATAATTCAAGGCACGCCAACAAAAAGTCTCTCAGCTGCTGATAGCAAATGGGGCGGCCCAGCTGCAGGAGATTTTCATTTTCTCTTCATCTGCCTCAGCCCTGGCTTTCCAGCGCCCACCTGGCTCTCACAGTGAGCACAGAGCTCCCAGGACCTGCAGCGGGCACGCACACTCCTGGATTCCTGCCAGCGACTATATGAGGTGCGAATGGTTTGTTATGACAAATGTGCTTTTTCTAAGGAGCACGTCCAAATGAGTGTGTTCCCCTTCAAAGAGTCCTCTTGAGAGCATCAACATTTATTCTGTTGCTTAAAATATTCCAGGAGCTTGTTTTGGGGACCTGCCTTGAAGCCTGTGGCACATGGCTTGGGTTCTTCTCATTGGAGGACAGAGCTTTGATCTTTGAGCATAGTTTTAATTTTCAAAAGCAGCCAAGAGGCTTTTGGAGCCAAGTTGTGTGGTAAATAAGGTGGACAAAAATGCTGGGAAATAATCTTGATGGACAAGTCCCTCCCCGCAGTCACCTCCAACATGGACTGGTCACGGGTTGGGGATTTGGCCAATCAGGGAGTGGTCTCCTGGGTCACTGACTTCACGGGAAATTGGGAAATCACCTGAGCTTTGTTCGTCCTACTCCTTATTTAGGTTACATGTGTAATGGGTTTAATATGTACTAAAATAATAAAATTACATACATTTTTATTCTACTCAAGCAATGATCCCCTAGAACTTGTACCCATTGCATCAGTCAGCTCAGGGCTTCCAGAAAACCAGAGATGCACCCCAACCATAACAATGAAGTCATTGCTCTGCTCTGTCAGGGAAAGTTTTAAGTCAACCAAGACATAATAATTCTGAGTCAGGCTTTGCCATAAAAAAAATCTCCACATTCAAAACATTTCCTATCTATATTACAATCAAAGCTTGGAGGTCTGAACCCCTAGTGTTATCAGAGGCCTCAGGTAGCAAGAACTCAGGCTGTCACTTAAGGGAATTTCCCATACACCAAGGGAGAAAGTGGAGTTGCTCTGGGCTATGGAGAGAAGGGAAAGAAAGAGAATATGCCAGACATTGGAACCCCTTCCCCACCTTGAGGGTGAACAATGGCCAGAGCAGAAACAATAGTTTTCAACTCTAAGAGGAAGCCAAAGCAGAGAGGACTCCTCTTATGCTTCCCAGTGGGGACTCGGAGCAGAATAAAAATGGCGGCATTGAGCACTTAGGCAGAGGGGTGAGGGAAGATGGCAAAGAGTGCCCCCCCAGTGTTCCCTTGGCCATCAGATGGTGACCTGGGGTGGGGGGTGGGAGGGCAAGGAGAAAAGGCACGTCTTCCCACTGCAGAGGCTGTGGTCACTGTGGGGGTCAGGGACAGGATGGAGGGTGTGATGTGTCCGTGAACACTGAGGTGGACCTCAGTCAGCTAGAAAAGGGCCCCTGGGCCCTGGCTGGTTGGCTCAGTGGTAGAGCGTTGGCCTGGCGTGCAGAAGTCCCAGGTTCGATTCCCGGCCGGGGCACACAGGAGAAGCGCCCATCTGCTTCTCCACCCCTCCCCCTCTCCTTCCTCTCTGTCTCTCTCTTCCCCTCCCGCAGCCGAGGCTCCACTGGAGCAAAGATGACCTGGGTGCTGGGGATGGCTCCTCGGCCTCTGCTCCAGGCGCTAGAGTGGCTCTGGTCGCAACAGAGCGACCCCCCCCCCCCCGAGGGGCAGAGCATCGCCCCCTGGTGGGCAGAGCGTCGCCCCCTGGTGGGCGTGCAGGGTGGATCCCGGTCAGGGGCATGCGGGAGTCTGTCTGACTGTCTCTCCCCATTTCCGGCTTCAGAAAAATACAGAAAAAAAAAAAAAAGAAAAGAAGGGCCCCTGGACCCTGACAGTACCAGAACAGACCACACAATCCTCCAGTCCCATCTCCAGGAGACCAGCCAGGACCTAGAGGACAGCTCTGCTCACCCAAGGACCCTCCTCCCATATCCCAGAGGCCATATGCCCTTCCTTGTATCCCCAAGGCACTATCTTGGGGAGGTCAGAAGGGGGCCTTTAAGAAGCAAGAGCCCATCAAATGGAGTGACTGAATGAGGGACATTTACCCAAAAGAGACGAGAGCCTGAAACAGGCAGAGGCAGAAATACCCTTAATTGGCTAGTTGACTGAGCAGTTTTGGGGAATAAAGAATGCTTTGTGGATGGCACTGCTGAATGTAACGTAAAGATCTTGACCCTGCTAATATAAAGCTGTTTTGTAAAAGTCTGTCTCCAATGTCTGATGCAGGACGTCTGAGCAGGCGTCCTTCACCTGCACTCCAGTGTAAGGCTGCTCCCGGGACTTCATGCCCAGGTGCGATTTCAGCTCTGCACATTTGTGCGAAGCCGTCACCACACCAGCCTCCCTCTCTCCTTCCCTTCAGCGAATGGGTGAACATGCCTTTCCAGCCCTCAGCTTACAAGTCCTCCTTTTTGAGATATTAAAACCCCCATGCACCTTCGCAGCTACTTTTGCTTTGCTGACGACTCCCATCTCTCTGGCGAGACAACGCTCACTGGAGGTAGGCGGTGGGCCCCAGACTCCCCACAGAACCCCGCATGAAATGCTCACTTAAGAAATAATGTTGGGCCCTGGCCGGTTGGCTCAGCGGTAGAGCGTCGGCCTAGCGTGCAGAGGACCCGGGTTCGATTCCCGGCCAGGGCACACAGGAGAAGCGCCCATTTGCTTCTCCACCCCTCCGCCGCGCTTTCCCTCTCTGTCTCTCTCTTCCCCTCCCGCAGCCGAGGCTCCATTGGAGCAAAGATGGCCCGGGCGCTGGGGATGGCTCTATGGCCTCTGCCCCAGGCGCTAGAGTGGCTCTGGTCGCAACATGGCGACGCCCAGGATGGGCAGAGCATCGCCCCCTGGTGGGCAGAGAGTCGCCCCTGGTGGGCGTGCCGGGTGGATCCCGGTCGGGCGCATGCGGGAGTCTGTCTGACTGTCTCTCCCTGTTTCCAGCTTCAGAAAAATGAAAGAAATAATGTTGGTAGGAAATTGTCAGGAGTGATTTGAAAATCCATGCCGTGGAGAAGTTCTGCACCTGTGGGGGAAGCCTGCACAGAATTAAGAGAGTGGCGAGCCCCGGAGGACAGGGGTGCCTATCGGCTCTCTAGAAAACCCCTCAGGTTCCTTGTGGCCTCCACAGACAAAGGACAAGAGGCCACCAGCGTGATGCCAGCAGGAGACACAGCAGAAGGCCAGGGGAGGAACCAGGGACCGCACCTGAGTGGACACAGCCAGCACGCACGCAAGGACACAGCTACCCAGTCCTCCAGCACCATCGTGGAAAGGAAAAGAGATGGGAAGTCTCTGGAACAGGCGTCCCCAAACTACGGCCCGCGGGCCGCATGTGGCCCCCTGAGGCCATTTATCCAGCCCCCCGCCGCACTCCCGGAAGGGGCACCTCTTTCATTGGTGGTCAGTGAGAGGAGCACTGTATGTGGCGGCCCTCCAACGGTCTGAGGGACAGTGAACTTGCCCCCTGGGTAAAAAGTTTGGGGACCTCTGCATAACAGGTTACCAAAAAGGACTGAGTGATGTCTAAAAGGACTGTTTCAGAACCCTCCGCAGGGTTCTGCATGGCTTCAAACCTGCAGGTGTACTCTAGGTTGATATACCTTGCCGATCTGGAAGTGGCCCACAATAAATCCTTCTAATCCTAAAGTAAATTAATCCAGTGGTTTCTGGGCAGGGTGAATTCTTACAAAATGGAGAGGAGAGGGGAAAAATGCATTCTAGGCTCAACTCTTCACCCTCCACGAGATGCCCTGAGGTCACATTAGCCACATCCTCACTTACATACAACACAAGAGAGTGACTTCCTGTGTTTGAGTCTTTTAGGCTTTGCACCAGGTAAAGCAGGTATTTAATCACCACTTCCCTGATGAGCAAAGCTGAGGCCCTGAGCAGTTAAGTGACCTCCTACGGTCAGACAGGCAGGACTAGTGTCAGAGCCAGGACTAGTCAGATCAGAAGGTTGGCATCTTTTTCATAAGCTCCAGAGCCACTCAGACGGAAGCCAAAACAAACAGAATTATTACCATTTGAAATACAAGCCCTAGACCCCCGGGGCAAGAGGAACCAGAAATTTCAGAACCTTCTCTCCTCCCCTCAAACCACACATGGCTTCTCATTAACCCCTCCTCATCCTCACTGTCCATTGGCCTTCACCTCCCACCCCACCCCCTTGTTAACATCTGGCTCACCCTTGGACCTACCTCGTAAAATAAGCATCTACTTATGTTGCAATAATGTAAAATCGTTCCTACTTCTTGGAGTTGTTATGAAGATAAAAAATGAGACAATATGTGGAAAGTGCTTAGCCGAGTGCATGCCACACAGAAAGCTTTCAATAAACCTCCTCATTATTAGCTCTTATTGCTCAACACAAATTAACCAAAAACACAGGGGATCCCAAAGTGAATCAGCAAACATCTATTGAGTGTCTACTACTCTGTGGGAAAACTAAAATGGAAATCACGCTAAGAACTTGCTGGTACATTTCCCTCTATATTTGGTCTATGAAGTAGGACATGCCCCCACCTGCCATTCCCCACCCCCAACCCCGTTTTCTCTCTCTTACATCAGCCTGGGAGTCATTTTAATTCCTTTCCCCTCACTCTACTCACTTTCAGTTACTTCCCAAATGCTGTCTTGGTTTTACTCTTAAATAGCTCCCAAATCCATCCCCTCCACTCCAACACCCCTGTCATTGCCTTCTCCCCCTCCCCCACTGACTATAAGGGACCCTCTTCCCCCAAATATTCATTATCCAACAGCCCTAATTAGGAGGCCGCAGAAAGAAACAAACTCGCCATGATGTGAAACTGTTCACACATTTGCACTTGAACATCCTTCCCGCTTCACACCAGTAAGGGCCCCTTCCCATCATGGCCATGCCCATGCAAAAACGATGCAAGGTGACACTGAACATGGGGCTAACTTCGCAAGGTTTCGTGAAGCTGATGAAAGTGACGTTGCAGACCTGCCCAAGGAGACACATGGCAGAATGACAGCAATCACAGCCAAGGACAAAGAAACTGGCCCGACTCACGGCAGGATTGGCAATGGTTTGAGCAGCCAAGTATGGGAAGAGGACCTTGAGGAAAAGTAATGAAATCTGAATATCTTCATGATTCTGCTTCGAAAGTCAAGCGAGAATTGGGAGATGTTGCATGCTTCTGTCCTGTAACCTTTTCAGGAAAAGCATGCCCCTCAAAAAAGTCAACCATCGGTCCATTTCTTATTCAAGACTTATTCTTCTTGCTCCCCACCCATTTCTCTCTCTCTCTCTCTCTCTCTCTCTCTATTCTCTCTAAAATAAATAAACAAAATCCTTTTTTAAGAAAGCTGCAACTATCACATAAGTATTATGACATCATAATTTTTTGGTTTCATTTTTCAGAGACTTGCACTAACCAAACATTTTTAGAAACTGTTTGCTGAACAACTTGGGTCTCTGTTTTGCTTCTAGCGGCCCTCTTCCAACACCAGTTGTCTTCAGAGAAGGAGGATTTCTGTGTTGTGATTGTCTGAGGCCTGGTGTTTCCGTTCCTCCCCATCCTCACCCTCCACCCCAGCAGCAAGTTGGGCTGAACATGGCCCTGCTGACACACCTTCCATGTTTCCACATTGCCTTTAGCTGTAAAGCCCAAAATTCCTCACTCAGCATCAAGGCCCCCATGACCCCTTCCCACCCCTCTGCGCTCCAGCCCTGACACTTCCTTGCACGCCCCCTCCCCAGGGCCCTGCTCTTTCTTGCTGAAGAACCTTTGTTCAATTCTTTCTGCTGCCTCAAGCCTTCCCCCTACCATCTTTACCAGGAGAGGAAAGACAGGACCGGTTTGTTCAAAGCTGTCCCTGAACCTACCACGTGATCCCCACCTCCTGCGGTATTTGAAAATTCAGACTCTGACACAGCTCGCTGGAATCTCTCTCATGTTGTGGTTGCCATAGAGCAAGCTACCATTGTTGTAGAAGCAATACCCCAGACCCTATCAATCCCTGGCGTGGCAGAGGTTCCGAAACTCTCAGCAGGGGATGGCGTATTGGGGTCAGTTAGGAAAAGTGTTACCAATACAGTTTCAAAGATTAGCCCCAAATCTTACCGGTATTTTCTAAGCAATGGTGATGTGACTCCTTACAGCAACTATAATTTTTTTTTTTGCAACTATAATTTTTATATCCTCAAAATTACTTATTTTCAGCTGTACTACATATAATAAAGCACACTAAATAATCCACTTTGGTGGTCCCCCACAGACCGGCTCACATCTCCACTTTCTGGTTCCCATGATTACGCAGAAGCTGCCCACAGACCTGACAGCAGTGAGGGGGCAGCTGGATGCCGGGGCACTTGAACACATCGCAGCATTTGGCTGAGGACAGTTCTTAAGAGATCACCTTTTGAATCAGGGGCCGCCTTGCTTTTCCCTCTAAGTTATTAATGAGGAGAAAAATGAGGGAGGAGACAGAAAACTCTTCACAGCTGACGGAACTGATTCCAATGACTTCCAAGTCTCTTCCAGGTTCTCAGGAAGGCCCCAGTCCACATCTGGTCGAACTTCTGCCACTTTGAAGGAATAAGGCTCAATGGCATGAAACTGCTCTAGACTTCCTACTATATTCCCCTTGGCTTTAAAACAGACATGTTTGGTTTTTTTAAAAAACTGATGTCTGTGTGTGTGTGTCTGTTTGTGTGTGTGTGTGTGTGTGTGTGAGAGAGAGAGAGAGAGAGAGAGAGAGAGAGAGAGATTTATGCACTCATTGGTTGATTCCTGTACATGCCCTGACTGGGGATCAAACCTGCAATTTTGGCATATTGGGATGGCATTCTAACCAACTGAGCTACCCAGCCAGGGCTAGAAGAGACCTTTAATGCTATGGAGAAGGGAAATTTTCTTAGTAGATTTTAAAAAATGGAATTGATTCACCGAGAGAATAAATATCAGTAAGAAAATATATTTGGGGCTCATGTAAAAACATCTGAGAGCCAGTTTCAAAAAAGGGGTGTACTGACTGAGTCTAATTCTAATGCCCTCTGGATGCAAAAATGAGACAAAATGCTGGAAGCCAGGTCTAATGGAGAAAGGAATAAAAAGTTGAGTGCTAAGACCTGTTGTTCACTCTGGCCAAGGCTCAAATCCACATGGTGAGAGACATAGTGGTCCTTCTCTGTTTGTGATGGGGCAGGTTACACAGGATGTTGGCAAACACCCCCTCCAAGAATGACTGAAAATGGTCTGGCACTCCCGAATCACAGCTGGGGCTCCTGAGGCTTCCCAAGGTACACGAGGATCCTTAGAGGACATCCAATATGAAACACACGATGATGGAGGCTCTCCCTGGCAAGAGGAGGGTGGGTTCTCAGCCTCAAACAAGAGACAAGGGACATGGACGCAGATGTAAAATGCACGGGAACCCCACAGAGGGCGGCAGACTGAGAACAAGGTGTTTTTAGGCTGGGGAAACACCCTCCATATAGCACCTAAGAGCAGAAAGATGCAAAAGGAGACAGGAAGGGAGAAAAACTCAGGGAGAGGGGCCCTGGCCAGGTCGGTGGGCAAGTAACCACAGAGAAAACAATTTCAGCCAGCAGCCAGTGCAGGCATGGCTGGGGCTTAGCGACAAAAAGCAAATCAAAACAAAAACACACGCCCTGGCCGGTTGGCTCAGCGGTAGAGCATCGGCCTAGCGTGCGGAAGACCCGGGTTCGATTCCCGGCCAGGGCACACAGGAGAAGCGCCCATTTGCTTCTCCACCCCTCCGCCGCGCTTTCCTCTCTGTCTCTCTCTTCCCCTCCCGCAGCCAAGGCTCCATTGGAGCAAAGATGGCCCGGGCGCTGGGGATGGCTCTGTGGCCTCTGCCTCAGGCGCTAGAGTGGCTCTGGTCGCAACATGGCGACGCCCCGGAGGGGCAGAGTATCGCCCCCTGGTGGGCAGAGCGTCGCCCCATGGTGGGCGTGCCGGGTGGATCCCAGTCGGGCGCATGCGGGAGTCTGTCTGACTGTCTCTCCCCGTTTCCAGCTTCAGAAAAATGAAAAAGAAAAAAAAAAAACAAAAACAAAAACAAAAACACATAATTTCTCCAAAGACCAAAGTAGGGACACCCCACAGTAGTTCAATGCAGATCAGAAGGGTAAGACAGCCAAATAGAGTACAAACTGTCCAAAGGGTCAGTGTCATAACTCAGGCACTGCAGGGCCATGGTGTAGACTGAGGGGGGCAACCCTGGGCACCCCGAGCCCAGGCGATTAGGGGCAGCTCCTCAGTCACTGGTCTGGAAGGTGATGGAGAAACACTGTTTTTCTGAAGAAGCTCAAGTCTCCTTTCTCCTACAGAGCAGGAGGTTGGGGAGCCCAGGGAGCCGAAGATCAGGACCAAAGTTAAGGCAAGGATGCCGGCTGCAGGGATCAGGGGCTGGGTCACAAAGCCCAGGAACAAAGCCAGCACTGCACAGCCATCCTGTGGGACCTCCCAGTGAGGCACAAGAAGACTCTCAGAGCAGGAGGTGGGAAGGAAAACCATGTGCAAAGTGGAGAGGGTCCCACCCCAAGGAGCAGGGCGGGAGGAGGGGAATGAGTAGCCTCATGCAAGTCCCTAACCCAGCAATTTTCAACCTTTTTCACTGCATGGCACATACAAACTACTAAAATTCTGCAGCGCACCAAAAGCTATATTTTTTGCCAATCTGACAAAAAAAATTAGTGTAATTTTGATTCATTCACACCAGATAGCTATTGTTCTGTTGGATGTTGTCATTTTTTTATTTGACAATCTAAGGGGAAAGAGGTCAGTGTCCCTGACTAAATAGTCCGGTACAGCATGTTTTAAAAATTCTTGTGACACACCAATTTTAAAGCACTGCTCTAACCCAAAAAGAAAGTCCAGCTGTTATTTTACAAGGTGACTGTGGGGTTAGAGCGACACTGGGGAACAGACCGTTTCTATTTCTATTGGCTGGCGAGGGATTGCAAGGACAGTGGAGAAGGTCAGAGGGAGGTGACAGGAACTGACAGAGCCAAGAGAAAGTATCTGAAAGAAAGTGGCGTCTGAGAAAGGCTGATAAAATGGCCTGAACCGGTGCAACCAGGACCTTGCTTGTTTCCATTCTTCAAAGCAGTGCAGCCTCTTAGCACAGAGGAGGCTTCTGTCCTGGATCCAGTGAGCTGGTGACGTGTGTCTGCTTCCAAGAGGACCAGGCTCCCATGAGAGGAGGAGATGCAGAGGAGGAGAAGGAAGGAGCTGTGCTTCTATTCCTTGGGTGGTGGGGACTGCAGGGTTACATCACAGCCTTGGGGACTGGGACGTTACATCAACACCACCGTCGGCAGGTGGCCCCTGGTCTCCTTTAGTTGTGCCCTTTAATTAGCCACGTGTGCTGGACTGAATGTGCTGGCTGAGGTGAGGGCAGCGGTGTGCCCTAATCAGTCAGAGAGGGTTGGGGTAGCCCAAGACTCAGCCTGTCCTTGGTGGAGAAGTCAGCCCCGGGGCCCGCGGTGATACCTGCAAGGTGGGAACCTAAGCAGTGGGCAGGCCCTGAGCTATTAGGCATGGAGTCAGTCCCTAATGGCAGGGAATCTTGTTGGGTCATGGAATATGTTAGAATAACTGTCCTCTAGCCCTGGTCGGATAGCTCAGTTAGTTAGAGCATCATCCTGAAGTGCAGAGGTTACCAGTTTGAGCCCCAGTCAGGGCACATATGGAACAAATCAATGTTTCTCTCTCTTCCCACCACCACCACCTTCCTTTCTTAATAATAATAAACATAATAAACATAATAAAATGTTTATTAAACATAATAAAAATGACTGTCCTCTAAAAACGTAGGACAGAAGTATTTCAGCAAGCGCCCCTCTGAGTAGGAATCAGTCACACTCAGAGACTTGGCCTCCAGACCCAAACCTCAGGCTGCTCAGCCTGAGTAGGGCTCAGAGAGCACTCCCTGGCTTGGCACTACTTACCACCTCCGTATAAGGTTATAACCTCAAGGACAAGGGTTAGTCTCCCTGGGGACTCGGGGGCTGACCTGTACTTTAAGCATTTGTCATTGAAAGTAAGCAACAGTCAGGACACCTCTGAGTAAGTAAAATTGGAGAGTGCTGGCAAAATTTCCTTTCCACATGCACACACAAAACATCACCCTGGCAACAGGGACCTAACATTCCTGTTATGCAGGGTTCTTAATTTTTCCTGGGTGTGGACCCTTTGGCAGTGTGGTGATCTCAGAATAATGTTTCTAAATGCATAAAATAAAATACAGGGCTATAAAAATTATATTGAAAAATTATATTGAAACAGTTATCAAAATACATCTTGAAAAATATAGTAAGATTTTTGCTCCTTTATTAATGTTCTATATAAAAGATTTAGAGTAGAGCCTCATAAATAATATAATTATGAGGTAACAATGAGTAGAAGTGATATTTTGAGATATTTGCAACAACTATAATGTGATAAAAAAAATAATTTGTCATTTCTATTACTGTGCTTTGTTACCTGCATCATGCCAAAGAAAATAAGTTAGTGAGGGGTAGTATTACTAAAGATGTAAAAGTAGAATTTTTTCAAGCTCTTCTTGAAACAATGCTCATAACTCTCTGGCTCAAATTCATACTAAAGTGTAAATGGTTGCCTTGGACTTTTTCCTCATAGTAGACAAGACAGTGGTGATAGTGGGATCGAACATAAGGGCACCGAACACTTAGGATCAAGATAGAAGAAAAATATATGCCACAAAGAAGAGGAACCCTCACAAGTAGGATAAGACCCTGTTAGCAAAAGCAAGCTTGCTGCACGTTACATATGATTGGGTAGCAAGGAACTGTCATCTGCTGTTTTTCTGCTTCCTGGAGGTCTGACTCTGCTTTCCAGAATCAAACAGTGGGTCTGGCCCTTCAAGTTCACTGAAGCTTCCCCTGACTGCTCATTAAAAGTAATTCCTCAGTCCTAGTTCATTGATTTATTTCACACCAGCCCTTGAAGGAGGCTACAGACCAAAAGCTTCCCAAAGAGTGCTTTGAAAGATGCCAACACTAGTACCAGATGCTGAGAGCCATGTGCACCGTCCCCTGTTCCAGGAGGGCGGGCCTCTCAGAGGGGGCTGCGCTGACTCAGAGGAAAATCAATACCAGGGATGCATCAGGGAAGTCACCTGAATTTAAGGCATCGTCGCTTGTTCTTTGTCTGTCGAGACATGTGAAATAGACAAACATTCCCTTTTCAAAACAGGAGTACAGAATATAAAACTCTGTTCAGTAAAGGCAACAAAGATGAGAAAGACATCAAGTCTGCAGAAGTGAAGAGAAAGATCAGGTCAAGACAGAACAAAAGGTGAAAGAGAGAGAAGCACCCAGGAGCACAGAGCCCGCGGAGATAACAAGACAGAGAGGGGAAATGGATGGGGAAGGCAGACACAGAGAGAGAAACCCCAATACCCACCAAACCCTTCAAAGGAAAGCTTATCTCGCTACTAATCCCACTCAGCATGGAAAATAAACCATAAACCACTGCTAGATTAAAATTTTGGATAAACATTGTAGCATTTGTTATTCAGAAACCCCTCCCATTGCTGTCTAGATTCTGGAAGTCTCTGTCCCTCGTTTGTTACAGAAGGAAACCTGCTCCCTGTTTCTGCAAGCAGCAAGTGTCGAAACTCATTTTTCAGAGACCAAGGTCTTCCATGGTTGTAGAGTAGCATCCATTAGGCCCATTTATAACTAAAGCAGTGTCCAATCCACACGCATTTTTACAACCGTCGGGATAACGAATACCTGCCTCAGTGTTGCTCTGCAGGTGGGCAGACAGCACAGGTGTGACTTACTGTGTGGGATGTACGAAGCCAGAAATGTGTATTTCATGCACAGGACAGAGTCAGTGTCACTGGCCATCGAAGTCTCAAGAAGTCTGGGAACATGCATGAGCCAACGTGCAAGGGAGAGACAGAATGTGCTGGAAGGAGCAGCAAAGGGACCAGCAAGGTCTCCGCAGTGTCCTAAGTGGTGTGCCAACCATACACACTCTGGAAACGGGCACCCACAGGTGCATCCTACAGGGAGTTGCACACTTACATGTGCTGTGGCCCTGAGATTTCTTCCCACTTCAGTGGGACACTGTATGTATGGCCCTTGCTAGACCTGGTGAATGTGGGTTTTACCAAGAAGACAGAGTGTGGAACATCTAGAGCTGCAAGGTACATTCCCCCTCAATGTGCCAAGGTGAAGAGAGCCACAAGGAGGACTTTGGTTTGTGGACCATTTCATCAAAAGATGCCCATTCAGCCCTGGCCGGTTGGCTCAGCGGTAGAGCATCGGCCTGGCGTGCGGAGGACCCGGGTTCGATTCCCGGCCAGGGCACATAGGAGAAGCGCCCATTTGCTTCTCCAACCCCCACCCCACCCCACCTTCCTCTCTGTCTCTCTCTTCCCCTCCCGCAGCCAAGGCTCCATTGGAGCAAAGATGGCCCGGGCGCTGGGGATGGCTCCTTGGCCTCTGCCCCAGGCGCTAGAGTGGCTCTGGTCGCGGCTCAGCGACACCCCGGAGGGGCAGAGCATCGCCCCCTGGTGGGCAGAGCGGCGCCCCTGGTGGGCGTGCCGGGTGGATCCCGGTCGGGCGCATGCGGGAGTCTGTCTGACTGTCTCTCCCCGTTTCCAGCTTCAGAAAAATACAAAAACAAAACAAAACAAAACAAAAAAAAAAGATGCCCATTCAGTGACCTGGATAGTGGCCAAACCACACTGCCCTCCTGAATAGACTGACCAACCCAACAAAAAGCTATATTCTACAGTAAGAATTATTGGGTCAATTGAATCTTTAGCAGTAGGGCCCTCTCTGTCTTTATTTTCCTATAATTATGTCTCCAGCTTCTGGACACTATGTCAGCACAAACTCTGGTAGGAGCCAAGAGGCTAACACTTTCAGGATGAAGGCCTGGCTTTGTGGAAACAGTAAGGAGGAAGAGTGAGCACCCACTATGACTGCCTCAGCCACACTTCGGACCTGCTGACGTCCCATAGGAGAGAGAGAGAAGGACATTCTCTGTGACATTTTTTGTAATTGAGAAAATAACCTGTGTCCATCAGTAGGAAATAGGATAAATCAACTGTGGTCCAACACACACATTGAAATACAGGGCTCTCTGTGGTTAGAAAAGAATGAAGCTCTTCAGCAATCGATAAGGGAAAATCACCAAGATATTTTCTTAAATGAAATAATAGTAAATAATGGCAAGGTGCCACACAGTGTTTATAGCATGCTGCCCTCAATGCAAGAAAGGGGTAAAAGTTAGAATATGTGTTCAGATCGGCTTGACTTTGCATAAAGGAAGATTAAAACAATCTTTTTAAGTTGTTGCAGGTCAGTGAGCAATGGAGTGGATTTTCACTGTGAACTTTCCGTTCATTTGATTTTTAAACGGTGTGCATTCAGCACAAGAATAAAATATAGTAACATAAAACTATAAAAATGCATCATTTTCATATTTACATAGAGCAACTGTTAAAAATATTTTTACCCCAGACTAGACCCCACTGCCCTGCGTTGTACTCTGAAAAGCCAACAAAGCATTTAACAAACATTTGTTCACATCACGCCCTGGTTCCACAAGTACTACATGACACTGCCTTGTTCTTGGGTGAGGAATTTCTCCCACAATCATGCCACCACCCACCATGATTCAGGGCCAGCTCCGGCTCAGAGCTCACGGCCACACAGGTTGTTGTGACCCGGCCACGGCTCGCTCCCTGGTGCAAGGAGGCACCCACTTCCTACTTGTTCATACTCCTTCTGATCAGCAGGCCCTGAGGGCCAATCCCAAGAGCCTGGCCCCTTCCAGAAGTCGAACTGAACAGCCCCTTTAGCTCTATTCATGGACTACCACCACCTCAGAATACAACATATGATCAGTGATATTGTGACAACCAGGTATGGTGCCGGGTGGGTACTAGACTTACCGCTTTGTAAGTTACATGAATGTCTAACCACTATGCTGTACACTTAAAACTAATATCATGTTGAATGTCAAACAATTTTTTAAAATAATAGATAAATTTTAAAAGAGGTTACAATGATGCTGATTTAAAAAAAAAAAAAAAAAAAAAAAAAACAAGAAGAAACCACCTCCGCATCTCGGCTGACCCAGGGTGGGTGGCCCCCATAGCGAGGCCCCATGGACTTGGGTGGGAGTCAGACTCCGCGGGTTGTAATTGAGAAAACTGAGCACAGGTTCCCTTCCTGCGCTCCCAGCCACTGCCTCTGTCTGTCAGCAGCCCTCACTCACCATGGTAACGCTCAGGCCTCTATTTGGAAACCCTCTTTTCTTCTGGCTTAAAACTGTTCACAGGAAGACCTATCCAAGCGATCAGTTAAAAGGCACTTATTAAATACCTTTTCCAAAGTAACAACGTTGCTAACAAGGAGCTGCTAAAAATGGAGACGGGAAGTCATGCTTCCCGGAGACACTTGTGAAATTTGGTTGGACATTTAGCAGGAAGTCAGAGGCACCCTGCACTCATGGGGACAGGAAACGGCAGGTCGCTCCCCTCTGTGAGCCCCACTGCTGAGGCTGTGGTCTCAGGGACTAGCACACATGTTGGTGTGTGGCACCCTGAGTCATTCTCACTGCTCTGTACTCACCCTCCATGAGCTCTGGCTAAGGGGATATTTGCTGTTCTCACTAAAGGAGAGAACATGGGAGGCACTTAAAATAAGTGCCCAGTGATTTTCAAAATCATAAAGGTTTCCAGCAGGTTGAAAACAGATTTCTGCTGGCTAGAACAAAGAGAGAAATAGGGGGAGCAGGGGAAACCTTCTGAAAGATAAAAGCTGTCGGGTCTGTGTGGATGCTGAGATTTTGTTTGTTTTACTGATTTTTACCAAGTAGTATTTGTCTCCTCATTGCATCCAGGAGGTCCCTATTTTGCAGCTGACACTGGATGGTGGTTTGGAAGCCCAGTGAATTCAATTCTGAGCCATGCTGTCCCCTAAAATGTCAGTATTGTCCAACTCAACTTTGAGGTCCTGGAATAAGGAGGGCTTAGTACCAAGAACATTAATCTGCTACCATGGAGAACCTGGGTCTCTGACCCCTGAGGCTGCAACTTACAAAACAAAACAAATAGCCTGACCTGTGGTGGCGCAGTGGATAAAGCATCCACCTGGAAACACTGAGGATGCCGGTTCAAAACCCTGGGCTTGCCTGGTCAAGGCACAAATGGGAGTTGATGCTTCCTGCTCCTCCCCCCCCTCTCTCTCCTCTCTATAATGAATAAATAAAATATTTTTTTAAAAAAAACAAATAAGTCATTTTTGAAGATTCACTGCACCTGATTGGAGGGAGTATGAAAGGTTGGGAAGGTTGGATCCTTAATTCCAGGATCCCAGGCCTATGAAAGAAAGCTTGGTTAGAAAGATAGGATTCTTGTTTTCTTACTAATTATAAAAGCACCTATTATGACAGTTCCTAATTGTATAGACGTGCCACTTTATAGAGGAAATTATGTCCACTTAAAGGTAACTATGGTAGGTCAAGTCTAACAGCTTAATCTGACGTTATTCATTACACATACACACCTTCTGCCCCAAAACAAATAGGACTGTCCCCAGTTACTCACCTAGACCACTTTGACAAATGTCTGTGCGTGTGGCTCCACCAACGATAAACTGAGGGCTGGGGCACAACTCCTGAAAGCAATTTGGGACAAAATTTGTAAGATATCCAGTGACGGTGGCAACAAGGGTAAAGATGACTTTAGAGTCATTGAATTCAGACCTCAAAGTGACCTAAATCACCTATTGTACACCCTTGTCTTGTTGCTTAAAACTCTTCTTTCTCTCTGCTCCTGTATCCTTACTCACCCTTGACTTTCTCCTCACCTCTCTAAATGCCCCTTCTCAATCTTCAAGGGTTTCTCTACTCTGCTCACCCCTAAGAATCAGGGAGCCCCTGGGCCAGGTCCTCAACCCTCTGCAGTGATCCCATGACAATGGCAATTGCCTACCCTAAGCATTCTTTCTTGGTGACATCACCCACACCTGTGGCTTCAACTCTTAACTATGGAATATGCTGACTCTTCCCAAATCATTCCCCTGAGCCAGATAGTCAATTGCCCACGTCACACTGTTCGTGTGGTATAAGCTCCTTACATTCATATCCGATAAGACTACCAAGTTCTGCTAAAATTTTGAGTTTGGTTTGGAAGACAGATGGTTTGCAAAGGCCAGCAACAAGTTAAAGTGTTATAACCAGGGTGATGCTAAGAGGATTATAAATTGATGGAATGTTCATTTTACTACATATTATTCTTCACATAATTCAAAATGTATGCTCCCCTACCCTTAGGAAAAAAACAACAACCAAGAGATACCATGACTAATATGTCATGAATCATTCAAGGGCCACAGAATGTCCACAGATGTCAGCATCATACCGGAAGAGCACCCCCAAAGCCTTCTCGCCATGGCTAACTTTCTATTGGAACTCAGGTCAGAGATACCCAGTAATCTGGCAGCCAAAGAGGTTTAAAAGAAGCCAACCTCTGCCTGACCCATAGTGGCACAGTGGATAGAGCCAACCTTGAATACTGAGGTCACCGACTGGTTCGAAACCTGAGGTCACCCGGCTCCACTCCAAAGTCGCCAGGTGATCCCCAGTCAAGGAACAGATGAGATGCAATCAATGCACAACTAAATAAAGCAATGCATTTATGCTTCTCTTTCCCCCTCTCTCAGTAAGGAATCCAAGGCAGGAGGTGACTTCAACTGCATGTTCTTGGTGGCCATGGCAACTTGGAAACATGCTCACAGAGCAAGAGACCATAACTGATAGTCTATGTTTGGCATTTTGGGAGCTTTGGCTGTGCATTCAGGAAACCAGGTGACACAACCATCTTCTTCATCATCACCACCCAGATGGCCACACATTGATCCCAGCATCCCATCCCTCCAAGATCCAGCCCCATTGGATATTTTAAGCCTTGTTTCTCTGTTTCCCACAATGCTCTCTGTCCCGTAATCACGATGCACTATTGCTTTTCTCTGAAAATTCTTGCTCTAAATGCACTTTCACAAGCCAGGGCCTCTGCTGACACCTGTGCCTTCCTGGTCTCTGCCATGCCCCTCTCCTTCCACCAACCCCAAGTGCATGTCTGTAGCAATACATCTGCTCCAGTCACCTCCCCAACAGTGCATGGCCAGTACTGGACACAAAACAGAGGTCTAAAGAAAGTGTCTGTTGTGCCTGACCAGGCGGTGCACAGTGGGTAGAGCATTGGCCTAGGTCTAGGATGCTGAGAACCCAGGTTCAAAACCCCAAGGTTGCTGGCTTGAGTGCAGGCTCACCAGCTTGAGAGCAGGGTCACTGGCTTGAGCATGGGATCATAGACATGACCCCATGTCACTGGCTTAAGCCCAAAGGTCGATGGCTTGAGCAAGGGGTCACTGCCTTGGCTGGACTCCCGTGGTCAAGGCACATATGAGAAAGCAATCAATAAACAGCTAAGGTGCTGAAACTATGAGTTGATGCTTCTTATCTTTCTCCCTTCCTGTCTCCCTCTCTCGCACTAAAAAGAGAGAGAGAGAAGCCTGTTGAAATGAATTATAGCTGCCAACTCTTGAGATTAGACTATAAAACCATGATTCCCAACCTTGACTTTGTCAGCCGCCCAGAGAAACACCATATGTTTCCAGAAGGGTGGGAAGAGGGGCCTGGTTGGGAGGAGCGAGGCAGACAGAGGAGTTGCTCTCAGAGGTAGAAACTGCTGGACAAAACTGATGGAATGAAAATGAAGGGGTAGAAACAGCTGGAGTTAAATGATGATTCGACTGGATCCAAAGAATTACTTTCTCATCCTCCCTGTCAACCATGGCCAAGAAAATACAGTGTGTCCGTAAAGTCATGGTACACTTTTGACCCTTCACAGGAAAGCAACAAAAGACAATAGAAATGTGAAATCTGCACCAAATAAAAGGAAAACCCTCCCAGTTTTGTAGGATGATGTGGCAGCATGTGCGCATGCACAGATGATGACGTAACACCGTGTATACAGCGGAGCAGCCCATGGCCATGCCAGTCGAGATGTGGACGGTACAGAGGAAATTTCAGTGTGTTCTGTGGCTCGCTAAATTCGAATCCATGACCAAAGTGCAACGTGAATATCGGCGCATTTATAATGAAGCACCACCACATAGGAATAACATTACTCAGTGGGATAAGCAGTGAAAGAAAACCGGCAGTTTGGTGGAGAAACCCCGTTCTGGTAGGCCATCAGTCAATGATGTGTCTGTAGAGGCTATACAGGATAGCTACCTAAGGAGCCCTAAAAAAATCTGTGCATGAGCCCACATCGCACTGCACTGAATAGGTATGAAACTGGGAGAGTTTTCCTTTTATTTGGTGCAGATTTCACATTTCTATCGTCTTTTGTTGCTTTCCTGTGACCGGTCAAAAGTGCACCATGACTTTACGGACACACTGTAGTCCCTTGACTTGACTTTCCCCTCATGTTCTAGAAGTCCAATGGCCCCCTAGCTAAGACCACTGAGCATGTTCTCTCATGAGACTTTTTATGTGGCAGACCTGGAGCAGGTTATCTTAATTCTCACAACCACTCCACGGAGGGGGCTCCTGTCCTTGAGGTTTAATCACTTCACAAGGGTCACACAGCAGCACGTCATGAATAGAGGTGCTGGGAGGATGGTCCTTCAATCTCTGCCTTTGAGTTTGGGGTGGCACCAGGGACAGCATCCAGGAGCCCCTGCATCCATCTGCATTCACAGACCCAGCCCTCAAATCCCCACCCACCAGCCCTGATGGAACTATGACACCATCACAACTATAAATCACCCTGCATCTTTCAGCAGTGAGGTCACCATTTACCCCTTATCAATCATCACCTCTAGCACCTCTGTTCCCTTGTGCACCTGCTCGGAGCCTATGTAATGTCTACCATGTAGTCTGTGCACACAGGCAGAGTCAGGATCCAAATCTAACTTGTCGGGTCCCAAAGCCAATGCATGCTCTTCCCTCTAACCTCACCGTCTCTGAAAAGATCTCTAAAAGGAGACAGGTATTCCGAAACACGGGATCGAAGAATTGAGGATCCAGAGCCAGGCCTTCTCCCTCAACTGTCTGACACTCTTTCAACAGGCCCGTCTCCTTACCGGAGGCCGCTTCCAGACAATGCCTTGAGTTTGCGAGGAGTATGGTCCAAGGTCCTTGTAGCCCAAGGCTGATGGGCAGGCTGGGAACTCTGGGTCCTTAAATAGGACCCTGGAGTCCAAGCACTGCTGCCTGAGGGTCTCGAAGTCCTGGCTCAAGTACTTCACAGCTTTCTGGTTGGAGCCAAAACCTTTAGCTGCGGCTTGCTGCTTGGAGACTCGGGTGGCCGAGGCTGCCATGGCCGTGGGCGGGCTGGGGCAGGCTCTGTGGGGAGGATAGGAGGGCAGGGCTGCTCTGTGCTCTCTGAGGTCTGCCCCACTGGGAAGGGAGCTATAAGGCAGCATGGAGGGAAGGTGGAGCAGGTAAATATTTCACCTGAGGCTACTCCTGAAGAAAATGAGTCATGGCCAGGAGCAAATGTGTACCCAAGGTGCAAATGAATATGCCCCACCTTCCCCACAAACTTCCCAGGCCCCTCCCAGGCCATTACCCTAAGAAATTCATTAGGATCTCAGCTGTCCCCACCTCTTTGCAGAACCTACCAGCCACCCCTGGGGCCCATGGGCTGAGACAGAAGCCGTCTTGCAGCGTGAGACAAGGGTTCACCCGGTTTGGAGAAGTGATTCTGAGCAGGATAAGGGCAAGAGGTTCGGTGGGTCTCCTTTCCTTCCAGAAAAGTTTGGTTCCACTTGCTATGTAGAAAGCTTAGCTGGATGGGCAGATCTGGGTAAATAGAGAGAAGGCATCCAGGATGAAACATGGTTTCCCAGATTGCACCAGAAAGCCAAGGCCAGAGTGACCTTCAGAGGCCCAAGCATGCATCAGAAGGACTTAGCTATGGCCCTGGATGCTCTGGGGACCCCTCCTCGGTACCCATTTCCCTTGGTTCAGTGTCTGCACCCGCTCGCTATCAGGTTTGTCCAATGTCCACAGCTGCATTTTCACCAGCCCCCGACATTGACCCTGGTCTCACCCTGGTGGCCCATTCTCCTTTAACACCAGAAGCACAGCTCCATTTGATGAACACGGAATCCTCCTATGCACATTGGGTTCCAGGAAAAATCTAGCAATCCTGTGGGAAAGGAAGCGGTATTTATTTTTATCTTTGAATCTGCTGCCTAATTATCTGAAGCTTGTGATTGACTCCCATGAGTCATGGTATTCTACCCAGAGTGATTATTTCAAACATAAATCTGACTGTCACTTCTAAGCTTAAAACCCCGGCTGACCATTGCCCTTAGGGAAAGAAGCAGGGAGAGGGTATGCAGGGAAGGACGGAAGGACGGCAGGACAATGAGACCCAAGCAGACTGGCCCTTCCTTCCCTCTCCCTCCCCCACATGCCTCCCTCTCTGCTCTCCATCTCCTGACTCTCGTGTGGGTCCTGAAATGTGGAACTCTTGTCCATTTCCAGGGTTTTGCACCTGCTGTGCCCTCTGCCAGAAATGTTCTTCTCCCCACCCCCCACACCCACTCATCCTTCAGACCCTGAGTGCCCCTAGCAAAGTTTTCTGGACCCCCTATATGAAGCCATCCCCTCCTACATTCTCTAGAGCAGCCTGCCACACCCTGCCCAGCAACGATTTAAATACTGTCCCTCCACCCCACCAGCCTCTGATCTCCACAAGGACAATTGTCTGTGTTTGTTTTGCTCATCACTGTATTGTTTGAGCCTAGAAATCTCCAGACATGTAGCAGGGGCTGAATAAATATTTGTTGGCTGAATGAACACCCACAGGTATGAGATGCCCTGCAGTTGGATATATGCACACCGGGTAAAGGGACCTGACACAGCCAGGAAGGGTCATTAGTTAATTGGCAAAGACCTCATGGGATATTTTCCCTGCCTCCGTTTCTCCCCTATGCCTCCCAGAAACATTCCCTTAGACGAAAATGAACCAGTCCTTCCTCCATCCAATCTCAGAGGGACTCTACCAGGGTTAGACCCCCTCTCGCCCCACCTGCCTATATTACTTTGCTCCTCACACGCAGATGCTGCACAAACAAGCCTCTCTCCAGAGGGGGGCAGGTCTGAGATGCTGCAAACAACCCTCATTTACCGAGTCACAAAGACCAGAGCCAGCGGAGTCAGGACCGGTCTCTGCTCCCCAACCCCTCCTGAGAAAACGCAACATCTCCCTGTCATCTAGGCAGGCACCCAGAAGGAAGCAGCTTGCACCCACAGATGTCACCCCAGCATCACACCCCAGAGACCCATAGAACTAATGCCAGCTCCCTTCCAGGAAGCCCAGGATCCATGAGAAAGGCTGAGGAGGCTGGGCAGAAACACGCCCAGGGCCAACGAAGTACATAACAAGAATTCTCTGGCAAACAGTGCAGGTGAACGTGGCTCTCTTTAGTGTGCCCACCAGCTGAGCCCCGTCCACAGACGCCTGCTCCTGGCAAGGCTGCCATATCCCCTCGGCAAGGAAGAGAAATCACCCCCAAATCCAAGTGTGCATCTCAGACACTTAGAGTTCCCAGGGCTTGTAGCCATGCATAACTGTAACTTTGGGCAAGGGGGAGTGAAGGCGGCCATCAGCCTTCACACACCTGGGCTTCTCATTTAGGAATTCTGAGGCAAGCAGGGGATACCCACAGCACCTCAAGAGTATCACACAGTTCTCACGTATTGCTGGTGGGAAGGTAAAATGGTGCAGCAGCTTTGGAAACATTCTGGAAGCTCCTCAAATGTAACTCCATGTGGCCTTGACCAGGTTGTTCAGTTAAGTTGGAGCATCATCCTCATATGCCAACATTGCAGGTTCGATCCCCAGTCAGGGCACATACAAGAATCAACCAATGAATGCATAGATAGGTGGAACAGCAGGTTAGTGTCTCTCTCTGTCTCTCTCAAATCAGTATATAAAAATCTATTAAAAATTGTAACTCCAAGTAGCATTCCACTCCAGGGGATTGAAAAAATTGAAACTAAAGATCCACATAAAAACTCAAAGCCTCATAACAGCGTTATTTATAATAGCCAAAAAGCGAAAGCAACACAAATGTCCATCAATGGATGAATGGATAAATAAAATGTGGTGTAACCATACAATGGAATATTATGCAGCCATAAAAAGGAACAAAGTACTGATAACATTGCTGTAACATAGATGAACCCTAAAATCATGATGCTGAGTGAAAGAAGCCAGTTACAAGAGACCACATATTGTATGGTTTGGGTTATAGAAGATAGGCAGAATGGTCAAATCCAAAGAAACACACCAAAACAGGGAAGATAAACAAAAGATCAGAATACTTGTCGTTTCCATCTTGCAGAGGGGTAGATGGGGTGGGAGAGGAGTCCAGAGAGATGTAAGTTTTAAGTAATGGTTTCATTCCTGGGTGGGGTGGTAGACACATATGAGTTCATATACTATTAACAATAAATCAAAGAAATTCATGAAAGCCAAGCATGGACTAATGATGAGAAATTATCCTGAGTCAAAGATTATAATTAATCCAATTTTGAACTTGAACAGTGGGAAAACAATTCCCACACCAGGCAGAGCGGGAGCTATTCATGGGTTGGAAATCCTGCCCAAAGTCATTCCTGTCTGATCACTGTGGTGCCCCGTCAGACCTGAGAGTCAAATGGGATGGGAGGGGAATGTCCACAGCACCACAATCATCTCTGCCTGGCAGACTCTAGGGGAACAGCCAAGTTTCTCCTCCCCAGCTGTCCCTATCACTAGGATAAAGAAAACACTGAATTTTTTACTGGGTTCTCAAAGAGCAGGCAAAGGTTCTTATTAGACTTCTAGTGTCCTGCAAACTTGAAAGGGATGCCCCCAAGCTGAACCTGTAATAGCCAGGTGGTTACTGGGGCACATCAGCAATTTCTCAAGGTTGATTACAAAACATTGATGTAGAGCCTTCCCAGGGTGACTGTTTGAACACATGCCCTGTCCAGTGTTTCTCCTAAATATCCCTGGAGTTACTGCTCTCCTCTCCATCCCATAGTCATAGCTTCGATACCATTCTTTATCCTTCCGAGTCTGGATCATGGCACCAGCCTTCCAAATTTCTCAGCTCTTTGCCATCTCCTGTCTGATTCTGCTACTTAAAGTACTTCAGTGCCTCTCATCTTGCCTTAAAGATGATATTCCAACTCCAGGGCACAACACCATGACCTTCATCCCCTTAGCCTTGCCCCAGCCCCATCACCATAGCAACCCTACCTGCCCATGCTTCCTCCGAGCGCAACTATTAGAAACGCCCCCAAATCCACCACGCCCACTTACATCCCCATGCTCCCTCTAACTGAAATGCCACTCACCCTGTTCTTTTCTGCTTTGCCACAACTCACCTTCCTAGTTCAAGTTCACATAACACTCCTCCAGAAAGGCTTCCAAGGTCAACGTCATCCTGTGCATCATATCAAACTGTAATCATTGATCTGCCTCCTGGGCCCGTATCTCCTTCACTTCTCCCATTAGAATTGAAATCACTTGCATGCGCCTCTATCCTCCATTATCTCCAACCCTTTTCTGTGTCCCACTTCCGGACACCTGACACATAATAGAGGTTCATATTTGATGAATAAATAACTAGCTAAACATGAGTTCAAGTCAGGCTTTGTATCGTGCATCCCAGGATTGGCAAGAGACAGTCTAATTAAGCCCAAAGTGGGTATAATTATATGATTTTAAGTACTAGTGTATCCTAAGGGCTCTTATTTCACGCTCTGAGAAGGGCTCATAGTATCTAAGAGAAAATAATAATTTAGAAGTAGCCACTAAAAGCCCTAGCCCAAGAGCTAGTAGACCTAGATTCCAGCCTCCGCCCTGTCCCATCCTCGTGTCACCTGGAGAAGTCACTTTTCCCACAGGTCTGCCTTTGCTCATCTGACATGGAGGCCCCGAATACAGCTCTGTCATACGCTCAACGAAGCTACATTTGCCTGGAGGTGACGAGCTCCTGGACAAGTTGAATGTATCCATCAGCACTGGAGCTGGGCCAAGTACCTCCCAAAGGTGAGGGGCACGCCTCTGTGGTTACTGCGCGTGCGCGCACGCACACCCACCAACCATCAAGCTGCTGCAGTGACAACCCTGTGTGATAGCAACTATCACCACCCACGTTTTACAGATGCAAAAGCTGAGCTCCGTCACACATTTCATAAGTGGTAGAAGAAGGATTTTGTCTTACTTGAAAGCCTATGTTGTTATCCAAGATACCATGTTGATTCTGTTTAAAGAGACAAATGACCACTTCAAGACATACAGAATGAGCCTGGCCTGTGGTGGCACAGTGGATAAAGCATGACTAGAACGCTGAGGTCGCCGGTTCAAAACGCTGGGCTTGACTGATCAACGTACATGCAACAAGCAGTCAATGAATAACTAAAGTGAAGCAACTATGAGTTGATACCTCTCGTTACCCTACCCCACCCCACCACCTGTAAAACCAATAAATAAAATCTTAAAAGAGAAAAAATCATCCTACAGAGTACACCCTGGGAGTTGAACTCAGTGGAGGCTGCTTTCTTGTCACAGACAGACCCCCACAGGGTTGCTACGACACTCTTTCTGCAGCAGGTAGCCAAGACCAGGAGCACCAGAAAGAGCCCTGCTCCTTCCTGCCACCATGACCCGGATGTTGGCTCTGGGATCAGCTGAGATTCCAGCTAGCTGCCATTAAAGCTGCCGACAGCAACAGTCAGTAGTAAGCAATTTTTAAAGGTATCAAAGCCAAAGAAGCATTTTAGATTTTATTCCCTGGCATATATGATCAGTTTAGTGCAAATAAACTCTTACAAAATTTCAGAAAAAAAACCCAAACCCCAAAAAGTTATCAAAGCCAAGGTGGCCCTGGCAGGATAACTCAGTTGGTTAGAGCATCTTCTTGAGGTGCCAAGGTTGTGGGTTCGATCCCAGTGTCAGGGCACATACAAGAATCAACCAATTCCTGCATAACTAAATGGAACAACAAATCCATGTTTCTCTCTCTCTCTCTCTCTCTCTCTCTCTCCCTCTCTCTGTCTCTCAACCAATTACTACATAAATAAGTGGAACAACAAATCAATATTTCTCTCTCTCTCTTTCTCTCTCTCTGTCCATTCCTCTCTTTCAAAAATCAAACAATAAAAAAAAATATTTTTGGCCCTGGCCAATTAGCTCAGTGGTAGAGCGCCGGCCTGGCATGCAGGAGTACCGGGTTCAATTCCTGGCCAGGGCACACAGGAGAAGCGCCCATCTGCTTCTCCACCCCTCCTCCTCTCCTTCCTCTCTCTCTCTCTTCCCCTCCCGCAGCCAAGGCTCCATTGGAGCAAAGTGTGCCCGGGTGCTGAGGATGGCTCTGTGGCCTCTGCCTCAGGTGCTAGAATGGCTCTGATTGCCGCAGAGCGATGCCCCAGATGGGCAGAGCATCGCCCCCTGGGGGGCATGTCGGGTGGATCCCGGTCAGGCGCATGCAGGAGTCTGTCTGACTGCCTCCCCGTTTCCAACTTCAGGGGGGGAAAAAAAATTTTTTTTTTTGAAAACCCAAGGAAGCCTGGCTCCAGCAGCTGGTGGTCTCTGCTGCCCCCTATAGGCCTGTTTCCTCCCAGCAAGCCTTGTGGGCTCAAAGCAGTGTTCAGTATAACATTGTGTAGTAATACACTACTCACAAAAATTAGGGGATATTTTATCACTTCATATTCATTTCAAAATATCCCCTAATTTTTGCAAGCAGTATATTTTTCCTGTTTTTCACCTCAGAGAGCGGTTGCTGGATGGTTTTGTGAAAACACCTATAAAGAATATTTTAAACACATTTTTTCATGGTTAGGGTGTTCTGAAAATTGATAAAGGAAAACAATCATGCGTGTACCCTGTCTTTCCCATTTGGACTGTATTTCAGGGTCAATGGTTGATACGGCAATGCTTTTCTTTATAGAAAAACTGCAGCTAGTAGGAAAACAAGTGACATAATTAGAAGTCACCACTTTCCAACCCTTAATGATAAACCTATTAGTTAAAAGGCTAATGAGGAATTTTATAATGAATTAATCAGGCTGACAACATCTGAACAGACTTATTAATCTGTGTATCACAAAAAAATGGGATACTATGGCCTTCTTACCTGACACAATAGGATGTACAACATGGGTCCCTGTGAAGCCTTCTACCCTCTCTGAAAAAATGAACTTGAATGGAATTGAACTTCTAGACCTAACTGCCATTTTAGAGAAAATAAATGGTTAAGCATGGTTTCTCAATGTCTGTACTATTGGTATTTTGGGCCAGATAATTCTTTGTGGGGAAGAGGGGAGAGAATATTCTGTGCATTATGGGATGTTTAGCGGCATCCCCAGCTTCAACTTACCAGATGTGAGTAGCACCCCTACAGATATTGCCAAGTGTTCCCTGAGAGGCAAAATCACCCCAATTAAACGCCAGTGGGTTAGAGACACAATTTAAATGATACCATGATAATACAATCAGCCAGTTGGGGCAGCCCACATTCAGTGACTGACAGGGACAAGAGTATAAAGATATTGTGGCCCAACCTAGCATCACCTCTGGGCCACAGATGGCCCAGAGCACCCCAGAGGATTGGCCAAAATTTTGTCACAACTGCATCACATTTTGACTTCTTCCTCTGACAAAGCCTACCTCCTCTCACTTCTATTCTCAGATGTTGGTCCTCAATAAACACTCTGCATGTCAAACTATATCTCAGCTTCTAATTCCAGAGAGCCCCGCTACCAATAGCTGCTCAGTTTAATGCTCTGCTACCGCCATCATGAAAGTGTAGACATTTTGATGACCTCGTATATGAATTTCCCGAAAAGTGAGCCAAAAAACTCTCATAATTATTCATAATATCAAATTAATAAATATCATGCATTGTATTATATAGTTATGACGCTAAAAACAGTATATTTTTGCAATAGGAAAGTTTATATTGTCCTCCTGGACCACTGTTATTACCCTTATTACATCTTACAAGAAAAAAATTTTTAAAGGAAAAAAAGCTTTCTATTTTAATGGATCTTTTGTCCTGAGGTTTTTTTGTTTGTTGTTTTTTCATGACAGAGACAGAGAGAGGGATAGACAGACAGGAAGGGAGAGAGATGAGAAGCATCAGTTCTTTGTTGCGGCTCCTTAGTTGTTCATTGATTGCTTTCTCATATGTGTCTCAGGGGGCTACAGCAGAGCGAGTGACCGTTTGCTCAAGCCAGCAAACTTGGGCTCAAGTTAGTGACCTTGGGCTCAAGCTGGTGACCTCGGAGTTTTGAACCTGGGTCCTCTGTGTCCCAGTCTGTCACTCTATCCACTGCGCCATCGCCTGGTCAGGCTTTTTTCCTGAGTTTTGATGAGTGTGGCCACAGTCATTTTGCACTGAACCCTGAAATTCTGTAGCTGACCACTAATTTGGTTGTCCCATAGGAGTTAGAAGAGAGGAGTACTACTTTAAGCTACGAGCAGTTATTTATAGCTTACTGTGAGTGAATTTTAGATTCTTTTATGAAATAAGGTTTTAAAATGGCCCTGGCTGGTTGGCTTAGTGGATAGAGCATTGGCCCAGCGTGTGAACATCCCAGGTTCGATCCCCAGTCAGGGCACACATGAGAAGCAACCATATGCTTCTCTTCCCCTCCGTCTCTCCCTTCTCTCACTCAGCCCCTCTCACAGCCAGTGGCTTGATTGGTTCAAGCATTGACCTCAGGCCCTGAGGATAGCCCAGTTGATTTGAACATTGGCCCCAGATCGGGGTTGCTCGGTGGATCTCTATCAGGATTCATGTGAGAGTCTGTCTCTCTATCTCTTCTCCTCTCAAATAAATAAATAAATAAATAAATAAATAAATAAATAAATAAAATATATAAGAAGAGATGCTGGGGGCCCTGCATACATGGAAAATAGAGAGAAGACCATAAGATGGGAAAGGATGGTGAATTGGAGACCAGAAACTTATACTCCAAGTTTTGTCCAGAGTTAGTCTTTGTTAGAATCTTATTCCTGACACTAATGTAAACAATATACACAGCCCATCTATTAAAAGCTAAAAATTAGATGTCATTTATTTGACTCAGAAATACAAAAACATTCCCCTTACCACCAGAAGTACACTAAAACTACATATAAAATTGAACAATCAGGAACGTCATTTAACCTCTTGTGTAAGACCAGTATTGAATGGCCCCGCTCTAGAGATCTGGGACAGCTTTTTATTATCTGGGGTCCTTGAGAGGTATATTAATTTCTCAGAATTCTAACTAGAGAGAAATATCTGGGAGTTAATTAAAATGTGGTGATACTGTCATTTTCTACATGGGGAGGAAAGAACTAATGTGTAGTTAGGATATCAGCAAAAGGCTAGTAAAACTATGTTGCTGGTAAATTGAACGCACACCTCCTAGAATATGATCAAAACTCAACTTTTTATATATAGTCTGTTATGTGTATATTTGATATTTCTATTTACATGACCACCTTGTGCAAAAAGGGAGGGCTTGCTAATAACACTCTAGCTAAGGGTAGTGGACTAAACCAAACCAGTCCTATTCTAAACAGATTTCAGACTCAGAATCTCCTGGAAAGGGGGAAAAAATAACTAACCCAAGAAATTTTGCCCATAGTATTTTGAGCATATATACTCAAGACAAAAACAAAAACAAAAATGAAACAAAACTATAAATAAATATTGAACACTGGTGACTACTTTTCAATTTCACCATAGTATGGGTTAGCTATTCAAAACTACTTTCAAAACATTCTTGGACTTTGGATTAAGCAAATGGAGAAATATATTAAGAATGATGAAGCAGCTCTGGCCAGTGGCTCAGTGGATAGAGCATCAGCCTGGCATATGAATGTCCTGGGTTCAATACCTGGTCAGGGCACACAGAAGAAGCAACCAATTGCTTCTACCCCCTTTCAGTCCCGTCTTCTCTCCCTCTTCCCTTCCCACAGCCAGTGGCTGGATTGGTTTGAGCATGGCCCCAGGCACTGAGGATAGCTCTCTTGAAGTGCATCAGCCTCAGATGCTAAAAATAGCTTGGTACTCTAGCATCAGCCCCAGATGGAGTTGTTGGGTGGATCCCAGTTGGAACACATGCCAGAGTCTGCCTCACTATCTCCCCTTCTCTCACCTAAAAAGAAAATTGATGAAAGCAACATTTCTCATTGTTGGTAAAGGGAACTGCAAATATGGAAAGAGAAAACTTTACAGCAAAACATGTGCTGCTACTTTGGAATTGAAGGCCAAGTATAATTTTTCATAAGTTAATGTTTTATTTTATTTATTCACTTTCAAAAAATGACTGTGAGTTTATTTACCTATATTTTAATGATTTTGGTTTTATCCAATTCAGAAAGAAGCAGCAGGATAAAACTGCTGAGAAAATTTAAGAGATTAAATATTATAGGCACCAAATAAAGAACATTAAAACCTCTGCGTCATATACAAACTGGTTAATGTCATACAGGGTAATAAACAGCATAAAGTAACCTTTAGGACTGGGGAGTTTTATTTTCAATTGGTTTGGTTTTCAGTTTTAGTTTTAGTTGTTTTATTTTATTTTATTTTATTTTTTTACCTGAAAAACATTATTTGCATCTGTACCAGACAAATATGTACACATTAACATATAACTTTACAGTCTGGGCCCTATGCAGTAATCAATAATAAATCAAACAAAAGTGCATTCTCCTAAAGCATAATAAAATCCTTGGGCCCTGGCCGGTAGCTCAGTTGGTGAGAGCATTGTCCCAGCACACCAAGGTTGTGGGTTCGATCTCCGGTCTGGGCACATACAAGAATCAATCAATCAATGCATACATAAATGGAACAACAAACCAATGTTTCTTTCTTGCTCGCTCTCTCTTCGTCCAACTCTAACATCGATCAATAAGTAAAAATAATAAAATAAAACCCTTGGTGGTCTTGTTAGCTAGAGTATGGACAGTGTCCTCTGTACAGAAAGACACTGTCTCCCTGAGGGTCTGGGATTGCTGTTACTTCCATAGCAATAAGCACCCAGATCTTCGTTTTTAATCTTCTTCTCCATTAAGAGGAAGTGAGGCCCCTTGAGGAAGTGGCCTTTTCAGGTAGAGATGTCCTTTCTTCAGCTCAGTGGGGATTTTCTTGCTCTGAAATAACAATACTGCATTTTGCCATGTGGTGGAGCCAACACAACACCACATTACCGGCTGCCTGTGACATCCCCCACCATTGCTCACACATTGCCACCACAGTGTAAAGACTTGACTTTGGGCTTATAGTTGTTGTCCAGGAAACCTGGGTGATCTTTACAATGTGCTCAGAGACTCAGAAAAACTGTTCCGGCTCCACTGAAGGGTGGCGAGTATTCCCTGACCGGTGAGGAGAGTCTGCGGGCTGCTGGTGCGGTAATAAGCCCGCAGGCTGTTTCATTGGGGGGAGGGAGGCATGCAAGAATCTTGTCTTCTAAAAAGTCAATCTTGGGGGCGTCCTCTGGGGGGGTGAGCCGGCTCTGGAGAAATTGGGGGAAAGGGTATTTGCAATCCTGGTCAGCTCTCCTTCCAGGAAGGAGCCTTCAGTGTCCTGGGCTTATCTGTGACAGGGACCTGGACATCTCCACCCAGATAGCCCCCCCCCTTCCCTGTCCAGCCTGTCCTCACCTCCCAGCCTGCCCTCAGCCTCCTCTGGCTGCCCTCACTACATCACCACCATCACCCCCACCTTACACGCCCACCCCCATCCCCATGCATGAATTCTCAAGAGGCCAAGGGATTTCCCTGCATAGTCATGGTTCCCAGAACTTCGTGGTTGGCCAAGTGTCTGTGTGTTGATGGCCAGTCTGGCCCCAAGCAGAGTCCCTGGAGAGTCCCCACCCCACCCCCATGCTGTCACTCACACTGCACCTGAAAAATGGACTCATCCAGCACATAGAGTGAGGGGAGCAGGGAGACATCGGGAAATGCTTGCAAGGCCTTTGGCCAAAAACATCCTCAGGCCCTGGCCGGTTGGCTCAGTGGTAGAGCATCGGCCTGGCGTGTGGGGGACCCGGGTTCGATTCCCGGCCAGGGCACACAGGAGAGGCGCCCATTTGCTTCTCCACCCTCCCCCTCCTTCCTCTCTGTCTCTCTCTTCCCCTCCCGCAGCCAAGGCTCCATTGGAGCAAAGATGGCCCGGGCGCTGGGGATGGCTCCTTGGCCTCTGCCCCAGGCGCTAGAGTGGCTCTGGTCGTGGCAGAGCGACGCCCCAGAGGGTCAGAGCATCGCCCCCTGGTGGGCAGAGCGTCGCCCCATGGTGGGCGTGCCGGGTGGATCCTGGTCGGGCGCATGCGGGAGTCTGTCTGACTGTCTCTCCCCGTTTCCAGCTTCAGAAAAATACAAAAACAAACAAAAAAAAATCCTCACCTTTCCCCTAGCGTCCACCTCCCCAGGGCCCCATCCTGGGCAGAGATCTTCCGATTCCCTCGTAAAAAGAGATGACACACCCACCTCACCCTGCACACAGACGTTGAACCTGGACTCTTCAAAACTCTCCATTCAGGGACCCCTCGAGCAGGACATGGGGACTCAAGCAGTAGTTCCCCCAGCCCATGTCAGTGACACAAACAAACCTTAAAGACTCCACAAGTTTCACCTTGGGTAGGCTTTGCTTCTATGACCCCTCATTAGACATACCTTTACCAAGGGCCCGCCAGGTGTCAGTACTAAGCCAGGCTCATAGGTCAATAAGAAAGACACAGTCCATTTTAGCAACTCACAGGCCAGCAGGTGATCACACACATAAATATTTAAGCAACCTGGGCATAACTGTTATAGCAGAAGTTACAGAAAAAGTGCTAAGGTCGAATTACTCATTATTGTGCTTTTCAATTCAGATTCAAATGCACATCACAGCATATACATCAGAGAGCATGTATGTCGTGATGTGACTTGCATTTCTGGTCAGTCCCTAGACTGCTGGAGTGGAAGGAAATTGCTCCTGGACACTCCCTTCTGAGCATAAGTCAGGAAGAGCAGGCGTCCCCAGCAGAGCCTGGCCAGCATGGAGTAACACAGCCCCACAGCTCATTCAACATCCACGCAGAGGCTGGGCATCACCTGAGGATCGGGTGCCAGGACGGGCCCCCCAGTCTGGGGATCTGAGGTTCCATGGTGGCTCCAGCCTCCCCTATGGCCATTGGACCTTCAGCGATCACTGCCCTTCCGTGGCCTCTCCGCCTCATTGTCAGCACTTAGATAAGACAACAGGGCCCTGCCCTTCTTCTCCACCTTGAGCCTGTTGCTTTGGTGAGTCTCATTCTTGCCACGCAGAGCTGAGCTCCATGCTCTGAGTCAGATGAGGTGTGGCCACATCCCTAAGACATGACTCAGACTAGACTCGGTTCCAAGGTCCCTTTGGAAATATTTCCTTTTTTGGACCCGGCAGGTCTCTGTGTTCTCTCTCAGGAGCTGCTGGGCAGAGCCTGTCTTGAAGGAAGGAAGGAAGGAAGGAAGGAAGGAAGGAAGGAAGGAAGGAAGGAAGGAAGGAAGGAAGGAAGGAAGGAAGGAAGGAAGGAAGGGAGTCTTGGTCCCCGACACTTGGATGGTTACAGCCTGGGGTGAGCTCTGCTGACCTGCCCATCAGAAGGACTGATACAATGCAATGTCTTTCCAGGCTTTAAAACCCTATGAAGATTTAAGTCATAAGTCATCTGGACGACAGCTTGGGTACCATTCAGCATCATTAGCTGTGTTTGGAAGCCCAAATTAATACTCTAAAAAAATAAATATACTGAAGTCCATAGAAAAGTTTCCTCTGTGTATATACTGAGAAGAGAAAAGAAAACAAATTTAAAAAATCAAAACCAACCTCCCTGAGGAGGAAGGAGTCTCAGCCAGAGGAAACACCCCAGTTACACCCCCCAGGCACCTGCTGCAATTAGAGGAGGCCCTGTCATTGGAAGTTGGAAACAGAGAAGACATCAAACCAGGTTTGAGGCAGAAAAAGCCTGAACAACTTACACAAAGGTCCAGGCAGAGAAAGGGGAGCTGGTGACAAAGACAGAGGAAGAACAGCTAGGGGACTAGAGAGGAAAAAAAGAAAGCAGGAGAAGGGGGGTGATGTGGAGGCAGACGGGAGAAAGGTTTTCAGGGGGAGGAAGGCCCAGGGCAGCCACAGGATACACAAGGTGACCCGGGGTTGCCCTGGCTGGGTTTAGGACCAGAAGCCATAGGAGGCGTGGCCACTGCAGCGTGCAGCATGCCGATGAGAGATGGTCAGAATGCACATCTGCAGCCCATTCGCTCTGCAAACTGCATTGCCCCCATATCTAGGGCAGAGGTTCCCAAATGCAGCCTGGTGTCCAAATTCCAACTCCACTATTCACTGACTGAATGACTCCAGGCAAGTCATTGAAACTCTGGGTGCCTACTTGTCCGTAAACGTGGGGGGAATTAGCAAGAGCTATCTCGCTGAGTTATCATGCGGCTTGGATGACTGACCATGTGCAGAGCATTCAAGATCCTCCAGAAAGCCAATGTCAACTCACAGTTAGAAAAGCAAGAGACCTCTTGGGGGCAGTGCCTATGAGAGATCAGGGGGAGATGGAGTAGTGGGGTTAGGGGAGTGCTAGACCCCCAGGCAGGTCTGACACCTGGGAAAAGAGAGAGGAGGAAAGGGCGCTGGTGGAAGTCATGGGTGGTGTGGACAGCTGCGCTTCTCACTTCCCCTTGAGCGGAGGAAACGCGAAGCCCTAGACAGGCAGTGCCAGGGCAGAGGGAGGGCGCCTAGGTGCTTTTAGAAGGAGGATGCCGGGGCTGCTGATGACAGGACCCCTGAGGTTCTGCAGGGCCCCCAAGCTATTTCACATACGTTGAGATCCCGCTGGGAACAACTCCCAACTCTGCAAAATAGATAGGATTGCCCCCATTTTAAGGGATTAGAGACCTGATGATTAGTATTTTGAAGACTGCAAAGGACCCTACAAATACAAGATATAATTTATTACGAGCAGAGTTGTGATTGGGGGAACCTGCTAGGAACAACCCTCCCAGAGACGGTGTTTAGTGGGCATTGCCGCCTCTACCTCTCGACCAGGGATGTGCTACCCCAGGCCCTACCTACTAGCCTGAGAAGTCATCAGGGGCCCAGGAAACTGCCTGCACTTCGTGAAGCCTTCTTTCTGGAGTTTTCCTCTCTCCTGCTCTCTGGGCCTCTGGCTTTTGCAATACCAAGGACAAGCCCAGCCCATATCCTACTCAGTCCTGGATTCCAAGGAAAGTCCCTTATTCAACAGGACGGTCTCACCCCCCACGCTATAGTCACAAAGAAGGCATAAGCCCTGTCACAGCTCCAAAAGGGAGAAATCTCTAAAACAAAACCATCTGTCGTAGTAACACTGTGAAAACCATGTTTTCTCGGAGTCCTCAGAATTCAGCTCTCAGACCTGAGTGAGGGAGAGGAAGAAAGGCCTGGCTTTTCTTCAGCCTCAGCTGCAGTGACAAAGTGGGCCCCTGCCACGGCCTTCGCCCTCCTAAGCCAGGAAGACAGTGGGACAGGGTTGTGGCCTACGGTATTGGGCCAGGCTTGCTCTGCTGCACTTAGTAGCCACTTTGCTGGGCCTCCATTTTTCCAGCTGTACAATGGGAAAGTAAGATCTTCCTAGACTGATCGGCAGGTGAAATGAGCATAAAGCAGGGAGCTCAGGGTCCCGCACAGGGAGGTGCTCAATTCAAAAGGCGGCTTCAAAGGGTGTCTCTAGCACCTTGCAGATTGTGCCTCCGACATCTCACAGACCTCCAGGGCAAAGGAGGAGGCATGGCCTAGATGGGTTCTTTTCAGTTGAAGGAAACAGTCTAGAGATCGCCTTGCTGTGGTCCTCTGAGACATGCTCATTCCCCCTCTTTCTTTCACAGACACATGCAGCTGGTGGCCCACACCCAGGCAGCTCTGGGTGACCCCAGCTGCTTCTGACTCACCCACTGCCCTCAGGGCTGGGGACTCACCCATATGGGGTGAGGCCACTGAGAGTGCGTCTGTCTGTGCCCCTGTGTCCCTGAGAACAGCATTGTTCAGTCAGAGAGATGAGATGTTCCCTGATCCTGTGGGACAGCATTGTGTGAGAGGCTTTGAAAAGTTTACAGAGCATGTTTATTCAGGCTTTAGAACTGGATCTTGTCCAGTGGTGGGGGAAAGCAATCATTGTGTGCTGCTGCAAATAAATCTGCATAGTTCAGGACAACTAGGGGCCTTTGTGAGCAGAACCCTGTGTGCACAGAGGCAGAGAAGGCTGGTGAGTCAGCTGCTAGAGCTGCAAGGAAGCAGGTGTTCCCAGCGCTGGGCAGAGGCTGTCCCCTGACGCTCTCTGCCCCAGGGCTGCATGGAGTTTCTGACTTGATTGTGATGATAGAGCTAGTCTGCCCAGTCTTTGTTGTTAGAGGCCTGGGAAGGGGAAGCTGAGCTACCTGCCTGGGAGGAGTCACATCTCCCCAGGGATGTAGATCTTCCAGAAGACTGGCGGGTAGAGAAGTCTGGGCATTCCCAGCCACTGTGCCTCACTGGGCAGGTGGACAGCCTTTCTCCCAAGAGCCCAGTGCCCAGAAGGACCACAGGTGAAACCAAAGGAAATTGAACAGTGAAACAAATTAACAGCTTCCAAGAAGAGCTATCTCTTTCCTCTGTTCTCGAATGTGACGGTTTCATTAAACCCTTGAACCAGAAACCTAGGATGCCCACATCCCCATGCGTCCAAAGTATAGGAAGCAGAGCCTAGTACCTGTTCAGAGGCAGTGTGCCCTGACTTAGATGAGGATAGAGGATGTCAAATAAAAACACAGCCTGACTTAGATAAGGAAGACCTTAATTAGAAGAAAGACAATTGCCCTTGGCCAGGTAGCTCAGCTGGTTAAAGCATCATCACCATGCATCAAGGTAGCAGGTTCAATCCCTGGTCAGGTCACATACAAGAATCAACCAATGAATGTGTAAGTGGAACAACAAATCGATGTTTCTCTCTGTCTCCTTCTTTCTCTCTTTCTCTCTCTAAAATCAACCAGTCAATAAAATTTTTTTTTTAAAGAAAGGAAAGGAAGACGAAGAAAAACTATTGCAGTAGGAAGAACTCTCCAGTCTGTGGACACATGAAACATTGAATCCTGTAGAGAATTTTTGAGTTCACTAAGGCAAAACTGACATGTGCCAGTGAGCGAGATCTCAAATGCTGCAGAGAATAATAGTTTTGCAGCTTCTTTTATGCACTTGAAATTAAGGCAGGGACCAAAAGGAAGATTCCACGAAGGTGGGAAGAAGCAAGGCCAGGCAGGGATTGGATTATAGGACAGTTAACAAGATTATATACACAAGGGTGGTTATGCCTTCAAGAGTATCTCACAGGTACATTACCCTAGATGCATAAGAACAATGGAGAACAATGGACAGGGCTAGCTTAAAGCGTTTCACTAATGAAGTGTTAGGCCTGGGGCTTGACTACTCACCATCACCGGTCCAGTTAGAAAGTAATGATTAATTAGACCACCCTGTTTTCATCCACAAATCTCAGAAACCTGCAAGAGGCCCAAAATCAAACAAAAAAAGGGTTTTCTTTATGGGGTTAGCATCAAGTGCCCCCAATATGCTCTTTTGCAAGAAAAGTGCCTCCATCTTCTTCAAATACTTCTCACCCATTTATTTATTTCTCCACTATCAATTAAGTGCCTATGATATACACATGACAAAAGCTAAGGCATAGGGCTGGTCCACACATCTGCATACAACAGAGTAACATCTCTTATTAGAATACTGTCCACCTGAAATTTATATAATGCTATTAACCAATGTTATCCTCATAACTTTAATTTTAAAAATACTGTCTTAAAAGGGCAAAATAATGACTCTCTTACAAATATAAATGAACATGTTAAAGTTTTTATTTAACTCATTAATGGAGGAGAGAACCAGTAGGTGTTCTTAAAAAAAAAAAACAAAAAAAAAACAAACATAATTCAAAGGAGAATCTAAAAAAAAAAATCAGCCAATTAGGAATGTGGAATTGAAATTTGTTAATAGATGCAAAACCAAGGAAGGTTGTTTGATTACACTTCCACCAGACAAAATTCATTTGGATATATGTAGAACAGACTTATTTGCATTATTATCAATTTTCTACAACTTACAGAGCTGTAAATAGCTTGAAAACTGCAAAGCACAGACCATCACAGACCTGGTCCCCTGACAGGTGTCCCAGAGTTCCATAGGACACCAGAAATCTTTTACATTTTTTTTCTGGAAGTGAGAAGGGGGGGGGGGGCAGACAGACTCCCGCATGCACCCGACCAGGATCCACCCAGAATGCCCATCAGAGGGAGATGTTCGCTGCAACTCGAGCCATCCTCAGCGCCCGGGCCAACTTTTTGCTCCAATGGAGCCTTAGCTGTGAGAGGAGAAGAGAGAGACAGAGAGAAAGGAGAGGGGGAAGGATGGAGAAGCAGATGGGTGATTCTCCTTTGTGCCCTGGCCAGGAATCAAACCTGGGACTTACACACGCCCAGCTGGCACTCTACCACTGAGCTTACCAGCCAGGGCCACATTTTTTTTTAAGTTCCAAAGACTTTTAAGTTTTTCCTGATGGTCATTATTTTGCAAAAAAAATCCTGAATACTCACATCTTAAACCATCCTTCAAGATCAACTTAAATGCCACTTTCTCCACAAAGCATTATCTGGCTAAAAGATAATTTTCAAGAAAAGTAAAATTATTACTTTTCTGGAGATATAATGAATATATTTTAAAGATTTCCTTTAACTCATTAATTAAAGGAGGCCATTAAGCAGGTGTGCTAACTGGTTCAAAGGAAAGATCAAAGAAGCACACATTTACATAAAGTAAAGAATGTTGAAATGAATGTGCAAATGGACTCACCTGGCTTCTGGGGCCAGCGATCCCTCCACTGGGCAGAGCCATTTGCATACTCTGCAGAAAATTCTTTTGCATTGCTACAGTTATCTACAATTTAGATTGTAAAATAATTCAAAAACAACGAAAGGCTGGAATCAGTCTGGAGGGAGGTTACTCAGCCTCAGTTTTATCGACATTTTGAACCAGATAGTATTTTTATTTGCCAAAACTGTCAACCCTATGATCCAATAGCTGACCAGCAGCAGGGTAGCAGGGTGATTATAACGAGCCTTGGTGATTTCAGTCCTTGTTCTGTTTATAACTAGTTACCTGACCTTGAATAATGCCATTAAACCTCCCTGATGCGCGGTTGCCCCATCTGTAAAATGGGGACAATCGCAGAAGGGCAACTTTCTTACCCAGTTGCTGGAAGGATTTAATGAGATCACCAATGACCTGTTAAGATAGCTGTTAAGACAGTGGCACAAAGTTGGGGCCCAGTTGATGGCAGCTAATGTCTCCCTGACCTCAATCCCTGATCTACTGAATCACAGGGTGTTTCCTGGAGAGCCAAACTGTCCGAGCCTCCAGTTCTGTCCAGCTTTCCCGCCCAGGAGGTGGGAAAGTGGCTATCGGGTTTGGGTGAGCGTCCCAACTTTTCCGCCCGGGAGCCACTGTGTCCAGGCGGCGAGGTGAACCTTCCCGGGGCCGCCCATAGGCGGCAGCAGCAGCCCCGCGGTCCCTGGGCAGTGCTCTGCAGGCGCGCGCAGGCGGGCCGATCCCGAGCCCGAAGCCGAGCAGGCGGGGAGCGCGAGGCCACACCCCGCCGGGCGGAGGACGCTTCCCGCTGGTGAGTCATTGCCGGCAGCGGAGCCCCAGTCCCGTTGCCCAGCGCCGGGCCCAGCCGCGCCCCTGCCACCCGCGCGCAGCACCGAGACCCCGAGCTCGATCACCGGGCCGCCGGGCACCATGGCGGGCATCGCGGCCAAGCTGGCCAAGGACCGGGAGGCGGCCGAGGGGCTGGGCTCGCACGAGAGGGCCATCAAGTACCTCAACCAGGACTATGAGGAGCTGCGGGACGAGTGTCTGAATGCCGGGGCGCTCTTCCAGGACCCCTCTTTCCCCGCCATCCCGTCTTCCTTGGGCTTCAAGGAGTTGGGACCCTACTCCAGCAAGACGCAGGGCATCGAGTGGAAGCGACCCACGGTAGGAAGCGCGGGCGGGATGCGGGGCAGGGCGTGTGGGGGGTCAGCGGCGCAGGTGCCCAGGGCCCCCAGGCCGCCGAAGGAGAGCGAGCCTGCCCTGCCCGGGAGCCGCGGCCCGCAGCCACGTGATCCTGCACATCCCGGGGCTGCCCAGCCCGCCCGTTACCCGGTGCAGGCGCGCGGGGACGCTCCCAGGTGGCCTGCGTCCACAGAGGGTGCCTGTTGGCTTTTCCACCCACAGTGATTCGCTGGGCACTGCCCTCCAGGGGAGCCCCCTACCGAATTCACAAAGACAGGTGACAGAAGGGGGCCTGGGGACAACTTTTATTGAACTCCAGCGGAGAGATGGTGGAAGGTGAGGAGAAGGGTCTGGTGGAAAGGAGGGTGGAGGACAACATCTGATTAGAGAAGTCAGTCTCTAACTGGGGCTGCTGGCTTAGGAAGCCGCAAGTCCACAGCCTGCCCTTTTGTGACTAAGGAGTGTCTCATACAGTCCTGGTTAGATTTAGCCAGAATTCCTTGTTTATTTTAACAAATGGGAGCTGAGAAGACCTACCCATACCATTCATGCTAGTGATAAACAAAGGACAGGGAACATGCAGTGAAGACCTAGTTCCTCATCATTCCACCGGGCCAGAATCCTCCGGGTAAACCTGGCGGACCCCTCCAAGCTCCCTTCTCTTGCTTCCCAGTGTCTCTGTCCTTGCCTTGGCAGACCTAAGGACAGCTTGTGCTGTTGTCCGAGTTGTCCATCAGTTTCCCTCGGTACCCCTGCTGGTTCTACCTCCTGTGGGACCAGACCTTCACACAGCTTCCTGGGAGGGCTAACCTCTAGATTTATGTTATGAGAACAAGCATTCCTGCCCATTTCCACTCCTCTGAGCCTCTCAGGTCACCTCCTCTGTTACCCCAAACACAGGCCACAGGCAGCAGCAAGTGCAGTAGGAAGTGCCCTAGGCCAGGACATGAGCAATGAAGTTCAGTTTTTGCTAACCTGCTCAGTGTCCCTACCTGAGACATGCAACCTCTTTTTCAGTTTTTGCTAACCTGCTCAGTGTCCCTACCTGAGACATGCTTTTCTTCTAAAAGCAGAGGCACTGGTTTCATATTTTCTTCCCTTCGCTGATCACGAGGCCCTGCCACCTCTCAGCTTCTCGGAGGCATAATCCTTTACCGCCTTCTCACCTGCTGGGGAGAGGGACACTCCTTCCTGGCGTCCTGGAGTCTGGCTCACTCTCATTTTTGGGGGATGTAGTCATACATCCCTTCCCTGAAGTCATCTATTCTGACCATTCTTAGCAGTCCCCTTCCCCAACTTCTTATTCTTTCTTTTCTTATTCACAAACCCTGCTGATTTCCTTGACAGCATTTATAAGTATAATTACATACATTTGTCTGTACTTCCTCTCACCAGCAGGAACTATGTGTTATTTTCATCAAGATATCCTCAGTGCCTAGCAGGGTCAGTGCCTTTCCACAGTATGCATGCGCTCATTCATTCATGCATTCATTCATTCAGCAATATTAACTGAGAACCTATTATATGCCAGGTACTGTCTTAAACACGTGGGATACATCTGTGAACAAAAAGACAGCGGCAATTTGTGGAATGAGTGAGTGAGTGAATGAATGAATGAATGAATGCAGGATTGCAGCAAGCCTCAGATGAAGTTATGGTTGTGATAAATGAGAGACTGTATTCACCTTACATGTATACAGCATGTTACAGTTTGCAAAGTGAATTTGCACATTTACTTATTCTTTCATTCATTCAATAAGCATTCATCGAACATTTACTCTACACCGGCCCAATGCATATAGTTCCTGCCTCTAAATTATTAAGAACTCTAACTGTATCTATGTACTGCCTTCTCACAGTGCATATAGTTTCACCAGTGGCTAGTGAAGGGAGACAGACAGGTCACCCAATAGTTGGAAATGCCTGTAGGACTTCCAGACAGGGAAACAGAGCTGGAGCCATGTCATGTTGGGGCAGGCTATGCACTGCACAACCAAGGTGGGGTGGTGGTGTTATGTTCCCATTCATCAGGTGAAAACAATTGGGACTTGGAAAGGTTAAATATTTGCTCAAACAAGTGTCCAGGATGGAGCCAGAACTGTGCCCAGCCTGTGCTGTTTAGAGCCCCCAGCCCACAATGGCCCTCAGTGGCCCTCAATGCCTCAGTCCTGCCTTCTCAAACCCTGCTGTGGTTGGGGTCAGCTGGGGAAATAAAACCATGTCCACTGGGTTGGGACATTAGCAAGTCATTGGTGACTTAACAGAGCATTGATGTGGGATAGAATTTCAACATAGTAGCAGCCAGATTGTTATGGACTCCGGAGTAAGGCACCAGAAATAAAGGATGGGGTCTGCTCATTTCAGAAGGCTGCCTATGGAAAGAGGAAGGGGAAACATCGAGGGAGAGTAAGACCTGGCCTTTGAGAGGCTGTTGGTTTAGATGAGAGTGACTGGCATGTGTTACATATTGAGTCACTGGACAGAAAGGGACCAAAGACAAAGGCAGGGAGGAGATAATAAGACAGGGTCCTGGGGAAGTGAGAGTAGGGATGTGGGGACTGCGTCTTCTCAGAGAGGGGGTATCCTCCACTGGTAACAGAGGGCTCCAGGGACAGGAAGGGGACTGAAGGGGAAATGGCTCGGGTCACTGGTGCAGGGGCACAGTGAGGAGAAAGCCAATGTGACCCACTGATGGTCCCAGACAGGACCAAGCAAGGACAGGTTTTCTCCTGAGACAACCTAGCCTTTGAGAGGTCTAGGACTTGCTGGCTGAATTCAGCCTCAAACCTGCATCTCCTGTCTCCAAGTTCATTGATTATCCTCAACTTCTTCAGTAATAATAATCATGATAGGTAACTTTTATAGAGTGTTTACCAAGGTGCATTTACACCGTTGTCTCAAATTAACCCTTGTAACAACCCTAGCTGGCAGGTACACGTGTCTTCCCCATCCCCATTTTACAGATGAGGAAACTGAGGCTTAAAGAGAAGTAACTCTCAAGGTTGTAGAACCCCTATAAGAAGCGGCTGAGCCAAGACTCAAAGCCAGGTTGTCTGAGTTCATAGCTCAAGTCCTCAGCCCCATTCCTCAGACTGTTACATCCACATTCAGTTTCATACCCTGCATGCTGTACGCACAGTTCAGTTTTCTGAAGCCTGTCTGAGCACCACTCTGAACTTCACCTTCTTTGGAGAGGCTGCCAAAGATGTAGGAAAGTTTCTAAAACATCATGGAATAATCACTGTGAGGTAAGAGCTTGGTGCACTCAGGATTATCAGTACGATTCTTGGGCTCCCAGGGCCAAACCCGGTCCATTCCATTAGCTGCATAAGTGCTTGGCTAGCAGGCCTCGGGCAGAGCTGGCCTCATTTTCTCACTGTCCCTGTCATCTGCCAAGCAGACCGCCTGGAGCGGGGTGGGAGGGGGGGGCGGGACTGCAGAGACGTGAGAGGAATGTGCCCCGCTGCAGTGTGGTTCCGGCACGGGCAGGGCTAGATCCAGGTCTCGCCCAGGAAAGTCTTCAGCTTGACCGAGAGGGGCTCACCGAGGATGTGGGGTGGAGCTTTGACAAGGTGGCCCAGGCTGAGAGGAGCCCAGATTGATGCCCTGACTTCCGCTGTGGCTTTGGGTGGGGTTGTGCAGAATCAGGAAACAGACTCCAAGGGGCTGCTTCATGTTGGGGCCCGAGTTGTGCACAGTTGACTTCCACCAGGCTCCTTGTGGGACGACCCTGAGGTTTTAACACCCTGAGAGGTGTGTTGCTAATCAATTAGAGGCAGCATGGGAGCAGAAAGAGTTTACATTGTACCCCAGGAAGTTCACATCTGTCCCACTGCTGTCTGTCCCTTGTGAGCACATTGCTTTATTTCCTTAGCCTGTGTCCTCGCCAGTAACATAGGGACAATGCCCAGCTTGTCTTCCAAGAGGGCCTCATCAGGAAAGCACTGAGCACTGAGTATTGACATTCAGCAGGTTCACAAAACATGGATGCTTCAATTACCATGGCCTAATAGACAAATTCAGAAAGCAAGATATGTCCCCTGGCCCTCAAGACATGTTTGAGTGTTAGGATGACAGAGGGATGCCCATCGGCACCACCAGACAATGCACAACTAAAAACTGAATTGCAGAGTAGAAACATTCTGGAACTCAGAATCAAAAGGATGAGTGAGGGCTGGACTATGAAGGAGGGCTTCGTAGAGGAGGTGGCAATGAGTGTTGAAATATGGTAAGATGTAGAAAGGGAGAGAAGAGGTTGGGAAAAGGAGGAATTCTGTGCAAGTAAAACAACTGGCGTTCAGGGACAGAGGAGAGGGGCTAGTGTGGTGGGTCCCCAGAGCCAGCGTGTGGACGGGCTCACCGCCCTGCGCTGTAGGCTGAACTCAATGCTAATGGGACCTAGGACACAGCATGAAGATGAAGGCTCTAGGCAATTCAGAGCGTTGAGCAAGGACTCCTTCTCAGCCAGGAGTGTCTCCTACCACCCACCAGGACCATGAAGCAGGGGTCAGAAGAGGACCCCATGGCAGCCAAACTGTACCTGCAAAGCTCTCCCTAGGGGAGAGGGGAATGGGAAAAGGGGTGCAGTGCCCCAGCTGGGAAAGGAGGCGCCCTAACTGCAAAAGCACGTGCCTGGTAGGTTGACAGCACTTTGCGGGTCTCGTTCCCAGGAGATCTGCGATGATCCCCAGTTTATTGTTGGAGGGGCCACACGCACAGACATCTGCCAAGGAGCCCTGGGTAAGTGATGGCCACCAAATCAGCCGCGGGGTCTTGTCTGCAGGGCTGTGGGTGGAAAGGGTAAGGGATGAGCTATGGCTTCTCTACCTTCCCAAGCAGCTTGGCGATTTCTGTTTCCAGAAGCTTCTTGGGATTTCTTGTCCCCTGAGGGCCTCGTGTTGAGGCACACAGATGCACAAATGTACCCTGAGGCCTCCTGTGTCCCTGCACTGGGCTAGTTGTTGAGGTTGCAAAGATGCCCCACTGGAGGATGGAGGGTCTTCCAGGTCACCCAGGGTCTCTGCACCTCCTGGAGCTGGTCTTACGAGTGGCCCAGAAACAGGCAGGCTCAGGGCCGAGGGCCAGGTGGAGGACATGCCCAGTCAGTGACAGCACTGACACCTCGGTTTCTCTGGGGTTTGGGAGCAGGGGGTGGTGACTCAGTGTGAAGGAAGAGGAAACCCTACCGAATGCCCACTGTTGAGAGGAGGTGAACGTCCCGGGGGTTCTCAGTATTTGCGAGACATATCGCCATGGTGTCACAACAGTGGGATACGGTGCTTATTGTAGCAAAGGCAGCTGGAAGGTTCCTTTAAGTGAGTCCCTGGAGCCGCTGACTGGTGAGGGTCTGAACCTGTGCTCGGAAGCCGGGCTTTGACTTCTCGCTGGATGCAGTGAGCACCTCCCGAGACTGGACCCCATGGTCCCCGGTCCTGGCATACCAGCCACCAGGCTCCTATGAGGACGTCTCAAACAAGGCCCTGGGACCATTAGGCAAGATTCTCATAAAAGCCACCCCCAATTTTTTGGACTGACTCAGAATAAATATGGCCTCCAGTTGTCGGATCACCTATTTGCTCTGATACACCAGGACCTTGTTTGCTGCCACCAGCTTCAGCCCTCTCCTCTAACTAGTTCATCAGTAACAAAACTGATCACCTAGAAAAGAAAAAACAAAAAAACTGATCACCTTGAATTACACCTCCTTTCCTGGCCTAGTGGTTCTGATACTCACAATAGTAACAGCTCACATTTATTGGATAAATGCTACGTCGAGACATTAAGCTGCAACAGCAAAATCTCTAGGGTGGAGTGATTACAGTTGACTCTTGAATAATACAGGTTTGAAGTGCTTGGGTTCATTTATACACAGATTTTTGTCAATGAATATGTACAGTACTATAAATTATTTTCTCTTACTTCTGATTGTTTTCATAACATTCTCTTTTCTCTAGCTAACTTTAAGACTATATATAGTCTATAATACATATAACACAAAATATAAGGTCTCCCGGAAAGTTCTGTTCGTTTCTAACACAAGTTTCGACACGTAAGCACATGTTTATTTGGCACATGTGTGCCTCTCTATTTTTATCACTTAATGTATACATACTGATGTAGCAAATTAACTAAAACAAAGTTGATTCACGTTAGTCTTATGTGTGAAGCGATAGTGTACCCATGGCTACTGATAAAGTTCATTTACGCCACTGTAATTTTTACGAATTTCAACAAGGAAGAAATGCTACAGAAGCATATCTGTTGCATCCACCATATTCCCCGGACTTAGCACCCTCGACTATCACTTGTTTTTGTCCTTACAAAATTTTTTAAAGGACAAAAAATTCAAAAATGAAGAAGATATCAAACAAGCACTGGTTCAATTTTTTGCATCAAAAGATAAAACATTTTTCAAAAATGGGATATACAAATTGCCCTCACGCTGGCAAGAAATCATTAATAATAATGGCAATTATATTATTTAATAAAGTTTATTGACGGTAAGAAAAATTTGTATTTTGTTTTAATCCAAAAACGGACAGAACTTTCCGGTAGACCTTATATGTGTTAATTGGTTGTTTATGTAATAACTAAGGCTTCTGGTCAACAGTGGGCTATTAGTAAAGTTTTGGGGGGAGTCATAGTTATACACAGATTTTCAACTGCACAGGGGGTCAGCGCTCCTAACCCTGGAGTTATTCAAGGATCAACAGTATTCTCATTTTACACGTGAACTGGGGTCCCGAGAGTAACTCATCTGAGGTCCTCCTACCACTGAGGTAGGGGCCTGGGAGCAGCTGCAGACAGTCCAGCTCCGGGCCGGTGTTTAACCCCTGAGCCGGATTCCATAGCAGGGGGCCTGGAAAAGTTTCAACTCCTGAGCAATGTCAGGGTGGCTGTGAGTCACCAGGATGGGCACCCCGGGGCCTCATGGGCAGTGCCTCTCACGGAGACCGGAGACCGTGACCCAGGGCTGCGCAGGCAAACGCCAGCTCTCTGAGCTCACCCTCTGAGTAGATTCTTGAGATACCAGAGCACATTCTTGCCTGAGAAAACATCTTCCTCCATTTCCCATCTTTTCTACCCTCGGAAGGTAAAAGCGGGGTGTCCTGGGGCACCTAAGCTGGGTGCTCCCGGAAAATCCACTTAACTGGTGGATTTAGAGGTTAACAGGGCTGGAAGCTGATGTTGATGTTGACCAGCCCTGGGGGCTTCATCCCATTGCTAGATTCCACCTGTGCTAAATTCCACATCTGGACTAAACATACACTTTCAAGTCTTATGTCAGCTTAAGGGCCAAGTTGCAAGTAACAAATAGAGGATTTAGGTCCTGTTTAAATACTATCAGGCCATTTGGAGAGAAGACAAGCAAAGCTGACCTTCCTGGGTAAAATTCCCCAGGATAGGCACCAAATCAAATAGAAACATGATTAAATGTAAACCTCTTTAAAGCGTCTCAGTAACCGGTCTGTCATTCCTAAGGTCTTTTTACGCCACGTGGACCATTTCTTTTAGCAGGTCTGATTAGATTACAGTCTGCGAAATGTGGTTGACTGAACTCTCCCCCTGATTCTGACATCTAGGCACAGGGTCATTTTGGTGGGTGGTGATCGTCACCAAGTCCCAGAGGCTCTGGAGCATCAGGAACAGGAGATGCAGCAGCAACACCTGTCCACACGGCCAGAGACATGAGCTGAGGCTCTGCTTTCATTTGGGAGACTGTGGTCAAGTCATTACCTGAGCCCTCAGTCTCTTCTGAAAAATAGTTCACAAGATGACCACAGAGATCCCTAAGATATGGCACTGAGCTATTCTAGTCTTACCTTGTGCCTGACACTGAGTGCAGACCGTGTAAAAGTGGACAACTCGTAGAGCATTTTCCATTGCTTTTGCTCATGTAATCATCACAACTCTGAGGTCAATGTTTCACCCCCACTATGCAGATAAGGAACCTGAGGCAATGGGTGGGGTGGGGGAGGTACATGTAAGGCCACACTGCTAGAAATTGCCAGAAGGAAGAACTCCGGTCTGATTTTAAATCTTTTCCCTTTTTTTGAGAGAAAAATCAAGGAAGAGAGAAAGAGAAAACAAGGGAGGGAGAGATAGAGAAAAGCATCAACACATTGTTCTACTTAGTTGTGCTATTGATTTACTTCTCATATGTGCCCTGACCTGGGCTGGAACCAGCGACCTCAGGGGTCAAGTCGGTGCCATTTGGGATCAACCCCATGACCCTGGCTTGAATCAAAGACCTCAGGGCTCCAGGACTTCGCTCTATCCACTGGGCCACCTGCCAGGGTTCTGATTTTAAATCTTTCTCAGCCCCTTTCATATAACCCCAGACTCACTCCAAGTTGCCATAACACTGTGACGAGGGAATGTGGAGGTGAAATTCTCAAAGCAAAATTCATCGTCTTACCTACATTTTCTGCCCTGGGCCTCAGTTCACCAGCGAGCACTCCGCGATGCAGCCCCGCATTGGCTCACCCCCAGCCCCCACTCTCTTTCCCAGAAGGCTCGAAGCCTCACCAAATAATCCAGTCTGTGTTTGCCAAACTGCTCTGACAATGAGCCCCACCTGCCCTGCAGACCGTAGAGTCAGCAAAGAAACCTGCCATCCAAGGGAGGGCAGGAAACTCAGGCTGGCCCTGCTGCTAAATCTGGCTCTGTAATTGCTGGTGACAACCTGTCTTTACAGGTGACTGCCACTTGGAAGGCCCCTGGGGGCCCAGAAAATTCAAAAGCTGAGCTCCTCCTGCCTTGGTTTTCTGGGGCCCTGCTGAGATTTCTGCACTCCCTCACACCCCTGCAGCCCCCACAGCTGCCCGGGCCTGGTGCCCTCTAAGGTTCCTGGCTTCCTGGGGCAGGGCTGGTGGCTGCCAATGCTGTCAAAGCAGTTGAAATACACTGCTCACAAAAATTAGGGGATATTTCAAAATGACTATGAAGCGATAAAAAAAAGCATTTGATTTTTTTTTTATTAAACAAGAACATCAGAAAAGCAAACAAGTCAAAGAAAGTTGTTCGATTACACAAATGAGATACAAAACCAACTTTTATTTCATTGGTGAAAATGCACTATACAAAAGACTGAAGGTACTGGACTATCTGCACGTTCCAACCCCCTGATTTTTGTGAACAGTGTAGCACAACTCCATTTCATTGTAACCTGGCAAATGCCTTTGAGGCCCCCAGAGGTGGGTCACCCTGACTGTACCCCCAGGAGTCACATGGGCCCCAGAACACCTACTTGGACGTGTGTGGCTCCACGGTGTCGGTCCCCACAGCCCAGCTCAGCAGAGGAGGGACAAGACCCATGGGAAAAGCCCACAGAAAGAGTGACCTCAGGAAGTGTCCACTTCCTTCTCCCTCCACCTCTTCCTTACTAGCCTGTGTGTCTTTGGAGAGGTGACCCAAGCTCTGTGAGCCTCAATTTCCTCTTCTGTAAAATGGGAATAACGATGATACTCCCTTCCAGGGCTGGGCAAAAAGAAAGTGAGATTTAATATAGGCAAACACATCTGGCCAATTGTAAAGTCCCTTTGCCAAATCATAGGAGAGAGAAAGGGTGGGGGAGAAGGGGAAAAGGAGATGAGCTGATTGATGGGAGGCAGGTCCTGGTCTCTAAAAACTCATCATCTGAGAACGGCAGGGCGCAGGAGGGCGGAGGGGAACTCAGTGTGTGTATTTGGGTAACGCACAGACCACACACTTGGAGAAGGGGACTTTATGAGGCCGTTCATGGAAAGGGAGCAGAGGCACACTCTTCAACTTTAAACATTGTTTTAAATCATTTTTAAATGATTTTTAATTGTAATTTTTAAAAATCCTTGTATAACACATGTTTTGTTCAAATTTTAATAGACTTTATTTTTTAGAACAATTTTAGATGTACAGGAAAATTGAGATGATGGTATAGATAATTCCAGCCACCCCACACCATTCCCCTGTTAACATCCTAGCACGTGGTGACTCTGTTACTATTAATGAACCAATATTGATGCATTATCATTAGCTAAAGTGCATAATCTGAGGGTACAAGGGCCAAGATTATTTAGATTTCCTTAATTCTTACCTAATGTCCTTTTTCTGTTCCATGAGCCCACCTAAGGTACCACATGACAGCTACTCATCATGTCCCCTTAGGCTCCTCTTGTCTGTGATGGTTTTGAGGCTCTCCTTGTTTTTGATGACCTTGACAGTCTTGAAGATTACCAGTCAGGGATTTTGCAGGAGCTTTTTATAAAAATAAGTGCACAGCCCTGGCCGGGTAGCTCAGTTGGCTAGAGCCCTGGTCGGCAAACTGCGGCTCACGAGCCACATGCAGCTCTTTGGCCCCTTGAGTGTGGCTCTTCCACAAAATATCATGTACAGGTGCTACCTCGATAAGGAATGTACCTACCTATGTAGTTTAAGTTTAAAAAATTTGGCTCTCAAAAGAAATTTCAATCGTTGTACTGTTGATATTTGGCTCAGTTGACTAATGAGTTTGCCGACCACTGTTAAGAGCATCATCCTGATACACCAGGGTTATAGGTTTGATTCCTGGTCAGGGCACATGCAAGAATCAACCAACGAATGCATAAATAAGTGGAACAACAAATTGATGTTTCTCTCTCTCTCTCTAAAATCAATCAGTTTAAAAAAATTGTTTTAAAATAAAGAGACTAGAAAGTAAATGTGATGGAGAAAGTAAACGCATATGTTTCTCTTAAAAGCGGTCGCCCCACCCCCCGCCCCAGTGGTGGCCCCTCCCAGCATCCTGGAGCAGATATAGGGTGGCCGTGAGTCATCACTTCCTCTGGCTCCTTTTCTGAGCCAGAGTTATAAACTCAGCGGCTCTCCCCTGCGGCTGCTGCCCTGCTCCCTCTCCTGCTGTAAGTCCGCCGGTCTCAGACACAGGGCAGGGCTGATCCGCCAACCCTCATGTTTCACCCCAGGCTCCCTGCCACCCTGGCTGCCCCAGGCTTGATCATCACGCAGATGTCATCAGGCAGATGTCTCCTGGGTTGTCGCTGACCTTCTCCAGAGAGTTAAAGCGGTGACAATCTGCCCTAAAGACTTCCCCACTGTCCCACAAACTTTCCTCTGAAGCCACTGGGTGTGGGGAGACTTACGGGTTCCACCTGCCCTCTCCCCCATGGGCAGATTGTAGTGTGACTCTGGCTTGTTCAGAGTGTGACCCGTGGCCAGGAGCTGGGCCACATCCCTGATGGACTCAGTTTCCTGTCTCTGAGATGAGAGGGTTGGAGCAGACCTTCCTAAGGCGTCACTGTTGTGATGTTCTGTGACCCTGAAATCGACCCCCTCCCCCGCCGCAGCTCCCCTGCACCTGTGTCCCCCACACTGGGCTTCAGCTCACGTTTGTGAGCTCCAAGGGCTCAGATCCTCCCCTACTTTCATTATATTAGGCCCATCAATGTTGTTGCCTGCGTTTTGCTGCCCTGGCCACAGTGAGACTTTTTTCCGGGAAGCCAGGAAAATAGGTGCTGGCCCGTTGGAAGGAGAGTTCAGGGGAGAGGAGGAGTCTCACACCGGTAAAGGCTCCCCCCCCCCCTCCGGGGGCCTGTGAGGCTCTTGGATCTGGGGAAGAAGGATGTGCATTTGACTGTGTCCGGCAGGAAGGTGCTACGTCAGCTGGAGCCCAGGCAGATTGAAGCTGGCATCAGGCAATGACTCTGGGGACCTTGGCTACAGAGAACAGGGGCACAAAGATGAAGTCTGCCCCAGATGGCTTCCTCTTGGTCCAGGGCCTGACTGAGGACAGGACAGGGCCTCTGCTGCCTGGTGGGACACCCTTCTCAGCATCCAGATGTTGCGAGCCAAGTCCAGAGTATGTGAGTGTGGACCGTGGGCCTCAGCACCCTCATCTCCCTCCTTCCCTTGGGTTTTTAAGACTCTGCTCCAGCGGAACAGCAGGGGACAGGAAGGGACACGTGGTTTGGCTCGTTTGCTCTTGCTCCAAGTTCTGTGTGAAGTTCACAAACAGAGGCTGAAGGCCTCTTTAGGATGTGACTTGGGTGGGGCACCGCCCCTCCCTCCACAGCTGCTGATACAAATGCGTCATGATAGTGCGCGGGGCAATTCCAGTTTGGGGTCCCCTTTTCTGGGCTGCTGCCCAGAAATGACTCACCAGCCACCATCTCATGTGCCCGGGCTCCTGGCAGGGTGTGCACTTCCTCCAGAGAGGCCCTTCCCCACCAGCTCCCAGGGGTGGACCTCAGTTGGCTCCTCGAGGCTTCTGTCCCCTACCAGCCACAGCTAAGACTGGTGACACAGTTGGCCTCGTCTTTGGGTGAGAGATATGTAGTCCCCAGAGGAAAGTGTCAGGTCTGCTGGAGACTGTCAAATATCAGTGTCTCAGGAAGGATCAAATTTGGCCAGAAGCAGCATGGATATCTTGGTCTGGTTCTCATTTATCTGGCTGTCCCCATGGAAAGTGAAGGAACAAAGCTCTGACAGAATGAGACATGGGACAAGCAAGATCTGAGACAGAGCAGGGTTTCTGACCTTGGTCCTTTCGATGTCTGGAGCGGGTAATTCTTCCTCTTACGGGTGTCCTGCGTGCTGTGGGCCATGTGACCACGTTCATTTCTGGCCTCTGTCCATGACAGTCAAACAGGTCTCAGACATTGCCCCCAGTCCCCAGAGTGGGGTTAGGGATGGCTACAATGTTCCCCGGGAAAACCCCTGATAAAATGGGGCGAGGAAAAGAGGGTATGGAAAGGTTAAGTGCCGGGGAGGGCAGTCAGTGGTCACTGGGGCACAGTGCCCATTTGGACCTGGTAAAGGGAATGGCCAGTGAGAAGGCCCCTCTGTGGGCAGGGGTAGGGGTAACTGGTCGTGGTAACCAGTCTGGCTTCAGCCACAGTTAGGAGTAACCATCGTAGAAAAGGAGAAACGACATTGACCGTGGGAGCCAGAGCGCATTGCTGGCATCGCTGGCCTAGTGGGAGAGGAGCTCAGCCCTCCCCCACGGGAGCTGCCGCCTCAGGGAGGGGATGGGCCTCCCTGCTTGTTGGAGGGCACTACCCTGGCACAGATGTCTGTCTCATCTGCTTTCGGACCAGGCATGTGGAGCACACCCTGGGTCATGGGTGTCCTGGGGGCCACGTCAGCTGGCACAGCATCCTGACGTTGGCATGTCTCCATGCTGCCCCACGCTCTGGCTGGCACCTTCCAGAGGGGCAGGTGCAGCTTACATCCCAGGCCAGACACAGGTTTCAGGAAGGCCCTGTCTCCTTACACCGGCAGCGAGTGTGTGACATGACAACACACCCAAAATCAGTGGCTGAGACAACAGTAATTATTTTGTCGTTCACCCTGATGGTTCTGAAGGATGGCTGGGCCCAGCTGGGCACCTCTCAGGGGCCCTCGCGCAGTCAGATGGTGCCGGAACTGAGGTCACCTGAAGGCCCCTCTCCCACATGTCTGGTGCCTGGGCTGGGGCTCTGGGCTGGGGCTCTGGGCTCTGTCTGTCTCATGTGTGGTCTCTTCTACGGAGGCTTTGGGTCACTGAACTTCCTTCACAGGGATGCACGTCCCTAGAGAGAGCCTGGGATGCTGTCTCACCTTTTGTGACCTAGGCTAGGATGTCACAGAGCATCATGTCTGCCATACCTATTCATGGAGACAGGTGGAGGCCTGCCCAAGTGAGTTCAAGGGAAGGGACACCGGTTCCACGTCCTGGCGGGGAGGGGCAAGGTTCTGGAGGAGCATGTGAAACCAGAAATATTATGACCGCCCTTTTGGAAGATGCCACAGGTTCTCATTCTTCACCGTTCCCTTTGAACAGTGACCTCCTTCCTCTTTACCAATGGCGGCCTGAGGCTGCTCAGACACCAGCTCACCAGGGTGGGGCGGGTGTGTTCTCTGGGGCCTCCCAATATGAAGGGCAGGGAGGCACTCGGTTAGCTGGGCCAGCTATGCCAGCGTCAGGGCTCTGTCACCCGGCAAGCATTCCTGAGCCACCCAACACTATATAGGTCCAGGGGCACTGACCGCCCAGGCCAGCCTATTGCCTCTGCTGCCTCCAACCAGCTCAGCTGTGGGCACCCCCCCCCCCCATAGCAAGATAAGTGGGCGGGACTTCAGCCAGAAGAAAAGAAAACACAGTCCTCTCTCTACACAGGACTGCTGCCTCTGCCTGCTCTCCCCACACCCATCAGGTCCTCTCCGTTCTGGGCCTCTAACACCTCTCCTCTGAGCCTCCTTCTACCCCTGTCACCTGCTGCTCCAGGTCTGGCCTTAATTCTCACCTGGGCTCCTGCTCTGGGTGCCTGCCTGCCTCCAGTCCACTCTGGGCATGACTGCAGAGGCCCTGTCTTCAGGGAAGTGACAGCCCTGTGGTGGAAATAAACAGTGAAATGAACAAATTATCTATAAGTGTTGATCATGAGCCCCATCATAGAGCTAGTTGGGGTGCACTGTGAGGACACAGAAGGGGAGCAGCAAGGGGTTGGGAGGGGTCCCCCAAAGTCTGGGACTGAGACCCCACAATGACAGAGGAAGCTGGGAGTGGTTCATTCTGGGAAGCGCAGGTATTTTCTTGTGCCTGGAGGGCCTGGTGCAGAGGGGAAAGGGTGAGAAGGAACCGTAGCTTAACATGCCCGCAGGGCAGTTCAGAGTCCTGCAGGGAGGAGGTCTAACCTCGTCTCTCCAACCTCAGCCTGCTCCTGTGCCCAGCACCCTGTACCCCACCTGTCCCCTGCCCCCGTCCCCTCCTGCGCTACCCCCACACTTTTGGATCTTTGCACTTGACCTTCCCGCCCCCTGCAAGTGCTCCCCGCCCACCTCCACCCTGCCCTCCCTAGCTCAGTCCAAGCTCCCCTCCTCTGAGCCTTCCCTGCACCCCTCCCCTCCGGCAGGTCTTCGGACTTGAAGCCTAGTGCTCACCTCTGTCTTGCCTTCTGCAATTGTCTGTCTCGTGGCTGTCCTGTCCCCGTGCTGGCTCATGAGCCCCCGAGAGCGAGGGCCTTTCTCCTCCACACCTAGCACAGGCCTGGCACAGAGGAGAGAGTGAGCGAACAGGAGCCCGAGATCAGATGGAGGACAAGACATGTGGATGCCAGAGTCAGCCGAGGGCAGGGGCTCAGAGGCTGTCCAGGTGACAGGGCAGGTCAGGTCACAGGAGCGGGAGAAGCAGCAGTGAGGGGTGCTGAGGCCTGGAGGGCTTCAGGTAAGTGTGGAGTCTGGCCTTAGGCTTCTCATTCTGTCTGCTGTGTGCGTGTGCATGCATGTGTGTGCGTGCTATGTGTGTGCCTGTGTGTGCATGCATGTGTATGTGCATGGTATGTATGTGTGCATGCATGTGTGCGTGCTAATAGTGTGCCTGTGTGTGCATGCATGTGTATGTGCATGGTATGTATGTGTGCATGCATGTGTGTATGGTGTGTGTGCCTATGTGTGCACACGTGTGTTTTAATTCACAAAACGCGTGCCCCACTGTGACATGGTCCCTGCCCTCACGGAACTTGAGCTGTCCGCAGGCTGCTGTGCAAGGCTGACGAAGCTATGGCAGGGCAGGTGGGACTGAGCTGGAGGCCAGGTCTGCAGGCTCTCTGCCTCGCTTTCCTGTCTGTGACGGAAAGGCCTTGATAGTGGGCGGGAAGGGAGAAAGCACACGACAAATATGCTCTCCTCTTGGAAAAAACCTGCAACAGCCGCCAATGTTAGCAACCCGGCCACATGCCACTCCCCGCCCTGGGCCCCAGGTGACTGGGCCCTGTGCATAGGATTGACCTTCAGGACCTGGACTCAGAGGCCCGGGGAGCACAGCTTGGAAAGTTACTGCCATGGCTCTGCATGAATTTGTTTTTTCAGAACAGGGCTCTGGGGCTTAAAGGAGCTATTCATGAGGTCTGCTAGGGAGCACGGTGTCCTCAGAGGGGGCCTGGGCGGGCCCCTGGGGTGGGCCCACGGAGGAGTCAGGGGCAAGAGGAGGCCTCCTGCAGACAGGTAGACCTTTCATCCAGGTAGGCACAGGGGGCCTGAGTCCAGAGGGGAAAGACTGCTATGCTCACGACCCCAAAGTTCAACTCAAACCTCCTTCTCTCAAGCAAATTAGAAGAGCAGGGACCCTTCAGCACCCAGCTGGCCTGCAGCCACCAGGCTGGCACTCCTGGGGGGCAGAGACCCCGCCCGTGGTCTGACGGCCTCCTCCCAGAGGGCTCCTAGGACCCTGCAGAAAGCCAGGCACATGGCCACGAGGGTTGGGGGAAAGCGGGAAGGGCCATCCCTAGGGGCCAGGCTGGGGAACAAACCCAGCCAGAGGGCCTGCGAAGGCAGCCAAGAGCCCAGAATCCAGATGAGGAACCTGGAGAGGTGGGGTTGCCCCTGGTTCTTCCCGACACCCACAAGCAAAATACTGTGGGCAGGTGAGGCAATGGATCACCAAGCAGGACATGGAACAAAAGAGGGCAGGTCTTGGAGGGAACAGAGTATGAAGCAGCCTCAAGTGTCTGGAGGGCAAGTGACTGGATATAGACTCTGGGGCATGTGACTGATGGCCACAGCGTGGTCTCTGTAGGGGCCACACCCAGCTCTGGCTCACCCACAAGGTGGCAGGGTGCCCAGCCCCCCACGGCCTCTCCAGGTGACCACACGTTTGGATCTTTACCATCCAAGCAGTGGAAAATGACATCCCAGAGCAGTTTGCTTTCTGTTTCTTTTAGGAGGAGTGAGAGTGTGCTCCTTTAAAACGTGTGAGACATTAACTTTTCCTTTTCCCATTAACTCTGCTTCAGTCTTTGCCTGTTTTTCTACTGAGCTCTCAGTTTTTCTATTTACAGACTAGAAAGGTTTAGATATAATCTTTGGTCTGGGATCTGAGTAACAGATATTTTCCAAGAATTTCTTAGTTTGACTTGGCTGATTGTGATTATTTTACGTCATTATTATTATTATTATTTACTTTAATGTAGTTAAATTTACCATTTAAGAATTTTCTGGCTTCCAGCTCCACCCTGAGATTGTAATAGAATTCTCCAGTACTCTGTTCTAGAATGTTTGTGGATTTATAGAAATAATTATATTTATAATGTTATCATAATATACATATATTAAAATATGTATAAGTTAAATATATATCATCTCAATACATAAATAAATAATGAATAGGAAAATGAAACAAATGGCTAGATTTATCATATTATATATGAATATAATAAAGTATATGTTTAAGATCTATAATGTTGTGTTTATATATAAATATCCCATTTAGAATTAATCCCTGTGATAAGATGAGCTATAGAACTTGATTTTTTTCTAGATGGCTACTCAGCTGTTCTGATTCCATTTGTGAATAACTTATCTTTACTAGTTCCTATGTTTAGAACTGTTTTTTGTACACTCTATTCTGTGCCATTTATCTAGCTGTATACTTATGCACAAGTTCTATACTATTTTATTTTTTTAATTTTTATTGTTTGATTTAATTTCATAGAGAGAAGAAGGGAGAGTGAGAGAGAGAGAAACATTGATTTGTTATTCCACTCATCGATACACTCACTGGTTAATGCTCATATGTTGCCCTGACTGAGGATTGAACCCACAACCTTGGTGTGTTGGGATGATGTTCTAACCAACTGAACTACCCAGCCAGGGCGGTTCTGTACTATTTTAATTTCTGTAGCTTTAAACATGTTTGTAGTATCTGAGAGTGGTAGACCCCCTTCCCTTTGAGATTTTATTTCTGGCTATGCTTTGTTTAATGTTCTCTTATTTATAAACTTGAGACTCAGCTAAGTTCTAAATTTAAAAAAAATAACCCTCTTGCTATTTTTATTGGGATTGCGTTGCATTTATAGATTAACTTAAAAGTAAGTGGCATTTTTATGATAGTGACTCTTTCCAGCCAAGAATATGATGGGCCACTTTTCAGTGGAGTAAATGATTGCCTAGCCTCTGCAGGCAGGACGGTGCCCTTGGAGTTAGTTTATAAGGGCGGACAGCCAATGGAGCATAGACTACACCAGTGGGAGAAGTCTGGAACACTGCCGGAGGGAAGCAGCTATGTTGGAAGCCTCATGGAATCACATGGGAAGGACAGCCACGCCCCTCCCAGGAGAGGACCCTGATCTGGGCGTCACAGGCCGTTGCCAGGGTTCTAGAACTGGCAGTGGGGCCTGTGCAGATGCCACCTTATAGGAGCAGTGCCCTGCAGTCAAGATGACACAGCTTGAACTGAGCTCAAAGGAGCCGGGAAGAAATACCCTAATCACTCTCCCTTCCCTTCCTCTGATCTCCAGGGCTCCCCCGGGCCAAACCCACCAGCAGCCAGAGGCCCTGGGAGCTCAGGATTTCATCCACTGAGGTCAGCTCTGGGGCAGAGAGCAGGATGCACAGTGGACAAGGGGAGGTGACCAAGAGGGATTGGGTGCTCACCTCCAGCTCACTGCAATCCAAGCACTTAAGTCCCCAAGACCATGGCTCTGAGATACACGCAGGAAACAAGTTTTAACAACAGGTAACCAGATCTAAATGGACTTTATACTTGGATAAGAGAGCTAAAAACACAGGAGAACGAGAAAACCCACCAGGAGAGGAAGGCAGGAGTTTCAGGAAACGCTGTTCAGTGACAGTCCCTTGAGGAGTCTGTTACCCATCCCACTCACTGCCAAAGTTTCTTCTTGTGTGACTGCAGGAAAAAAAGAGAGAGAGAGAGAGCAAGAGGCAAAAATATTTGTTCACATCCGGAGTCTCTTATAGATACATAATATAAAAACCTAACACAGCCAGACCTTTCTTCTTCAAGCCCCATCCACATGGCAACATTCCAGGCGAGGCATTGTCACCGGAAGGCACGTTCTGGGGCCTCCTGGAGCTCCAACCAGTTAGAACCACAAGCGGTTTGCAGTATCGGTTGTCTGCCCTGCCCTGTTCTCACTGGCCTGGATTCATGCAGACTGAACGTAAAGGACCCAAACAGGCTGTGCTGGGAGGAGACCCCAGGGACCTCTCCAACCAGGTCATCTCTATAGGAGCCAGTCAGTGCAGGATTGTCCAGGGCAGAAGGGAGGGCAGATTTGGACCTTGATAGGGAGAACTGAGGATCTGAACCCTCGGCTGGGAAGGGTGGAACCGCATGGTCGTAGAACAGGTTTCCATGTGGGAAGAACCATCATGTGGACATGGCCATCCAGGCAGAGTGAGCAGGAAGGTAGTGAGAGAACACTGTGCAACCCAGACACTGAAACATCATCGAGTCACCTCTCAAGGACAAAAGTCCCCAAGGCATGTCCTGTGTAGGTTAATTAGAAATTGGCACCTGTTTTGCAAGGGAGACCATTGAGGTTAGACATTAAAAAGCACGTGCTTTGCTCAGACAGACCTGACTTGTCCCTCACTAACTGGGACCTTTGGGTGAGCCACCGGGCTGCCTTAAACCTCAGATTCTTCAACTATGACAGAGGGTGATGATAGTGCCCACCCGCCTTGCATTGTTTTGTGACAATGAAATGAGGTAACACAATGGTAGGCAGAAAGCTCTGAGCTCAGGGCCTAGCACACGGTCAGGCTCTGTGAATGTACACCGTTGCCATCTGTGTTCAGGTCTTCGTACTGAGAAAGCTTATCTGAGCAGATAATGAATCAATCAAAGAAATGGGCTGGCCCTAGCTGGGTTGTTCAGTGCTTAGAGCACCGTCCTGGCGTACTGAGGTCATGGGTTCCATCCTGGATCAGAGCAGGTACGAGAAGCAATCAATGAGTGCACAACTGAATGAGACAACTAAGTGGACCAGCGAGTTGATGCTTCTGTTTCTCTCTTTCTAATTTATTCATTTTTAGAGAGGAGAGAGAGAGAGGGAGAGAGAGAAACAGAGAGAGAGAAGGGGGGAGGAGCTGGAAGCATCAACTCCCATATGTGCCTTGACCAGGCGAGCCCAGGGTTTTGAACCGGCAACCTCAGCATTTCCAGGTCGACGCTTTATCCACTGCGCCACCACAGGTCAGGCCTGTTTCTCTCTTTCTGACTCTCTCTCTCTCTCTCTCTCTCTCTCTCTCTCCTCTCTCATATTTTTTTTTAAAAAGAAATGGGCTATGTCACAGAACTTCCTGACTTAGTTAAAAATATTTTATATGCCCTTGCCAGGACAGGGAGCATTTCCCTATAAGCCAGGGTTGTGGGTTCTATCTCCAGTCAGGGCACATACAAGAATTAATCATTGAATGCATAAATAAGTAAAACAACAAATCGATGTTTCTCTCTCCCTCTCAATCAATAGATTAAAAAAAAAATGCTGCTCAGGTGAGAGAGAAAGGTGAGGACCAGATGATTTTGAATGCTTCCACCCTGTTAGAAACCTAGACCTTCTTCTAGTGAACTCTGCATCTCCCTCAACTCCAGCGTTTGGAGGGCTAATGAAAAACTTCTTGAATCTTGGCTGTGTGATCTTAGTGTCATGATCTCAGCTGTGCAGTCACAGGCCACCCACCTGTTGCCTTAGCACATTATGTTGCATTGAATAGATGACATGTTTTAATATTTCATGAGCCAGTGGACATTAGGGTATTAAAATACAATATAGAATTTCAGGAAGTTGTCGGCTTGTCACCCCTTATTTGAAATTTGAATTGTAGTTGGATATTCCTAATGGGATTTCTCCCTAGTCCAGGGACTCAGACACTCCTAACCAAAAGAAATCTCTGGGCAAGTATAAGTTTGGAATAAAACCCAGCACTTGGATTCAGAGGGTTTGCCTGTGAGACCTGCTGATGATCCAGAACAGTGATTTTCCACCTGTGCACCGCGAGAACCTGCCTGACCAGGTGGTGGCGCAGTGGATAGGGCGTCGGACTGGGATGCAGAGGACCTGGGTTCGAGACCCCAAGGTCACCAGCTTGAGCACGGGCTCATCTGGCTTGAGCAAAAGTTCACCAGCTTGGACCCAAGGTCGCTGGCTCGAGCAAGGTGTTACTAGGTCTGCTGAAGGTCCACAGTCAAGGCACATATGAGAAAGCAATCAATGAACAACTAAAGTGCCACAACAAAAAACTGATGATTGATGCTTCTCATCTCTCTCCATTCCTATCTGTCTGTCCCTATCTATCCCTCTCTCTGACTCTCTCTCTGTCCCTGTTAAAAAAAACAAAACACACATACACACACATTACCTGACTCTTTAGTCAGGGGCACTGACCTCTTTCCCCTTAGACTGTCAAATAAAAAAAATGACAACAGCCAACACAACAATAGCCATCTGGTATGCATGAATCAAAATTATACCTATTTTCCTTTTGTCAGATCAGCAAAAAATATATATTTGGGGGGCATCAGTTTATATGTGCCATGAGAGGGCAAAGGTTGAAAATCGTTGACCTAGTATTTGGACTTCCAGAGCTCCAATTTCTTCATCCCCAAAAGGCGGTGACAGGAATAAGGATAATAGTCTCACAAGATTTCTGTGAAGCTCGAATGTAATGGGTAACGTGTTCTTTGTAAACTGCAAAGTATTTTACAGAATGTTAGCTACCTGTTTTGTTTTGTTTTTTTATTCCTGCTGGTGGAAAGAGCATAGACTAGACATCAGGAGTCCAGCTTCTTTTTTGGTCCCTGCTCTGTCCCGTCCAGGATGTGTTACCTGACCTCAAGCAAGGAACTTTATCTCTTAAAGCCGCAGGCTCATCCTCTAGGAAACAGTGTAGGATTATGAGCCCTTTCAAAGGAAACACGTTAGATTAGAATAGCAAGGATGGAGAAAAACAGTTCTTTCCAAATGATGGGGGGGGGGCAGGGAGCTTGCTCCCACCTGGGTGATCAGAAGTGCTCTGACACGCGAAAGAAGAAGACAGCGCAGGAACTACCACTGTGAACAATCAGAGAAGAGCCACATAGCCTCTATGCCAGGATCACACGTGAATCTGTGAAAACTGGAAGCTGTGAGGCGTGGCCACTGATTTCTGGGATGTGACGACAGCATCCAGGTCTGGCAGTAAGCAGTAATCTGAGATAGGTTTGCGGTCAGCACTAACCGAGATGTATGACCCACACACTCACAAAAATAATAGCACCATTACCTGAAGCCAATGCTTCACACATGCAGTCACTGTCCCGTGAATAGCAGCACAGTCAGCTGTGACCTCCACAACCACACAAGCAATGGGCCCGTCCTCCAGAGGTAGACCTGTGTGATGTGCACACACATGCACAGCATAAAAGCGGCTCTTGGGACTGAGGGACACAGAGCAGGGAGGGCGTGGAGATGGCTTCCGGGAAGTCGGACAGACCCGAGCGGTGCTCCGAGGGCACTCCGGGACCAGACAGGAGCTCTCAGGAGTGGCAGGGGTGACTGGCTTCAGGACTTCTGCCACTGGAATCCCCTCCCTTGGACCCACATTATCCACAAGTCCTTTCTGCCTTCGTGTGTTGACAGACCCAAAGCCAAGTGTTTTTGCAAGATTTCTAGAGAATCTCCAAATAAGCTCAAGGAAAATAAGAACCATAGGCATCTCCAGGTTCCCAAAGAAGGGCTGAAGCCATGAGAAGACCTGAGGTCAGAGGAAGAGGGAAGGATTGAAAAGGAGGATCCAGTGACCCCAGGATCGTGGTGAATTCATTCTCCGGGACAAGGTTGAAGTGGGAGACCGGTGGATGCTCAGAAAAGGCCTGGGGGTCATCTGTGTATTGATCGCCTGGTCCACATTAGGCGGCATGTGGGATCAGCCCTTTCAGGTCCATTTCCATCCCCACCAAGCAGAAGCTCCTCTGCTCCTTTCCCATGGCCAGAGCTGAAAAAGCTCACTGCCAAATTTCTCTGCAAACTATTTATTTGCAACATGTTACAAGGTCTAGTTTGTTTATGTAAAGGTCAACTTGACCCAAAAGGTTGGCTGGGAGACTGACAGAAGGATCATGCCTTCTAAACTTGTTGCTGTTTAACGGTTGGTGGTACACTTAAACCTTGTTGTCTCAGTTTTAACATGGAGATGGTCACGGTGCCATCCTCCTAGAGCTGACATGAGGGATAAATGAGATAATGAACCTAAAGGCCTTAGAATGGTGGCAGGCACGTAGGAATGGCTGGTGCCCAAATACCCTTGGCGGTCAAGTTGCAGAAATTTGTAGCCTGGCATAATGGGTAAGGAAACAGGAAAGTGATCAATGCATGTTAACTACAAAGTCCAAGGCAGGGCTAGCTTCAGGTACAGCTTGATCCAGGAACTGAAGTGATACCATCAGGACCTGGTTTTTCTCTCCCCAGCACTCAGCCCCTCTTCTTCCAGAGCTGGCTCCATTCTCAGACAGGCTGTCCCTCCCACAGGAGCAAGACGGCCACAACAGCTGATGGCCATGCATCAGGATAGAGCCGATGCAGTAGAAGAGGACCCCTGTTCTCTCTTCCCAAAGCCCCAGTAACAGTCACATTTCACTGCATGGGCTCTGGCTGGGTCACAGCACTTTCCCTGAGCCAACCGTGGAAGCCGGGCAAGGCCCTGGGGGTAGGAACAGGTCCTGGAATTGAGGGCAAAGGCAGCAGCACTGACACTTTACAGATTGAGAATGTAGGGAGGCTGGCTTCTCAGAAGGACCTGGTGTTACCAGTTGAAAAGCAAATGCCTGGAAAACTACAGGTAAATCATAGTACCAAGCACACACCCCACTGGAGGGGCAAGAGGATTTGTTAGCTTTCCTTTGGCTACTGACTCACTGGGGAGGGAAGTGTCCCCACTGACCACAGAGTTGTCACTGGCATATATGGACCTCCAAGAATGACAGCCATCCTTTCTGAATGTTAACAGAACAATCCAGTTCAAGGGCCATTGGGATGCTAAGTAGCTAACTGGAATGCAAAGAACTTGGTGAACTTTAGTGGCATTTTTCATTAGACTGCCGATTAGAAAAAATAACTCCAACAATGAGCATTCAACTCATCAAAGGCTATTTCCTATTATTGTCAGGTAAAGTGCACATTTCTTAAGAATGGCTGAACTTCTTCATCCTCTTTTCAGAACCCCCACAGGCAAGCTGTTAAGCATGACACCTTCCTGCACAGCATCCTGGGCTGTTGCTGGCACCGGCTCACTTCTAGTTAACCATATGACATGGTCGTGGTGCTGGGCACCAGTCCCGGGCACCAAATGGACATGAGTGCCTCACACACGTGCTCTGTTATGCCTCACACAGTTATCCAGGTGTTACAGAGGAGGGCTGGCAGGCTGCCAGATCAGCTGCCCCTCTGGCTGTGCCCCTCCTTGCCCACCCCACGCATGGTGCATACAACCCAGAAGTGATCTGTGCCCATGCCCGTGCCCTCGCCTCTTCTCAGGGGACAGAGCCCAGCCCCCGTGCCTCCTCTGACTCCGGCCTTTGTGTCTCCGGATACTTCCTGCCCCCGGAGCACCTGCTGGTCTCCCTTCTCTCGCCTCGGCAGCCTTCTCCCAGGAAACATACAACATTAGACCACTTCCCACCCATCATTATGTTTTCTTCCTCTCTTTAAACCCCATGTTCTCACAGCCTCTGCTGAGTGTCTCTGGGGCCCGGGCCCAGGCCCAGGCCAGGCCTTGAAGACATGGTCCCACCATCGCCTGACCACTATCACAACAAAAACATCTCAGCCTCATCATTCCCCTCAAAGCCTCAGCCAGTCCCCTTCCCTGTCCCCCACGGGAGAGTCACCTGAAACATGGCTCTTGTCACATATGGCTTAGACTTCAAGCTTGCAGGGGGGTAACATCCCCTGGTGCTGAGACCCCTCTGATGAGAGCTCACTGTGCTGTGCTCACAGGTGACTGCTGGCTGTTGGCGGCCATCGCCTCCCTCACCTTGAATGAAGAAATCCTGGCTCGAGTCGTCCCCCTAAACCAGAGCTTCCAAGAAAACTATGCCGGGATCTTTCACTTCCAGGTAACTCAGTGGTTGGCCCAAGCCTCTCCTCACACTCCAGGTCCTGAGGGCTAGGAACAGGTCCTGAAAGCTAAGAATAGGTCCTGGGGCTAGGAACAGGACTTGGGAGCTAGGAATAGGTCCTGGAAGATAGGAACAGGTCCTAGGGGTTAGGCTCAGGTCCTGGGAGCTAGGAACAGATCCTGGACTCTGGGAACAGGTCTGGGGACTAGGACCAGATCCCCTGGCTTGGCCAAGCTCATCGCCTCCCCCCCCCCCCCCCGCCCCGTGTTTGCAGATGACTACCACCAATGCTGTTCTCCAAGGACACAGAGCAACAACAGAGAGCGGCCCAGCCTGCTCCTGACCCAGGACTCTATAAGGCTGGCAATGGGGGGCCCCTTGGGACAGGCAAGGAGGAAAGTAGAATAGCGTGCTTAGGAAGTAATTTCCAGGTGTTAAAAAAAAACAAATTTATTATTTGAGGTCTGTGACAAAATGTTCAGGGACTGCTCACTCTCCTCCCTTGACGCTGGTAAATGAGAAATAGTTTTAAAGGCACAAGGTACAGGGCAGAGTGCGGCGAGGCCAGCGTGGATTCAGAGGGAAGGACACGGGCCTCTGTCATTGACTTCTCACGAGCACTGGCCTCCCAGATGGGCTCAGGAAAGCTGCATCAGGCAGCTGATGCCCAGGTGGCCCCGGGTGCCCGTCTCCCACCACAAACGGTTTTGTACAGGAAAAAAGGCCGAGGGGGCCAGATGCAGCCGAGGCTGGGGGGTCTCCCTGCTGCCACCGGCTGCTCCTCCAGGCACCCCATGCCACCCCTTTTTCTCCTCTTGTCCCCAGTTCTGGCAGTACGGCGAGTGGGTGGAGGTGGTAGTGGACGACCGGCTGCCCACCAAGGACGGAGAGCTGCTCTTCGTGCACTCTGCGGAGGGGAGTGAGTTCTGGAGCGCCCTGCTGGAGAAGGCATATGCCAAGTAAGTGAGGATGCCTTTCCCGGGACAGCCTGTCCCCAGCTGCCCTGGATTCTAGGGGAAAGAAAAAGGAACTATTCAGACTACTTTGAGTAGAAGACCTGTGCTGTAGGACTACTTTGGCCTAAGTTGGGCTCAAGATTCAAGATCATGCATGCAGGGGGCCTGGCCTCGTTTTGCACTGACAAATGACCACGATGGCAATTTTAACCAAATGCACAGGATCAGATCATGATCCTGAGTGCTGGCTTTGAGAAGGACCTTGGCAGGTCAAATTACATTACTGTCGGATAAATCTAGCAAAGAGTTTCTGCCAACGGGCAAAACCATCCATTGCAGAGGTATGAAAATTAGGGAAATTTACCAAGAACATATCATGTCTCTGATTAGAAATGGTTTCCCATATTCTTCCCAGCTGTGTCCCACCCACGTGGCCCAGAATCCAGTTGTCCAGTGCTCCACATGGCCCACTGTCAACAGAAAGGCCCTCATCAGCCCCCAGCCCCAGAATGGCCTCATCCTGGCCACACTGCCGGGGTTCAGTCCATTAACATGAGCAGCTCTTAGGCATTGGGGATTTCTGTTCTCACAGCCCCTGCCAGGAAGGAGGGCTAGGCGCGAGAGCTGGGCCCTGAGAGCCACTTCTAAACCCCAGGACGCCCAGTTCCCCCAAACATGGCCTTCGGCTCCTGGAAAGTGCCTTCATTATGGAATTGTTTCTTTTTCAAAGCTATAAATGCCAAATAGCACGCCTCCCCTTTCTTGTCACGAAGCAGGAAGAATCAATATGTGAGGTTGGACCAGATAATCACCTAGGGGCTTCCAACTCTCAGGTTCTCTGAGATTTCTAAAAAGTCATTCAAAGTACCAGGGAAATGGTGACTATGGACACATTAACTTACCCTTGTGGACACCCTGAGTTGGAGACAAAGGCAAGGAGAATCTGAGCAGAGAGTCCCTGGAGTGTCCAACAAAGGAGGCTCAAGAAGAGGATGTTGAGAGGCTGGAGTGTCACACCAGGTGGCGACATCATCTAGTCCTGTCCTATAGGATCAACGGGTGTTACGAAGCGTTGTCAGGGGGTGCCACCACAGAGGGCTTCGAGGACTTCACGGGAGGCATCTCTGAGTGGTACGAGTTGAGGAAGGCCCCGCCCAACCTGTTCAAGATCATCCAGAAGGCTCTGCAGAAAGGCTCGCTGCTGGGCTGCTCCATTGACGTGAGTGCCGGCCTCCCCACCCCCACCCCACGTCCGGTCTGCTCTGGCTGAAGTGAGTCTCCACAGTGCCCCAGGAAACCCATCGCCCCAATTTACAGCATTAGCCCACCTTTGTCCACCTTATTGAGCAGCATCTGGGACCCAGGGGTTGCTAGGCAACAGCCAGGCGTTTGGGGTACAACTGAAGGGGTGATGGTACCTCCAGCCCTTCCCTCTCCAGCCTGCTTTCCACCCTCAGCCTCCTGTGAGTCACCACCCCAGACCAGAGGCTCCCTCTGAGGCCCCTGGTCCCAAGGGAAGGACCCCTCATCTTTCAGGCCCGTGCCCAGAGCCCAGCAGCCTCCCCTCCACTGTTTCAGGTTTCATGGCCATGGGGAGACTTCAGAAGGCATGGAAAGCACCATGTCCGCATCCTGGCCTTACTGGCAAACCTCACCAGGGGAAGGGCGGTGGCCCTGAGGTCTGTCTTCAAGGAGCCTCCAGGCGAAGGCTGTGCTCCCTCCCCAGCCCTGTCTTACCCAGGACCTGCTCCCTGTGGGACAGAGAATGGAAACCCTGGCTCTTGGGGCCCATATCACTGTCCAACTGCAGGCAGGAATCCGCAGGATCTTTCTGCAGATCACGTTGAGGCAAAAGACCCTTTGTACTCATGGCCCATCTTCCAATTTAACAAGACAACCCATGCTGGGCCACCTGAGGCTGGCTGGTGTCTGGGCCCAGGCTCTTGCCAGCCCTCCTACCATGCGGTGCCCTAACACCGCCCTCCCCAACCTGCAGACATTTGTGAATGCTCCATGCACCTGTTCGTGAAGGCGCTCACTCGCCCAGAGGGTGATTGCGGTTAGCTTGTGCTCTGGTTGTCAATGGCCGTTCAGCATCTGAGAGCGGTAGCAGGAGATGCTCCAGATGCAGGGATGCTCCGCGCGCTCCCCGAGGCCACGCCCCGCAGTTGTGCGCCCCGCATTCCAGCTGGGCTGGTCAGATCCGGATCCGAGCAAGCGAGCAAGAGAGGGAGGTTGGAGGGCAGGCAGGGCGCGACAGCCCGGGCTGATCATCCCTGCGTTTCCAGATCACCAACATTGCGGACTCAGAGGCCGTCACATTCCAGAAGCTGGTGAAGGGGCACGCGTACTCTGTCACCGGAGCCGAGGAGGTACTTCTCAGGGGTCTTTCTCTCTGTAACACGATGGCCTAAGCGCATTTTTGCCTGTGATTGACCGGCGTTCCCACAGCTGTTTCTGTAATAGGCCAGGCATTCCTGAAGTTCAGCAAGGACTCCCGGGTCTGACTCTTCCGGCCCTTTCCGCAGCCTCGGGTCTGCAGGCGCGCGCTGCCCTCTGCTGGTCGCAGGGTGAGGCTGCAGGCGCTGCTGTCTTCCTTCGTTTTAGAACTACGTTACCCTTCTGGACCAGCTAGAGATATAGAAAGGATACTTGACGTCCATACGGCGTTTCATATTCTCTAGCGCTGTAGAGTCTACAGCGCTTCCACGTTTGACCGAACAAAAGGATTAGTGCCCAAATTGGTGTTCAAATCTGACTCTGCCTCTTGCCAGTTGTGTGGTCCCAGCAAGTTACTTAAACTCTGCCACTTCCTTTCATCTTTAAGTTTAAAATAATACCCATTGCAAGGTTGTTGTGGTGATCCTATCAATATACATAAAGTGCTCAGCCTGTGCCTGAAACATTGTGTCTAAGTACATAACTGTACTTCCTGTTGTTGTTACGATTATTATAAGTATTATTAAGCAGCCCCAGTTCACTGTTAATTGCAAAACCCAGACCAGACCTCAGGCCTTCTAATATGCTTTGTGGTTTTCTTTTTACCTGGAATTTTTGTTTTATTCTCCCACTGCCCACACATACATCTTTGTATTTTGGAAAAAAAAAAAAGTCAAATCTATAGAAAAGTTGAAAACACAGGACAGTAAGCATGCAAATGCTATTGCCCTGAGTTCACCAATTATTGCTGTCCTGCCACATCTGTGGTGTCCCTCTTTGTGTAGGTACTCTTTTTTCCAAGCCGTTTGAAAAGAACCTGCCAATGTTACGACACTTCAGTTCTCTTCCATAATCCCAGTACACTCGTCAGGCCCAAGAAAATAAACACTAACTCAATAACATCATCTCATATATAGTCCATGTTTATATTTTCCCCAAAAGTATCCTTTACAGAGTGCCCGCCCCATCCAGGATTCAATCAAGAGTCATGCATTTGCTTATCACCAGCGTTCCTTTGACAGGTGCTAAGTTTCCCTGAGCTCCTACGACAAAAGTACATCATATAATAGTCCACTAAACTGAGGGTCAGAGGTGAAGGGTCAACGCAGAGCCTAGAATAAATGCATTTGTGCCTCAGGCTCACAGCAGAGGCTGAAGAGCCCAGGTCCTCCACGGGGAGGGTCCTGGGAACCCTCAAAGCTGGGCAGCAGGGAGGCTCTGCTGTTTTTGTGATTTTCCTCCTTCCCCCTTTTAACATGGACTCGACCCCCTCGGCTCATGCAGACAGAGGCTTTGGGCTGAGACCCTGCGGGTCTGGTTTGAACACCACCGGCCTCCCCTCCTGCAGGTGGAGAGCAGAGGAAGCCTGCAGAAACTGATCCGCATCCGAAATCCCTGGGGAGAGGTGGAGTGGACCGGGAAGTGGAATGACAAGTGAGGGGGTGCAGCTGGGGCTGGGGGGTGCCTCCTGCCAGGAGACCCTGGGGAAGTGAAGGGAAGGCACGGGGCACTGGCTGAGGAGTAAGCTCCGAGAGCACAGGCCGCCCGAGTGGGACCTGTGGGGCAGGTGGCCCCCTAAGACTTAACCAGTGCATTCCAGCCTTGTCATAAGGCCCAGCCCTTGTGGTGCTCATTCCTCTCATCCCTCATGCTTCATCCTTCCCTCACTACGATACACCTGCTATTGGACCATCAGGGGAAAAATACACCTTTCTTCTCCCAAGTACTTGTTCTCTTCCAAGGATGTAAACTTTGTGCCTAAGACCAGAGAAAAGCCTTAGCGCTTTCCAGGGCTTCCTGGTAGGCCTGTTTGTTATACCTGGGTCTGGGGTAGAATCTCCCGTGACCCTCCCCTCCTCTGCCAGGGCCAGCACCTACAGCGCTAACACCTCTCCCTGGCCCGCTCCCATGACAGAGAGACCCAGCCAGGGCCCCCAGACCAGCAGCAGCGGCCAGGACGAGCTGCTATTCCTTGATTTCAGCGGCCCCTTAAAGTTGCTGCCAGCCTCGCTCAGTTTGGGCAGTGATGCTCCTTAGTCTCTCTGATGGACTGTGTTCGTTTTCTGGACTCTTCTTTGCTACAGTCTTCCCCAATGACACGTCCTCTCACCTTGCCCCCTGCACCTCTTAGCCACATGTGCATCCCTTCCCTCCCTTTCTGGGGTCTGGGCCCTCAGAATGAGACAGAGTGTCCCTGGTCCTCAGTTTGGGGGAGGAGTCATCACCCAACAGTAGTTTCTAATGCCCCGCCCATGACTTGGTTTTCCAGCTGCCCAAACTGGAACACTGTTGACCCAGAGGAGAGGGAACGGCTGACCCTGCGGCAGGAAGATGGAGAATTCTGGTAAGATTATTAGAGGCTTCGGGGGAAAAGGTGTCTGCCCCTGATCCCTACTAGAAAATTAGTGAGAGTATTGTGTCCCGGGGGCATGGGATTGGGGTTTTGTTGTTGTTGTTGTTGTTGTTTCCTTTTTTCCTGTACTTTTCTGAAGCTGGAAACGGGGATAGACAGTCAGACAGACTCCCGCATGCGCCCGACCGGGATCCACCCGGCACGCCCACCAGGGGGCGATGCTCTGCCCCTCCGGGGCGTCACTCTGTCACGACCAGAGCCACTCTAGCACCTGGGGCAGAGGCCAAGGAGCCATCCCCCGCGCCCGGGCCATCTTTGCTCCAATGGAGCCTTGGCTGCGGGAGGGGAAGAGAGAGACAGAGAGGAAGGAGAGGGGGAGGGGTGGAGAAGCAGATGGGCGCCTCTCCTGTGTGCCCTGGCCGGGAATCTAACCCAGGACTTCTGCACGCCAGGCCGACGCTCTACCACTGAGCCAACCAGCCAGGGCTTGTTGTTGTTTTAAATCACTGTAAGACCCTGAACAAAAACGTTCTCAGAGCTCTTAAATTTGTCCATCTCCACCATGGGATTTGAGAGCTGAGCAGCGTCCTTGCTCCTTAGCGCAGTAGACCCACGCATGCGTGTGTGGGTGCCACTGTGGAGCACCTCCCTCTGTAGACTACCTGCCATTTACCAAACCAGTGCCCCGTATGTTGTCTCATTTCACTCTCGGGGCTCCCATGTTTACAGAGGAGGGTTCTGAGCTTCAGAGAGATTTAAGTAACTCACTCAAAGTCACCCAGCTAGCAAGTGGCAGCACCAGGACTGGACTCTGTGCCTCCCGATTGCGGGTCTGGTGACCTGTTCAGCCCCGTACCGTCTCCGGGCTGCTCTGCCCGGCCTTGGTCAAGGCTCCTCGGTGTGCCCTCTTGTAACCTGGATGCCCGTGTCCCTGCTTTGCCAGGATGTCTTTCGGTGACTTCCTGAGGCACTATTCACGCCTGGAGATCTGCAACCTGACCCCGGACACCCTCACCAGTGATTCCTACAAGAAGTGGAAACTCACCAAGATGGATGGGAACTGGAGGCGGGGCTCCACAGCCGGGGGCTGCAGGAACTACCCGAGTAAGGCCCTGCCCTGAGGGGCTGCACCCCAGCCCAGCAGCCCAGGGGAGGCAGCGCCTACCCACTGGGGCCTCTGCCTGCCATCTCCCTGAGCCTCCATCTCAACACCACTGTTTTCTCAGCCCCTCCACCTCCTGTACTAACCTGCCTCCCCACACAGGCTGCACCCAAGTCTGCTGTCCCTGGGGTGTCTTCTCCAGGCCCCAGGCCCCCGTCCCATGGCCCCCCCGCCATACCCACGGAGGCAGTGCTCAGTCCTTCTTCCCGCCCTGGGCCCCGTTATCCACCTGGGCCCAAGCAGCCTCGTCCTGCAGGGGAACCGCAGCCCCTGGGCCTCCGCATGTCCAGGCCCTGGCTGTTGCCCAGCAACCCTAGTGCCAAATTCAGCCCTTGGCAAATGCTGACGGGCCCTGCTCAGATCAGAGTGAAGGTTTATTTCTCCTCTGGTCCATCCTCCATTGCCTCCCTGACTCTTCTGTCTGGATGGCCCTGGGGGTCGCAGCTCTAACCACCCTGTTCCCGGGTGACCACAATCTCCGATCTCTGAGACTAGCCGACCTGGGGCAAGCGAGAGGGAGCTACAGGGGAGTTTCTAATTTAGGTCCCATGAGATTCAGAGAAGTGCAGGCCATCCAATGTCCACAGCTCATTGTGGCCTCTTCCCACCCTGCAAAGCTGCTGACCAGTTCGCATCTCGACTCCACCTTCCTCTACCCCAGGGTCGCCATCGGCTCCCTCCTCCCCTCCCCACCCCCAGAGACAAGGCCTCCTCCCCCTGCCACCAGCTCCGGCTGGGCTCCTGTGTCCCCAGTGACGGACCCCAGCCCCTCTCTGGCCTCAGATACGTTCTGGATGAACCCTCAGTACCTGGTCAAGCTGGAGGAGGAGGACGAGGACCAGGAGGACGGGGAGAGCGGCTGCACCTTCCTGGTAGGTCTCATCCAGAAGCACCGGCGGCGGCAGCGGAAGATGGGCGAGGACATGCACACCATCGGCTTCGGCATCTATGAGGTGAGGGAGGGGCCGCCATCCCTTCCAGCGTCCCTCCCTCAGCCTGCCAGCCAGGACACCCCCAGAGGCAGAGCTGGAGAAGGGACCCCAGACAGGGAGTGTGGCCAAGGAACACAGACACAGGGAGGTCCCTGCAGTGGCACTGTGTCACCGGGAGGTCCCAAGCCCTTGGCTGGACCTCTACAGCCCACTGCCCCCCCCCCAGGCCTGGCACTCTCATTGGCCCACCAATGTCTAAACAACAGAGACAAGTTGAGCTGAGAGCAGGGTACCCTGGACCACATCAGGAAATGTCGTGAGGACAGGAACTGAGCCAGCTGTGCCGCAGGGCGGAGCCCAGCACAGGTGCTGGCCTGGACAGGGAAAAATGGGGCCCGGCTGGCTGGGGCCCTGTTCCCACACAGACACGTGCTCTGCTCGCATGCCCTCCTTTCTCCGCACCCCTTAGAGCAAAGTCTAGCTCGGCATAGTTTGAGGACAGCCACATGATGGTCACCTCCCTCTGGGGAGTGTGTGGGGGGCGGAGACAATAGACTGACCCAGCATGCTGGGCCCCCAGACGTCCCTCCCCCACTCCTCTCTGTAGCAGAGAACAGAGCTTCGCATAACCTTGGGTGTGCAGAGGGAGAAATGGGGACAAGGAAGACTTCTGAGCGGCTGGAGAGGGTGCACTTGGCCGTGACTGGTGAACCTAGTGATGCTGGAGCAGCTCTCGAGGCTCATCTCCTCCCAGCTTCACATCTAGAGAGGCCACCCAGTAGCCTGAAAACAGCCACGAGGGGAGGGGGGTTCACACCATGGAAATGAGCATCTACCAGGGCTTCCGCCCTCCCCCAAGCACCTGGGTGCCTGCACAGCACTCACAGGAAAAGCCTCTGAGAAGAACCTGTGTGCTCATTGGCCCCATTATAGAGATAAGGAAGCTGAGGGCAGAAAGAGGAAATGACTTTCCCAGGGATATACAGACTGGATGTGGCCAACAGAAGCCTCGAACTGAGGCCACTGGCGCCCAGGCCAGAGTGTGCCCGCCTGGCTGGGCGGCTTCCTCCTACAGCAGGGCCGTGCGGTCCAGGGTGGGAGGTGGGTGTAGGCTTTGCAATGGCCAGCTGGGTGACCTTAGACAGGTCACTTCAAAGCTCCATGACTCTGTTTTATGCTCTATACCTTGGGAATGATCAGGGCTTATCCACATTATTGCCCAGTCCATTGCCCTGGACACTTTAGGTTCCTTGGGAAATGATTACTGTGTTGATTTAGTTAATATCGCTGAAGCTACAGAGAAAAGGGATACCAAAGGCAACAGTCACAATGGCGGCATTCTGCCCACATCCTTGTCCCAGAATCAGAATTAAGCATGTACTCCTTTATCTTTGCAGGTTCCGGAGGAGGTACGTCTGAGGGGTGTCAGCCCCTGGTCCCGGGGCTCAGGTTTGCCAGCATGTAAAGGCTTAGACTGTCAGCTCGGGCTCTTGTGACACGTGGGCAAGGGCTGGTGGCTAGGAAGGATGAGTCCCGGCCATTCCAGGCCCTGGCAAGCTTGCTCAGATCCTGGATCCCGCTGGTGCGAGCTCTGGGCAGGGTATCTCCCCGAGGCCTGGCGAAGGCCGTATGCCAGTTAGTGCTGGGTAGACAGTCTGTGGTCCCAGGACCACAGAAGGCTCTTCGCTGAGTCCTGCAGTGCTGTTAAAACAGACGAGCCCTGGACCCAGTTCTCAGCTCTGCCATCTGAACAGATTCCTGCCATGGGGACAATAAATGTCCCCGAGAGTCCCTTAGAGAAAGGGACATCTCAGCAGAGTTGGCTGAATGTGGGGCCCCCTGTTGCATGTGCCTCTGGGTTTGTTGCTTTGGTAGAAAGTTGGCTCTTTACCTCAATGATGCAGAGTTGTCCCTGTCATCCTTTTATCTCTATGCATGACAATGGCATTGATGTGGAGCTCTTCCCGCCCTCCACTCGCACTTGTTTCTGTTTGTTCATCAGTTGATGGGACAGACCAACATCCACCTCAGCAGAAATTTCTTCCTGACCCACCGAGCAAGGGAGCGGTCGGACACCTTCATCAACCTGCGGGAGGTGCTCAACCGCTTCAAGCTGCCCCCCGGGGAGTACATCATCGTGCCTTCCACCTTCGAGCCCAACAAGGACGGGGACTTCTGTGTCCGGGTCTTTTCTGAGAAGAAAGCTGACTACCAGTAGGTCCTTTTGCCTTCTTGTTCCTGTCGCTAGCCTGTCCCACACAGAGCTTTTACTCTCTGAACGTCGGTATCTTTTTCTGTGATACCTGCCTGCTTCAAAGGGTTAGCGTGGGGGTTTGCTCTATGGGAGAACTTTTAGTGCTATCCTCAGGAAAGCAAAGGAAATAGCTACTCAGAGTATGTTTTGTTAGAAACGGGAACCAATGGCAGAACCAAATTTCATTGAATGATCACATTATTTTCCATGTAATGATCTATATATTAGACCAGATGTGAACAGTCCCACCATTTGGAGAAAGCTGGGAAGCTTCAACCCCTTCCACTCTCCTGCTTCCCAGGGTGAGATTCCTACCATGACGGGGCATCTCCGAGTCCTCAAAGGTGTCTGACTTCATTGTCCCAGGATGTTAATTCTGACTCCAACTGTCAGCACCTACAGGTCCTTATCCTTTCTTCTTTGAAGCACTGGGACTTCTGACAGGACTCTTGGGGGCCTCGATTAAGATCCCAGAGGGCCTAGGAAGACCTTCCTAAGCTTTAGTACCCCCTCTATGGAGCAGAAGGACCAGCCCGCACACAGGATGGTGCACGCGATAAACTAACCACAGCCCCAGGTCCAAGTGGAATCACACACAGGCCTCCCTCTCCAGCCCTAAGGGCAAGTAGGCAACATGTACATTGCGTGGTTCTCAGTGTGAAAAATCTATGAGGCCCCAGGGTGTTTTTGAATGGAACTGAAAAGTGACTCCTACAAGCCAGGTAATGAAGTGAGCTGTCGGTAGTACCAGCACAGTGCTGCAGGGGGCGCTGTGCTGGCTGATGACCAAAACCCAGCAAACGCACAAAGAAATCTCTGACTCCCCAAGTTGTTTGGCCATGACTCTTTCTAGGATAATTTCCTCCCTGACTTCTGCTACACAGGGGACATGAGGGAAACTAGAGACACAGAGAAGTCCATTCTGCCTGCCCCACACTGGACCTCACACCACACTGCTATTTTAACTCTGATGTCTGCAACCTGTCCTTCACCCCCCACATCCCTTCCAGTAACACACGATTTCCTTCTGTTTCCAGAGTTGTCGATGATGAGATCGAGGGCAACCCTGACGAGGTACTTGGAGTTCCTTGAATTCACTCACTTGTCTGGGACCACCCCGAGAACAGAGGAGCAAAAGTCATCCCCAGGGTTTAGGAGGCCCCCGGGACTCCGTGCTGGAGACTAAGAACACAGCCTGCGCTGGGCAGCCTCAGGGCGAGTGAGCCTGTGTGCACGTGGGGTATTGGGTAGGACAGGCCACAGGTGCTGTGCTGATTGGTATAAATATCTCTCCACCCCCCTCTCTGGGCATCAGTTTTCTCTATAAAATCAAAGTGCTGGGTGCCCAGATTTCTGAGGTCACCCAGGCATTGTGACTCAGTAATCAATCCTGAAGGGCTGTGACAGACACGACTCAGGAATCTCAGGCAGGGCTCAGTCACAGCAAGTCCAAAGTCGAGGGAGGCAAACCCCACAAACAGAGGAGGGAACTCTTACCACTGTCCCAGAACCCAAAGGGCCTTGGGCCTTGCTGACGCCCCAGCTGCTGAAGCCCCGTGCTTGTCCTGTGTCCTTCTCAAGAGACTGCATGGTTTCAAAGGTCCTCATGGGCTGTGCTCACCAGCCACTGTCAAAATCCTTCCAGAACATTCCAGCCAGTCTTCTGCTTCTGAATCCCCATTAGAGATCATGGAAGGCCATGTTGGTTGAATGTTAGAGAAGCCACATATGTGAGAAATTAGAGAACTCCTTCCCACGTAATTTATCTTCCCTCTCATGGACTTGAACCAGGAAAAAGAAATATTTATGAAGTCTGTACACTTTCCTTTCCCTCAATCCCAGAAACCTGACTGTTCAGGCCCACAAGTGAGGTGGAGAAGGGGGCTGTGATGGGCGGGGGCTGCCCCAGGGAAGGGCAGAACCCTGCCTGTCACCCGCTTCTGATCTGTGGTCTGTCACTTGTGTCTCACCTCCCAGATCGATGTCAGCGAGGACGACATTGATGCTGGTTTCAAGAAGCTGTTTGCCCAGCTGGCCGGGGAGGTAGGTGCTCCCAGATCTCTCTGTAACGCGCCCTGGTTGATACGAAGGGAGAGATGGTTTTGTCCTCAAGGGGATTTCAGTTTAAAGGGGAGAGAAAACAGACTGAACAGAAGCCAAGAGAAATCGCAAATGGGACTCTGGCCCACGTCCTCCCCAAGTCTCCTGCCCGTCATGGACCCTTCCGTTTTCATGGTCAGCTCTGGCTCTGCTCCTCCTGCCTTAGGATTCTTGGCCTCACCCTATTTCTTTCTGTTCCATTCAACCTTAAACATGAAACTCAACCCAGTCCTTGATTTCCACAATACTTGGGGAAATGGAAGGGTTTTAAATTTTGAGAATGCAAGCAACTTAAAACACAGTATTAGACTTCCCTGTTCTTTAAAAAAAAGAAAAAGAAAGATCTCTCAGCCATTTAGGCCTCAGTTGGCTACAAAGTTATTACGCCTACCTTGCTCTTAAACTATGGGGCTCCTCCCACAGTTATACAATGTATAGGAATGATACAATGTACTGGAGTGAATAGAGACCCGGGGACAACTTCTGAGAAGCCCTGGTGTAAGGGGCCACAGAGAAAGTATTGGGCCCGTTGTTAGGACAGCTGGTTCTAACCAGCCCTGCAGAAAGCCAGATCTGACTTTTGAAGGATGAGGAAAGCATGCTGGTGGGAGGGATGGTGTGAGAGAACTAAGCCAAGACCACAAACGTGGGGAGAGTGGAGAATTTATTCTTTATATTCTCTCCTGCAAAGTCCTGTTGGATGAATTCTAGCTGGTGTGCATTATACATGAAGACACTGTGTCTAGACCACAGGGTCTGGGGACAGCAGCAGCGTCTCCTGGGGGCTTTGCATTTGTTAGAAATGCATATGCACAGACCCCCCCCCCCCAACCAGACTTGCTGAGTGCATGGCACACAGAGCTTGGCCAGAGCGGGCATCCAGTACACAACAGCTCCGTGCACCATGCGACCTAGGGGCTGATATGATGCTCTGGTTGCATGTCCACAGGATGCAGAGATCTCTGCCTTTGAGTTGCAGACAATCCTGAGAAGAGTTCTCGCCAAGCGTAAGTACCCTCTCCTTGCAAATCCCTCATCCTGCTCCTTCCCCTGCAGCCGGGAGGGAACATGGGAGTCCTTCCCTTGCCACATCTCAGCTGCTGTGGCTGAACCATCTAGCCCTCCTCCCCTGTGAATGTCACCCACCACTGCCACCGCCACCACCAAAGAATTGGATGAAAGAAGTTCTATGTGATGTGCGTTTCAAAAGACTAGAAGTTCCCGAAGTCTAGACGTCAAAGTCACATCCAGGTTTCCATTGCGTACTAGCTCTGTGATCTAAGCCAAGTCATAGAACCTTCCTGACTTTGTTTCCTTACCTGCAGGATAGTCATGTTACTACTTCCCTCTTAAGGATGGCTGGGCCTTTTATGAGCTAACATGTAGAACTGCCTAGCACAAAGCCTGTACCCCAGAAATGGTGGCTATTATGATGAGTAATGGTAAGAAAAGGTTGAGTCACCCCAGAAGATGAGAGCCGGGAAGCATCCCCACGTCCCTGTGTGCCCTGGCTGTACTTAGTAGGAAATCCTTAAGAGGGTGATGACACCTATCTCTCAATAGCCAAAATGGACAAAGAAACAGACCATTGTATACTCAAACCAAGGGAATGACATTAAAAAGCTTCATCTCCCAAATCTGTGTTTAAATGAGCCTAATCTGACCCACTCCTCACCGGGAGAAATGTCACTTCAATTGAGCCAACGGACCAGGCAAGTGACGTCACAGCTCCAAAAATGACAGCTCTGGGCCCAGACAGTGGGGCTCCCACAGAGAATGAACAAAACTGGGCAGAGAGAAGAGAAGTCGCTGGAGAGCCGTGCTTCTCATGGCCTTTCAGCGTGGAATCATTTCTAAAGCAGAAGATAGCAGAGGATTGATTGCTCGTCTCTTGCTGTTAAAGACCACAAGGGGGAGACACACACACACGTGTGTATGTATAATATATATATTATGCACGCTCACATACTCACGTACACACTTACATGTACACATGCATACATACATGCGTACACACACTCATGCCCACACACACACACACGACAGATATATTTTTTCCCCTCAGACTGTCAGAAGAGCTGCCTCTGATGGATGGCAGTTCACCAAGCAGGGTTTGTACAAGGTCAGAAGTTACAAGCCTGGCTCAGAAACAAATCGGTATGCTGTCCTGTCCTGATATCAGCCCTGCGGCCATCTCTAGAAGTCCCAGACTTCACAGGCGGCCTCCGGACTAACCCCAGGAGACAGAGCAAGTCCTCTTGGGGCTGAAAGGGGTCCAGGACCAGCGAGGTCTCCCGGACCAGCGGGCATGGCCCCTGCATACCTCTCAGGTGCCATAGATAACTGGGTAACTGGTTCCTGCCCTGCAGGCACCAAATGGCTGTTAGCGCTCCTATAAGGCACAGAGCTCCCGCCAAGGCATTGGCATGGCCAGCCCCGGGCAGGGCTTCTCCTGAGCAGGCCCTCCCTGGCCCTTGCCCTCCCTCCTCCAATCTGGGGTGCAAACAAGAGGTGGCGTTTGCCCCTGAGGCTGCCAGGCACAAGTGAGGTCACAGGGGTCTTCAGCTGTGTGACTGGCAGAGCCCGAGCTGACTGAAGCCTCACTGTTTCCCCGTTGATGGAGGGTGGGGGTGGGCAGACTTGGATTCAGCTGCTCTCTGCTACCTCCGTGCTTGAGCTTGGTGCCCTCCCCCCTGCTGCCTGGCGATGCCTGCCTGCCCACGGGCCCCACACACAGCCTCCTGCCTATACCCGAGAAGGAGTCGGGCCCCAGACTGGCAGCTTTGACACGGGTCAGGTTATAACCTCTACAAGCACATGCTAAAAAGGGTGGGCTTCTCCCGAAGTCTATGGGAGGCAGACTCACATTGTGACAAGGATCTTACCACAACCTGCTGGACACCAATGAGACAGGACTCACTTGGGAGAGAACAGTGTCTCCGGTCATCAGGTGTCTCACCCAGCGGGGACACAACTCCATCAGTGCCTGCAGTCAGTTGAAGGGAGCCTCTTCTGCTGGGTCCTAGCCTCGATGGACTCACCTGCCCCCACTTTTCATTTCCCTGCCTGATAACCACAGGTGATTTTGCACCCAAGAGCACTTAAAGACAGTCATTTATCACCCTTTTACTTACAGCTAGTGCTCGACTTAAGACCACAATTGGTTCTGACAGACCGGTTGTAACATGATTTGGTCGTAAGTTGAGTAGGCTATATGTATAGTACTGTGAAATGATGTTATAAAAATCTTTAAGTCATATTTTATCATAATTTTCTTTCATTATTGTTATATATCATAATTTTCTTTGTTCATTTTATGCCATTTGTATCATCTCTACACCATTTTGTTTCTTATTTTTACATTCATCAGGTTTAAGTAAAACACTGCATTACCGGTACAACTGGTTTAATATTTGCAAAGACAATTTCCTCTTGGTAGACATCTTGGGAGGGGTCTGATGAAAAATATCCAAGACACAAAACACAAATTGCTGTACCGAGTCTGGGATAACAGTTGAAATGGTGCACGCAGAGATGGTAGTGCTGCCGGATGCTGGTCTGCACTGTCATAGGCCCAGCTGGGCAATGCTTGCACTGCCAGATGCGGAGCAGTCATGGCTAGTGATTGTGGTCGTAAAGTCGAATGGTTGTAAGTTGCATAGGTCGTAAGTCGATCAATATTTGTATTTTGAAAGCACTTAAGAAAGCCCTGTTCATCCACGATGAGTGTGACACCACTGCACTGTCCCAACACCGTAGCCAGTAGCTAGATATGGCTCTTTAAAATAATTTAAGTGGCTACCATATCAAAAGGTGCAGACATTACCCTGCCATCATCGTAGAAAGTGCTTTTGTATAGTGCGGCTCTGGAAGTCTTTCCTGTGACACTTCCCTTGTCTCCTAGGCCAAGACATCAAGTCAGATGGCTTCAGCATTGAGACCTGCAAAATCATGGTTGACATGCTGGACGTATCCTTTAACTTGCTCCAGCGAACACGGGCCGGGGGTGGGAACTTCACCCTGCCGAGGTTCAGACACACTGCCCTCCAGAAAGTCCAGGGCTGACCTCCCTTCCTAGGGAACATGTGTCGCTTCAGATGAGAGAGAGCCACATGGCACACGCCCTGGTTACCTGCATGGGCTTGGAGGGCAGCTCAGCCCGCGATCTTGGGGCTGGAGCAGGAAATTCTGACAGCAAGCCCACCATTCTCTGCCCTAAGCAGCTTGGATTTGTTCCCTGGGTGACAGTTTCCACTGCTTCCTGTAGGACAATACAGTTGACCCTCCTACATAGTCGAAAATCCTTGTATACTTTTGACTATCCCAAAATTTAACTACAAATGGCCTACTGTTGACCGGAAGCCTTAGTGATAATATAAACAGTTGATTAACATATTTTGTCTGTTATATGTGTTCTAGACTATATTCTTACAGAAAGGTAAGCTAGAGAAAATGTTATTAAGAAAATCATATAAGAGAAAATACATATATAGTATTGTACGTATTTATTGAAAACATTCCACATATAAATGAACCTACACAATTCAAATCCATGTTGGTCAAAGGTCAACTGCATTCCCTAAACTACGGTTTTCTGATACGAATCTGTTTCCTCTGGCCAAGAAAAGGCCTCTTAGAAATGCACCCAATGATACTCCACAAATTGGCAAGCCACTAGGGGTCACCTGAAGCCCTCTCTCTGCGTGTCATCCGGCAGTTCCTTTTTAGCAGGATCTGGGTCCCCACGGCACGCAGGGTCTCTGGGAGCAGGAGGGCTCTATCTGGCCCTCCCGCCCACCTTTAGCGGAGGGCCCTGCTGCGGGCGTTCCCCTGCGGCTACCAGAACATCCCGTGGCAAGGACCGGCCAGCGGCACTGCGCCTGCGCTAGCTCAGACCGCGGGAGCTTTCCTTGACCAAAGGCAGTCCGACGGGAGCGGGAAGCTGGGCCTGAAGGAGTTCTACATTCTCTGGACAAAGATTCAGAAGTACCAAGTAAGACCCAGGAGGGCCCGACGGCACGGGCGGGGATCAGTGTCCAGGGTCCGATGCAGCAGCTCTTTGGGAGGGGGAGGAGCACTTACAGGGGTGGGCCTTCATCACCATGGCGCTCAGAGTGAAGACAGAGAACAAGACAAGAGACTTGGCAAGTTAAGCAATCTGCTCCTTGCCTTCATCGTATGGACCAGAATTGGAGTCATTTGAACAGCTTGAGTGTAAACATACATAAGACAATAACATGGGCCCACGGTAGCTGCCTAGTTGATGTGATGGGCAGACTTACAAACCAGCTCACACAGAGAGGCCAAGTACTATATCAACTATTGAAGGTGATTAGCTATATGGTGATTCTTCCAAGGCTAAACCAGAAACACGGGGCTGGAAAGATTCCATCCCAGCTCGGCAGAAGGCCACAGAGGTAGCCCACCACCTGCCTTGCTTTGGAGTCATAGGTTCTCATAACTATTTCACATGTTCCAGAAAATTTACCGGGAAATCGATGTGGACAGGTCTGGTACCATGAACTCCTATGAGATGAGGAAAGCACTAGAAGAAGCAGGTAAGGCTTTGCCACCGTGTTCTCTTCTGTCTTACTTATAGAGTGTGTGACACACACAATAAGATACAGAGTGCAGCAAGCAGGTGCTGGTTCAGGAAAAACACGTCCTCTTCATTCACTATTGGCTGTGGCAAAGACCCCAAATGACTGGCTCCAATAAGATATCTTTTTCTCACTGAACAATCCAAGTTCAAGAAGTTCAAGTCTGGGATGGTGTCTTCTGCTGCCAGACCCAGCTTCTTCTGTCACGTTGTGTCACCAGCCCTTAGAATGTCGTCCTTGTCCAGGGGACCTAGGACGGGTTGATGAAGGAGCAGGGACAAAGGGGCTCCTTACCTTTAAGGGCACACGTCACTCTGCGCACGTGCCACTGCTAGAGCTGAGTCACAGGCCTCCAATGGCTGCAAGGGGTGCTGGGAGATGCAGCCTTGATTCTAGGCAGCCCACATCCATCAAAAATTCTATTACTATGGAAAAAGAAAGAAATAATATTAGTTGTCCATGAACAGTTTATACATCCAAGAAGGATCTAGTCTCCAAGATGATGCAAGGAAAACAAGGAGAACACGGGTGGTTTGTCACCTGCAGTGGTGAGACCACAGAAATGGGAACAGACAGGACAAGTCTTCCATGTTGGCCAGTAAGGAGCCAGGCAGGGTGAAGGGGGACAGTTTGGAAACAATGGCAAAAGGCCCTGGCTTTACAAAATAAATCAGCCTCACAGGAGAGCAGCCAAGGGACAAAAGCAGTCTATATCTGTCATTTAAACTGCCACAGTGGTTACCTGTGACCCGAGCTCCAGGGTAGTCTCACCCTTAGCAACTGGTTTGCCTGTTCATTTGTCTTCAGGCTTCAAGCTGCCTTGCCAACTCCACCAGGTCATCGTGGCTCGCTTTGCGGATGATGATCTCATCATCGATTTCGATAATTTTGTTCGGTGTCTGGTTCGACTGGAAACACTCTTCAGTAAGTGGCTGTCTGGGGAAGACCTCTCGGTCCTCTTGGTTGCAGGAACCAGAGGCATGCCTGTCCGGTTGAAAATGGGGATCCTTCCTCTTTAATTTGGGGAGGCGGGGAGGGAAGAAATAATTGCTTGTGCCATTTAATGAACCAGCCACCCGACAGGGGGATGAGATAATGTGACCCCTGCAGCAGCTCACTCATTTGTGACATCCTGCTCTTCTTCCTCCACAGGGATATTTAAGCAGCTGGACACCGAAAACACTGGAACGATAGTGCTCGACCTTATCTCTGTAAGTCAGCAGCTCACACCGCCCTCACTCCTGCGGGGACAGGGAGGAAGAGGGCTGCTACTTGGGTGACAGAGACCTGTGGGTTTACTGACATCCTCTGAAACTCTTTTGGTCTATTGGGGATAGGCCCATCGATGGTTCTAAGATCCCATGACGTGTTTTTATGTGGAGTCTTTTCCCAGCTGAGTCCGAGAAAACATTCCTGGTCTCCCCTCCCAGGAGCTCGGCTGAGTATAGCACAGGGTTAAGATATGAAGACAGTGGCCGCCGACCCCCTTAGAAACACACACTGCTAATTACCAAACACAGGAGATGCTGTGCACAGAAGGAAACCCCTGGGGTGAAATGCAAGTGGGTTTGGGGAAGATCTGGCATTCTTTCAAACAGGTCTTCTTTAAAAAGCTTCTGAGAAAATTGCTTTCCTCTCTTTCTTCCCCCTTTGAAATAAAACTAACAATAGTAAAGAAGCTCGCCTTATGGGGCTCACATATCTGGAAGCCCAGCAGTGCCCACTTCTGAAATGCTTTTTAATCCAAATTACATTGGATGCCAGTTCCACAGTTCCACAAAAAGGAAAGTGGAGAATGTTCTCTTGTCATCCTGCTGATAGAAAGTTCTCCCACATCAAAGAAAGGAGCGAGCTAGGGGAACCCTTTCATTATCCGCCTGCTTCGGACTGCGCTTCCTCTGTCCTCGGGGAACTGCGCTTGGAGCAGCAGCACGGGCGACAAAGGGCTGGGCCAGGTGGCAGTGCTGGGGCGGGCGGGGGGGGGGGGTGTGTGATAAAGTCCCCACTTCCCAGAGAGGAGCCAAGTGGTAAGAAGGCAACACTTTCTCTTGAATTTTAACTCAAGAGAAAGTCAGTATCTATTATTTAAGTTAAGTGCCTCTAGCCAATTGGAAATATACTTTAACTGGTTACAAGTAACAGGAACTTGCTTGATACTGTGTAGCCTAGGAGTAAAGGCAATACAATTGTGACATAAGCGTGCCATCTGGTAAGTTCTGGAAACTCTAGCCCCTTTATCATCCTTGTGGGAAATCCTATTCCTCCCCAGCTCCCACCAGTCTGTGATGGCTGGCCACCTCCGTCCACCCTCCCATTGCCTCGGACAAACATCTTACCCACTGACCTTCCCTCCTATTCTGAGCCTCCCCTTTCACAGGTCCCTAGCGATCCCACACTTGAGTCTTTGCTAAGGACGAACAACGTCCAGCAGTCCCTCTCAGTCTGCAGTGATTTTCAACCTTGGCTGCAGGTGACATCACCTGGCCAACTTTGCCAAAGTCCTGCTGTCCAGGCCAACCCAATCCAAATCGGACTTGAAGCTCCCAGATTACTCCAGGGAAGAACCAAGGTTGGAAACCACTAGCTTAAGGGATACCCATACCCCAAACTAACTTCTGATGAGATGAATCAGAGAATGAGGATGATAAAGTGTGAGTTTCACATCTCACGCATCTCAGTCAACCCCAAATGCAAGTCATGACCACCTGATTCCAGTAACAGCTTTTCACTAACCTGGAAAAACCTAGACTCTAGAAATCAGGTAGAGGCCCTGGCTGGTTGGCTCAGTGGTAGAGCATTGGCCTGGTGTGCAGGAGTCCCGGGTTCGATTCCCAGCCAGGGCACACAGGAGAAGCACCCATCTGCTTATCCACCCCTCCCCCCCCCTCCTTTCTATCTCTCTCTTCCCCTCCCACAGCCAAGGCTCCATTGGAGCAAAGTTAGCCCGGGCGCTGAGGATGGCTCTGTGGCCTCTGCCTCAGGCACTAGAATAGCTCTGGTTGCAACGGAGCAGTGGCCCAGATGGGCAGAGCATCACCCCCTGGTGGGCATGCCAGTGGATCCCGGTCAGGCACATACAGGAATCTGTCTCTCTGCCTCCCCACTTCTCACTTTAGAAAAATACAAAAAATAATAATAATAATAATAGAAATCAGGTAGAAAAAATGAGTTAGCACAATTATGTCTTAACCCTTGCTCAGCTTTTCAGGTTCAATAGTCCTTCAAAATAAGCCTTTAATTTTAAAAATAGTCACTGACCTGATTTATTTTTTCCTTCCTCCCAGTGGCTCTGTTTTTCAGTACTTTGAAGTTATAACTAATCTGCCTGAAGACTTCTCCTGAAAGAAAATCGTCCACGGACTAAGCTTACACAGAGAAACATTTTATATGGACCTTGATTATGGGAACATTTACTCAAACCAATGGTTGTAGCTGAAAATTTGAAATAGTAAAATATTTGCATATCATTAGACTAAATGCCACTTAACCCTCAAGGAGCTCAAAGGAAGCTTTGAATCTATAAATAGTATACACTTTTTACTTTACACAGGGTCCTATTTAGAACAATATTAAATTAGGAAGAAAAAAAAACACAGGGAGGTATTTAACAGCTGAGCAAACATTCGGCTAATCTCGAAGGACACAAGGTCCCTGCTGGGAATGTTAAAAGCAACTTCAAGTTGAAAGATGCAGCTGTGGCAATTACGACAGCACAGCTCCGGGCTCACATTTTTTCTTGAATAAAATTGAAAACAGGGTCATGAAGTAGTCTTGTCAAGGCATCTGAAGGAGTCAGGTGAGCATGCTCACCTATCACCCGGGTTCAACAAGAGACAGGCTTTCTAGACTACTGATTGGTTAACAGTAAATCTGAAATCGGGGTCCTTGCATATGTCTGGCCTTATGCACCAAGCGTTATGAACACTGAAGGGCTCCTCTCGGTCAGCAGAACCAGTGCTCAGGAGCCAGGCATCCAGTTTGCAAACCAGCTGTGATGAAGACACAACAAGCCATTTGTCACCTGCCTCTTCCTCGCCGAACGTGGCCACCTCCAGCGCTTGTACATGGAGTTGGGGGGACATGGTGCAGGAGTTCCTATAAAAACAACAGCTTGTTCCTTGGCTTTACCTTGGGAGTATACTAACATTATAGAAATACTGCCTTGTTGCCTTATCTTCTGCCTACAGTACTGTTCAATAAAGGAGTCCCCTGCCACCTGCGTGGCGTGCCGTCCTTCCTGGAGGGGCCCTGGCCGGGCACCCCCGTGGCAGCCTGTTTCCTCTCTAACAAGGCACCTCTGAATTCCCATACTGAGAGGAAAAGGCGTCTGGCTCACCATTTCAATGTGCATGTTTATAAAAAAACAATTCAGGAGCTCTGATAATTGACCTTAGAATGGGTGTAGTGCTAACTTCCACTGCTTCTGTCTCTCTTAAGGAGGTACAGGCATTTTATCTGCTTTGCCTGCCCTTTAAACCTGACTTTGGTTGGCTCCCCCTGGTGGGAGCTGAGGAGGCACGTAGATACATCACCGGGCATCCTGGAGGAATGACAGGAAATAGGAAGGCTGTAATGTGACTTGCAATAGGGAAATACTAGCTCCTATCCAGGGAAAGATGGGAAGATGGGCAGCCCAAATTCAACTCGTGAGCTCAGTTCTTCCTTTCTGCCACGTGGTGTTTGAGGGCCCAGGAGACCGTGGATAGGAATGAAGTGATGACTATGAATGCGACCATGAACATGTGGTAATCCCCGGGGGATGTGACTTCCTCCCATTCAGCAGCAGTGTGAGGACAGTTAGACGTTCGCAGTGGACAAAGGAAGTGCAGCCAGGGGACCAGGGAGTGGAGGACAGTGACCAAAGTGGTTGGAAAAAATTAGACAAGATTGTCACAAAGAAATATGCCCCAATGTTAACAGTGGTCTCTCCCCTGATGCCTTCAGAACTTTTCCTGTACTTTTAAGTGTTTCTGCAAGGAGCTTTGAAATAAGGATACTCTGATAATCAAATAAGTAAAAAACCAAAATGAGAGACCAAAAGCAAATGGTGTTCAAACTTTAGTACTAAACACAGAAAAGCAAGGTGCCATTTTCGAGCGTTCACACCCGCCCTTTAATACATTTGTGCACGTCTCTAATTACTAAGTACCTTCACTACGGTGTTTAGGGTGGTTCGCCTCAACTGGGCGACGTGCACAGAGGCAGCAGTACTGAAGTCCATTCCAGGTTAGGAAAACAAGCCTCAGTGTGGTGAGTGCCCCAGGCATAGTCATATGGTGGACGTGTGGGTGCCCCAGCCCAGGACTGCAATCCTGTGGTATGAGTCAGCTATTGCGGCAATAACATATTAGCACAAACTAAGAAGCTTGAAAAACACCCATTACCGCACAGATCTCTAGGTGAGGAGTCCAGTACCTGTCTTATCAGATGAACTCGTCCCTTCCTGGAGACCCAAGGAGGATGCTTCCAGGCGCACTCAGGTTGGCTGAGCGCAGTTCCCTGGGGCTATAGGGCTGACATCCCCATTCCCTTGCTGGCTGTAGGCCAGGAACTGCTCTCAGTGTCCACATGCAGTGGGGCATGACCCCCTCCATTGTCACAGCCAGCAATGGCAGGCTGAGCCCTTCTCAGCCCTGAGATCACTGGAGTCTCCTTCTGCCTCATCACTCCTGTTCTGAAGGACTCGTGTGACTACTGGATCCACCAGGGTAACCTGGATACTCTCCCTATTTTAAGGTCAGTTGGTTAGTAAAGTTGATTAAATCTGTAAAGTCCCTCACGACAGCACGTAGCATTTGATTGAAGGACAATGTGTCCCAGTCAGCATGGGCCACTCTAATACACTGCCGCAGGCTTGATGGTTTGAACAGGCATTTATTTCTGGCAGTTCTGTAGACCAGAAGCCCAAGATCAAGGTGCCACCAGACTCGGGGTCTGGTGAGGACTCTCTCCTGGCTTGCAGGGGGCAGCTTTCTTGTAGCCTTGCATGGAGGAGGGAGGGGTAGCTCTGAATCCGCCTCAGGTAAGGACACTGACCTATCATGGGCCCCATGCTCATGATCCCATGTAAACCCACCCCCACCCAAGACCCCACCTCTAAACACCGGTGCCCTGGGGACTAGGGCTTCAACATGAATTTTAGGGGGACACAAACATTCAGTCTATACTATAGCACCACCAGGGTACAGGAATTGTGTATGTGGGGAGGGATCTATAGAATTCTGTCTACCATACACATCTGACGTTTATTAGTTCACATCCCTATTCCTCCATTACTCTGAAAGCCATGGATGTTTCATCTTTCATCTTTTCTTGCTAGAATAAAGTTACTCATAAAAATGGATAAGGAGGCCCTGGCCGGTTGGCTCAGCGGTAGAGCGTTGGCCTGGCGTGCGGGGGACCCGGGTTCGATTCCCGGCCAGGGCACATAGGAGAAGCGCCTATTTGCTTCTCCATCCCCCCCCTCCTTCCTCTCTGTCTCTCTCTTCCCCTCCCGCAGCCAAGGCTCCATTGGAGCAAAGATGGCCCGGGCGCTGGGGATGGCTCCTTGGCCTCTGCCCCAGGCGCTAGAGTGGCTCTGGTCGCGGCAGAGCGATGCCCAGGAGGGGCAGAGCATCGCCCCCTGGTGGGCGTGCTGGGTGGATCCCGGTCGGGCGCATGCGGGAGTCTGTCTGACTGTCTCTCCCTGTTTCCAGCTGCAGAAAAATACAAAAAAAAAAAAAATGGATAAGGAAAAGTGGCCATTAGTTTTTTTCATTTGTATCTTCTATTCAGTAAAACAAAATGGGTTCCAAAACAATTCACAAACTTGATAACGTACTAAAACAGTGTGGAGACTGTAAGTTTCCATTCCATAAATTAATGTATATAACTATGAAGAAATGCAAAACAAATGACACAGTGTATTCTATCACCATGGTCTCCAAGATCTTAAAAAAAAACCCCACAATTCTGTATCAAAGGCCATCACAAAACTCATGAATTGCAAAACTAAGGACTTTCTGTAAGAAAAGAAATACTTCCTACACTGAGTCACATGGCTGATAAGAAATCTTATTTCTCAACTGGGTAAGAGATCTCAATGGTTTGTGAACCTTGAACAAGGCCATTTGTGTATAATATGAAAAATGAAAACCAGAAAAGAGCTTAGTGTCAAAAAGTTTAATTTTATTACAATTGTTTTTAAACAGCTATGATCTTGACAAATATTATGGGTAAGTGTATAACAAGTCTAATTTCTGAGATACAAAAGGCAATAAATATAGAATCCAATTCAGCCTAAAAATAAGATTCTAAATTCATTTATCCATAGTGTAGCTTGGTTTCAATATTTCAAATATATGTATAATTCTTAAAATGCTACAGGAAGTCATACAATAAGGTCCCTGCTCAGTGACTGCCAACTAACCATTCTGCACGGACAATGCACAAGTGTGCAGCGCCTTCGACCCATCGTGCGTGGCCTGAGGGCCTACTGGTGCCGGGGGACGGAGGTGGCACCGTGATGGCAATAATCCTTTCTAGTGGGAAGACAAGTGCAGGGGCAGGTGCAGAAACACTCCAACCAGGCAGGGCATGAAGCTGGTTTCCCAGGTGCCCAACAATGGTCCTGTTTCTTGCAGAAAGCAGATTGTCACTGTGCCTCTTTCTGAGTGCCACCTGGAACCCTCTTCGCCTGGTGCAGTGAGGTCAGCTAATTTAGAAGCTCCTGAACGTGCTGAACGTCCCCCACTGACAGTGACGTCTTCATCCTTCATTCTCTCCAGAGCACATTCTTCATGGCTTTCAAGTGACATTGTCATTAAAGAGTCTGGTCAAAGTTGTGCTCACAACAATCATTTTACTTCTTCTGAGTGATAACAGATTAATTCTTCACTGACTACAATTCTATAAAGTGTCAGGCCAAGCTCCTCTGTCTTGGTTTAATTCTTGGGTATAGCTGTAAGAGAGTTTATAAAATATTTACATATGTACAAACACGGGGGAGTATAACAAAATCTCAAAAAATATTTGGGGGCAGGGGACTGATGGGACAGGAAAGAAATTAAGGGAAAGACTCCTTCAGCCCGTGATGCAGCCAGCGCTGCCTGAGGACACAGATTCACATTCAGCAACTCTCCTGATCAGCTCTCCTGCAAGGACACTCAAAAGCCATAGGGTCCCTAACAGGGACACTACCAGGTGCAGAGCCACAGAAATCCAGATGCTCTGAGCATGAACCCCTTCTGCCCAGCTTGCTGAACTGCAAACTATGTCTAGCAAGCAACACAGGCTGCTTAAGGTCACTGCAATGCGCTGTACTTCCACAGGCAAATCTCCCCTCTCGAGGGAAGCGGTAAGAGATCCAAGTCTCTTTCAACCTGATTCACAGTGGATGTAACACCGTGTCATGGGACTGGGGCTGTCAGGACAAAATGCCACAGACTACCAGTCTACAGATTTAAGGAAGGATAAGTGTAGTTGCTTTGTTTAAGACTGTGGGTTTGTGTTTTCCATAACAAGAGCTGGAGGGGAGGGGTGGACGTGAAAGTCACAAGATCTCCAGTCCTGAAGCCAAGAGCAAGTCCAACTAGTAACTCAACTGGCAAACTGAACAAAAGCCCTCCTCCCCCCACCCCTCTTCTCACAAAGGGAAAAAGGTTTTACTAAAAGAAGGCAGTCAGACCTCCAGCCAAAACTGAAAAATTTACTGGAGGATAAATGTTATATAAAGCAGTGGTCCCCAACCTTTTTTGGGCCACAGACCGGTTTAATGTCAGAAAATATTTTCACAGACCAGCCTTTAGGGTGGGACGGATAAATGTATCACGTGACCAAGACAAGCGTCAAGAATGAATCTTAGATGGATGTAACAGAGGGAATCTGGTCATTTTTAAAAAATAAAACGTCGTTCAGACTTAAATATAAATAAAACGGAAATAATGTAAGTTATTTATTCTTTCTCTGTGGCCCAGGGGTTGGGGACCACTGATATAAAGGATTATTTTCCCTCTGAGGAACAATATTTAGCCAATGCAATTTTCTAAACTCATACCTAAACCTCTGACTAAAAATGCAACATTTATGCAATCTCTTTTTTAATTTCAAACAAACACAAAAAAATGTTGCATAGAGGCTGCTTCTATCCAGAAAAGATTTCCAAAGGACTAAGGATATTTAAACACTGGATTGAAATTAAAATCTTCGGTCCAGCCCATTGATTTTGGAACCTCTGAGCCACCCTTGTGAGGTGGCTCTGAGTCCTTTGCCAACTGCATTCACACTCGGGGCCCCTCTGTTAAAGAACTAAGACTCAAATGAGCAACTATGTAGTTCTCAGGTAGAGCTTTCCTCAGATAAGAGCCTGTAAAAGTCCAGGTGTTTGATGTTCGCTGGGGACAGAAAGTGGCTGCACAGACTCAACGTCTCTCTGGTGCTAAAGACGCAGCCCGGCACAAGGTGTGAGAACAGCCTCGTGTTTCTGCTGCACCCAGTAATGTACGAAAGGGCTCCGTGGCCTGATCCTCCCCTTTCATCAGTCCCTAGAACTGACATGGTCATCACGCGAAGGAACACTGCCTAGACCCCGACTCCTGTCTAGTAATAAATCTGCTCTCGCGCAGGCGGAGTCCGGGCGGGTGAGGTCACTGCCGCTGCACACTGGACAGACAACAATGGAGAAGGGAGAGTCAGGAGGGGAAGACGCTGGTCACGATCCCGGCAGCAGGCCCGACACTGGAGTCATTTTAACCAGCTCGGCAGAAAGCTCTCATACAGAGCCTGACTCGTGGCCTTGGGGCCAGGGAGAAGCTTTAAGTGGGCACAGGCATGTCTGTCCAAAAGCTGATGAAATACAACAGACCCATCTCCCCGCTGTATACCAAGCACCTGCTTCCCCTCAATCTTAGGAGGGATCTTCTCCAGCCTCCCCACCTCCTTCTGCTGCCCTGGCTACGCGGGTCCCAGGCTGCAGGGCACGTGGACGACGTGGGAGCCAGCTCTCTGTACCTGAACCTGCGTGCTGTGCCCACCCGCGGATTCGCCTTACTTCCTTCTGGCCAACAGGCTGTGCGAGCACTGTCCCTTTACGGCAGGGGTCTCAAACTCGCGGCCCGCCGAACAATTTTGTGCAGCCCACAGACTAATCCACGAAGTTCAAAATATTTTGGATAAAATTAAGTAAGCCTAGGGGCCTACTTGTATTTTTCATTTCTCTAGCATCCTAGCTAGATATTAGCTTAGTTAACAGCAGTTGTGATGCGAACTACAGTTTCTGGTCGTTTTGTGACACTGAGTAAACTGCATGTACGATTGTGCTTGTTGTACTGATTTTTTTTTGTTTTCAACTGCAGTGAGAAAAGTGTTGCGTAACAGTTGCCTTTTGTAGACCTAGTGCGGCCCACCGAACGGCTGTGATCTTGCTCTGCAGCCCACATGCTGAGTTGAGTTTGAGACCCCTGCTTTACGGGGTTATCTCAGTTCCTCAATCAACCATATCGCTCCCTCCCCCTCTCACACATCCAACGTGCCACAGCCCCTCTGCACACACACGGCAAAGAGGCCCAGGCAGAGCCTAGAAGGATGTTTCTCCATTCCTCTCCTCCGTCCAACCACACCCATACTCCTGAGAATCCGCATCTGATGACAGCCCTCCCTTCGTGTGTTAACAGTTTATAATAGGCACTTCTGTGATACTATTTTCTTGGTTTTTATGAAACTTAAAATCAGTGGAGAAAGAACAAAGAATCCTGGCTTCAGGGCCCTGTTCAAGCTCATGACCAGATGTGCAAATCTTGATGAAAACAAATTCGACATCACAAATGTCATAAGCTCAACGCCCGTCTACTCGTAAATGGAGACAGGAGCCCTGGCCTCCAGGGCCTGGCAAACACAGAAATGTGCTATTAGTCATAAACAGAAATCACTGAAAATGTGGCTATTAGTCTAAACCTAAGGCCATCAAAATTGTTCAATTCCACCTCTCATTAACAACGGACAGTCAGCTGCCCTGTGCCCACACCCTCAGCAGTTCTCGCAAAGCCCCCGATACGTGTGGAACCGCGGTGTCGGGAGAACGTACCCCCAGCAGGTTGCGCGGGACGTAGCCCTCCTTCTCGTTCAGGCGCACCCACCACCACTCGATCTCATCCTCGTCCTCCCTGCGGGTGACGGTCATGCAGTCTCCTTCCTTCATGAGCAGCTCGTCATCATTCTGAGGTTCGTAATCCCAAAGGGCATAAATGACTCCTTTATTCATGATGCCCATTTTCTCCTGAACTCCTAAAATCAGGATGACAAGAAAGAGCAGCAAGTATGTAACTCGGAGTATACCGCCTTGAGTATGTTTAGTATACAGAACCAAAGGAGGGTACAGGGGTACACACCGGAACGTTAGAACTCACTCCACGAAACACCCCACACACAGTTTCCCGGGCAGGGAAAGGGCGGCGGCCGGAGAGCAGAGGAGACACCGGAAGACGAGTCACCCTGTGCTCCCAGCTCTAAAGGAGCTCGGCCAGCAAACACCAGGGCACCTCTCAAGATGAGTCTGACCCGGTGCACAAACCACCGCAAGCCCAGGAATAAGAAAAGAACCGCTCGAGTCTAGGGCATTAAAAGAGTGACATACCCATCAATGTTCAACCTACTCTCAGGCATAACAACACGGAACTCTGGAAACATTCATTCTTTCCCTAAAACTCAGAGAGAAAAGCAGAGGTCTGTGTCTATTAAGGTGGTCTCTATCGATTTCCAAGTGGGGAAGGATAAAAGAAAAAAATATACACTAGAATGCAGAATATGGTTAAGTATTTTAAACATGATAAAAAGTCTATATACAGTCAACTCTGAAATAATGAGAATCCTAATTCTAAAAGGTAATGAAATCCACAAACCAGGGAGTGGGAAAACCCTCCCAAGTTCACTTTTCAGCGGAGTTAATATTGCCTAGTGTCACCTTCCTCCATCTCCGCCTTTCCCCCACAGGGCACTAAGGAGGAACAGGGGTCCTCATCGGGCAGGCACAGAGGGGCAGGTGGTCGAGGAAAGGAATAAGGGAAGAAGGTCCCGAATGATACGGACTTTACTATTATTCTTACCTGCATGGTTTTAGCAAAGCTGGGAAGACAGCTGCTTGCTTTAGAATAGAAAGATTTGTTCATCTTATGTGACCACTAACCTACTCATTAGAATATTATTATTCCGATATCAATTAATACGCAGTAACACACTGACTTATCTCTCATTTGGGGCAAAAATAAAACAAATGAAATTGTTCTTTTCAAAAAGGAGGCACTGCCAATCTAACAGGTCAGGTTTCTGCTAACAGGGACAAGTAAATGTCCAACTTTCCTGTTTAAGTATGACATGCATGCAAAGCATGACAGCTAGACTCACATGGACAATGAGACTCAATATAACTACAATTCCACAGTGTTAATGCTGGCCTGACTCATCCTCTGCTTGGGCTAGGAATGGGAAGGGGGCAGGTGAGAAATTCTAGATACCTCAGTCTTCTCAAAACAACAACTTGAGCCTCATTTCCAAGAAATCATTAGGGGTGGAAGAAAATTTCTCATCACTTTGCTATGATATTTACCAAACTAAGAGTTGACAAATTACTGCTTTCAAGAAAATGCACTCAGTATCGCTGGTCATTTGGGACACGCCAATTAAAGCCACAGTAAAGGACCATCCCAAATCCACTGCGGATCAGAGAGCCACGGAGCAGAAGGAACCCTGGGGTGCGCGTCCCTGTGCCCTGGTGGCTCCACTTCCAGGCAGACACCAGCAGATACGCACAGAAACAGCCACAGGAACAGCGTTTACCACTGAATGAACACACACACAGCCCGCTGGCCGTCAAGGGTAGAATGGAAAGATAAACGTGGTTGAGTCATAAAATGAAACAGCACAAGCACAGGGGAAGAAGGAGCTGCAGTGACACGCAACAACACGGATCAATCTCAAAACCGAGGGGAATGGAAAGGCCGCCACAAACCCTGGTAGGATTTATTTCATAGAAAAGTCAAAACAGGCAAAACTAAACAGGATTACAGGATGCATGTACAGGTGATATAACTATTTTTAAAAAGGGGATGGGAAAAATAAAATTCAAGGTAGCAGCCACCACAGACACAGGGCCTACATCAGGGTGGGACCCACATCGCAGCAGAAGAGTATTCCAACATAACGTTCTGTGTACTAAGCTGGACACACAGTCTTCACTACTGTCAACCTATTGTCATTACGTTTAAACTGCATGTCTATGTCAGCAGCACTCCCGGTATCAACCATTATTTCACAAATTCAAAAATTTCTGATCAGATGTCCCTAAGTGTTTCTAAAAATCATATTCCATACTTAAATAAACCTCAAAGGGTCCACTGCATTTAATGTAACAGAATACACATTAACATATCACATTAATTTTTAAAAATGTGAACATATCAAAAAGTTATTCTCTGATCCAGAGTTCAGAACATGAACAAAAAGTAATGGTAGACATCAACCATAGAAACTGACGGCTGAGATGAGAGCCCTGGAGGGTTGTGGGTCTTCCTCTGATCCCTCGTTCTCGCCCAAGCCTGACACAGTGACACAGACCCCGCGGGACAGAGGGAACAGTTACTGATGGAGAACAGACCTAGTCCTAAATGTCAGCCTCTCCGAGTGCCTGAGGGCTGTGGCATCCAGGACCTCTCCAACGCTCTCTCCCCATCTTAATTCCTCTTATGCGAAACTAAAAAGAAAAATGAACCTCAACTTCTAAGCTCTGTAAATGAAAAAATGTTCCTTGTAAATAAAAGAGCCATCCAACCTCTACCCACCTAAAACTTCCAGTCCTTTCTTCTCCAGGCACAGAGCTGATGGTCTCACTTAAAATCAAGGAAATAAAAGAGCCTAAAAATCAGCTCTAACATATGTGCTGCCTTTTTTTTTACTTTGTGATAAGTGTGATTTAGCAGGAAAACTCGGGTCCGCTAGGCTCTTACAGCACTGTATTTCCCTGGATCATCATGGGACGGGGGTTCCACAGTAAAGTCTTAGTGGAGAATCTTTTGAAGATCAAAAGCCATGAAACCACCAAATCAGACCTGGCACCACTGTCCCATGTGGTGGAAGATGTCCCCGACAACAGCTGTTGCCAGGTACACTCATGAAAGCTGCAGTCACGACTGTGATCCAAGGTGGCCCTATTTTCAATGCTCAAGACTGTGCAGAACACAAAAAAGGTTTTCCAAATAATAAAAATACTTCTCAATTTATACACTAGAGATGCAGGGTAAATTGATGGTGTGAGCGCTACATGTAAATCAAGACCACGCACCGTACAGAAACTGAGAACACTGGGTGTAGCCCTCCTCCATCTCCTCACACTTGTCCGCAGCGGTCTGCATGTCGCTGTAGGTCATGGCAAACACGGCGGCGCCCGACTCCACCAGGAACTTACACACCTGGACATTGTTACAGGAGGCGGCGCAGTGCAGTGGGGTCCTGTGGGGCGAGACACAGCACAGACTAGAAATGCTCTTTTTAAATAGAACGGCACCTGCTATGATGAGGTATCCGTGAAGGAAGTTCTTCAGTCTATCATTACAAAGCCCTTTCTTCTGAAGTACCTCTTCACAGTTCGTTTTTAAGTCAGTTACACACAGACATTTGAGCCCATCAGAGAAGAGTACTGGACCACATGGGGCTTTGGCGGTGGGGGCGGGGGTCGAGGAAATGAGGGGAAAGGACATGAGATTTGGGCAATAATCCACAACAGGACAGGGTATTTAGTTCGACATTCTGAAGCACCCAGCCTAGTTACTTCTGCCAGAGAGGACAACGGCCTTTCAATTAAAGATCTTCACTCAGAACATGCGCCTTCAAATACCCAATATCATCACCAACTGGGACGGAATCAAGCTGCGCATAGAGAACTACCTTTAGTTAACATTTTTTGAAAATCTAAATAAAATTTATATTATCATTCTTTTTAAAAATGTTAATATTTTTTATTTATTATTTTTAATTGAATTTCTTGGGATGCCATTGGTTAATAAAATTATACAGGTTGCAGCTGTAGAATCCTCTAATACATCATTGGTATACTACCTTGTGTTTGCCACCCCAAGTCAAGACTCCTTCCCTCACCATTTATCCCCCTTTTATCCTCTTCCATCTCTCCCCATACTCCATTTCCCTCTTTAAATTTAATTTTAAAATTTTTTATCAATTAAATTCAGACCAGAAAAATGAGCGTGAAATACACACCCTTCATCTGTGTTAGGCCACTGCTCAGCGGGAAATGTTAATGCCGTTACCAATGCTCTTCAGCTTCTCAAATGTTTTACGATGTATTAGAAATAACCCCAGATTAATACAAAATACACACATTTTAATCTGGCAACAGGTGAGCAGGGACTCACTAATACCATTGTGAGACTCTCTCCAGCATCTCCAATGTTTATTATGTGTTACAAACAACCCCAGATTAGTAATAAACGTGGACGGAGGGCCAGTCCTGCCGCCCAAACTTGGAAGACGAGCTTGAGGATTTTCACCAGGCCCTAGAGTACGTAAGATTTCATTTCTTTATCCTTTCTTCCCTCCCCACTTCATTTAATTCCCCTTGGGTACAGAGCTTTAAAAAAAAAAAAAACTCCCCATCCCCAATCCAGAACACTATTATTAATAGTTTGGTGAATATTACTACAAAGTTTTAAAATTGTATGGCTTTATAATAGTGGAAAATAATATATAATCTAAGTTCCCAATATTAGGGAAGTAAGGACATTATGACACATTAAGAATTTGTTTTGCACCCTGGCCAGATTGCTCAGTTGGTCAGAGCATCAACCCTTAGCACAGAGGTTGCCGGTTCAATCCCCAATCAGGACACAACAGGAACAGATTGATGTTCCTCTCTCTCTCTCTCCCTTCCTCTCTCACTAAATCAATAAATAAGAATTTTAAAAAAATTTGTTGAGCAAGTTAAATCACAGAATTAGACTAAAATATCCCTATATGTATGAGCTTGAAGGAAATGCCCTCTGTGGGTACAGCTGGTCTCCTCTGATTCTCTGTTCTGTCCCTTCTCCACCATGGGCATCATTTCTTTTATAAATATTTTTTAAAATTACAACCAAAATGCCTCTGCAAGTATTGCTTATAACAAACCAAAAAAAAATTGAAAAACAATCTAAATGTTTAACAAGAGGGACAGTTACAACACATGAGCACAACAGTTATAGAATAGGAGGCTATTTTACATGTATGCAGATATGTGTCTGACACGTGTGTACACATGTAGATTTGCTATTAGAGCTTAACTGCTTTCCGTATTAACAAAAGAAAGATTGTAAAATTAAAATACTTCAATAAATATAGTGTGATTACATTTTAAAAATTCCTATATAGCAAAACCTAAATTTTTTGTATTCTTCTCCCCGAAAAGCATATTATTTAAAATTTTCAAAAAAAATATAGCCTGACCAGGCAGTGGCACAGTGGATAGAGCGTCGGACTGAGATGTGGAAGACCCAAGTTCGAGACCCCGAGGTCGCCAGCTTGAGTGCGGGCTCATCTGGTTTGAGCAAAACTCACCAGCTTGAGCCCAAGGTCGCTGGCTCGAACAAGGGGTTACTTGGTCTACTGAAGGCCCGCGGTCAAGGCACATATGAGAAAGTAATCAATAAACAACTAAGGTGTCCCAACAGGAAACTGATGATTGATGCTTCTTATCTCTCTCCATTCCTGTCTGTCTGTCCCTATCTGTCCCTCTCTCTGACTCACTCTCTGTCTCTGAAAAAAATATATATATATAAAACTATCCATTCTATTACAGTTTTAGGGGTAACAGTAACTTATTTTGGTCTCTATTGTTATTCTTTAATAATGACCCATTATCCTATGAACAATAATATTCATCACTAATAACCCCTGTGTTTTATGCCCACAGCAGTTCCACAAAATGCTCCATGAAAAATAGATTCCATGGTCAAATAGATTAGGAAAGGATTATAAAGTATGATTTGTCCCCACTTGGAGACACACAGGGACTTCAGTATATTGAAGACTCAGAGAAATTTCAGGGATTGGTCGTGGGGGAGAGAGACCTTGCTTAAATCAGCATTTTTCCAATTTGCTGAAGTGTGCTAATTATCTACGCACCACTTTGTGGCACTTATTTTTATTATTTAAATACTAAACTTTTCAAACTTCACCTGCTTCCAGAATGGGAGTGAGATGCCTGTTACATGAGGACATGTCATTTCCTCAAAAGCACGCCCCATGTTCTCCCTCTGGGTAACAGGTGGTGTGAGGACACACAACACTCTCCCTCCCAAGGGTGGACCGCACGCTCTCTTCCTGCCCACGCCGCAGCACAGTTCAAGTGTGAGTGGCGCGTCAAGGGCATCTTACCACCCGTCACTGTCAGCAGCATTTACATTCACCCCGAACTGCACCAGGAACTTCACTATTTCCGTGTGACCAGCACACACGGCGTTGTGGAGGGCTGTGATGCCTTCATCATTAGGCAGGCTTGGGTCATCCACCTAGAACACCAATAAGAAGGAAGATCGTTACCCAAGTTCCCTGACACCTGAACTGTCACTGTTTACTCGCTCTTTGGGACCATGAGAACAGAAATAGACTTGTGGTTTGTTTTTTTAAATCATAATTAAAACCTACAGGAGCCAAGGAAACTATATCTAGAGCAATTTTAGAAATAAGACAGATGAAATAGCCACATTAAGTAGACACTTACTATAAAAAGGTTTTTTAAAAATTGAAGAACCAGAAACTATATCGTTATATTCACTTTTGTTTATCCTCCAACATCCCACCACAAATTAGTGTCTAAGTAGAAGTGACATTTTCCATGGAAAGGTCAACTAAAAATATTTTAAATAGCAAGCTTCTTAAAGTAGGGACATTTGTAATTTAACACTATCTAGTGTAAATCCCTACATGAGCAATTGTTAAAGAAGAGTAATGATCTCCCTGAGAGAGGACCCCAGAGAAAACTGACCTTCTCCGTTATCAAAAATTTTACAGTCACAACGTTAGAACAGCAGTCTGTTCTGGAGCAAGCTCATGAGTTTCCCTCCACAACCCCACCTCCCCCAAGAGAAAATTTAAAAATACAATTTCTCTATTATAGCCTTCTGATTAGAGATTCAAAACAAACTATAATACCAAGGTCGTGTTTAAAAAACTGACTAATTCGATTATACCTCATAAATAATCCTCTGCACGAGGTCAAATTCTCCCTCCAAAGATGAATCTAGAAGTAAAGCGAGGGGGTTGAACTTCACCCTCATTCCATGAGCAATTCGCTCAGAACCAGTTTTACGTAGGTTTGTCCTTTTGCCCTGCAGAAGAAATGGATGGAAAATTAGGACCCTTGTCTAAGCAAGAGACTAACAACAAAAGGGGAGGAATAATATCTCAGCTGAGTTGGTAAAAGACATTTGAAAAATATACATTTAAGTGCTTTCTATTAAAGTATAATGTTTAGAAAAGTATATAAATCATAATAGCTTAATAAATATACCCATTTAACAAAGTGGAAAGAACTTAATTTTTTGAAACCTAGTGAAATACATCTGGCCTTCCATTATAGTATGACTGAGCCAAGAGGACACTCTCCAATGACCTGTAGGCTAGTTTTCTAACAGGTATCAAAACTAGCCAAGACTGGTCTTCAAATAACCTACCTAATATAGCAGAGCAAACCCCCGTGGTTAAATTGAGCAACAGCACAATTCAGAATTGTAACAGCTAACATTTACTGACTGATTATTCATTTTTCCTCACAAAAACACTATTATCCTATCTTATAGATAAGAAAATTAGGATACATGTCAGTAAACAGCAGAGGTGAAATTCAAATTTAAGTAATCTGGCTGCTCTGAAATCCTTCCTTTTAGCTATTTCACAACATATTGCATCCTTTGTAGGGAAAACATATAATTAAGGTAAATAATAAAGATTAGTCTGTCTTATATACACCAAGGAGAAATCCTGCCAGCTTAGTGTTATAAATATTTTATATTAAAACTTTACCTATACTCTAAAAACATAAGTAAATGAATCAAGTCTTTCTACATTTTTACATCAGGCTTTAAAAAACAAGGCAAAATTGTTAAGACTAGATCTAACAACCTATAAAACAGGCTTCTTAAACACATCCAACAAAGTAGAAATGTTTCCTCAGGCATGACATACTACACATATTCTATTTCATTTCAGATGGGAAACGACTGAGTTCTGAAAAATAGGAAGTAGTAATCAATATACCTCACAGATGTGCAATGGCTAAAATGTTCATTGGAAAAAAGAAGTATAAACATGACGCAGCTGTGACAATACAACTCAGGACACCCCGCACACCCATTTTCAAATAAAGTGTGTGGCAGTGGCTTCTATTTTACTTACACTAAAAAGGAAAAAGTAAGTCACCTTCCTAGCAAGAGAATAACAGAATCTTAAAAAGAAAGTATGAGTTTTGGGCCCTGGCCTGGTAGCTCAGAGCACAGTGCCAAGGTTGTGGGTTCCATCCCCAGTCAAGGCACATACAAGAATCAACCAATGACAGCATGAAGAAGTGGAATAGCAAATCAATGTTTTTTCTGTCTGTCTCTATATTTCTCTCTTCCTCTCTCTCTAAAACTTAATTAAAAAATTAAAAAGTATGAATTCTTTCCTTTCTCCTCTTTGAAAGTATAAATTATTTTGACACAACAACAAAAAGAGGGGAAATAAAAATAGATGTTAAAACTTCTTTCTTCTTTTCTCATATTTAACACTCAAATGCAGACAATCAAACCTCAGGACTTAAAAGGCATAGAGCTGTATAAAAAGTGTTAACCTCTACTTCAGAATGTTTTTTTCCTAGACTCCAATGTTTACTATATAAAACTTTTAAGCAAATGTTTACTGTAACCAGGAGCTAAATTCAGCAACTCTGGATAATTACTGTCTTTGAATCACATATAAAAAATGTAATAGGAATCAAACATACATAGCCCTTTTTCAAAAATCCTTACAATATGCTATTTTGCTTTTGACCAGGTTTTAAAAATTCATAGCTTGGCAATCTATTGAAACAAAATGACTTCAAATTACACTTTGAAAAAGACAACCTTATTTACAGATAATCTGGGATTTTTATCTTTTCTTATCTGCTTCAAAGTGACGTGATACACTTCCAAAACAAAAGCTGCATTTGGAAGGCGTGTGGACACATGTCTTAGTCAAAACACACAGCTTTGGAATAGCTTGAAAACCTTAGGGATGATGTACTTCACACTATGTTGAAGGTGAAGAAGAGGCTATGGAGGTGTCCACCCAGCCTGCACTCATTTCACCCAGAAGCCCTCCAATTTTATCAGTGTTAGAAGTTTGAAGGTCTGCCTGCACGTTGCGTTAAAAATCAACTTCATCATTAGAAAAAGAAAAGTCTGAAAGAGTGCTATCACCAACGACAGAAGCTGAACCATCTGCCTGATTTCACAGAGCTACCCTAGTGACCGGAAGTTTCAAATTTAGAACTTCTTTCTCATTGATAGCCGAGTGCTGCTTCACCAGTACACGACATTGCCAGGAGAAGAAACAGCAAATACAGTGTTTACAGGTAAGAACAAAACTGTTTCCTTCACAAAAAAAAAGGGGGGGGGGGGAGGTTCTTCTGAAAAACCAAAAATGTACTTCATATCAAGCATATTAAATTTTGACATTTATAAGATCTACTCTGTGCTGAAGAAAGTATAAAATAAAAAAGCAAACTGCAGGACACATTAACTATAATAGGCAATTTAAACACAAATCTTCCTTTACAAATGGCTGTAAGTATTTGCTGGTGTTTCACTGAGTTCTGACAATCAACCACCTAGAAGCATGACAAGGCCTGTAAACTGATCCTGAGACAGCACATTACTCACCGGAGGCAGAGAGCCCTGCCCAGTGATCTCAGGAGGACGCATGCTCCCGGAGTCTTCCCCTGGCCCCTCGGGCTCCCCTGAGGGGTAGGGCGGCGGCGGGTAGGGGGGATACTCCTCCAGGTACATTTCCAGCAGGTGGGGAGCCTCTGGGTTTGGTTCTTCCACATTAGTCTGGAAATTCGGGCTGGTGTCCAGGATGCCTTCAGGCACATAGTCGGGGTCAGGAGCAGTGACTGGCACGTCGCTGTTCTCTGCGCCGGCATTCTCAGCTTCCTCTGGCGGCACCGGCTCCGGAACCACCTCCTGCTCTGGCTCCGCATGTTCATACGGATTCTGGATCTCCATTGGGCTTTCTGAGCCGGCAGGCACGGGGGCCGACTTGGATGGGTAGGATGGCACAGTGATGGTCTCCATGGCAGCAATGGTGGTCCTCTGATACAAAAGTTTCTGGATGTTCGGCCCGTTGGGGCCCTCCGGCTCCGTAATGGAGCTCCGCTTCTTCAGCGGCCGCGGAGCATTAGACAGCTTCTTCCGCAGAGCCTCCAGGTCAGCGTCACTCTGGTTTCGGTACGGATGTGACAGGAACGGCAGCAGTTTGGTCGGGCTGAGCGGCCGCGGAATCCTCTCGTGTTCGTGGCTCTCCTGCACGGAAGGAACGGGCTCTGCTTCCGGCTCTGGACCGCCGGAATAAATGTTGTCTGGGTGCTGCTGCTGCAGGTTCTGGGCAGTGGCGATCACAGGCTTGCCATAGACTAGTTGGAAGTGGGAAAAAGGCTCTGATTAATATTAACTAAACAAAACTGGCAGGTAACAGACAGAGCTAACAATAACCAAAGCCTCTCTTAACTTCAGAATTACTATGTAATACCCTTTACTACAACTAATTTTTTAAAATAACAAATGGCAAAACAAGGCTACATCTTTGCCGAATAAACTTATTCACAGAATCAAAATCCCTCCTAAAATGGTAACATGCACCATTATTTTATTCACCAAAAAGAAAGAAAATGCTACCAATAATCATTGTAAGAAATCACTGACTGTAGCATCCAAATTTAAAATGCCAAAATGTAAAAGAAATTGACAGCAATGACAAACTGGGAATTCTTTCACATGCCCAAATTAAAACAAAACATGTACTATACCATTTTTCATAATTTTCAAAAGTAAATCCATGTGAGAAATCAAATTTGGCTTACAAAATTATTAAGAACACTTACATTTACCAAAACTATTCCCCTTAACATTCCGATTATATCAAAATTATCTAATCCAACTATCCCCAAAATTACTATACTAGCCGTTTTCACTAAGACCCATAGCAAGAATAAGATGTAGCACATATATTAATCTTTGCTATTAACTATGACATTTAGGCCACAATTCCATGCTTCTTTCACAACTAAAAGGCCATTTTCTTTCCATTCAAACATGGTGAATTTCACTCCAATCTTACCAACTATTGAATGACTCTCAGAAAGAACCAACAAATGACCCGATTATGTATGTTTAACAAAGTCATCTGTGTGTGTGTTTATATTTAGTGGTTGTGCCATTAGAACAACTTAAAATATAGTAGAGAAGGTTTTTTTTTTTTTTTTTGAGAAGGTTATTTCTTAAAAATCACCTCCCCTTCAGCAGCTGTCCAATCGTCCAGACACTAAGAAAACACCTGGTCAAACCTATAAACACAGCCTTCTGCGTGCTATTAGCTGTGGGCCTCCATGTCCCAGTCCCCCAGAGCTCCTGCATCTCGGCTCTGAAGCTCATGAGACCCTGGATACAGGTGCCACAGGAAACTACAAGGGCGGAAGATTATCTCTTTCCTATCAGTCTCACTACTCTATTTCATTCACTGATTTTATCACAGTATTTCAATTTTCATCTATTATTGTTGGTGCTCACTGCAGCAGCTGACATTTAGCAGAACTCAAATTTTAAACTGTCAATTAAGACCAGAAGCCACAATTAAACAAAACTCTCGGAACAAAAGCATCACATGGGAACAAGTCATTTGGGTTACCAACAGATGCCAGCGCTGGTGGGGACATCATCTATGAGGGTGAAAATGAGACGAAGAACCTCACCACTCGAGAAGTACGGCCCTCTGGGATGCGTCTTGGTCAAGGCACTCTGCACTGCCTGCTGGAAGTTCTTCCCGGGGGCCTGTTGCTGGGTGTACATGGAGTAGATGGAGCTGGCTGCCACGGTCTGGGGCTTCCTGAAGGCGGGGAGGAGGGCGTCTTTGGACGGCTGCGGAGTGAAGGGCCGGACCGCGGCAGCAGGTGGACTTTCTTGCTTAGAACCTGGATTGAAGGTTTGGTCTGGGCCCCCCGATGGCAGGCCGGGAGCCAGCAGGACCCTCTGCTGAGGACCTGCTGTTTTGGGTTTATTTCCCATGGCTGCAACAGCTGTCGACAACTGCTGAGGATTTCCATCAGGCTTAACATCTGACAGGGACTGATTCATTTGTCCAAAATAAGGCAAATTAATCTGTTTGGGTTTTGATGGAACGGGAGGTGGTACTTTCACCACATTTTTGTTTGCAGCCTGTAAAACACACACATACAAAAAGCCAGTAAAAAATATTATATAACTGCGTATATGTGATGTTCTAGACAACCTAATTGCACAAATGTGAGCAAACACTGAAAATGCCAGCCCTGCATTTTTAAATCATTCGAATTTCAGTTTTAAATCTCTAAACTGAATCCCACTTCCCAGGGCCTTCAATACCACAGTACAATCCCCACCCTGCACGCTACAACCTCCTATCCGGGCAGCTCTCAGCACCCACGGGCGAATTTCTCACTGCCTTCCCATGTTCACGGAGGGCATCAATCCAGAAAACCATTCTTATTCACTGGAACATGCAGTATAGGCCACTGTGGTTCAGAAACACCTATCTTGGAGCATGTGCTCATAACCTGGTTGTCAAAGGCTGCAAACCTAACAGGAGAGTCACCATCAAATCATCTGACATAAACTCAGCCCCAGATTTTGAAGGAACAAGGAATAAGGAGAAGCACACATTCGATGTCCTTCGATGCACTCATACTGTTAGGAAATTACACAAACTACTTAAAGCAAGTATGTCAGTCATTCCCCAATACTGTGTGAACCAGAACTCAAAACAACTGAATGATGTTATATAACCTTCCAGATGTATATTTAGCCTTTTTCCTGCCCTCCCCCACATCATACTTTAAGTCTTCTAAAACAACACATTTAGAAAGACCAGTGAATTTTAGGACTGGACCCTACCCCGTACCTGGGCATCCCGCAAGATGTCTTCACTGCTCTGGTTCTTCCTCAGCACCCCAAAGGGGGGCGGGGCGGTGGCCTGATCCACCGTGTCAAACATCGAAAAGGGACGGACTTTCTTCTCCTTCTCCCTCAGTGGAACCTCCCCATCGTCGGCTGAACAAGAAAGAAATAAAACCCACACTGATATCCCAACTGTTTGCAACAGAATTTCTTATGCACGCATAAGTTTTTCTCTCCTCAATCCTTTCAAAACCCTGTACCCACTAAACATTTTCCTATTTTTAAATTAAGTTGATTAAAGAGGAACCCTAATACAACAGTGCTGGGACTACTTTAATTCCCTGGCTAACTAAAGGTGCTATGCTATGCAAATAAATAAAGTCCCTGGTTTTAACACACTAGAAAACAATCTGAAAAAGAAGAATACACGCTCCTCTTAGACAATCAGAACAGAACGTTCGGGAGCAACAGGAACAACCCTCACCTTGGTCTGGGACAGCCCCAGAGCTTTTTGGCCCGGAGGCGGAGGCTTGGCTCGGAAAAAGATCTGCATTCGGACTCCAATCGGGGCCAAGTGAATGGATTTTAGAGCCTAGGACGCAGAAAAGCGGCTACAATAACCCAGCATTCTGAAGAGAGTTTTCATGATTCATTTTGCTGCTCAAAAGTGTAATGTCTAAAATAACAGCTTCACATTTCAGATTCACAACCATCCCAATGAAGTTATTTGGAGAATACTAGATTTCTTATTTCTAATTTAAGATTCCCCCCCTTCCTCAAACAACTTAAAACTAATGGTGGCAAACAGAAAGTCTGCCAATAAGGACACATTACTCTTCGCTAGGTAAGAAAGTGTCACCCTCACATACAGAAAATGATTTCTAATTTAGCAGACCAAGGGCTGGACTGTAAGGTGTGCCTTACATAACAACACTGTAAGTATGCATGCACTACAAAAAGACAACTGGCAAAAACACAGAAATTAACCCATGACTTCAACTAGTCTTGCCCAGATCAGTGTATTCGAGTTTTTTCTACACTAATATTTCAGTTTCAAAGCTTTTATTTTTCCTTACAGAAACAAAGGCACCTCTACATTGCTTCACAGTGCTAATTACAGCAAAATAATCATTTTAGAGTCAACAAATGTTTGCACATGATAGTGGTTAGGGAAAAAACAATACTGGCTGTTATTTTTCTCTTCCATGTGTCAGAAGAATGTTCCCACCCTGCTTTTCCTACATTTCTCCCTTCATTTTTACTCCTATTACAAGACTCCAGCTTGCACCTCTGCATGCATCTGAGGACGACCCAGAATGCAAAGACCACTAACACAGGAGTCTCTGCTGGTCTCACTTTATCTCCCAACATGTTTACCTTTATTCTAAAAATTACCAGCCGGCAAAGTCTCAAGCATAAGCACATCTGAATATAAATATCACTTATCAACAGAGTGGACTCACTGCCACATGCCCTGCAAAGACGACACCATTAACCACACATACAGTGTTTTTACACAAAAAAGAAAAGGGCTCAAGTTACTAACATCTGATCACAACTGCTTATTCACAGAAGGAATTCAAAAACAATTTTCAGATCTGCAAAAATATTACATTCTATTACACTTCCAGAATAGAAATTACTTAGTGTTAAGAAACTTACTGTGCTAATGAAGAATACAAGGAGACTCTTAGAATTTAAATATGAACCGGGATAGAAAGACATTTTTTTAAACCCCAAACTTGGAAAAACACAATGGTGAGGACAAAGGAACGATGCTGCGGAAGGACACGAACATGACTTGTTTTCACCTTTAGTTTGTGAAGCAGCCCCGGATCTCATGTTGGGCAGTGTGTGCACTTTCATGGGCACCTCCGCAGGCTGCATGGTCAAGGTCCCATCGGGCAGAGCTGGCTTCACCAGAAGCTCAGGTCTGGAGGGCATCCGGGGCATGGTAGACGACTGGATGTAGGGACCGACGGCCGCCACGCGACTCGGTGCCGACGCACCTGGCTGAGGCAGGTTCCCATCAGGTGAGACCTCAGGAGAAAGCACAGAGCGTTAGTATTACAAGTCAGCTCTAGCCATACAATCTACTAGAAACATCCCAAACAAAAACAACGAACTCTCCCCCATACTTCATCATAAGTATTAGAAAGAAAACCAGAGCCACATAGGTAATAACATTAACAAGCAGAACAGTGGATCATCCCTGAGCAGCTATGAGCACTGTTTCTCTACAGAGGACACGCTGGGGACTGACTGGGAAGACACTGCTGGGGACTGACTGGGAAGACACTGCTACGATATAACTGGCCTCGCTGGGCGGGGCACTCCCCCCCCCCGCCCCCCCCCCCGCCCCCCCCCGCCCCCCGCCCGCCCCCCGCCCCCGCCCCCGACAGAGCAGCCCACTCATTGGAAGGTTCTGGCCTCACTGGGCGGGGCACCTCCCCCCACCCCCCCCACCCCCCCACTCCCACACACCCCCACTCCCACACACCCCCACTCCCACACACCCCCACTCCCACACACCCCCACACCACACCCCCCCTATCCCGGCCAGGACAGAGCAGCCCACTCACTGGAAGGTTCTGGCCTAGCTGGGCAGGACACCTCCCCCCACCCCCCCACCCCGCCTGGGACAGAGCAGCCCACTCACTGGAAGGTTCTCCTTCTGCTGCAGGGCTGCCTTCTTCTTCCACAGCCGGTCCCTCAGTTCATTCACACGCTTATCCATGACCGCCACCTCTGAATTGCGCTTATTCAAACACTCCCTCTGTTGTTGCAGCTTGGCATTCTGCTCCTGATTCAGTTTGTTTCTTAACTGAATAAAACATGGGGAAACAAAAAAAGGTAGCCAGGGAGGAGGGAAAAAAAATTCTCACATACAGAGTCACATGGTGAACTACTATATAATTTCTAAAAGGGTACAGTCCCTCCTCACTTCCTGTCGCAAGGTTTAAAGTTAAGTGTTAGACCACCAGCCGTGGTTCTGAGGAATGCCACGGATTTCCTGTGCAAGGGACTATGAAGTTTATTCTGGATGTTTTGAGGTGTAGGTCTCCCTCCCCTCCACGCCCTTTAAGGGAAAGACACAAAACCCAGCACTTCCTGCCACTTAGAAGGACAGCTCTGCACTCCTGGGAATGGGGGACCCCTGGCGTACTTGCAGCTCCTTGTACAGCCGATCGAGCTCAGCCACGGCGGACTGGTTGTCATGGTAACCGTCGATCCGGCCATTCTTGAGCATCTCGAGCTGCCGTGTAAGCTCCTCCACTTTGGACACAGCCAGGACGAGCTCCCTCTGCTTCTGCTGGAACAGACTGTTCATCTGCTCAATCTCCTCCACTAGGGCAAGAAGGGGAAAGCTGCAGTCACTGAAAAGAACACTGAGGACAGGCCACTTTCCAGGTGACTTCCCAGGCAACCAGGCTTCACAATGAACTTACTCGTGAAAAGTACAAGAATCTTCCAGGCATGTCCTAGAGCCAACCTATTTCTTTTGGGAGCAACTGAAATCAACAGGGACATCTCTACATTATCTGTGCCTCATTCTGAATGGACTTTTAGCAAAAATTATATGACGAATATAAACATTAAACTCCATTTTTTTTAGATGTCTTAAACCTCAGTTTTATAGTGGTGGACAAAGCTATTAAGTCACTAAAATTTAAATTTAAATGAACTTATAATAATAGATGGGGCTGTTATATGACTAGAAACCCCTGCCTTCATTTACTTCTCAGTCAAAATATATTTCGGAGAGAAAACAAACTACTATTACCTTTTCCAAAGGTAACTTTAGAACCTTGTCTAAACATTCAACGGCTGAATTCCACTCAGGGAAACCAGCAGCACTGAAACTACAGTGACTTATACTTGCAAAAAATTCTTTTAAAGTTATTGACATACAAAGTCTCGTCTTAGGCCCTGGCCGGTTGGCTCAGTGGTAGAGCGTCGGCCTGGCGTGCAGAAGTCCCGGGTTCGATTCCCGGCCAGGGCACACAGGAGAAGCGCCCATCTGCTTCTCCACCCCTCCCCCTCTCCTTCCTCTCTGTCTCTCTCTTCCCCTCCCGCAGCCAAGGCTCCACTGGAGCAAAGATGGCCCAGGCGCTGGGGATGGCTCCTTGGCCTCTGCCCCAGGCGCTAGAGTGGCTCTGGTCGCAACAGAGCAATGCCCCGGCGGGGCAGAGCATCGCCCCCTGGTGGGCAGAGCGTCGCCCCCTGGTGGGCATGCCAGGTGGATCCCGGTCTGGCGCATGCGGGAGTCTGTCTGACTGTCTCTCCCCGTTTCCAGCTTCAGAAAATTACAAAAAACAAACAAACAAAAAAAAAAACAAAGTCTCGTCTTATTCTTCCTTACTAGGAATCTACATAAACCTCCTACTTCACGGAGGAATCTACATAAATGCTTCCTCACACCCCAGCATTCGTGCAGCCTTCAGCACTGAGACAAACGGACGACTCACCGAGCTTCCCATTGCTGAGTCTCTTCTGCTCCACGTGGCCTTTAAGGGCTCTCACTTTTTTCAGCTTTGCTTCCTGATTCTCGGCTATTTCTTTGAGCCTCTTAAGCTTCTCCTGCTCGGCTGCCTGTTGCTGTTGACGCTGATCTTGCTGTTTCAGAAACTTTAAGCGCTGCTCCTAGAGATAAAAGCCATCATCAGGGGCTACCATTTTGAGCAGGGAGCCCACTGACCCAAAACTGATCAAACCAGAACCCCGAGATGCCGAAGTTGAGGTGCACCGGCTGCCCTGTTCTGTGTCCTCGACATGGACATCAGAACCACCTTGGAGGCTTGTTAAAAACAGGCGCTGCTGGGCCCAACCCCAGAATCTCTTAGGGCTAAGATCCAGAAATAGGTATTTTTAGTTCAAGTGGCTCTTATGCAGCAAGCAATCAGAGAACCGTGAACCAGTTTTCATGAAGTGCGGCTACAATTTTAAGAAGGAGCTCATAAAGAGATGGGAGGCAGTCTAAGAAAGTTGTTAAAGGATAAGCTTTGGAGTCAAACTGGGAGTCAGACCTGAGCTCTGCAACTTTTCGGAGATGAGACTTTGGGCGACTTACATAAGCTCTCAGATTACACCGATATATGTCTTTAGCTAGAAAATGTATGATCAATAATCACTACTCAGGGGGCCACGTGAGTATTAAATGAAATGTGACTCTCTCTGTACCTCAGAGTTAACATGCACTCAGGGAATGCACTTAGAAAAGGGCCAGAGCATTATTTGCCACCTTTAGAAAACTGCATTATGCAACTTAAAATTTCATTTCTTTTACATTAAAAATTTCAAGTAAAACTGAGAGGTAGAAGTATACATGATTTATTAAAAGAGTAAACTTCTCAAAATAACATGTCTCAAACATATATAACACAGAAATGGTTTCAAAATAAGACCCTAAGGCTGGTGCTTTCTTCTGTTAATCTTGTTATTTTATTTATGTCTCTGTTCAAGGACTGAGACCCTCACAGCGTGGCCTGGGAGCTTGAGAAACCCAGATTTACTGAAGTCGTTGGTGATCTGTGTGCACATTAAGGTCTGAGAAGCAACAAGACATGTGATTTTGACAATCTTTGCCTGCGTGCAGAGGAAGGCTAAGGAAGTCCCCACGGAAGGCACGAGGCTTGTGGAGAAGGGCCTTCCAGAATCCTGGCTGTTACTTCAAAGCCCTGCTGGGTAACTTGAGGTCAAACCAGCAAGAGTTGACTCCTGCTCCAGTGAACTTACAGTCACTGAAGGACAGCTCAGTTGCACATACTGAGGTTTAGACCAAGAGGCTGGCAAACTACAGCCCGCAGGCGAAGCCCAGTTCCTATATGCCTAAGTACAGCTCCACGGGCCTGCAGCCACACCCACTGGCTGGCCCGCTCCCACGACTGCTTTCTTGCTACCACTGCCGAGTTGAGATGGCACAACCTGCAAAGACCGGAAGATTCACTCCCCAACCCTACCCAGAGGAACTCTGCTGGCATCTGGTCCACACTAGAAGCCTGTGGCTGGCGGAAAGGCAGCAATGAGACTGGTTCTGATAGTCACGGAGAAGCTTCTTGTATCTCGCTTGTTCAAGGTCGGGATTGGGATTAGTTTGTGGGTAGAGAATATCCCCAAATAAAGGCATGCAGCTTGTTGAGACAGAAGGGGACAGTGTTAGCATGAGCAGATTTAAAGTTCCTCTTGCTGAAGCCATGATTCAGGACCAGATTAGCCCAGAGAAGTTCCTACCAGCCAAGTTCAAGAGCTCTTTATACCTTCCCTCTTTTGCTGATACCCAACACAGCTTGGTCACTTGATAAGAATCAGGGGTCAGGAAGATCTTGGGATATTTTCAGGGTTTCTACAAAATGCGATAAAGGAAAGGAAGAACCCCAAACCAAGCGAGTCTGGGGTACAGAGGACACATTCCTGTCTGGGAGGTACAAGCGGCTTGATACCAAGGGTGCATGCAGGCAGCTCTGCACCCCCACTGACCGCAGTGCCTGTCAGCCTCCTCAAACAGACAGTACCTTGGTAGCCAGCATCTGCTGCTGGGCCTCAATCTGCTGCTGCTGGCGAGATGCCATCTCCTGAAGTTCAGCAAGAGTCAGATCCATCCTTGGGCTATTAACCTGCAAACGGAAAACACAAACCCTCCACTGACTCTAAAATGACCACGGGGACGTCTCCCTCGGAGGTCTATGAAAGCTAAATATGAGCTTCATCTGAACCAATCTGGTCAAAACTAGCCATTTCTCTCCTGTAATATTAAAGAGACCATTGACTTTTATATCAACACCCCCATGTTGACTCATTCAGTTAAGATGTTAAACATACTAATATACTGACCAATGCACTTTTAAGTGGTAAACTGAAATTTATGTCAATGACATAAATGGAAAATTTTAGAAATACCCTGTCCTTTACTTAATTTATATCAGGAAAGTAGTGTCTGATCACACTAAACATGGCAGTGAGGCACTGGTAGCAAACCTAAAATACAGTCAGCAGGACAGCCATTAAAAATGACACTAGCATTAAAAAAATTCAATATACACTAGGTCATCAGGAACAAAAAGCAAGATATCCACTCTCCAAACATCTATTTAACATGGAATTAGACATACTAGCCAATGCAATACAACAAGAAAATAAAATTATATCCAGATTGGAAAGGAAGAAGTTAAGCTGTCATTCACTTAGAGACAACATAACCATCTAGGAAGAAAATTGTATGGAATCTGTGTAAAAAAAAACAAAAAACTACCAGAACAATAAATTACTTAACAATATTGCAGGATAAAAAAAATCAACATGCAAAAAAAAAAAATCAATCATATTTCTATATATTAGCAAAACTAGAAATTAAAAAAAATGTAAATACCACTTACAATGGCATAAAAAATATAAAGTAGTTAGGAATAAATTTAACAGAAGATATGCAAGGCCCATAGACTGAAAACTTCAAATCACTGCTGAGAAAAAGACCTAAACAAATGAAGAGATACATCCTGGTGTCATGAATTGAAAAGCCCAATACTGTCAAGACTGCAATTCTTCCCAAACTGACCTATAGATTCAACAGAATCCCAACCAATATTCCAGCAGGCTTTTTTTTATATACGCTTTTTTTTAGCGTATTCTAAAATTCCATATGAAAATACAAAGAATCTAGAATAGCCAAAACAACTCTAACAAGACTACCCAACTTTAAGACTTAAAATGTTTTGTATGCTGTGGTGCTGACATCAAGATAAACAGATCAATGGAACAGAAGAGTACAGAAATAGACCCACACATGAGGGGCAATTTATTTTAGACAAAGGTGACAATGGGTGGAGAAAGAATAGTCTTTCAACAAACAGCTTATACAACTGGAGAGCCATATATATATATATAAAAAAAAATGAACTCTCATACCACATGCAAATGTTAACTCCAAGTGGTGTAAAGGTATCCCACAGACTCTGGATAACATTCATATGCAAGAGCAAAAGCACAAATATATAATTTTCCATTTTTCTTGAAGCATTACAGCAACAAATAAAATGACTCAAAAACAAATACTTCCTCACACATGGTCTACATTTGTTTTGTTCTGAATCTGTGGTATATTCAGCATCTAACTTCTTTCAATAGTCAGTGTTGTAGAGACCATTAAAATTGTTTCAATGAAGTAAATATAACCTTTTAAAAAATGGCCACCCTTAATAACCCATTGAATAACAAAGTAACAATGATACACTCGGCACTTATAAAAACGATCACTTACCCCGTTCTCCTTCCGTCGATGGTCAACAGGACCTTTGACACCATTTCTTTTTAAAGTTGGATCCTGAGACCTTGGTCCACTCACTAAGCACAAAATTCAAAAACTCTGTATTAAACCAGAGTTGACAGATATCCGAAGTATCAGTTCATTTCTTAATTCTGTAATTCCTGCCCTTTGAAATTTTAAGTTGAAAATAAAAAAATATTTTCTAACAGTAATGACATTAAACTCTCATAACTCAGCCTGTTTTTACAAAACCTTACTTGGAACAGTGACTAGTGAGCTTCAGAAAATACCATCGTTATATTCCCTAGGAAAGCTGCGTGATTCCGAGACCAGAGGAGGAAAAAGTAACAAACTAAATGTACTTCTGACTATGAGTAATTCACACCATTTACTTATAGGAACTCTTCCTAGTTCCCATTTAGCTACTCAGTAGTAAAACCAGGAATAGTTTCATTGAAAGAATTAAGTGAATATTAATCCATCCCTGTGCCAGTAACAGTGTTTTGTAACATATATGGGAAGGAGGCAACTGAGAATAGAACAAGTGCTGTCTTGAATACTTGGCTTATTGATGACATTTTGTGGTAATGAAGTACTTCCCTATTTATTTAAGTAAAAAAACTTCCATTTTCTTAATCTGGAAACATAACTAACTAGAAAACACTGTATTCTGCTTTTTTTGGCTAAAAGTAATGTTTCAAACCAAAATATATGGGTCTCGCAGTATCACTTAATGCACCGTAAGGGGGAAATAGTCTTAATTTAAACTGATACCTTATAAGAAACAAATAGTGTATCAACAGAGAGAATTTTTTAAATACATGAAATTTTAACTTACATTTGCACTTCCAGAAATTAGAAGAATTATTAAATTATCTCAAGAAATTTTAGATTAGAATGTCTTTGGAATCAAATGTCCACTGTGTATACCTTGAGACTTAGCACAAATTCTCATACGAATAAATACAATATCCTCAGAGCCAGGTATTATACTTATACCTAACTCTAACATGTTAGCTTTACTTTAAAAACGCTGTTCTATTCTCTGACAAAAGTGCTCCCGTAATCTGTCACAATATCTCTGCAAGAAAAGCCAATCTACCCTTCAAGAATAATTGCTTTCTTTGCCGCCTGAAAGAGAGCACATGGCTGGCTTCTCCTCGGCAGGTCCACCTACATACACCATTAGAGGCCAAGGCAGGAGCTTTAAAAGTAAATTCACATCCATTCTGGGCCCAAGGTCCTCGCAGAACTGGAGAAAGAGCACGGTGGCAGTCTCCTAAGTCCGTATTCTAGATGTCTTCACCAGAATGGTTAATGATACGGCATGCAGGCACACTGACAAGCAACCCTGTTTTACCCCAATTTAAACACTATGTGGCAGTGGTGTTTTTTTGGTGATGATGTGCAAACAGCTCCTTTATCTTCAGATGTTTCTCACCTTACAGACACGCTGAAACTGCACATGGCACTACTGAGAGGCTCTTCAATAATTCACCCAGGGCTACACGGGAAGACATCTGAACTGGCAGTTGAACGGGCAAAATTCAACCATTTATTAGAGGAGGGTGCAAGCAGCAATGAAAATAAGGAACAAACTTAAAATGAGATGCAGATACCAATTTGAAACTACAAAAAAAGTAGGCTTGGGGGGGAAAAACCACCACAGGCACCAGTAACACTGAAAGGCACGTCAGCAAGCCTGGTTCAGGTGATTCAAGTTCCACTCCTGGTTCTGCCTCCAGGTGTGTGGCCTCTGACAAGTCATTTAACCCCAGAGTATCAGCATTTCTCATCTGTAGAGTGGAAGAGATCGGACAAGTCAACTATGGAGTCCCCCCCAGTCTACATTTAATAATTTCTAATTGTTGGGTACCATACGGATATTTGGTTTTTTGTTTGTTTCTTCCTTTCTAGATGAGAGGAGGAGAGCTAGAGAGACAGAGTCTTGCATGCGCCCCAACCAGGATCCACCCGGCAACCCCCATGTGGGACTGATGCTCTGCCCATCTGGAGCCATGCTTACAACCAAGCTATTTTTAGCGCCTGAGGCAAAGGCTCCACAGAGCCATCCTCAGCGCCCACAGTCAACATGCTATACTCAATCGAACCATGGCTGCAGGAGGGGAAGAGAGAGAGAGAGAAAAGTGAGAGGGGGAGAGATGGATAAGCAGATGGGTGCTTCTCCTGTGTGTCCTGACCGGGAATCAAACCCGGGACATCCACACGTCAGGCTGATGCTTTACCACTGAGCCAACCGGCCAGGGCTTGGACATTTTTTTGAAAGTGATAAAATTGAGATTGTTTAACATTCAATAATTAACCTGTTATCTACATTCTTACTTCCAAGAATTATATATGGAAGCCACAAACACTCAATTTTCCATTTGAGAAATTCCAATATTTTCAGAAATACCTCATCGTCCACCTCAACCAGTAGCTTTCCCCCATGAGCAGAGCTACCCACAGATCTCAGATCTGAAAGTGCTTCTTCTCCCCCATCTTGCGAGACCTCCAGGGTCCCAGGGATGGCTTTGTCCTCAATGTCTAGACATGCTTTCAGCCCATGATTTCTCCATTATCATGTATGGCCTTCTCCCATCTCCTCAGTGTCTGTCATCTATTAACTCTGGTCATAACCCTCATCACTAGATGTTGACCATCTGACTCCCGCGTTCTCTCCACTCCAAGTCCCGCCTTCATTCCTGATGGCTTTCCCACCCAAAAGCTGGGCTCTTGGCTCTGTGGCCTCTTTGTCTCCCCTCTAATCCAGGCTCCTCTCACAACCAACCTGAAACCACATCACCCAGCAGCCCTCCCCACCTCTGAACCTTACATTCACACCTTCTACTTTCTGACCACAATCCTCTCACCACACCCCTTCATTAATCTCAGACTTGTCACTCTGACCATCAGCCCTTTCCCCTCCTATCTGTACTTCTTCCTCATCCAACTCAGATTTATCTTGCCAATACCCTCTTTGTCCCTGTCCCACTGACCTGCCACTGGACTGGTCTAGCTTAACCACAACCTTGGGTCAATTCAACCACCTACCCTCGTCCCTACAACCCTTGGGGCTGGAGAACCGTCACACACGGCCTCACGGCCTCCACGCTCTCTCATGGAGGTCAGCCAGCCTCCACAGTGTCTGGCCACCTACGTTCCCTGTGGGGCTCTCTCCTATTCTTCACAGCAGACACCATGTCCAATATCACTCAGATGAGTGCCTCCCACTTCAGAGAAAACATGTTTGCTGAAGAGAAGCTCCTCGTCTTGCTCCCACAGACACGTGCACCGACTTCACCTGCAACAGCTTCCCTTCTGTTCCGTCACTACGGGAAAGCTCCCTCCCCTGCCTACGACAATCTCTCCGCCAGGGCTGAGGGACACCCACTGGCCATTCCTTTCCTTCACGGATTGCAACCTCCTCCCCTCCTGCATGAAAAACTGCCATAGAATTTCCCCATCTTCAAACAAAATAAAACAAGTAAAACCATCCCCATGTCTGCCTGAGAGTCAGGTCTTAGGAGTGGTCTCTCCTCACTATTTCCACTTACCTCTCATTCACCCTCAAGTGACCTTAGGCCATTCCAATGCAAGCAATCACAGTTCAGATCTTTGTTATGACTCACAGAATGCTACCTACCCATGTCCCTGCCAGGGGGGTGTTCGTGACGCAGGAAGAACCGCACATCATTCCTCTGACTTCCAAATCTTTGCAGAACATCAAACATTCGCTCGTTATCTGCAACTGGACGTTCTAGAAAGATAGATAAGACACGTCACGTTGTCTCTCCCTCCTGCAAATCATGCACTGGGAATGTAGGAAATGCTCAGCATCTTAGAGCATTTGTTTTCACTAAAGGAACCCTCAGAAAATGGAGTATCACTGATTTCCCACACATGTAACCAGTGTCACACCAGGTGGAGAACTGGAAAAGACACTGGATCTGGGCCCGCAGGAAGGAGCTCGAGATGCCTGCCCCATGGGCCCCCCACTGGCCATCCACCTGCCACTTAACCCCACAGGTTTCAAAAGTCCCCATGGCTCGTCACCTACAACACAGGATGGTCTTGGAGGGCCATCCCTCTAACTCTACTGGTTCTAGGATCCTCTAAAACATAAACCAAAAAATTTTTAAACTTTCTAAATAGCCTAGTCTTATGATCTACTTCTATATTTTCAATTATAATTTTTAAAACTATGCTAAAAAAATTAGATGTATCCATTTCCAAACAAAAGGCTATTTACTGTACTGAAAATACACCTGTTTGGCCCTTCCAGTGAAACTTCCCTTTGTCAGAACTTTTTTTTTTTTTTTTTTTTCCTGAAGCTGGAAACAGGGAGAGACAGTCAGACAGACTCCCGCATGCGCCCGACCGGGATCCACCCGGCACGCCCACCAGGGCGATGCTCTGCCCACCAGGGGGCGATGCTCTGCCCCTCCGGGGCGTCGCCATGTTGCGACCAGAGCCACTCTAGCGCTTGGGGCAGAGGCCAAGGAGCCATCCCCAGCACCTGGGCCATCTTTGCTCCAATGGAGCCTTGGCTGCGGGAGGGGAAGAAAGAGACAGAGAGGAAGGGGGGGGTGGAGAAGCAAATGGGCGCTTCTCCTATGTGCCCTGGCCGGGAATCGAACCAGGGTCCCCCACACACCAGGCCGACACTCTACCGTGAGCCAACCGGCCAGGGCCTGTCAGAACTTTTCTAGAGACAAAATACCCTAATAGAGGGCAACTTCAGGAGAAACAATGTATCTTGCACTCCCCTCAAAATATCTTCCAGTCTCAAGGGACCTGGACATAAAAACCAAACATACTATTTGAGGATTGCAACTGCTTAAAATCAAAAACTTCATTTTTAATATAAGATGGTTGAAATGGCCTAAGAAAACTCAACTTACTCGTCAGTAATCAAAGACACGACTCTAAGTGCTGTAAAGGAGAAGCACAGGCAGATGAGCAAGCAGTCGGCATCCAGCAGCCAGTTTTATGAACTGACCCCAAACTTAACCAGCCTGGTTGCAACAAAGTGGTTCTATTTACAGTAACACACAGAATTGACACAGACTTCCTTTCTACTATAAAACACAGAAATTCTAAGACCCTCAACCCAAAAGGGAGCATCCACAGATGAGTAGACAATCCCTCAAAAGAAACTGAGTAGAGGCCTGACTAGGCGGTGGAGCCTTGGATAGAGCATCAAACTGGGATGCAGAGGACCCAGGTTTGAAACCCCAAGGTTGCTGGCTTGAGCGTGAGCTCATCCAGCGTGAGCGTGGGCTCACCAGCTTGAGTACGGGGTCTCTGGCTTGAGCATGGGATCATAGACATGACTCCATTGTCGCTGGCATGAGCCCAAAAGTTGCTGGCTTGAGCCTAAGGTCACTGGCTTGAGCAAGGGGTCACTTGCTCTGCTGTAGTCCCCCGGTCAAAGCACATAGGAGAAAGTAATCAATGAACAACTAAGGTGCCTCAACAAAGAATTGATGCTTCTCATCTCTCTCCCTTCCTGTCTGTCTGTCCCTATCTGTCCTTCTCTCTGTCTCTGTCACACACAAAAAAAAACTGAGTAGAACCTTTACCTCCTCACCACACACACACACACACACACACACACACACACACACACACAATGTTTATTTCGGAAAAAAATAAAACCCCCAGATTCCAGAAACAAAGAGAGCTCAAAGGAACTGAAGCAACTCCAAGTCCCTGCTGGGTGAGACCATCTATCTATCTATCTATCTATCTATCTATCTATCTATCTATCTATCTATCTATCTCATAAGGACACGAACCTTCCTGTAAGGCCTCGGAGCTGCGGCCGATGACGACAGCAGGTCAGGCTGGGGCCTGCACATGGTGAAATACACTGCAAAGGTCGCCAAGGGCCCCTCTCCCACACCATGCTCCAACCACACCTATCCCCTGGTCACATCATCCGTGCCTCTGCAACTTTGAACACGCCACTCCTCACACTGACAATCATCCCCAGCACGCTTTTCGCCTTCTGCACGTGGAGCAGGTCCATCCGTTACTGCACTCATCACACTGTTATAAATGTCTGCTGAAACCTGCTCTCGATGAAGGCAGGGAACTTTTATCTCTACCCCTCCCAAGAGAGCACGGCTCCAAGCCCAAAATAGGGATCCAAGAAATGTTCTCTACACAAACAGTTCAGTGGGTAGTAAGGAAATGGAGATGGCAAATAAAAATCTTTTAAAAAGATTGTCAGTGGAAAAAAATAAGAAACCCAAAAAGCTAACAAAATCAAAATAACACATTTACTATTTTTAAAATGGGGACACTTTAGACAAGTTATAGAAAAAAGGGGGGGGGGGGTAAGACATAATTATTATTACTAGAGCTAGTATTAAATGTACCGGGGCTCTGCTAAGTATTCTTTCCTGGAATCCTCACACAATCAATTACTATCCCAGTTCTATAGATAAAACTTAGAAGATCACAGAAACTGAGTAGCTTGCCTTCAATTACAAAGCTAGTCAATGACAAACTTTTGATATCCAAGACCTCACTCTTAATCATGCCATATAAACAACCCTCAAATTAATTATGAACTCACTGCAACCGTTCAAAATCGCAACAGACTTTTTCATGGTGCCTTTCAAAGTAATTCCAGAATATATCCAAAAAAGAAAATAGACCAGCACAGCTCACATATATTTTGAAAAAGCCGAAGAATGAAATAAGCACTTGCCTTACAGATGCCCAACGTATTATAAAACTACAGTAATTAAAACTGCTTCTGTTCTAAAGTAGAAGAATAAGAGGAACTGGCTAAAGTTTAGAGAAACAACACCTCATATGAGACAGAACACAGGATGTGAAGTGACATGTCGTATTAGTAAGTTAGAAAACTGCTCAGCAAGGCACCTTAGGAAGATTCACTATTCACTTAGAAAGAAAGTTAAATCCCTAATTCACACTTGCCACAAAAATTAACAAGGAGGGGGAGGGGGGAGAAAGGAAGGGGGAGAATGGGAAGGGAAGGAAAGGAAAAGTCCTAAAACTTTTGGCAATGAAATATCAGAAGAACATGTTTACAGTCTTGGAATAAGGAAAAAATTTTCCCACAAATAGGAGGGAGGTCAACAATAGAGTAATTTTGTTTGTTTGTTTGTTTTAATGCCTACATTAAAAGGCAAAAGCCAAAGTAAACCTGGGCAAAGGTCATGAAAACAATTCTTAAAAAGTGGAATCCCAAAGGGCCAATTAATACATTTTAAATGGGTAGTACCAGCTTTGCAAAAATTAACATATTATTGTATCAATTGTTGAGGAGGGATACTTTTAGAAATAACTGGAAGGACTGTGAACTTTTAGCTGGCCTCTGTTGAGGGCAATCTGGTAATACAAAGTCTCAGCATACAAAAGTACTTATGAACACCATACCAGAAGCTTCCACAGCTGCCTGCCCTTTTGACCTTTCCTACTGTGGTATCTTCACGGTATTGTAGAAAAAAAGAGCAGAAAAGACTTTGTATGCCACAACAAGGCTGACTGAGAGCACTGTCCCCTGGCAGGCATGCTCTTCTAGTTTCTCTGTGGATATACATGCATGTCACCCACGTCCAAAACCAGTGACAACGCGAGACACGTAACCAAAGCCCAGGGTGGCCTGGCCCCCGTACCTGTGCCACACCACACTTCAGCCAAATGGCAGTCGCTCTCGCCGGGCTCTTTGCACAGGTCCACCACATCTCGGCATATGGTTTCTGGGGTGACTGGGACTTCTGTGAAGTGCTGCTCATTGTTGCTGAGATACACTGTAAGAAACATCTGGAAACCAAAAGAGAAAACACAACAAACAGTTAGCGGCACTGTCCACACAGGCACTGCCCACTCTTTGTTCACCTTCAACTCCTTTCCCCAGAGTCTCAGTCAAGTGCAAATGTGCAACGGAATAGCCTGGCTGACCCTAGCCCAACTAAGGGGAGGGACCTGGCGCTCCGCCTACCGAATTCTCTCCCTGCCCCCTCCCTGCCCCATCCAGGGCAGGGCCCAGACCCTGGGGGGGCCTGGAAAGCCAGTCAGAGCAGTTCACAGGAAAGGTCAAATTAAGTCATTCTCTGACATCGTATTTATGTGATACGACTACCGAATACTTATCTAGCTCTTAGTATGTGGTGAGCTCAAACCACGTACAGGTCCTTCCTACCAATCCTGCAGAGGTGGTCCAGGATACCATATGCATACAGTTTCGCACTGCCTTCTTTTGGAAGGATACATTTGAACATAACATGTACTTCTGAAGGTGAGGATGGGAAACACTACAGAACGTGGAGGGAAATCTAATATATATTTATAGTATGTGCATATATTACCTATTCAAAAAACTTTCTTTTTAAACCTAAAATGTTTTAATCAAGTTATATACCTTCTTTAAAGCATGTCTTCATCAACCAGGTATAAATAGAAATGATCAGCTGCTATGCGACAATATAGCTGACCTATTTATAGATAAACATTCACACTCGCAGAGATGATTTAAATCTAACGCTCATTAACAATCTTTTTCCCTGTAAAAATAGACACTGTATCTTAAAAACACTGCTACTAAAGAATTCAAGTTTTCATACCTATTAAATTACAAAAAGAAAAAAAAAAGCTGTTGTTAATTCCCAGTGCTGAAGAAATGGAGTAAAACGGCCAACTGTTGCTGGCGATGCCCGTCAGTAAACCCCACAGTCCCTTCAACTCAGTGAGAACCTGCTTGGCACAGATCATTGTGCATCAGGGCAGAACAACCAACCATTTGAAAGAGTAATCCCACTGTGAGACCTTATCCCGTGAAAATCATTTTGATCAAATAACGAGAATGCAAAGCTTTAGAACATAAGAGGATGGACCAGTATGGTCCATTCTGTAAAAACAATTTCTGAGACTGGCAAAGCTCGGGGAAAGCTTGGGTTTTAAGGCTATACAAACCAGAATGAGTGAGATGTGCCCTGTGGTCACGACATAAGAACACCCTACAACAGTCACACAATTTCTTTCCTGTCCAGCTTACACTTCTCTGCCCATTACCCCAGAACTGAGGGAGCTGCATTAGGCTCTTCTTTGTAAAGAAGGCAGCATCTGTTTAGGAATTATGTTGGAAACCAGCTAAGACAACAGGCTAGGTGTCTCAAAGATGTCAGAGTAGAAGGAGATGTGCACAAGAGAAAGGAGGGGCCAGGCTCAGCCCTGGAAGCTTTCTGGCTCCTCCTTGCAATAAAACTGTCTTTTCTTAAGGGAATCTAAGTCTGCACTTCTTGCAAACAAAGCTCTTAATCCCCATAAATGTGTATAACATAGAAAGTAACCCAGAAAACTAGAAAGCATAGAAGATATAACCCATCACAATGAGAGGGTAATCCAGAAAAGTTACAACAGTTGATTCTGTTGAAACAATAAATAAAATGAATGGGGGGGGGGGGGTATTGTCCTGTGTTTACCGGTATGAGGCCAGAATCTTTCCAGCCAATGATGTCATGTTTTGCACATTCTGATAAATAGTTCTAGGCCTACGTAAAGACCCCTAGTTCTGGGCCTCCACTTGGCCAACAAGGCAGCACTTTAAAACTGTTACACAAAAATTGTAAGGCATTAAGAAAAAATAAGGAAGATTAACTAAGCTCACAGAATTTCACCTGCTGCTATAGCAAAATATACAGCATAATCAATGACAGAGACAAATCATTCATACTTTAGTGTGCAAGAGTACATCTTTCCTCCATATGCCCCACTCACAACAAAACTGTCTTTGAAGTTGAACACTTGGAGATTAGTAACTGTTTTTACAGTAAATATGAGACTTAGAGGTGTTTACTAAATACAGAAATATTTAATATACAGTCTGCCTACTGAACACACTGTATCAACAAATAAAAAGCTATCATTACATAAGATAATAGCACCTTACCTTGTCAATGTCATCTTTCAGAGTGCGTTCACACGTATCATCTCAGAAACTTACAGCAACTCTCTGGTGGAACAGGTATTATTTTCTCTTTATATATTTTTCAAAAAAGGACTCAGAGAAGCGATCTACTTGGCTACTAAAGGGGAGCGTCAGGATACAACTATCTTCTTCTGGTCCATCCTCTACCCTTTAAGCTGCCCCTTACAGCAGAAAAATACGTACTAGGAAATGCTCCACTGACCCACAGCAACCCAACTTGAACAGATATCTGGTCTTTTACTTACTGGAAAACAACAGCTTTGTTTACTTAAAAGTATCATTACAAATAAGAATGATGAGAGATATGTTCTGTTTAAGATTACTACTCCCTCCAAAAGCCCCAGAATTAATACTGGTATGAATGGCAATTACATGAGTAGACCCCATTTCTACCTGTCCTGTATGAAGATCAGCTCTGTGATCATTTTAGTAACTGTCCTGAAGTCCTCAATGCTGGGCCAGCAATGTGACATTGCCGCAGATTCCCAGGCAGGAGATCTGGGTCCTAACCCCAGATTTGTTAATAATTAGTTAGACTAGCTTAGGGAAGTAATGTCACCTTCCTGAATCTTAGCCTCCTTACCTTCAAAATAAGAGTCTTTAAGTTCCCCAAGAGCCACCCTTTATTTTGGGTGTGTATTCGGTGTCAGAGTAAAAGCCAACCTCTTTATAACGGCCTACAAGTTGGATGTCAGCAATTCAGGCATGAAGTGAAGACCTGAATGAAGGCAGTGGCAATGAGTAAAGATTCAGTATGAAGGCCAGGATGTGGTGACTAAGTGAGGGTGGGGGCTAAGGGGTATGTGGGAACTGAACAATTCAATGATTAATGAGAAAGTAAACTCAGGAAGAAAACCAGGTTGCTTTGTTTTGTGATTGTGATTGGTCAGGAAGGGGAGGGGAGGGGAGACAGTTTGGTTTGGACCAGCTGCCTGACTCTGCCCACCCAAGACCTGTGCCTTGTTCCCTTGCCATCCCTCACCTCCTAACCCCCTGCACTCTCTGTTCCCTCAGCATCCTGCTGGCTGTTCCTCACATGCCAGGCACGTTCCCCACTCGGAGCCCATGTTCTCGCTGGTCCTCAGTCTGCAATGCTCTTCCCTGCAGGCCACCAGAGCTGGCCCCCCGGCTCCTTTAGGTCTCTACTCAAATGTCACCATTTCAGTGAGACCTTCCGTGGCCACCCTCCCTAAAATTCCAACAGCAACCTCATACATGGGTGCGTGCACACACACTCCCCTGCTTTCTATCCCCTCTTGGCACACTCACTGACACGTTACATTTACTTAACTATTACATTTATTTAACTGGTTTTTATTATCCATCTCCCCTACCAGAACAGTCCAGTTTTAGCCACGTCCGCAGCACCATGAATGTGCCTCGTATGTAACAAGCAAACATAAGTGTTTCTGGTGAATAAATTTTGTAGCTGTTACTGCATGTTACAGACCTACCTCTGATTTATCGTCAGACACTTTCCATTCAGGCAATGTAAAGGGCACAGCATGGAGCACGGCTAGAGACAGAGAGGCCGGCATGTCCTGCCTGCCTCCTCAGCCTCTATCATGCCACGGTCACCCCACTTCTGTATCAACATTCTTCCATTCATTCCGTATTTACAGGCCTCAATTATACGGTCTATTTTATGACCTGAGTTCTAATGTAGAACTAATCTTTACTGAATAGCTAAGTCAGAACACAGCACAAAATTTGAGCGTCAGAGACTTGTGGGTGAGGACGCAGCCAGCCCCCAAGGAGGAGCCCCCAGGGAGGAAGTCACAGCAATAAATCCCCAGAGCAGGGTGGGGAAGGACGAGAGTGAATCGGAGGGCAAGCAGTCCCCCTCTGCACACGCACCCTCAGTGGGGTCAGAGCGCTCCTGCACAATGAACTCGACAGAATGAGGACACAGCCCAGCTAATGTCCCGAGCAGAGGAAAGGCAAAAGGAAAGACCTCGAGGAAGGATCAAGTTGGTCACATCTGTGCGAGAGGAAGGTCACTATAGAGGGAACAAAGGAAAAGGATTATAATGACATTAATTCAAAGAGGCCAGATCATGCAAGACTTCACAGCCCCAGATCCTCAACTGTGCTGTGGACAGGACTGTTCATCATCGACGCTAGGCCCCAGCCGCAGTTTCTCATTCAGCCAATCAGGGTGGTTAACTCTTTTGCAGACCAGCAATGGGAGGTAAAAAACGAATGTGATCTGAGACAGACTGATGTTTCAGCAGAGAGGCACAAATTGATGGAAAGCATAAAAATAATCTACAGTAACCTTACTTCCAAAATGTCATCTTTTCCTGAGACTTAATATTTTTTTAATACACCACAAAACATCCTATTTCAAGAAAAGAGAGATGACTTCATTCGCTTCTGCCCCACACAGAAGCAGCCCAGTGGTTTCCCTAGAGGCACCTCCCCCTGGAAACTGCTGTGAGAAACTTGACTCTTCTCTCTGACTCAAGCTACAAATGTGTTCCTGGGAACTTCTGAGCGAAATTATTCCCATCATAAAGAGTGCGGCAATAATCAGGTCAAAACAACACCTCAGCCTGTACAGATTACAGGATACTAGGAGGACAGTTATAGCTGGGTATCTGGAAACGCTCACAACATCTAGCAACCGGGCAGAGGGCTTCTCTTCCCGTGTTAGACATGTGCTGCAGTTCAGCCCTTCTCAGTGACCCTGACACATCGACTTCCTTCCAACTTATAAACCAGGAACTTCATTTTCTTCTAGTATAAACTGCAGGAGAAGAGATCAACCAATAAATCATAGCCTGACCAGGTGGTGGCACACTGGATACAGTGTCAGACTGGGATGTGGAGGACCCAGGTTCGAAATACCAAGGTCACCAGCTTGAGCGCGGGCTCCTCTGGTTTGAGCAAGGCACACCAGCCTGGATCCCAGGTCGCTGGCTCAAGCAAGGGGTCACTCAGTCTGCTGTAGCCCCCTGGTCAAGACACATATAAGAAAGCAATCAATGAGAAACTAAGGTGCCACAATGAAGAACAGATGCTTCTCATCTCTCTCCCTTCCTGTCTGTCTGTCCCTATCTGTCCCTCTGTCTGTCACCAAAAATAAATAAATAAATAAATCATGGAGTAAACTGAAGGATACAACAGAAAGATCATAAAAGATAATATAAATGATAAAACCTGAGTAGGGAGCCCTGGCCGGTGACTAGAGTATCAGCCCAGCATATGGACATCCCAGGTTTGATCCCCAGTCAGGGCACACAAGAGAAGCAACCATCTACTTCTCTTCCCCCTCCCCTTCTTTCTTTCTTCCCCTCTCACAGCTAGTGGTTCATTTGGTCTGAGTGTGAGCCTCAGGTGCTATAAACAGCTCAGTTCATTTGAGCATCGGCCCCAGGTAGGGGTTGCCAGGTGGATACTGGTTGTGGCGCAGGATCATTATCTCCCCTCCTCTCACTTAAAAAACAAACAAACAAACAAAAAACCCTCAGTGGAGAATAATTGTAAATGAAAACAATGTGGTATCACTTACAACTAAGAAATTAGCTTTCAATTAAAAGATAAGCTCCAACAGAGATGAGATTGTAAGAGAGTGCTTCATTCAAGAACATGATGGTGATATATTGTTTAAAATCCCAACTGGAAAGTAAAATGAGTCAGTATCAAAAGCCATAAAATTATGGACACCTCATAACCTTCCTTCTGGGAATTTATGCCAAAGAAATAATTGAAATAAATAAAAACTCTAGATGCCTGAAGATTTTCACTCCAGTGTTAGATCTATGAAAAGTAAGACAGAAAACAATGCCCAGCCATGGAAAAGTAAGTTAAAATACATCTGCTGAAAGGGCTCTGACCCAGCTACCAACTGCTGCAAGCATGGTGTTAGAAAAATAGGAAAATACAGGTACGGCACAGAATAAGAAGTTGTAGATTATAACCATTTAAAATATATGTCCATATGAACTGATTTGTATAAAACACACAAATGAAATCAGTGGCATCAGGAGAGATGTCACTTAAATTTTTAAAATCTCAACATTAACACATTTTTACAATAACTTAAATTTGAAAATATACTTGACATTATATATAAACTGAGAGGTCCTGGCAGGTTGGCTCAGCGGCAGAGCGTCCGCCTGGCATGTGGAAGTCCCGGTTCAATTCCCGGTCAGGGCACACAGGAGAAGCGCCCATCTGCTTCTCCACTCCTCCCCTTCTCCTTTCTCTCTATCTCTCTCTTCTCCTCCCGCACCCAAAGCTCTATTGGAGCAAAGTTGGCCCAGGCGCTGAGGATGGCTCCATGGCCTTCGCCTCAGGTGCTAGAATGGCTCTTGTTGCAACAGAGCAACGCCCCAGATGGGCAGAGCATCGCCCCCTGGTGGGTGTGCCAGGTGGATCCCGGTCAGGCGCATGCGGGAGTCTGTCTGACTGCCTCCCCATTTCCAACTTCAGAAAAATACCCCCCAAAAAATTATATATATATATATACACATACATACATACACACATACACACACACACACACACACACGTAAACTGAGAAAATATATAAAAGAATGTGGAAATGTGTCATAAAAAATGATTATTTGTTTCTGCTTCTTCAAGTATTCAATCAGAAGAAAAAGAGGATGCTGGAAAAGATATAAAACTATTTGTACAAAGTTGAGCCAAGCAACCTCCACAAACTGCACAGTGATTCATGCCCAAGTCTTGTCCCAATGAAGACTTGCCCTTCCAAAAACCCAAAGTCACAGACCATTATCATTTAAAAAGAATGGGTCACAGATTTTTTTTTTTACCAGTTCCATTTTTACAGTACATATGTTCCTTGGAACTATAATGTTAGGCTATTAATAAGAATGATTCATTTTCAAAGGAGCAGTATTTCAGATTAAAATGTGGAAGACTTTTCCAAGAAAAGTTATGAAAAAGAAAAAAAATTGGCATTTACCATATGATGTTCCAGAGAAAGAAAAAATGGAACTGGGTGTCAGTCACAGAAAAGAAATTAAGCTTTGCAATATGACCTTCAGAGTTGTGACTTATAAAAACTCAAATCCTTTGGTGATAATCAGAGAAAAAGGAATATGAGAGGGAAAACAATTGTCCTTTAGAGCAAAATGAAGAATCGATAAGAAGAGTGACATAAATCCTCCCCAAATCTTACAAGTCACAGGAGACCTGCCCTAGGGACAGCCAGGCAGTGATGCTAGAAGTGAGATTGGAGAAAAGCCTAAATGATTCTGTGGTTAACTGTCCCTCCGTGAGAGAAATATGAATTACGATTAGTTCACTTTTCTAAGAAGTCTCCACACCAACGTGACCTGTGCTGTTGAAAATGTTCATCACACATGAAACACCCTAGCTGTTCATTCAATATCATCTGGAGTACGTCATTTTCTGAGATAATAACCATTTGGGGGGGAGTGACACAGAAAATATGAAGTGGTTACTTGAATTGAGGGGAAAATCCATTACATACTGAAAAATCGTGTCCTCTCCAGAAGTTGCACGCTGATCTTACATGTCTGATGACATAACCACTTGATATACGTAAACAGATGACAGTTACCTCTCCTGAAACTCAGAGGAGTAACATCCCACCAGCATCAGGCCCTCTAAAGCTAACTCTCTGCATTCCTCTGGATCCCAGCCCCTCACTGACACCATCTCCCGTACACTCACTCACCCAGCAGGGTTATCGAGCACTGACACTGCAAGCACACTTTGGGCACAGGGACAACAGTGACGGGAAAGCTCATGTTGGGGGGGGGGGGGGCAGGGAAGAAGAGACATAATAAACAAATGAGCAAGTTACATAAAGTGACATGACAGAGAGTGAGGGAGGCGACCAGGAAGAGGTTTAATCATGGCAGGGGAGGTGTCCCGGGGCAGGAGCACCTGAGAGTCAGCCCCACTGCCTGCAGAGGCCCAAGTTGGTCTGTTCTGTGACCAGAAAGGTCAGTCTCTCAGCAGTGCCGGTCTGGGCGAAGGAGGGCAGAGAGGTAAACGGGGGCTCGATCACACAGGGCCTGAGGGGTCAGGAATAAGACGTGCAGGCTTCCAAGCAAGGCAACAGTCACTAGAATAGTTCTCCAAGTGTGGTCCCCAGAACAACAGCGTCAGCCTCACCTGGGAACCCGTAAGACATAGAAAGCCTCAGCCCCGCCCCCAGAACTCCTGAATCAGAAAGCCCTGGAGTGGGTGGGGCCTGCCGTCTCACTAAACTTCGAAAACTATTGCACTTGGGGGATGGTTATAAGCTCGGAAGTGCCATAAAGCTTGGTTCCCACGTAGTCTGCTGTAAATAATGAACCCCATTAGTTGTTTCACTAAAAAATTAACAGCAGTGCCTATTAACCTGTCCAGTATATACTGGCAACACCACCAACAACAGTTAACCCAATAACAGTATCAAAACATCACAGGTTCATATATACTAATATTTATCTTTGTATATTTTAGATTTCAGGGAATTTAAGAAATATAATTTCATTATAAGAAATATTAAGACCTAAGACTTATTTTAATTTATCTGCTCCACAGTCACAGCCTCAAATCACCAAACGAGAAATCTAAGAAACCTACACTTTCCCTCACTCCTCTCCCTACATCCTGTCCCTTAGTGTCAAAGTCACTTCTATCCTTTCAGAATAATTCAAAGACCAGGAAACTGCCTTCAATCCCCTCCCTCACACCCCACACCCCTCCAGCCAGAAGCAAATTTCCTCTTTGCTTCCCTAACTCAAGTTACACCACAGCTGTCTGTATCCCTATCTTATCTGCCCTAATGGTCTATAAATTCCTTTAAGACAAAGGTTTTGGTCCTTCCATGCTTTCTCCCAGTTTCCCTCCTCCCCAAGAAAGACTGGCTGTCCCAGGGTTTTACACAAAGCAGATCTGCGTTTGTTCAACTGAACCATGGGTCAGAGATTCGAAGTTCCATGGCAGATGGGACGGTTAACAGGACAGCAGAACTTGACAAAGAGGATATTCGCATCACTAGGCATCTAGAAACGTTTCTAGATGAATATATGGTATAAAATTTCAACGTGAAAAGCCAAGACAACATCCCAAATGAAGAAAGCAAAGTTTATGCTAGGATAAATTAAGAAATCTTTTTCTCCTCAACTATGTCTGAAGCTTGACTTAGATGTCAAATTCTGAATATATACTTCAAAGCAACTCACTTTAGCTACTTTGCTTTCAATAGCTATCATAAGCAACAAACAAGGTTTAAAAAAACTAGGAATATATATTAAACCAGATAATTCCTACCTTGAGCCCAACTGTTCCATATGTTTAATGTTGACATGCTTTCTGCTAAACTGAGCATTGTTGTTTTGGGGCATGAGTCCTATTTTACATCAAGACATCATTACATATTCCATTCTATTTTTACTTTTAATCATTAAGCACATTTTTTAGCTCCATCTATGATGCCATGACCACAAGCAATATCTAGCTTCTAGCTGTTCCCTTTCTGCCTTGAACTTTGCTTTGGAAGTGTTTCTCCATTGTCAAAGATTTCATCTCCGAAAATCTTTAAGAAAACTCAAAAGGCAATAATGGACCTAAATTTAAGTGAGCGAGAACTACCTCCACCATAAGAAAATCAAAACTAAGAACATTCATTCACTAACACAATATTGATTAAATCTGACCTCACGTCAAACACCGTGCTGAGTGCCCAAAACCTTTCCAAGATGAAAGATACGGTCTGTGCCCCTGAGAGCACACGAACAACGTGGGACAAGGCAAACAAACACACAGAGGTGACAACTTCCTCATGGAAGGCCATGAAGGCTGGTGAGGAGAAGAAAGAATGCCGACCCCTTTCAGGGAGTACAGCTAAGCTGAGCACCCGAGGATGAGCAAGACAAAACAGCAAGGGGACCGTCCAGGCGGAAAGACATCACACATGAAGGCACAGGGGCACGGGAAAACTGGCATGCTGTCAAACTGTAACCCTGAAATTGCTGAAACGTGAAGGTGGGGGCAAGGTGGGACAAGAAAGAAAGGGCAGGCTCATCTCAAACTGCAGGTGTGCTAAAAATGTTCAGTGTGTAACTCCTGTTTACACATAGACACGGAATCAGATAGCAAAAGGCAGGTCACAGACAGCAACATAACACAAGGTACAACTTTCAGGGAGCAAAAGAAAAACACAACCTCAAGCCCCCAAACAGTCCTGATGGCATTTCTGTGTAGGTGTGAGGCAGCTCCAGACAGAGGCCACTTGAGCAGTGGGGAGGGGGATGCTCTCCCCACCCATTGGAACGTTCGTCCCAGTGAAGCACTTGCTCTCCTTACTCCTTTCCCATGGGGGACACTGTGTTTGAAATGCCGGCTTATTTGGTGTTCTGAGTCTTTCAATCACTTCCACTGTGCAGCTAAATAATGAAAGTATATCGCTGGCATAAAAAGTCAAAAATCCATGGAGCTAGACAATAAAGACACTTTCTATCTAACTAGGGAGTCTGCATTGCATGCCATAATAATGTAACAAGCCAATCTGGAAGAATTCTGGAGAGGAAAGAAACAAATTTCTACTTCAGAAAGACCAACCATGAATGGACTAAAGGGGCTGAGAACCGTAAAGGTAAGATAATAACTAAAGGGAGGATTACAACAGCCTGGGCGAGAGAGGGGTAAAGCAGAAGAGGCAGCCAAGGCCCAGAGAGGAGGGACCTTGACACAGTGATGGAAGCTATGGGAGAAATGGAAGAAGGGGAGGGCAGTGCGGCAGCTGAAAGCAACAAGCACACCTGCCAGCGAAGAACCCTGCCTCCCTTTAGCATAAAGTGCTGTCTTAAATAGCTAGCTCCATTTTCAGGAAATCAACCTATTATCCCAAAAATGACCTACATGTCACAAACTAGCTCGCAGTTATCATCTAGGTCTTGTTGTGATACAGAAAAACACTGGCTGGAGGAGACCCTTTCTAGAATTAACGTCAGCTCTCTCTTAAGTATCCTAATTACGGGCTACTTTGTAGCTCTGATTTTATAAAAGGGTAAGGAACTTCTAGGTGAAAGCATCAGAAGCTCCCCCAGGCAGTGCGGTCATGTGGTCACAAGTATGTCGGTGTAAAGCATTAAGGTTATGGCTTAAGAAACCTGACACACTCTGCTCAGTGAAAAGAACCCCAGTGGCAGAAGAGAGGCAGCTCCCCAAGCCCCTCCGCGCTCTCTGATGATATAACAAGTCTGGCTTCTCCCTAGCCCAGTGGTCGGCAAACCACGGCTGCCGAGCCGCATGCGGCTCAATCAGATTGAGGACAGTTTTAGCAAAGGCCAGTTTAGGAGTACCCTAATTAAGTTAATAACAATGTACCTACCTATATAGTTTAAGTTTAAAAAATTTGGCTCTCAAAAAAATAAAAATAAAAATAAAAATAAAAAATTTGGCTCTCAAAAGAAATTTCCATTGTTGTACTGTTGACATTTGGCTCTGCTGACTAATGAGTTTGCCGACCACTGCTAGCCCACAGTTAGGAGCTTGCAGCCATGGGAGTTGTCTTCCCCTAGCCCCTCTTGATTCCCCCCCCCAACCCCAGAGTAGGTATGACTGTCTCTTCTCTCACCCTTGGGGCTTCTGGATGTTTAGAACCTGTGACAAACTGTGCTGAGTTCACAACCAGTTCATGCCATCAGCTGGGCCCCTGGTGTGATTGAGGAACACTTTTATTCACTTTCAGTGGTTCTGTCTTCCCTGGGCTTCCCATCTTCCCAGCTCCTTCCATCTGTCACATCCACAATCCCACTCTCCACAGCAACAGTGACCCGTTCCAGGCAGATCATGTCAGTTACTGCTTCAAGCTCTTCCCGTGGCCACCACATCCCTTCCTATGACACTTCAACTCCCCACCCCGGCCGGAGAGCCAGCCTGCCTACCTCCCTTCACCTCAGCTCTTGTGCTCTTCCCCTCTTCCCCTCACTCCGGACCCCTACCCTCCATCCCCCCACTCCCACCACTAAGCCCAGCCTCGTGGCCTCCAAAGCAGCCTCCAGGCCTGCATAGGCCCTAGGAATTCAGCCTACTTGAAATGCTCCACTCAACAAATCACAGACCCAGCTCCTTCGGGTCATTCAGGTCTTAGCTGGACTGTCACTTCCCTGGCCACCCAGTTGCATTATCCCACCTCAACCTGACTCTCATGTTTCCTTATTTCCCACCTCCCATCAGCCCCCCACTAAGTTCCAGGAAAGGTAAGGGCCATAAAATCTGTCTTATCTTTCCTATGTTTGTGGCACTTAGAAAGTACTTGGAATATACTGGATGTTTACAAATACTTGTTGAACAGATGTTACAGATATTGTCCCAAAAAGGCCATCCAAAGCCTTACCAGGCAGTGCCGCAGTGGACAGAGCATCAGACTGGTACACGGAGGACCCAGGTTCGAAACCCTGACGTTGCTGGCTTGATCATGGGCTCACCAGCTTGAGCGCAGGGTCGCTGGCTTGAGCGTGGGATCATAGACATGATCCCAAGGTCACTGGCTTGAGCCCAAAGGTCACTGGCTTGAGAAAGGGGTCACTCACTCTGCTGTAGCCCTCCCCCCACCGCCCATCAAGGCACATATGAGAAAGCAATCACTGAACAACTAAGGAGCTGCAACAAAGAATTGATGCTTCTCATCTCTCTCCCTTCCTGTCCCTATTTGTCCCTCTCTCTGACTCTCTCTCTGTCTCTACAAAAATAATAATAATCAACAGGTTAAGAAGAATGAAGAACAATGATTCAATGTGATTTCATTCAGCATCAGTTCCTAGTTTATTTCCAAAAAATGCATCTGACTAAAGGGAACTACCCCAACCCCTACCCCCACCGCACAGACAACCCCTGAAGCGGCAAGTGGAGACCATGGCATGGCACCCCCATCTTGACATCCCACCAGCAGTGGGCATTCCTTTGGGTCACTGCTGCACCATTCAAGCCTCTGGAAAAAGCTGAGGAATGATGATAGCAACCTCACACAGTGCTTTATGATGCCCTCTCCTCCACGTCTCCCAACACAACTATTCCACCTCTGAGATTCTTTCCTACATAGCCACCTTCAAGCCCTGTTGAAAGACTATCCAACACCCCTCATTCAAAAGGTAATTACTACACTTCTTCTCTTTCCCTGCAGAGGCAGAAGAGCTGAGGAGTCTAGGGAAGTGTTAGGGTAGGAAAAAAAATAGTCACTAAGATGCTTCCATTGCAGGGGTGAGCTAATCTCCACCGTATCACTCGAAACCTGGTAAGAGAACCATTTACCAATCATCTCCTCCCATTTGGATTAATATATGGAAAGATATCTCTGTTTTCCTTTTACTACTTCAAGAATAATTACAGTTATACTCTAGAAAGCAGAATTTAAAGTAATCATTAGTCAAAAGGTCATCATCACCGTAGTCTCTCCTGTCCAGTAGTACATAAAAGAATTCTAATCGAGCCTGACCTGTGGTGGCGCAGTGGATAAAGTGTCGACCTGGAAATGCTGAGGTTGCCGGTTCAAAACCCTGTGCTTGCCTGGTCAAGGCACATATGGGGGTTGATGCTTCCAGCTCCTCCCCCCTTCTCTCTCTCTGTGTGTGTCTCTCTACCTCTCTCTCTCCTCTCTAAAAATGAATAAATAAAAAAGTAAAAATAAATAAATAAATAAATAAAAATAATTCTAATAGAGGCACTGCATTCTCCAAGATCATTTGTTTGCAGGAGGACCTGGATTCATATCTCATTGATGCGGAGTGACCAGGAGCAAATTAGAGACCCCCCGGGGTTCAGATTCCTTATCTGCCAAATGAGAAGATTCACATCACAGGGTCATAAAGGGCTTAGATGGGATGACCAACTTAAATCACTGGGCACAGAAAGTGTTCTCAGGCGATGCTTCCACACCTTCTCTGGGCAGGAAATCAGCACACAGGTCTGTCAGCCCCACTGGTTCACACAGAAATGGTTTGTTCCACTGTGCAAGGTCAGCAAACCGTACAAACCATGTTTTATCATTAAATTACCACTAGTAGTTGAAACTCATATTCTGTAATGGTTCAGTCAGTCAGGTTTTCCACCATCTTTCTAAACTTGTGCCTTAGAGATTTTTAGTTGAAATTTTTGGGTTTTAAGTAAAGTCGTCCTAATTATCAATTTGACACTAGAAAAATAACTGAAGTCTGTATTTCAAAAGTGAAAGTTCAGGACTGGGTGGCCAAATGAACATTTTCAATGAAAATCTGGCTCTGTTATCATCTAAATGAGTAATCTTGTTTTTGTATAAACTTTATGTAGGAAAAAAAAAAGCTAAAAGTGACCACGGTTGCTGAGTTAATGAAACTACTTTTCCTTTACTCGATCTAATCATGTTTAGAATTTGCATTTCTTTGATAATTTTTTTTTGATAAGACAAGTATATGAAGTGTTTTAAGAGTTATTAATGAGCCCTGGCCGGTTGGCTCAGCGGCAGAGCATCAGCCTGGCGTGCAGGAGTCCCGGGTTCGATTCCCGGCCTGGGCACACAGGAGAAGCGCCCATTTGCTTCTCCACCCCTCCCCCTCTCCTTCTTCTCTGTCTCTCTCTTCCCCTCCCGAAGCCGAGGCTCCACTGGAGCAAAGATGACCCAGGCGCTGGGGATGGCTCTGTGGCCTCTGCCTCAGGCGCTAGAATGGCTCTGGATGCAACAGAGCGACGCCCCAGAGGGGCAGAACATCGCCCCCTGGTGGGCATGCCGGGTGGATCCCGGTCGGGCGCATGCGGGAGTCTGTCTGAGTGCCTCCCCGTTTCCAACCTCAGAAAAATACAAAAAAAAAAAAGAGTTATTAATGACTAAAATTTCTTGGCTCTCCCCAATGAGATGTAGAATTTTAATGTCACACCTACCACTCCAACATAAGTATACATTTCATACCCAGTCTGTCATCTGTTTTCTTTTCTCAATGACTTCTGATTACAGAAGAATGTTCTCTTCAGTACCTAACATGGCATCAAAAAAGAAGTATTTCAGTAATGTCTGACTTGAAATGGCATGAGCTGATAGAACCCTCTGGATTCCTAACTCATGCATCCCACTCTTCTTTGAGATCCTTAGTAGAGAAGATTGGTGAGCGGTTTATAATACATATGGTAAATTCTATCGTGCACCTGTATGTAGTTACCCTATTTGAGCTGAAGGGCTCAGTGTTCAATTAGCTTTAGAAAGACTTTTTAAAGAGTGCCACACACTATGGTGGATAACTAGGAGATAGAGGTCTACAGTGTTCCTTAAAAGCTCCAGAAAAGAGAGGTTTTATTGTTTTTACTGTCTGCTGTTGGGGAGCAGGGACCATGAGGGGGAGAGAAACAGTTTCACCTAGAAGCAGTGTCTGAGCGAATGACCCTCCATGCCCCCCATTGTTCTAAGTTAACTTTTAAAATATAAGCAACTGTGCATTTATGCTGTTTCTTTATAAAGTTTAATTTTGTTTTTTCCTGAAATAGTTAAAACCTCACAAAATTTTAAATGCTTTTTGGCTTGTAATTAATACAGAAATCCCAAGGCAACAAATTTCTCTATAGCGCATGAAATGTGAGACATTTCACACATTTTTTTTAAACACATGCTTTGTTTAGCAGCCTTTGGGAATTACAATTCTATAGAGAACCCACCTTAAACTTTATTCTGGAACAAACCTAAGCTAACTTGCTATAATACTACTCCACTACAAAAAGGAATTCTTTCAGCAAATGGTAGTCATATAAATACAATATCGCAAAGCTATACTTGAAAGCTTTTTAATCTCAAAACACAATTTCAGTTTGTAAAATATGTACAATAAAACCAGACTTTTACATGACACTAATATACTATTTAAGCAGAAGTGAAGCTTCTTGGTCCATGGAGCTGAATAGGCTGCACAGTTATCTTTAGAAATATATCAATCCGGCCTGACTGGGCGCAGTGGATAGAGCATCAGACTGGGACACAGAGGACCCAGGTTTGAAACCCCAAAATTGCCAGCTTGAGCGAGGGCTCATCAGCTTGAGTGTGGGGTCAATGGCTTGAGCGTGGGATCATAGACATGACCCCATGGTCACTGGCTTGAGCCCAAAGGTCACTGGCTTGAAGCCCAAGGTTGCTGGCTTGACCATGGGGTCACTCACTCTGCTATAGCCCCCCTGGTCATGGCACATATGAGAAAGCAATCAATGAACAACTAAGGTGCCACAACAAAGAATTGATGCTTCCCATCTGTCTCCCTTCCTGTCTGTCCCTATCTGTCCCTCTCTCTGTCTCTGTCACACACACACACACACACACACACACACACACAAAAGTGTTGGACTATAACACTTCATGAAATGACAGTAACGAAGAAAGATACCTGGTATGATTTAAACAGCTGAGAAATTTTGCTTTTAATAATTTCTCTTTTATAATCAAATACAATGAGAGCAGCTCACTAAAAAGCCATGCTTTCAAACTGCAAATGAATCCTTGTTTAATGATGAAAAACAAGGTGTCAAGTGTGAATGAATGATTAATCAGTTTCTCTTGGCCAAGTTGCAGAAATATCATAGAACTGGAGATACTGACTGCAGCAAGTATCTGAAAATGAGTGAAATTAGCACACCCATTTCTGCAGTACCTCATCATTACCTCTATTGTGATTCTCAACACTGTCTACTTATTTTTACTAGTCTACTAAAATGAACCTTCCCATCCTGGTTTTGGGCCAATTATCACTTCAAGTCCCTCATGAAAGAAAATCACTTGATGCTTTACCACTGGGTGAGAAAACACATGAATACAATTTATTTGCACATTTTTAATATAATGCTGTCTACACAGCAAATTGTGACCTTTAGAATGCCTTTAAAAGCAATCTAAGAAACATACTCTTAATGCCCCAGAACTGGACACTTAAAAACAGTTAAAATGGTCATTTTGGTATTATGTTCACGTCACCGCCACAACAAAAAAGCATCTCAAGGCAACTGCCCACATTCTAAGACTGTCCATATTTCTGCAGTAAGCATAATGCTTTTCCTGGTAAGTTGGTTAGATTTTTCAAAGTAAATTCAAAACCTCACTAAATGCTAGAATAAAGTCCATATTAAAAGCTGGAGATGAGAAACATATTTAAGTCTTATGTGCAATACCCCAAACATTACAGCATAAAGATACATATAGCATGAGGTTAGTAAATGAAAATCTGTTTCAGCCTGACCAGGCAATAGTGCAGCGGGAAGAAAGCATTGGCCTGGGATTCTGAAGACCCAGGATTGAAACCCAGAGGTTGCCGGCTTGAGCGTGGGCTCATCTGCCTTAAGTGTGGGTTCACCAGCTAGAGAATGGGGTCACCAACTTGAGCACGGGATCATAGACATGACCCCATGGTCATTGGCTTAGCCCAAAGGTCACTCACTGACTTGAAGCACATGGTCGCTGGCTTGAGCAAGGGGTCACTGGCTCAGCTGGAGCCCCCTCCCTGCAGGCCCCCCCATCAAGGCACATATGAGAAAGCAATCAATGAACAACAAAGTTGATACTTCTCACCTCTCTCCCTTCCTGTCTGTCTGTCCCTATGTGTTCCTCTTTCTCTCTCTCTCTCTCCCTCTCTTTCTCCTCGCAAAAAAAGAAAAATAAATCTGTTTTTATACGTTTATATATTGCAAGGATAAGAACCTCAGTTTAACCAATATCATAAATTCAGGAAAAGCTCTTAACCAGCATCTATTCCAAGCTAGGCACTGAACAGTAAACTAATCCTTACAACCACCCTAAGGGCTCAGTACTATTATTAACCCCATTTTACAGATGATGAAACTGAGGGACAAATCCTTAAAAAAGAAAAAAGCCTATGGTCACGGCGGTAGTAGCTGAGCAAGTACTAAGGGTCAGTCTGGCTTCAAAGGTGGTACTCATGCCACCACATCACAATGCCAATCTCTCTGCTAAAATTCTACTCTGATATTAGAAAGAGAACCAGAGGAACCATGCTAATAAATCAAATATAGTCTCAAGAGCTGTGTAACTTTTTACAAATTCTTATGATTGGGTATGCAGTTGAGAGGAGGAAACAAGTGTGAAGAAAACCCAAAGGATACTTCAACAAAACTGATCTTTAAGGAAGAAATCATATTGCAACAACCAACTGTACTCTCCTATTTTTAGGAAAAATCCAGATAGCCAGGAAGAGTTATTTCTAGATAAAGAAATGTATTGATAAATCCCAGGAATAAGCATTTTAAGAGTAAAAGCCTTTCCCCTTCTCCGTTGTCTGTATTTATTGAGCATTCGCATCACAAACCTAACTTCATAACCAGGTATCGAACTAAAATAGGACGCATACTGCTATTGACACTTTCAATTCCTTGACTCCTGGCAGGACAAAATATCCCAAACCATCTATACTCAATTATCAAGTCCAATAAATTCAGTTTGTCCCCTACATGAAAGTTTAAGACACAAGTAGAAGAGGCCAGGCAGGGGACAAAATGATTATACCCTGCATCTGTGACTGCACATAAACAAAATGTGTCCTCACTTCAAGGCACAGACTGAATAAAAGTAAAAGTTTTTATTTTGTTTGAACAAATGAAGCCATGAGAAAACATCGGGTGACTACAAGATGATCCTTCTTCAGCAGGAGAGGTACAAAGACAATTTCCTCGAGAAAACACACTGTGATCAAGTCTGCATAAGCCACTGCAACTCTCCAGATTGTGCGACCGACCGTCGAAAGAAAGAGGCATTTCAAAAATGTTTTCAAACCTGCCATACACCTGTGGCCTGGAGGCCACGTCGGAAGCCCGAGGAGCCCAGGAAGAACTCACTCACTAATTAATCCTCTCAGAGCGAAAAGGCGCAGACGTTTTACTGCGATCAAAAACTTTGCGATTGCATTTACTAAAACCAGTTTTCCAGAAAGAGATAGGGCAGTTTGGCTGCTACTGCAGATACCAAGATCGGAATTCAATTAAAAAGAAAGCCAGGGCACTCTTTTCAGTATGTATAAATATATTTCACTCCAACGGAAAGCTGTTTGGGTTTTTTGGTTTGTTTTGGTTTTTGTTTTTAAGACAAAGTAATAAGATTCCCGGTTTCCCTGTTCTGTTCTTGACCTTCACACTGCAAAGTCAGGACCCAGCCAGAGAGAAAAAGAAAAGTTTGAGTGGTAGCTACGGAGCAGTTGCTGGTACCCTCCTCTGGTGCAGGGTCTCCGGCTTCCGCACGCCCTCCTGGGCTCGCGGTGGGAACCCGGAGCCTGGAGCCGCGGCCGCTTCCCAGAGGTTCGCTACATGCCCCACGGCGGGCTCAGGCCCCTGGATTGGCGCGGGACCCTTCTGTGGACGCAGACCGGACCCCGCCCGCGACCCCGCACACTTCCGGACCCGACGTCCCGGCCCCAGTTCTCCAGCCCACTTACCGGCATCATATTGGACCCGAACCGCATCGAAGCGGGTGGCTCACGGTAGCCCGGAGCCAAGGGGCAGCGGCGCCCCGGGGGTCGCGGGGTGCGGGGGAGGGGAACACAGAGCGAGGCCACCCCGGAGGCTGCGGACCTGTTGCAAGGCGGCGCGCAGGTCCGTTCAGCCCTCCCTTCGGGTTGGGGCGCCTCTGAGCCCCGGGTCCAACCCCCGCGGGGCCCGAACGCGGCTTTGTCTCCTCTGCGCTCGATGGCCGATGGCCGGGCTCCCTTCACCACTCCTAAACCAACTAATCCCTAGCCTGGCCCCCGCCAAGCCTGCGCCGGCTCCGCCCCCACGCGGGGCGGGCCTGGGGGAGGGGAGGCTCGGGCAGGGGAGCGCGCGCCTGCGCTGGCCGCGGGGAGTGGGAGGCGGGGCAGCGGGCACTCGCCAGGCGGGAGCCGTCACCCTTTTCTTTCCTGCGGAAGATGAGTGGCCGGGGACGCGCAGGAGGCGACTGGAGCGCGCACCTCCTGGCGAAGTCTGTGGCTCCGGGAGCGGGGGCCCCCGGAAGATAAACAGTAACTAAAGACACCCAAGGAGCAAAGGACAATAACTCCGCTGTAGCATCCAACTGTGCAAGAGGATGAACACTTGGCATTGGGGATCCCAGGGATCCCGGGCCGAGCTTCAGGTGCCTGGATTAAGTCTACTCCTCGGCAGCTGGGCTCCGCAAAGTCAGAAGACGGCCCTCCTGGGAGGACCTACTGGGCACAGGGAGGATCAATCTGCTTGGAGGCCAGAAGGACCTCCGGGCCCCAACAAAATGGAGATTTGTGGTAGTGGTTCAGCCCACGGCACATTTCTGGGTTAGGAGGCAGTGGCCCAAATTCCAATTTCTTTTTAAATGTTCTATTTATTGGTTTTAGAGAGTGAAGGAGGCAGAGAGAGAGCGAGATTGTAGTTGTTTTATTTTAGTTGTTCATTGATCACTTCTATGTGCCTTGACCCGACAAGCCTGGGGTTTCGAACTGGCGACCTCAGCATGGGAGGTGGACACTTTATCCACCATGCCACCACAGGTCAGGGAGCCCAAATTCCAATTTCAAACTCATATGTAACTTTCTGTAACTTGCAAAAAGTGCTTTAAAATGACTCAGATGGTAAAATTTTATGTATATTTTACCACAGTAAAAATAAAGCCCCACCAGAAAAAGTTAAAAATGTGTAAAGCAGCATTCTAAGAAGCTTCTTTGCTGCTCAAGAATATGTTGGAATTCCTACTGTCCTCCCTCCTGGCAGGGAGAACAGCAACGCCGGAAAAGTGCAGTGGCTCACCTGGAAAGAGTATCAGAGCTGGTCCTGGCACCCTCTGCCACCTTCCAGGGAGGAGGCTCGAGGAACCTAACTCCAGGAGTTTTCCTTCTGGTGAAGTTCCTGCAGGTTTACTCACAATCACTTTTCAATAAGAGTCTAAAAGGTGGAGGAGAAGACCTGACTTGTGGTGGTGCGGTGGATAAAGCCTCGACCTGGAATTCTGAGGTCGCCAGTTCGAAACCCTGGGCTTGCCTGGTCAAGACACATATGGGAGTTGATGCTTCCTGCTCCTCCCCCCTTCTCTCTCTGTGTGTCTCCTCTCTCTCTGAAAAATGAATAATAAAATCTAAAAGAACAAACCTGCTAGTTCCATAAAACTGAACTAAAAAAAAAAAAAGTGGAGGAGAAGCCCCTGGACTGATCTAGCTTCAAGAAGGAACAATGCTTTTCTTAGATCAACAAACCCCTCAACAGAATCTCCATCAAACTCAATACTGTACCTTCCCAGCTACATATCTGGAAATATGCATCTATGGCTAAATCACTTAGGCTTCAAAGTTCTCCAAAACTCTAGTTTAAAGTCTAGTTATGCCTGACCTGTAGTGGCATAGTGGGTAAAGTATCAACCTGAAATGCTGAGGTCACTGGTTCAAAACCTCGAGCTTGCTGGGTCAAGGCACATATGAGAGTTGATGCTCCCTGCTTCTCCCCCCTTCTCTTGCTCTCTCTCCTCTCTCAAATGAATAAATACAATCTTTAAAAAAAATAATAAAGGCCCTGGCCGGTTGACTCAGTGGTAGAGCGTCGGCCTGGCGTGCAGGAGTCCCGGGTTCAATTCCCAGGCCAGGGCACACAGGAGGAGCACCCATCTGCTTCTCCACCTCTCCCCCTCTCCTTCCTTTCTGTCTCTCTCTTCCCCTCCCGCAGCCATTGGAGCAAAGTTTGCCCGGGCGCTGAGGATGACTCTGTGGGCTCTGCCTCAGGAGCTAGAATGGCTCTGATTGCGGCAGAGCGATGCCCCAGATGGGCAGAGCGTCGCCCCCTGGTGGGCATGCCGGGTGGATCCCAGTCGGGCGCATGCGGGAGTCTGTCTGACTGCCTCCCCGTTTCCAACTTCAGAAAAATACTAAATAAATAAATAAATAAATAAAAATAAAAAATAAAAATAAAGTCTAGCTAGTTTAAGAGAATTGTCCTGAGTTAAGTAAAGGGAATTTATCCCTTCATTGGTTCAGTAACTATTCATCAAATACCTACCCTATGCTGGATGTTCCTCTAAGTGTTGGAGATACAGTCCTGAACCAAACAAAAACCAGATGGACAATAAAACCAATAACTAGGTATATTAATAACTAATAATTACATAAACTACCAAGTATAGTTATAAGGAGTGAAGCAAAGTGCTGGGATAAGGAGATCGTGTTAAATTGGAGAATCTTAATAAAAATCAAAGAAACTCTTATCCTAAAATTTAGCACATTTGCAGAAAGCAAAAATCTTTTTTCAACAAACTGCAGCTCATCAAGGGACTATTGAGCACCAAAAACAAACTTCGTATTCCACTGGTTTTCATTATTTTCTTGCATACAAGGAAATCTCAGAAACTTAAATATCATGATCTACATTCATCCAGAAAAAGAATTCTGGATATTGGTCACTAAGCCCCCAATTCTCAACAATGAAAAAAACATATCTCTTTACCACCCGAGGACTGAAATCATCACACACAATAGTAAATGAAATCTAGCATGAGTGTTGGCAGCCCTGGCTTATTAATAAAACAAGTATGATGGAAATAGAAGCAAGGAGGGAGGAACTGGAATAAGATGGTCCCATTCTATTTCTTTACTTCCTGTATCACAAATGACCTGCCGGAGAAGAGGGAAGGGAAAAGGACAACAGCTGGCACTCTGTCCCGAAACCCACTTCCGGCCAATTGAGAATTCCCTGCTGCCAAATTGCAGATATGTTTATGTTGAGGCTTTTGTTTTCTTTTCTTCTCCCTTTTCTTTTTTAAATCATAGAAGTATGAAACAAACAAACAAAAAAACCACACACACAACAGACCCTAAGCTCTGGTTTCATTTCTTAAATGTGCCATTCACAAAAGGCTCTCAGATAGGTTGTTTCTCTCTTCCAAGCTTCACTCTCCTCCTTCACTCCCCCCACCCCAACGGCCTAGTCTGTCTAGAGCCTCTTCTTGCTTCTCCCTACTCTCTATAATTCTGTATCCAACCCCAAGAAAGAGAAGTCAAATTACCACCAGCTGGGTGCGGAGCTGTCTTCTCTTTGGACCTCACCTCACCCCTGGGCACATACAATTATCTGTTTAGCTTGAGTTCAGACGTTTACATTCCCAACTTTCTCTCCATTTCCCACAGATGTTCCAAACCCCGTGACCCTCTCCCCTTCCAAAAGATCAACTCCTACCTTCCTTAGACAATAAATAGAGGCTGAGGGGGCTTACACTCCTGCAGCTTATTCCCCCCACCTCCAGCCCGCCATGCCTCCTTCTCTACTTTCTTCCCACGGACCTATTTCACTAATCCTCTTGTACAGAGGCGGATTTAACGGCAGGTGCACTGGGTGCGCACCCTGGGCCCTGACTTCTGAAGGGCCCCGCAAAACCCCAACATTACACCTTTTTCTAATGACAAGGGGCCCAATGTGTTCTTCTGTGCCCGCCCGGGGCCTCAACTGACCTTAATCTGCCTCTGCTCTTATATGTCTATATTTTGCCAGGCACTGTTCTAGACTCTAGAACAGGGGTCTCAAACTCACGGCCCCCGCATGCGGCCCGCTGAACAATTTTGTGCGGCCCGCAGACTAATCCACGAAGTTCAAAATATTTTGGATAAAATTAAGTAAGCCTAGGGGCCTACTTGTATTTTTCATTTCTCTAGCATCCTAGCTAGATATTAGCTTAGTTAACAGCAGTTGTGATGCGAACTACAGTTTCTGGTCATTTTGTGACATTGAGTAAACTGCATGTACGATTGTGCTTGTTGTACTGATTTTTTTTGTTTTCAACTGCAGTGAGAAAAGTGTTGCGTAACAGTTGCCTTTTGTAGACCTAGTGCAGCCCGGCTGTGATCTTGCTCTGCGGCCCACATGCTGAGTTGAGTTTGAGACCCCTGCTCTAGAAAATACAACAAAACAAAGACTCTGCTTCCATGTAATCTGTATTCTAGTGCGGGGGAGCTAGAAAACAAACAAATGTATGAGATAATAATAAATACGATGGAGTGGTGGGGAGACAACTAGGAAAACCTAAGAGAGTAATGTCTGTGTAAGATAGAGTGGACAGAGAAGGTGCCAGAGCACTGAAGTAAAGTCAGGAACAGACTCTGGACTCTAGACTGTAGGCTGGGGGAACAGCAAGGACATTTTAAAAATAACAGCAGAGCCAGTGTGGCTGCAGCTGAGTGAATAAGGAGGGGATGTGTAAGAGGGATGAGAGATATAGCCAGGACCTGCATCACATAGGACCATTTAATGTTCCACCAATTATCCCGCCCCTGGAAACCTCAGCTACTCCATTTTCACAGGTCTCTTAGCCTACAAACTCATTGAGTTCTCTCCTGCATCACCCCCCAGTGAGCAGTAATCAAAGAAAGAGAAACTGGGCAGAAACTAGAGTTTGCCTTGAATACCTTCCCACTTCCCCTGAATGATAAGCTTCTACTCATTTTTAAAGTGCCTACCTGTAATGCCGGTGGCCAAGGTTAGGCAGGCCCACATTGGATTCAGGAAAATGGTCGAAGAACTATGGAGCCAGAAAGTGTTGGGCTGTTCCTGTTTAATAGAGCCTCCCAACGGCAGATGAGCGAACAGGCAGCGAAAACCACTTCTCAGCAAAAATGGCCCCTCACAGTGGCAGGCAGGCAATCCGCCATTGGCCCTCTGCCCTGAGAGCAAGCACCCATAGCCTTACACAGACTAGACACACGTGGCGCTGCCCTGTGCTCATGAACTTAATCAGGCAAAGTACAAGTGAGCAAGCCTAACACAGCTGTTCCCCAACACTACCTAATTGTCATTCTTAGAAGTCTTGTTTCATGTTCCTCAAAGAATATTAATATCTATATTCCACAGTCATATATATAACTTAATTATTGTTCCACTTAGCATACAATACAGAAAAAAAAAATTCTGTCTCCCCAACTGGACCCTATGCCAAAACCTAGGTGTTATTCATTATTTGTGTATCTTCAGCCTTAACATCATGCCTAGGACATAGTAGGATCCCAAGAAATGTAGACTTGATGGTACTCACAAATGCTGAGCATGCTCTCTTTTCTCTTTGCTAGTCCAGGGAGGTTTAGGTAACAGCCTCAGGCAGGGCTCAGTGCTTCTTCCTTTGCTCCTCCTGATTTTTTTCCACCTACAGGTTGGGGAACTCCTGGCCAAATGGGGCTCTTATCCTGTTTTTGTATTGCCTATGAACAAAAATAATGTTTACACTTTTTAATGGTTGGGGAGAAGAAAAACCTGAAGAAAAAGACTATTTTGGAAACACATAAAAATTATGTGAAATTTAAATTTCAGTGTCTGTAAGTAAAGTTTTATTGGAACACAGACACGCCTGTGTACCTGTGGTCTCTGGCGCTTTCACACAATAGCAGCAGGGTTGAGTAGCTGTAATAGAGACTGTATGGCCTGCAAAGCCTACTCTCTGGCCCTTTAAAGAGGAAGTTTGCTGACTCCTGCTCTGCTTAGCAGCAGATAGTCTTCGAAGAAATAGAAGCAAACCCATGCTGAGAACTCTTTGGTGAAAGTGGGTGGGCACAGCCATGGGCCAGCTTGGAGGTTGAAGCGCATAGGGGCCCGGTGATGAGTAGTACCTGGAGGTTTTATTATACTTTTCGGTCTCCTTGTGTTTGCTCTAATTCTAGTTAATGTTTTTAAAAGAACTAAAATAAAAAGAAATGCTTTCAACTTCTTTCTATTTATGTTAGGATACCATGCTGTTGACATGGCCTCCAAGCCCCCACTTGGTCCAGTTGATATCTACTTTCCAAGATAGATAGGAAGGGCAACAGTGATGTGGACCTCCCCATATTCATGACAAAAGATCTAAAAGTGGTGACATCGCAGGATAAATCTAGGGCTTTGAAGACATCTATGTATGCTCTTGGCTATACCTTGATTTGGTTTAAGCCGTTCCCCGATTTACTGAAACAAGCAGCTCATGAGTTCCTGTCTTCTGTCGCCAGTTCTCTCTCCATTACCTCACCTCCCTCTGACCTATCCGGGCTGCCTTTCAGCCCAACTCCCCCCCAAAAGAGTCCTGACTAAAGTCACCAGTAACCTCTCCTTCACTGATGCAATCAACAGGCTCAGTCCTCATCTTCTCTGACCTCCCAGTGGCACTGAACTGTTGCCTATTTCCTCCTTCTCAAAACACTCCTTTCCCCTGATGTTGCAGATGATGCTGCCGGGTTCTCCTACCTCACTACCTCTCCGAATGCCCCTCCTCTTCCTCACCAGCCTGTACACACTGGGTCCTCAGGCTCCATTCTAACCATCTCCTCTCCTCATGACAACCTTCTTCCTTGATGGTCTTATCCACAGTCTTAAATATCATAACACAGGGCTGAAATTTTTATATTTCCAACCCAGATGCTTTTCTGGGCTCTAGAACTGCACCATCTCATGCAAAAGTCACTAGCCACGTATAGCTACCAAGCATTTGAAATGTGGCTAGTGCAACTGACAAACTAAAAATGTAATTGAATTAATTTAAATGTAAATGGCCACATGTGAATAGAGGCTAAAATATTAAATATTTCCATCATCACAGAAAGTTCTGTTGAACAGTGTTAGACATCCATATCTGGTCACGTCCAACTGCCTGTTTTACATTCCTCTTGGCTGTCTCAAAGTATTACAAACTCAACTTGTATAAAACCAAATACATAGTCTTTCTTCCAAGCCCTGGTCTTCTTCCAGTATTTCCTAGCTCAATGAAAGGCACAAGTGTTCATCCTTGTTCTCAAGCCAGAAATCTAGGAATCATGCTTGACTTTATTTTTCCTTCATCTCTGACATCTACTCAAGTTCTGTGCTTCCTGTCTTAACTATTTCTTTAAAGACCCCTTCTTCTATCACCACAACCACCCTGTTCAAGCTGCCATTGACTCTCACAAGTCTGATCACAGACGTCCTTGCTTAAAGTCCCCCCTAACACTGCATCCAAGCCCCTGAATATCTGCCCCTGCCCATCCTCTAGTCTTCCTCAGGTACTACATTCTCCTTCTGACACTCAGACATACCATTTTTTTTTCCATCCTTTTTGCCCTCTATGCATCCCTCCTCTGCTGCAAGGTCCTCACCTTCACACCACACGTCACCACTGAATATTTAGACCAGTTCGTATTACTAGTGTTAATCAATAAATATCTGTCTCTCCCGCAAGACTGTAAACCATAGGGTAAGGACTTCTGCTCATCCTTGTTTATCACTGATCCTTCAGTACCTTAACTAGGACCCGGCACATAGTAGTAGAATGAATTAACAAAAAGTGACTAAATAAATGAGTTATTCACTTCTCTGTAGCTCATATGGTTAAAGACAGTGCCTTTAGTCAGCTCGGTCTGCCATAACAAAACATCATAGAATAGGTGGTGTGTGCTGCAGGAATTTATTTTTCTTATAGTTCTAGAACTGGTAAGTCCAAGATCAAGGTGCCAGCCAGTTTTGTCCCCCAGTGAGGACTGTCTTCCTAGCTTGCAGACTGCCATTCTTTGCATTGTATTCTCATGTGTCAGAGAGGGGAAAAGGAAGTAAGCTCTCTGGGGTTTCTTCATATAAGTGTGCTAATCTCATCATGAGTGCCCCACCTTCATGACCTCATCTAAGCCTAGTTATTTCCCAAAGGCCCCAACTTCAATTACCATCACGTGGCACGGGAAGGAAGGGGTTAGCGCATCAACATATGGATTTGGGAGTGGGGAGGACACGGTTCAGTTCATAATAGCCAGTATTTTGTGTATTTTCCCAAACCTATGACCATAGATTATATTCATTACCCTCCAAAACCACCTCACAAATGGCTACACAAAGTTCTTGTTGAATCAGGGTGAAGGGCTCTATGGAACTCAAACCCACTACAGGAGTACTAACCTAAAGAGGGCCCTTCTGATGATTGGCCCATGAGTCCCCATCCATAAAGAACTAGACTGAGCATTACTATGCAGCATTTTAGAAAGAAAATCTCCTTGGTAAGATTTCTGAAAGTTAACTTGAGGTTTTACTATTAGCGAGAGGAATCTAGCCTAAAATACTAAAATAGGCATTTTCAAAACCTGAAATGTCACAAAGGTCATCGACCATCACAGACACTGCTGTGGCTCCTGTTCTCCAGCTGCACAGGGACTATATTCCTCTGTGAGGACTGTACGTGTATTTCTTCCTGGTTTCTGTGCAAATACATCGTGTTAGAGCAGAATGAACTGGGCTCTAGTAATTTTAAAACCATCTTTAAATTTGGGATCTAGTCAAATATTTTCTAAGAGTAACTGTGAGAAACACACGGGTTTTAGAGACATGCAGCCAAAGTTCCTTTGGGGAAAGGACCAGCTCTTAAAGGTCCTTATGTTCCATTTATCTCAGCATACAATGTTTCTCTGTCAATTTAGTATTAAATGAATTCAATCATTTTACAACTATAAAAAATTGTTTTCCCAGGTAGAAAAGGAAAATATAACCAGAAGGTTTCCCACCCCCTCATTTAAACCCCATTCAGAGTCCATAGGGCGCTTCTAGAAACAATTACGTATAACACGTAAGTTAGTTACTAACCGATAGGGGAGAACAGTCTATCACATCCCTACTGCTGCCCAAGGTAGACTAAGGAAGGATAACAATTCTAAAAGTCTTGGCTGAATTTGGTTTTTACTGTTCTAGTTAAGACCCAGAGGAAGCTTTAAAAAGGTCCACAGAGAAAATAAACTTAGAAAACTAGGACACTGAAAAAGGAGAGTATGATCTGGTTGGAGAGAATTTTCACTTCAAACTGAGTCCCCAAGATGTGACCACTGAAGTTTTTTTTCCTCTTTAAGTAATTTGTTCTCTGACAGTATTTAAAAATTGATTTGTGAGAAAATCTATTTTCAAACAGACTTCACATTTACCAGATCTAATAGAATAAATATAAACTTGGAAAAAAACAATCACTGAAGACATGGATAAGCATGCCCACTCTAGCAAGTTCTTCCTGTCCTTTAAAATATGCTTTTATTTACAAAAAAAAAATCTCAATTTACAGTTTAATTCAATAAACACTATGAATGCCCATTATGAGTTTCCTGTGCACATCTATGTGAAATGAGCTGCATACACAGAATTGAAGACACTATTTTAAGAACCTTACATATAATTGCCACAATAATTGTGAGGTTGGTACTCTTGTTATCCTCATATTGCTACAGGCACAGCAATATGAAATATACAAAAAAAGACATAATCTATAACCTAAAGGAGCTTATAAATTCAGGGGGAGGGATGCAGGTAGAAATAATAATAACTGAGACCACCATTTATAGCACACTTGCCATATCCCCAGCATCATGCTAAGCACTTTACAAACATTTTCTCATAAAATCTTCACTAACCCAATAGGGTGGTATCATCATCTCTGCTTTATAGATGGAGAAACTCATTCTTAGCAATGCTCACCCATTGATTCATTCAATGAAGCCTAAGAACTTACTCTGTGTATGCTGGGCATGACAGTGCGCTCCATAAATACAGTGGAACAAAGAGACGGGAAAGGTCCTGCTCTGCTGCCCAGAAGCTTTTGGCTCTACTTGAGGATGACAGGTGATTAGTAAATAGGACAAATGCTTATGAAGAAATTTTTAAAAGACGATGCAATAGTGACTGGAGTGGGTAGGCAATTGAGAATGGTGGACAGGAAGGTTCTATCTGAGAGGACCTTTGAACTGAGATTTGAATGACAAGAAGACACTATCCTCAGAATATCTGGATAAAGAGGGTCCAGGCAGGGGGAACAACCCACTCAAAGACCCTGAGGGGAGAAGTCGCTGGGCATGTGCAATGAGCAGGATAGAGGCCGGAGTGGCTGGAGCAGGGACCCTTGCCCCAAATTGCCCAGCTAACAGCAGAGCTGACAGCCACTTCCCGCTCCACCACCCAGCAAACTGCCTTAAGCGACAGAGAACATTCTGCATGTCAACACCACCTCCTGTGTTTTTAAATTCACTTGAGCCAAATCCAAAGAAAAGGGATTCATGGAACCAAAAGTCAAAACAGAGAAAAGACTGGTAAGCAGAAAAGCTTTCCTAAGACAGGCACTACAAAGACAAATAAAGCATTGTCTTGCACAAGCCATATCAAACCCAGCTTCATCTAACCCTGGCCTCAACCTCAACCCATTAGGCATTCTCAATTCTTATCTCCAACTGAAATCCCTTGTGGGCTGATGGAAGGCAGCTCTGATACTTCAGATGAGGAGTTCAGATAAGCTTAATGTCAAAAAATGCTGCTAGCTTCTCCCAGGTGCCAGCAGAGAACTACTTGGACTGCACGGTCCCTCCTTCTGAAGGTTCCCAGGGGAGACAGTCTGCAAGCAGGAGCATCTAGACAGGTGCTCTGCAGGAGACCGATCGTGCAGGGTTGGCTGGTCAGGTGTGATTAAATGGTGTGCATATGGCAGAGGGTGTAGGCTCAGAGAGGAATTGTTACTGAGTTAGTACTCATAAGGTAAGTGGCAAAGGGCCAAAATGTGGGCAGGGCAGGCTCAGGTTGCCAGGCAAGCTGTCACAGACAAGAAGGGCAGAAAACTTTAGCGAAACCTAACACCACCCATGAATCTAAGAGAGACGTGTTGTTCTGACACCTCGCTGGGTCAGATGAGCCCATTTTAAGTCAGGTCGGCCTGGACTGAACTGCACAGTCCTGTCCCAAAGAAACTTCATTTCATCTTCAAGGGCTGGGCCTCTTCTCTGTCTCCAGGCACACAGTGTTAGACTCCCACTCAGCTCTGGGAGGAAGTGTTCAGCTAAATGTCCTCACTCAAAGTTGGCATAAATGAAGGTGCTTTTTTGGAGTGTGATTTGTATGTTCTGCCTGCATGATCTTTGGGTGGGGAGCCAAGGTGCATGTGCACCTGAGACCTGTAGAGGCAGCTCTTCTACAAATGAGATGAGTCATGAGCCTCATCCTTTAATGATCTGATTAGGAAAACTCCGTGAAGAGCAGTACTAGGAACTACCTTTGATTTTCTGCTCCATGCCGGACCCTGAAACAACATAGCACATCTTATTAAACCCTCAGAGCTCCCTGGCCAGTTGGCTCAGTGGTAGAGCGTCGGCCTGGCGTGCAGAAGCCCCGGGTTCGATTCCCGGCCAGGGCACACAGGAGAAGCGCCCATCTGCTTCTCCACCCCTCCCCCCTCCTTCCTCTCTGTCTCTCTCTTCCCCTCCCGCAGCCAAGGCTCCATTGGAGCAAAGATGGCCCGGGCGCTGGGGATGGCTCCTTGGCCTCTGCCCCAGGCGCTAGAGTGGCTCTGGTCGCAACAGAGCGACGCCCCAGAGGGGCAGAGCATCACCTCCTGGTGGGCAGAGCGTCGCCCCCTGGTGGGCAGAGCTTCGCCCCTGGTGGGCGTGCCGGGTGGATCCCGGTCGGGCGCATGTGGGAGTCTGTCTGACTGTCTCTCCCTGTTTCTAGCTTCAGAAAAATACAAAAAAAAACAAAACCCTCAGAGCAAATTTAAGAAGTGGATGCTATTAACAGTCCCAGTTTATGGATAAAGAAATTTCACTTGGAGAGATGAGTAACTAGTAAGGTCACATATTAGTGAAACGTAGTGACAGGTCTGTGTTCTTCTCTTACGCTTCTAAGCGTAAGTGAAAGAAAACTTGGAGACACACCTGAGTGGCAACCATGGTGGCAGTAACAGTAGCCGCTACAACTCTGTAGGTTTCCCAACAATACAGAAGTCTGTCACTTTCGTCAGTGTGATCAAGGCTGAGAAAATTGAAGTGTGCCATTAGGACAGGGTTGATGCATTAAAGCATCAAGAAGGGTTTCATCAGTCCTGGTCGGATAGCTCGGTTGGTTGGAGCATCACCCTGATACTCAAAGGTTGCTGGTTTGGTCCCCAGTCAGGAAACATACAGAAACAGATCAATGTTTCTGTCTCTCTCTCGGTTCCTCTCTCTAAAATCAATAAATAAATTAAAATTTTAAAGAAGAAGGGTTTCATCATCTCCCAGAATGACACGAGGACTGGACAAGGTTTGGTCAGCTTTTCTGATTCTTCATATGGACACAAATGCATAGGTGTCCACTAACTAGAAAGTTTCCTCTCAAATTTAAGTCTACCCAATGTTCTTGGTGACCATGAAGAGGGTTATAAACCATAACATCGTGATGCGGGGCCTGAGTATACCTTGTGGGCCTGAGCAATCCTGGCAGGGACACCCATGCACCCAGCAAGCAGGACTTCCCAGGCTGGGAAGAACCGATGGAACCTGCTGAGCCAGGAGACAGCCTGGCTCCTCTCTGGCGGCAAGGCTGAGACTGAGGTGGAGTCTCGCAGCTACCCTGAGAAGCAGCACGCAAGTTGACATTATCATCTTTGGAGACATGTGTGGATTCAGAGATGACAGCCTATGAGAACAGGATGCTGGAGAGATGTGCAGAATCTAAACACTACACCAGGTGGCAAGCTGGACCAGCGAACCCATTCTTAGGTTAAACCTAAGGATGGCAAGAGATGTCTGCAGGTCTTGGTGGGCTGTGATAATACAAGTGTCTTCTTCCAGATAATACTAGCAGTCTAAGTCATTAATCTGTCTGAGAATAAGTTTAAAAAAAAATTTTTTTAAGGTAGAGGGCAATAATAAATAGAAGGAATTTTCAACAAGATGGAAGAAAACCTCCCCGAGTATGTTCATTCTTGGGTACCAAGAACTACAGGGCAATGACAGACTGATTTGAGATCAAAGAGCTGCTGAGTCTCTGTCACTAATAGCTTCTCAGACATCAGTAGGGAAAATTAGTCCCTTTGACCAGAGACAGCCCGAGTCCACCTGTCTAACTCTGCCCCTGAAATAAAACCTACTTGGTATATAAGAACTTCAGTCTGAAAGGAAATGAAGCCAAGTGGCTACACTGTATGGAGTCAGTATCACACGGAACCCCACTGGAAGTCACCCCTGCCACTCAATAGTTGTGGGGCATTAGACAATTTATTTACATCGCTGGAAGCCTCAGTTTCTCCACCTGTAAAATAAGAAAACCAACACTTAGTTCTCAGCTTACTGTGAGAATTAAGGGAGATGGTTTATATAAAACATTAGGTCAGAGCCTGGCCCCTAGTAAGCATTTAAGAAGGAAATCTACAGTTAATTTTACATAGTATCACCTGACCAGGTCATGGCGCAGTGGATAGAGCGTCGGACTGGGATGCGGAAGGACCCAGGTTCGAGACCCCGAGGTTGCCAGCTTGAGCGCGGGCTCATCTGGCTTGAGCAAAAAGCTCACCAGCTTGGACCCAAGGTTGCTGGCTCCAGCGAGGGGTTACTCGGTCTGCTGAAGGCCCGCGGTCAAGGCACATATGAGAAAGCAATCGATGAACAACTAAGAAGTTGCAACACGCAACGAAAAACTAATGATTGATGCTTCTCATCTCTCTCCATTCCTGTCTGTCTGTCCCTGTCTATCTCTGCCTCTGTAAAAAAAAAATAAAAAAAATTACATAGTATCAATGTCAGACCACCCCTCCCTGAGGACCATGGGCTGTTGCTGTTGATTATATAGAGCAAGCCCTCTGGGAAAGTCTGAATGTCTCTCTGGGTGCCAAGTGTCCCCAGACTCAGACGCCCAAGTCCCCATGACCGTCTACGTAAGGTCCTTCATTCCACAAAGCAGCTCTCTTGTCTTACTGCAACCTTTGATTCAAGTCGTTCACTCACCACTTTATGCTTTCTCAAAGCCCTATCAGACTCTTCCTGAGCTTCGTTTTTGTCTTTAAATAGGGATAATAATGCCTGCTTTCCTCACTTCACATGGGGATTGGATACTTTTACATACGTATAGTGAGGACTCACAGAGAAACTTCAGTTGGAATGACCAACTGAGCTCTAGACCCAGCCTCTTGGAAGAGGCGGGAAGGAATGAAAGTACGCTTTTCTGGAAAGAGCAAGCAAGAGAACACATTCCGTGAGGAAGTGGCCACCTGCCATAGAACTGGCCAAAGGAAGGAAACAGAACCTGTTTCCTAAGGATCAAAATGACCCAAGGCTAAGATAGGGCCTTCTGTACCAGGACCCAAGCAGTGAACAAGGTTGCGGAACGAGATCACCCAGCGCTCAGTCCCTGAATCTCAGAGCACAGGTACCCTCCACACCAGAGGGACCGTGGAGAAGGCTGGCACAATCCCAGGGTGTAGATGTTATAACGGCAAATGGTTTTGCAACCCAGACAACTCAGCAATATTAGCAGAACTGCATACTGAAATCACCTGGGGCAAGCAGAGAAACCCACAGAGACCTGGCAGCCGAGAGGCAGGTTGGGATGTGTAGGACTCCGGTGGCTCACAACACAGCCCCAGGGAATAACAGCCTTTCTATCATATCACAGTGTGAGTGCCTCTGGAGACTGAAGAACTCAGGGGAATGCCCGCTACAGGTGTGAACACACTTCACAAAGAGTGGAAGATCGATCGTACAAATAGTTTCCATTTGGTTATAAGAAGTTAAACAAAGTTATAATTTAATAAAACATTTGCAAAAATAAACATCTGTTGGATTAAAAATCTTATGCGATTATGAGCTCCATCAAGGTATTAGAGTTAAATGCTAACATTATTGTTTTGCAAGTCTGAATATAGTTTTCTATCTGATGCCAAAGTACACGTGACTCCTCAGCTTGCCACGTGAACCTGTTTCAATAATTATATGCACAAAACTTGTCACATATGCAACTTGGAGGTGAAACTATATAGCAGGGGTTGGGAACCTTTTTGGCTGAGAGAGCCATGAATGCCACATATTTTAAAAAGCAATTCCATGAGAGCCATACAACGACCCGTGTACATTAGGGATTATCCAATAAAAATTTGATGTTGTCCCTAGTGTGCGGAGGACCCAGGTTCGATTCCAGGCCAGGGCACACAGGAGAAGCGCCCATTTGCTTCTCCACCCCTCCACCGCGCCTTCCTCTCTGTCTCTCTCTTCCCCTCCCGCAGCTGAGGCTCCATTGGAACAAAGATGGCCCGGGCGCTGGGGATGGCTCTGTGGCCTCTGCCTCAGGCACTAGAGTGGCTCTGGTTGCAACATGGCGATGCCCAGGATGGGCAGAGCATCGCCCCCTGGTGGGCAGAGCATCGCCCCCTGGTGGGTGTGCCAGGTGGATCCCGGTCGGGCGCATGCGGGAGTCTGTCTGACTGTCTCTCCCTGTTTCCAGCTTCAGAAAAATGCAAAAAATATAAAAATTAAAAATAAAAAATTTGATGTTGTCCTGGAGGACAGCTGTAATTGGCTCCAGCCAACTGCAACTGTGAACATGAGCGGTAGGAAATGAATGGATTGTAATACATGAGAATATTTTATATTTTTAATGTTATTATTTTTTTATTAAAGATTTGTCTGCGAGACAGATGCAGCCATCAAAAGAGCCACATCTGGGCCCTGGCCGGTTGGCTCAGCGGTAGAGTGTCAGCCTGGCGTGCGGGAGTCCCGGGTTCGATTCCCAGCCAGGGCACACAGGAGAAGCACCCATCTGCTTCTCCACCCTTCCCCCTCTCCTTCCTCTCTGTCTCTCTCTTCCCTTCCCGCAGCCAAGGCTCCATTGGAGCAAAGACTGCCCAGGCGCTGAAGATGGCTCTATGGCCTCTGCCTCAGGCACTAGAATGGCTCTGGATGCAACAGAGCGATGCCCCAGAGGGGCAGAGCATCGCCCCCTGGTGGGTATGCTGGGTGGATCCCGGTCGGGCGCATGCAGGAGTCTGTCTGACTGCCTCCCGTTTCCAGCTTCGGAAAAATGAAAGAAAAAAAAGAGCCACATCTGGCTCGCGAGCCACAGGTTCCTGAGCCCTGCTTTATAGCCTACTTCTAAGTGTCTGAAGTTAGAAAAAAATCTCAGAAAAGTCTCTACATGTACTATTTCAAAAAAATTGTTCATATACCCAACCAAACTATCACTTAAGAATAAGGCCTTTGGCCCTGGCCGGTTGGCTCAGTGGTAGAGCGTCGGCCTGGCGTGCGGAAGTCCCGGGTTCGATTCCCAGCCAGGGCACACAGGAGAGGCGCCCATCTGCTTCTCCACCCCTCCCCCTCTCCTTCTTCTCTGTCTCTCTCTTCCCCTCCCGCAGCTGAGGCTCCATTGGAGCAAAGATGGCCCGGGCGCTGGGGATGGCTCTGTGGCCTTTGCCTCAGGCACTAGAGTGGTTCTGGTCACAACAGAGCAATGCCCCAGATGGGCAGAGCATCACCCCCTGGTGGGTGTGCCAGGTGGTTCCCGGTAGGGTGCATGCGGGAGTCTGTCTGACTGCCTTCCTGTTTCCAACTTCAGAAAAATACAAAAAAGAATAAGGCCTTTGGCCTGACCAGGTGGTGGCTCAGTGGATAGAGTATTGGATTGGGATGCAGAGGAACCTGGTTTGAAGCCCAGAAGTTGCCGGCTTGAGCACGGGCTCATCCGGCTTGAGTATAGGCTCACCAACTTGAGCACAAGTCGCTGGCTAAAGCGTGAGATCATACACATAACTCCATGGTCGCTGGCTTGAGCCCAAAGGTCGCTAGCTTGAAGCCCAAGCTCTTTGGCTTGAGCAAGGGGTCACTTGCTCTACTGTAGCCCCCTGGTCAAGGCACATATGAGAAAGCAATCAGTGAACAACTAAGGTGCTGCAACAAAAAATTGATGCTTCTCATCGCTCTCCCTTCCTGTCTGTCTGTCCCTATCTGTCCCTCTCTCTGACTCTCTCGCAGTCTCTGTCAAAAAAAAATAATAATAAGTAGAATAAGTCCTTTGGATAGATTATGATATCATAAGCCTATTGTAAATTTTATTATAACCAACTGCAATGATTAAAATTTATTAAACTATGAATTGAGAGAAAGAATTGGGAAATGTAAATGCTTCTTGGATATTTGATAATACTTAAGAATTATTATTTGTTTTCAGTGTGATAATAATGTGAAATTTGCCCCCAAATAGTCAATGGACACTGGAAGTAAGAGAAAATGGGTGAGGATACAGATGAAATGATGTTGGCCACTCATAGGTAGTTGTTGAAGCTGGAAGAGATCATGGCATATGAGAATCTCTCTACTTTTGTATATATTTGAAATTTTATGTTATGAAAAATGTAAAAACTACTGACCAGGTGGTGGCGCAGTGGATAAAGCATTGGACTGGGATGCGGAGGACCCAGGTTCGAGACCCCGAGGTCGCCAGCTTGAGCGCAGGCTCATCTGGTTTGAGCAAAAGCTCACCAGCTTGGACCCAAGGTTGCTGGCTCCAGCAAGGGGTTACTCGGTCTGCTGAAGGCCCGCAGTCAAGGCACATATGGGAAAGCAATCAATGAACAACTAAGGTGTCGCAACAAAAAACTAATGATTGATGCTTCTCATCTTTCTCCATTCCTGTCTGTCTGTCCCTATCTATTCCTCTCTCTGACTCTGTCACTGTAAAAAAAGAAAAAAGTAAAAACAAAACAATTTCTTAAAGTAAATTCTTTTAAATATATAATGTCTTAGAAAGTTTATTGCTCAGGTACTCTCACTTACCCAAGAGTAGAAAAGAACAAAGGAAAATATAAAATATGAGAAATAAGAGTGAACAAAGAAATTGGTGATATATGGTAATACATCTAAATCTAAAACTTTATTGATCATTAATAGCAATAATAATAATAGTTTTAACCTGTTTAAAAACACCAAAACAGCCTGACCAGTGGTGGTGCAGGGGACAGAGCATTGACCTGGGATGCTGAGGTCCCAGGTTTAAAACCTCAAGGTTGCCCTGGCCGGTTGGCTCAGTGGTAGAGTGTCGGCCTGGTGTGCAGGAGTCCCGGGTTCGATTCCTGGCCAGGGCACACAGGAGAGGCACCCATCTGCTTCTCCACCCCTCCCCCTCTCTTTCCTCTCTGTCTCTCTCTTCCCCTCCTGCAGCCGAGGCTCCATTGGAGCAAAAAAGTTGGCCTGGGCGCTGAGGATGGCTCCATGGCATCTGCCTCAGGCGCTAGAATGGCTCTGGTTGCAACAGAGCAACGCCCCAGATAGACAGAGCATCGCCCCCTGGTGGGCATGCGGGTGGATCCCAGTCAGGCGCATGCGGGAGTCTGTCTGACTGCCTCCCCGTTTCCAACTTCAGAAAAACACACATACACACAAAAAAAAATCTCAAGGTTGCTGGCTTGTGCGCAGGATTGGGTTCATCAATGTGATCCCATGGTCACTGTCTTGAGCCCAATGGTCACTGGCTTGAGCCCAAAGGTCGCTGGCTTGAGCCCAAGGTTGTTGGCTTGAGCAAGGGGTCACTGGCTCAACTGGAGCCTCCCAGTCAAGGCACATATGAGAAGTAATAAATGGACAATTTAAGTGCTGCATCTATGAGTTGATTCTTCTCATCTCTCCCCCTTCCTGTCTTTCTCTCTCTCTCTCTCTCTCTCTCTCTCTTTCTCTCTCAACATACTCAGTGGGATTCTGCTTGGCTAATAGATCCAGCATCCAACTGTTCACAGTCTACTACTAGGCCAATACAGAATTTATGTCCCTTGGTAGAAAGATACAGGATTTCATCTTGCACTTACCTGCAAAACAAAAGAAGAAGAACAAAACGTGTGTATTTTCGGAGTCTCCAGCAAAATTATAGTATTATAACTTAACCTCAATTATGTAGAAATAAAAACAGAATCTAGTACCCAAGATTCTAAGAGCCAGAACCAAAGACGAATTCTTAAGGCTTGTCAAATGCCTTTTCTCCTAAAAAAAAAAAAAAAAAAAAAAAAAAAAAAAAAGAACCAAAGTGACCTCATTAGGTGCTCAAATAGTAAGGGCTCTCACTTATTGAGTGTTTACAATTTACAGAGCACTTTTATTTTTATTTTTTAATTGATTTTAGATACAGAGGAAGAGAGACAGATAGAAAGTAAGAGAGAGAGAGAGAAACATCAATTTGTTCCACTTACTTATGCATTCATTGGTTGTTTCTGTGAAAGCCCTGACCAGGGATCGAACCCACAACCTTGGTATATCAGGACAACACTCTAGTGAGCACTTTTATATTATTATATTAAATTCTCATAACTCTGTGAAGTAGTTATTAGATTTCCATTTTACAGAGGAAAAAACCCAACTACTCAAAAAAGTTACAGTAATCTGAGCCAGGTAAGTGGAGGAGCTGTAATTAAAACCCAGGTCTGCTTGATTCCAAACCCCACTCTTTCTACTCTGTAAGCCTGACCTACCTGGGGGCCTGGTAGCTGAAGTACGTGCCACACGAAGAAGACCGGTCAGCACTCTTCCCTGGGGTCAACGCCCCTGAATCTCTTACCTCACCCTTGTGATCACATGGGTTTTCCAAGTTGATTTTCCGGAACAGAGGCAAATGGTTTTCCTAACTCATTTTGGATCAATACTAATAAGTTAACTCTAAAACCAGTGTGCATGGTGGACACTGCCTCCCAGCTCCACCTGTGTATTATGTTTCCCAAGATGACTCACTGAGCCTGGTCCTCATCCATAGATCAACCTGCCAACAACCTTGAAGGCATCCATTCACTGAGCTGTATCTCTTTCCATCCTCTGGGATTTCCACCTGCAAGACCTCCTGCCTCGATGTCCAGGCCAGGTTCGCTCTCTGCTGCCTGAGAAGGGTTTGCAGGGGGACTGAATGGGGATCCCCATCATGTGATTTTTCTAAAGTTTTCACAGGGGGAACTCTGTGTATGCATCCATACACACAATCTTGCAACATGGTGCAGTGCTGAAAAAGGTTCATCAGCAGTTCTTGAGCAATACCAGAGCAATGGGAGCTAAAGACTCACAGGAAGCCCTGGCAGACTAGCTCTGTTGTTTAGAGCATCGTTTCAAAGTGCAGAGGTTGCAGATTCGATCCCTGATCAGGGCATATACAGGAACAGATCAACATTCCTCTCTCTCTCTCCCCCTTTCTCTCTTGCTAAAATCAATAAATAAAAATAATAAATAAGTAAAAAATAAAAAGACCCTCCTCGCCTGTGGTGGCGCAGTGGATAAAGCATTGACCTGGAACGCTGAAGTTGCCAGTTTGAAACCCTGGACTTGCCTGGTCAAGGCTCATACGACAAGTAATCAATGAACAACTAAAGTGAAGCAACTATGAGTTGATACTTCTCACTCCACCCCCCTCCCTGTAAAATCAATAAATAAAAATAACCTTTAAAGTAAAAGATAATAATAATAATAAATAAATAAATAAATAAATAAATAAATGTCCTGGCCACTCTCCCTAGCAAAGCTTCCTGCTTCTTCTGTGGATGAAAAAAAATAGAAATAAGCAGAGGGGAATACCAGGTGTTGTGGGAGTTTGTGTAGACTCTGGAATGTTCCGTAAGTCTGGCTTATCCCCTCTTGTTGTAGCTGCAGTAAGGAGAGGAGTCAAGACTGCTGGGGAAAGGGGTCACGCTGAGTTCCCAACACAAACAGTGGATTAGTCAACATAGAAAAAATTCAGGGAAGCTGAAATCCTTCCCTAACTCCTGATTTAATAAATTAGCTGAGACTAATTTATTAGTTAGAACAGAACAACCCTTTAAGTTCTGGAAAGTTTGACTTAACATCATCCCCAGGACAACAGAAATAGCCCACAATGGTAACTTCAGTTGGTGACACGAAAGCCAACTGAAGACAAACGTGTCAGAGAGGAGGTGAGTTAGGAATGAAAAATGGCTTCAGGGAGATGAAATAAGTCAATAGCATTCAGCTCCTGCTGCTGGGGTCACTGAACAAATAGGCTTGTCACTGGAGAAACAGCTTCTGATGAAGAGAAGGGATTTTTCACCAGGAACAGAGATGAAGCCCTCCCCTAGCCATGATGCTTCTGTTGTCCATGTTCTCTACACAGGAAGCAGCCTTCTGATAGTAATAGTCACCCAAGCCCCTCTGAGAGATGATGGCAGCCCCTCTTCTCAGGGCATGGATGGCATTCCAGTCATTGGATGGAAAACCCCTGTGGCCAGTCCTTCTGCTGGAACTCTAAGGAACGTGCCCGTCTGTAGCCTACCAGGCATCAGCCTGGCACTGGGGGGGGGGGGAGGTCAAAGAAAACCCAGGTGCAGGACCTAAAAACCCAACAACTGAACTGAACCCTGAGCTCGGGGACCTCTCAAAGGTGCCACTTGGGCCCTGTGTGTGACCTACTGGATTCCATAACCATGAGCACCCCACTCCACTGCTCAGAAACAAAAACAAAAACAAAACCCATTACACATCAGGATGCTTAGAAGATCCCTCTCCAGCCTCACGTCTGGAGGCCACTGCTGAGCCCACAATGACCGTGCAAGAGTGACAAGAAGATGGATTGATACCCTAATAACCTCTCTAACCCCCCATAGCTGGGACCTCACCTTTGCCTGATGTAGTAACTTCCTGTCACAACTGAGGATCTTTTTAATTAAAAATTATTAATCTTTTTCTTTTGTTTATGCAATAGGCTGACTGGATTGCTACTTAGGCCTTCATCAAACTCATAAAGAGAAAAAGCGAACCCCTGTGTCTGGGAGTATGGAGCAGAGAAGAGATCTAATATAAAACGCTGGCCTGAATTTCTTGCTAGCTGGCCAGGGAGGAGCAGAGGAGGCCCCTGCTGTTCGGTGGAGACACCTCCAGTGGCCACAAACCAATTTAACAGCATGCAAGAAAGTGAGCAAGACCCCAAGTTCTGCCTGACCAGGTGGTGGCGCAGTGGATAGAGCGTTGGACTGGGATGTTTAAAGACCCAGGTTCGAGACCCCGAGGTCGCCAGCTTGAGCGCGGGCTCATCTGGCTTGAGCAAAAGCTCACCAGCTTGGACTCAGGGTCACTGGCTCCAGCAAGGGGTTACTCGGTCTGCTGAAGGTCCGCAGTCAAGGCACATATGAGAAAGCAATCAATGAACAACTAAGAAGTCGCAACGCGCAATGAAAAACTAATGATTGATGCTTCTCATCTGTCTCCATTCCTGTCTGTCTGTCCCTGTCTATCCCTCTGACTCTCTCTCTCTGTCTCTGTAAAATAAATAAATAAATAAATAAATAAATAAATAAATAAATAAATAAGACCCCAAGTTCTACCCAGAGAAGAATGCCAAGTGACTTACACCGAAGATGTTTGAAAATATATATATTTCCTGACAAACATTTAATTTTGAGTAAAGTTTTCAGTGCATCTATCAGTATGAACTCAAAGGAAATTTTACATCTGTTAGCAAAACCACTTGGAAAAATTTAGAAATCTCTTCCAAATCTGAACATGTGCATCCCAGTGACTGAGCAATTCCACTCTTTATCTCTACCCAATAGAAATGCAAACACATATTCACAAAGACATGTACAAGAATACTGTTAGCAGTACTATTTGTCATTAAAAAAAAATGGAAAAAAAACCAATACTTAAAGAAATATGGTGAAAGCTCTATATAATCTTAGTGGGAAGAGCTATCCTAAGTATGACACAAAAATCTAGACTCCATTTTTTAAAAGAATGACAAATTAAACTACATTTAAAGAGATGATTCCATACCACACAGAGAAAGTAATGTATTCAAATAAATTGCTGACACAGCACACCATTAGTAAGAGGTACATTTCAACTTACCAAGATACCAACACTTATGTTTTTATTATTGAAGTGTAATGATTTGCTATCTGTATATATGGCAAAATGATCACCACAAAAAGTCTAGTTAACATCCATCAGCATACATAGTTACAAAAATCTTTTTTAATTTTTTGTGGGGAGAACTTTTAAGATCTACTCTCTTAGCAACTTCCAAATATGCAATAGAGTATTATTAACTGCAGTTACCATGCTGTAATTTACATCCTCATGACTTAATTATTTTATAACTGGGAGTCTGTACCTTTTGACCCCCTTCACCCATTTCTTGCTCCCACCTGCTGCCGTACCACCAATCTGTTCTCTGTGAGCTTGGTTTGTTGTTGTTGTTGTTGTTGTTTTAAATTCTACATATAAGTGAGATTGCATGGTATTCATCTTTCTCAGCAACTTATTTTTTTATTGGGAGTCAGAGGCCTCAGGGGAAAGCAGCAATTGAAAAACAACACTTTTTTTATTTTTCAATAAGGCAACCTGGGAATATATAACAAGAATTGTAAAATTGGCTCAGCAATAGAGTGTCAGCCTGGCATGTGGAAGTCCTGGGTTCAATTCCCGGTCAGGGCACACAGGAGAGGTGACCATCTGCTTCTCCACCCCTCCCTCTGCCCCTTCTCTCTCTCTCTCTTCTTCTCCCACAGCCATAGCTCGAATGATTTGAGCAAGTTGACCCCAACACTGAGGATGGCTCTATGTCCTCACCTCAGGTTCTGAAATAGCTTGGTTGCTGAGCAAAGAAGCAGCAGCCCCAGATGGGAAGAGCATTGCCCTGTAGGGGGCTTGCTGGGTGGATCTTGGTCTGGGCACATGTGAGAGTCTGTATCTCTGCCTCCTTGCTTCCTGCCTCTCACTTAACTCCCCCCAAAAAAGAATTGTAAAATCATTCTTTGATATTTCTAGTTTGGGGTCTAACACTCTCATGTTCATATCAATGCTACTTATAATAATAAAAACATAAAAATACATTGAAATATTATTTTCTTTTCTAAAATATATATGTAGACTATACTAATTCAAGCATGGAAATAACACTGAGTTACAAGTGTAACACCAAATAGTAGATAAGCACTTGTTATAATTATATAAAGTCCCTATAGAGACATTTTTTAAATCATTTTTTTATTTTTCAATTATAGTTGACATACAATATATTAGTTTCAGGTGTACACCCCAGTACTTAAACATTACAGTGTGGCCTGACCTGTGGTGGCGCAGTGGATAAAGTGTCGACCTGGAAATGCTGAGGTCGCCGGTTCGAAACCCTGGGCTTGCCTGGTCAAGGCACATATGGGAGTTGATGCTTCCAGCTTCTCCCCCCTCCTTCTCTCTCTCTGTCTTTCCTCTCTCTCTCTCTCTCTCTCTCTCTCTCTCAGTCTCTCCCTCTCCTCTCTAAAATGAATAAATAAAAAATAAATTTAAAAAATAAAAACATTACAGTGTGTCCCGTAAAGTCATGGTGCACTTTTTTTTTAAAAGATTTTATTTATTCATTTTAGAGAGGGGGGGAGAGAGAGAGAGAGAGAGAGAGAGAGAAAGAGAGAGAGAGAGAGAGAGAAGAGAGGAGGAGCTGGAAGTATCAACTCCCATATGTGCCTTGACTGGGCAAGTCCAGGGTTTTGAACCAACAACCTCAGCATTTCCAGGTTGACGCTTTATCCACTGTGCCACCACAGGTCAGGCCATGGTGCACTTTTGACCAGTCACAGGAAAGCAACAAAAGACAATAGAAATGTGAAATCTATACCAAATAAAAGAAAAACCATCCCAGTTTCTGTAGGATGATGTGACAGCATGTGCGCATGCGCAGATGATGACATAACACCGTGTATACAGCAGAGCAGCCCACGGCCATGCCAGTCGAGATGTGGATGGTACAGAGGAAAGTTCAATGTGTTCTGTGGCTTGCTAAATTCGAATTCTTTGGCTCTGGTTGCAACAGAGCAACGCCCCAGATGGGCAGAGCATCGCCCCCTGGTGGGCGTGTCAGGTGAATCTCGGTTGGGTGCATGCGGGAGTCTGTCTGACTGCCTCCCCATTTCCAACTTCAGGGGAAAATAAATAAATAAATAAATAAATAAAATAAATTTATATATATATATATATAAAAATTCAAATTCGTGACCAAAGTGCAACGTGAATATCGGTGCGTTTATAACAAAGCGCCACCACATAGGAATAACAATACTCAGTGAGATAAACAGTTGAAGGAAACCTGCAGTTTGGTGGAGAAATCCCGTTCTGGTAGGCCATCAGTCAGTGACAAGCAGGCGTCCCCAAACTACGGCCCACGGGCTGCAATGCGGCCCCCTGAGGCCATTTATCCAGCCCCCACTGCACTTCTGGAAGGGGCACCTCTTTCATTGGTGGTCAGTGAGAGGACCACTGTATTTGGCAGCCCTCCAATGGTCTGAGGGACAGTGAACGGGCCCCCTGTGTAAAAAGTTTGGAGACCTCTGCTAGAGGCTATACGGGATAGCTACCTAAGAAGCCCTAAAAAATCTGTGCATGAGCCCACATCGAACTGCACTGAATAGGTATGAAACTGGGAGAGTTTTCCTTTTATTTGGTGCAGATTTCACATTTCTATCGTCTTTTGTTGCTTTCCTGTGACGGGTCAAAAGTGCACCATGATTTTACGGACACACTGTATATAATTTACAAAGTGATCATCCCAATAAATCTCATACCCATCTGACATCATACCCAATTAGAATATTATTGACTATAGCCCTGGCCAGTTGGCTCAGCGGTAGAGCGTCGGCCTGGCGTGCGGGGGACCCGGGTTCAATTCCCGGCCAGGGCACATAGGAGAAGCGCCCATTTGCTTCTCCACCCCCCCCCCCTCCTTCCTCTCTGTCTCTCTCTTCCCCTCCCACAGCCAAGGCTCCATTGGAGCAAAGATGGCCCGGGCACTGGGGATGGCTCCTTGGCCTCCGCCTCAGGCGCTAGAGTGGCTCTGGTCTCGGCAGAGCGACGCCCCAGAGGGGCAGAGCATCGCCCCCTGGTGGGCAGAGCATCGCCCCTGGTGGGCGTGCCGGGTGGATCCTGGTCGGCGCAAGCGGGAGTCTGTCTGACTGTCTCTCCCCATTTCCAGCTTCAGAAAAATACAAAATATATATATATATATATATATATATATATATATATATATATATATATATTATTGACTATATTTCCTATGCTGTAATTTACATCCCCTTGACTATTCTGTAACAACCAGTTTGTACTTCTTAATCCCTTACACTTTTCCACCCATCCCCCCATGTAGAAAATACATTTAGAGGAGTGGAAATAGTTTATAATGCAGTATCCCTTAGCTTCAGGTGAATGGTTACTTAAATTCTCAGAGCACAGCTTATCCATCTGGCAGGCATTACAACAAAACAAGGAAGACCAGATGGGCACAGTAATAGGTCAGTACTGGCAGAGGAAAGAATACCTAGGATAGGATTACTGATGTCCCACCTTTGACACCCAGGGCAGTCCAACTGGCCAGCTAGACGTGGACCACAGGCACCCAAGGGAATTACATGCCACCTGGTGGCTGTAACTGAAAATTACAGCTCAGCTGATTCCTGGAGGTGAGATGTAGTAAGAAAAAAACTAAGTAGCTGACCACCACTTATTGGTAAGCTTTTCAAGCACACAAAAGCATCTTAACTGGCTTCTGGTTTATCATCACCATTTCCTAAAAGTCCTGTTAGTACCTCTCCATCCTTGCCAGGGTTCTCAGTCACACCTTCTGTCACTCTCAATCAATATAATATCTCTATCTTTCCTCTGAAAATGCCACGTGCAGGATATGTTACCACTGCACGTGAATGATCACAAATCAATGAGGCTATCTCTGCTAAATCCAGGGATATGAAAAAGAGAACAAAAAAATTCTATTAGGACAATGGAGTCAAAAAGTTTATATACATATAAACGGACAACCCTGGGACAGAGAACAGAATAAAGAAACCGTGTAAACACTATGAATTCTGAGCCGAATCTTTTTGAAAAGAGGAGCTCTGTGGAGAGCCCATTGTGTGATCGCTGGGGACACAAAAGGATTGAAATCAGAGAAGGAAAAGAGGGCGGATCCCAGGTTCCCACCTCTGGGGTAAACCTGACTAGAAAGGCCCGGGGTACAGACGTACAGACGAGGAGGGGAAACGCTGTTTTCCTGGGCTCTTGTTTTGTGTTCTTTGAGGCCTTCCTCTTACAAACAATCTAAAATTCTAAAGTATCAGGTATCTGATTCCAGAGAGAAATTCACTGACATTCACGGTTAACTTACAGAGTCATGTCCATTAATATCTGTTGTCTGTTACATAACTTTTTTCACAGCCTCTGAGTGTTTCTTCTTTGTGAGCAATATTAATTTAAATCTTCTGTCAACATAAGAAACTTCTAAACTTGTAAGAATTTTTTGAGTTTATTTAAGCCAAATTGACGACAATTGCCAAGAAGCTAAATCTCAACAGATTGAGAAAATGCTCTGGGAAATGGCAGTTTTACCATTTATTTTACAGATTGAAATCAAAGGGGAAGATGTAAGAGGGTTGCATAAAATCTATTGGTGACAGATTTAGGGAGGCAATAGAAAGCAAAGCAGGAAAATCTCTGGGATTGGATAAAAAGTAAAAGTAAAATAAGTGCCCCAGCTGGTGGTGCAGTGGAAAGAGCATCATCCCAGAGTGCCGAGGTCTCTGGCTCAATCCCAGGGTCACCAGCTCAACCCTGAGGTCGCCAGTTCAAGGCCTGGTCAGAACACATAAGAGAAGAAATCAATGAGTGCACAACTAAGTGGAACAAGGAGTTGATGTTTCTCTCCACCTTCCTCTCTTGCTCTAAAATCAGTAAATAATTTTTTTTTATTAGATATAAAATGAGGTTTGGCAGAAGATTTCTGAATGATGACTACCAAAAGCAGACATCTCTATGCTAGACTCATCTTTGAACAGTAACTGGAAAGTCTGTCTGATATTATTATTACTGTTATCCTTACTTTTATGACAACGATAACAATTATATTTCTGTGACACTGAGACAGGCCAGTAAGCTGGACAGGTGGAATAGGGAAGCTGACACAGTTAAACAGACAACCAGTTTACAGCCACTTAGTAAATCACAAAATTCTATCTTCCCTAACCAACGGCATTTAAGAGCAAATGGTTTACACTTCTCCCAAAACCAAAGGGTAGTTTAAATCACCCTACTCATGGAGATAATAAAAATCCAATTAGCGCCCTTTGTGCCAACCACACCCAAAGACAGATGAAGTTAAGGGAATAAATCTCATTTTGGTACATTTGCATAAAGCTGATGAATATTCATTCTATTGAGATCCTCTCCTAACAAAGATCCCCCCCCCTCGCTCTCCTCCTGGGAGTACAGCCATGCCTTTCCCTTCCCCATGTGTGTGCATCTCCTAAACATTAAGGGTCCCCACAAAACTTGCAACCAGAGGAGCAATGAGCAGCGGCAACTCATCCTGGGCTAACCCCCTGAACCTGTCTCCAAGACCTCCTTTTCTCTGACTTCCCAGGGAGCCAGAGCAGCCCTGCCTAGGCTCCCATGTTGCTTCTATTTTAAGTCCTTTCTTGTTTCCCTGTCCCCAGCTTTAATAAATATACACTCAAAATCACCTGGACTCGTGTTGTGAAATCTTTCCTGCATGAAGTCAAGAACCCCCACACTACTGGCCAGCCACAGGCAGACCTGCTAAAGGCCAGGTCCCCTTTCTGGTTACATTATGACAACAAGGCTATTTTTTTTTACAGCGACAGAGAGTGAGTCAGAGAGAGGGATAGATAGGGACAGACAAACAGGAACGGAGAGAGATGAGAAGCATCAATCATTAGTTTTTCATTGCGCGTTGCAACACCTTAGTTGTTCATTGATTGCTTTCTCATATGTGCCTTGACCGTGGGCCTTCAGCAGACTGAGTAACCCCTTGCTAGAGCCAGCGACCTTGGGTTCAAGCTGGTGGGCTCTTGCTCAAACCAGATGAGCCTGCGCTCAAGCTGGCGACCTCAGGGTCTCGAACCTAGGTCCTCTGCATCCCAGTCCAACGCCCTATCCACTGCGCCACCACCTGGTCAGGCAACAACGATATTTTTGACCTCTGATAATGTGCCATGTAGAATGTTAACTAAGATGCATAGAAGTGACACATTTCAGCAAATCTATTTTTTAAGCTTTTGACATTTTATACTTAAAGTATAAAATAATATTGGTCAAGCTGAAGCTCATTCATTGGCCAAGATATACTTCAGAAGTCTTAAAGGAAATCTAATCCTCTTCTGTAAGAAACAGACTGCTGAACTTAAACAAGGAGTATGTTCTCACTTCCCAGAAAAACCCCACAGGCCATCTTTCTGGAAGGATATTGAAAAGAAGTAAAAAATGAAAGGGCATGAGAAGAGCCAGCGACCTTGGGTTCAAGCTGGTGAGCTTTTGCTCAAACCAGATGAGCCCGCGCTCAAGCAGGTGACCTTGAGGTCTCAAACCTGGGTCCTTCCACATCCCAGTCTGACGCTCTATCCACTGCGCCACCGCCTGGTCAGGCTTGATCATTTTTTATGGGTAACTTCCTTTCCTTTTTTTTTTTTTTTACTTCATTATTTTTAAAGTCACTTATAAACCTTCCTCATGAAAAAGTCCCTGAAATATAAATTTATTTCAAGCAATAGCATACACTACCAGCTTTCAATCTTAGGTTCTGTCCATGCGGAGCAGAGGAAAGGCTGGGGGCTCTACTGGGACTCACTGTCCATCTGCAAAACCCACAGATCTTTACCCAGAGAAAAAGCATCATCTTTGGTGCAAGAGTCAGATTGTGTAATAGTACACACGGGTGCTCTGTCCCTCGGTTTCCTTGTCTGTTCCTGCCATCCATGCTTGTACAAATGTCCAAGTGCTGGTTTTAAAGGCGTACTCCAAATGTTAACATGAGCTCCGATGAAAATGCGAGTAGAGTTGGAGCGGTACAACCTGTAGCTTCCCCCTTTAAGAATTAATTTCCCTACTGAATCATTTAAAACCAAAGGGTTCTGTACATCACCACTGAGCTTACTCCTTTATGGAAGCAAGAAACATAAGGGTGAATTCAGCAGAAACCCAATCCTGAAGGACTTGCCCAAGTGCCTGAAATGGTTAGTATGAGGTTGGCCAAAGGAGGAGACCCGAGTTCAGGCAAGAAAAGCTTCTTACGGGGTCATCTGAAGGGCTGAGTCCTAAGGTGGAGGTCAGCAACCAGGGCTGACTCCTAAGGCGGAGGTCAGCCAGCAGATGACCCCCTAAGAAACTTTTCTGGCCTGAACTCGGGTCTCCTCCTTCGGCCAACCTTACATTTTGGTGCCGAAGCCCGGGAGGGGCACATGCCAGAACCCGCTGGGTCACCCTTCTCTCCCGCTTCCCTTCCCCTGGGCTTGATCTGCCTCCTGGCCGCCCCTCCTGAACCTGCCAAGAGGATGCCCAACTTGTGAGTGATCCTCGCTCTCACTCTCTCTCAGAGACTGGCCAGGGACAGGGATGCCTATTCCCTTGCCCCTTCCTCCTAGGATTTCTCTCACTCACCCTTCATAGCCTCCAACTTCGTATCGTGCATGGGAGCATCACAATCTCACTCTCAAAAGGGCACTCCATTAGGATGCCTCCTCTGGAATCTCGACTCTCTCGGTCTCTGAGGAGTCAGACACAAAAGACTTATCTATTACTGCAGTGGTTCTCAAACTTTTTCAAGTTGAGGCACATTTAAAATCCTACAAATAATTGTAGGTGCACTATATACAAATTTATGAGAAATATGTTATAATAATTAAGTCAAACATTAAAGGAAAAAATATAAAGTCCAAACATGCTTTTATGGTAATTAAACAAAATAAATACAACAAAATTAAATTTATTCGGACATTAAAAAACATTTTTATGTTACATTTTTTGTTATGCTTTTTAGAATTTGCAAAAAAGAGGGGTTAAAAAATTTAAAAACTACAAAAAAGTTATCTTTATATATATAGATACATTCTTAATAAGATTTAGTAAATTCGGCAGGTCCCAGCACGAATGTGTTAAGTTTTTTCATTCTTGTGTTTATGAGAAACATGAGCCTGATGTGTCCTAGTGATTTCTTCAATGTTTGGGCATATATTTGAAAGACAAAGTCTCATTTTCTCATCAATACCTTGAAGAATTCCTCTCTTTTTACTCTAAATGGTGTTGAGTGCAGAAAACCCCCACCATACATATCAACTTAACTTGACACCAAACAAAGGATAGAAGAAACTTGCCTCCAGTCTTTCTGGGGAACATGGCGAGTAGTGTAAACAATCCAGCACCACAGCTTAACAGCCTTTTGCAACCTAATCAGGCAAGTGAGGTGGGGGGTTGGGCAGACTGTCAGCTTACAGCCAACTCCCCACACCTCTGTCCCCCAAAAATCTAAACTCCAAAAACCCTGTTGTTTTTTTGGTCCCCAACAGGCACATATTTCTCTGGAATACCATAGGGCGCACCTGGAAATATTCTAGGGTGCACCAGTGTGCCCTGGCGCACACTTTGAGAACCACTGAATTACTGTAATACTGCCTGGCCACTGTTGGCTACAAAATTGACGCAGCTTGGACCTCTTGACTGCAGAAAAGGGAGGTATTTGTGTTTTTCTAGAAGAACATGTTGCTTTTACCTCAAGCAGTCAGGGCTGGTTAGAGACGCAGCAACAAAGCTAAAGGAGCAGGCTCAATGAATTCGTGAAAGACAAGAGGGATCTTGGGATCAGTGGCTCCACACAAATTGGATGTCTTGGTTATTACCATTTATTGGCCCACTCACTCTCATTGTTGTCATTCTAGCATGTGGTCCCTGTCTCCTGCGCTTTTTCTCTAATTTCCTCCAGGACCACATAAAGGTCTTCACTAACCAGAATGTCCACGAGCTCCTGTTACTCCAAGCCACCTACCAGAAAGTCCCTACTTCACCACCGCAGCCTGAGGCCAGCCGTCCCTTCCCATGACTCACGGCCCCTAGTCAGCAGGAAGCAGTTACAGAAAAATGATCATCGCCCCTTAACCATATAACAAAAGGCTGGAATGATAGGGTTGCAGGTGGGGGCCATGACCCCCTCCTCCCTTAAGTGGACGAAGGGACACTGACAAACTAAACGTTCCAGATCACCTTCCCCCAGGCAGCCGGACGGACTCACCCGGGTGTGGAAGGTCCAGTAGCTTACTTATGGTTAATCTTACATAAATCGCTGAAAAAGCTACATTTTTCCTTAAAGCCCCCACCCTTGAATCTCCTATTTAACCCTACCTGTTAGAGAACCGGGCTGACCTCCGCCTTAGGACTCAGCCAGCAGATGACCCCCGAATAAACTTTTCTTGCCTGAACTTGTGTGTTCTCCTTCAGCCGACCTTACAGTTAGGAGACATTCTTTTCTGAGAGCCTTTAAGAAAAGTAATTCAGTTTCCTGAAATAGTTTAGGCTTCAAGTGAAGCTGTTACGCAGGAGACTTAAGTTAAATAACCTCTAAAAGTATTTTTTTCCAACAACGGTTTGTGGGTTTAATTCTCTTTTGCTCCCCCATCCCCACCCCATTTCAAAGATAATCAGAAAGGCTCCTAGGGTAAGGTTATTATGTTCAAGTCTTGCCAACAATGTAAGAAAAGAAACTCCTGTTTGATTGGCTCCAGAGTGACAATTATACTTCCTAAAAATAAAATGAGCATAAGCTAGGAAAATGAAAAGGTTTATCAAAGCAGAAGGTCAGTGGTTCTTTTTTTGGTCTCCTTTCATCACTGTGTGATTTACTTTAATGGTAGCCTGTCATTTCAAAGTAGATGAGTCAGTGGCCTGGTCATGAGTTACAAAGCATTTCGTCGATGGTCACCCAACCTGCCCAGGAAGAAGTTGATATTTTCAACCGTATGACTCAATGACCTGGTCATGGGTTACAGAGCATCCTGTCTATGGTCACCCATCCTGCCCAAGGAAGAAACTGATATTTAGTCATTAGACATGTTACTCACTGAATATTATTCTCTATCATAACCTCCTGACCTTCATCCAATCAAAAAGACTGGCGCTATTCTGCTTGAATCCACTGCAAAAGGGCGAGGAGAAGGTAAAACAGGACCTTGCTTGGAGGGGGGGAGGGTTGTCGCTCATTTCTGATGGTCAGGCATGAAAAGCTATTTTGAATTTTGCCTCATCAGTTCCTAAAACTGCAGCGGGGAATTTATAATCATAACAGCCCTTTATCTATCTTCCAAGAATAAAACTTTCCTCCAATAGAAGTTTAAGAGAATGAATTAATTGGTGTTTTGGACAGGAGTGCTCTATAAACACAAAGTAATATGAGTATCACCATACAGTTTTTTTTCCTTAAGTGATCAATTAGGAGGAAGTATGACATTTTCAAAGCTATGCTCTAATTAAGGTCAGCAGACTCTACCAAGACTCTGTTCCCTCTCTGACCAGGTTTGATCACAGAGAAAAATGACTTTCACACTTATGTCCATGCAGTTTTAATTTTCTGATTTGTCCCAGAAAGAGGTTCCTCTCACAGCATTCTGAATGTTTGCCCCTGGGCCTGACCTTATCTGATTGGATTTGGGCCCTTTTGCCTGTCCTTTAACTTGTGATTTGTCCCCTGGATTCCTGACCCTTTTTTTTTTTTCTTTGTATTTTTCTGAAGCTGGAAACGGGGAGAGACAGTCAGACAGACTCCCGCATGCGCCCGACCGGGATCCACCCGGCACGCCCACCAGGGGTGAAGCTCTGCCCACCAGGGGGCGATGCTCTGCCCCTCCGGGGCGTCGCTCTGCCGCGACCAGAGCCACTCTAGCGCCTGGGTCGGAGGCCAAGGAGCCATCCCCAGCGCCCGGGCCATCTTTGCTCCAATGGAGCCTTGGCTGCGGGAGGGGAAGAGAGAGACAGAGAGGAAGGAGGGGGAGTGGAGAAGCAAATGGGCGCTTCTCCTATGTGCCCTGGCCGGGAATCGAACCCAGGCCCCCCGCATGCCAGGCCGACGCTCTACCGCTGAGCCAACCGGCCAGGGCCCTGACCCATTTTTGACCTTTAGCAACAACATGCTCCTTAATACTTGTTTACCTGCATGGATCCTTGCCTTCTGTGTGTTTGTTCTTTTGGGGTTTTGGGGTTTTTTTTATTTATTTATTTATTTATTCATTTTAGAGAGGAGAGAGAGAGTGAGAGAGAGAGAGAGAGAGAGAGGGAAAGGGGGGAGGAGCAGGAAGCTTCAACTCCTATATGTGCCTTAGACCAGGCAAGTGCAGGGTATTGAACCGGTGACCTCAGCATTCCAGGTCGATGCTTTATCCACTGCGCCACCACAGGTCAGGCTGTTCTTTTGTTTTTTGATGACAGAAACAGAGAGAGGGACAGATAGGGACAGACAGGAAGGGAGAGAGATGAGAAGCATCAATTTTTCTTGTGGCTCCTTAATTATTCATTGATTACTTTCTCATATGTGCCTTGACTGGGGGGGTACAGCAGAGTGAGTGACCCCTTGCTCAAGCCAGTGACTTTGGACTCAAGCTAGCAACCTTGGGCTTCAAGCCAGCAACCTTTGAACTCAAGCCAGTGACCATGGGATCATGTTTATGATTCCATGCTCATGCCAGCGACCTTGGGCTTCAAGCCAGTGACCATGGGGCTTCAAGCCAGTGACCTTTGGGCTCAAGCCAGTGACCATGGGGCCATGTCTATGATCCCACACTCAAACCAGTGACCCTGCGCTCAAGCTGGCAACCTCAGGGTTTCAAACCTGGTCCTCTGCATCCCAGGCTGATGCTCTATTCACTGCACCTGGTCAGGCCTACACATTTCTTAATTCTGAATGTTGGGCTCCTGGACCAGGCCAATCCATGCAGGCTGAGGAGGACAGAGATGTCCTCAGACTGAAATAATCAAGGCCAGAACTCATAATTAATGAAGTCAGACAACCCAAGGACTCTGACCATACAAATGTCCAAATTGGGGGGGAGGGGACATGTGACTTGCTCTAAGGTCTTAGATTTCATATATACATGAGGGTCATATGTTATAGGTAGTCTCAGGACACTAAAGAAAGACAGACTTTTTAAACCTGGGTCATAAAACATGGTGTGTAACCCTTAGAATGGACCCTAGATCACATGGCAAAAGATAGGTAGTCGCAGAACTGCTGCTCAGCCAACAGTGTCGGGCATGGCCTGAGGACAGCAAGCAAGGTGTCCACTTAAGACCTAAGACCACGAAGCTATAGGAGGTGTGTAAATTCTTAGAAAGTCTTTATCATTTACAAACACAAAGGCACAGTATATAAAACTACTTCCGGCCCTGGCCAGTTGGCTCAGCGGTAGAGCGTCGGCCTGGCGTGCGGGGGGGTGGGGGGGCGGACGGACCCGGGTTCGATTCCCGGCCAGGGCACATAGGAGAAGTGCCCATTTGCTTCTCCATCCCCCCCCTCCTTCCTCCCTGTCTCTCTCTTCCCCTCCCACAGCCAAGGCTCCATTGGAGCAAAGATGGCCCGGGCGCTGGGGATGGCTCCTTGGTCTCTGTCCCAGGTGCTAGAGTGGCTCTGGTCCCGGCACAACGACGCCCCGGAGGGGCAGAGCATCGCCCCCTGGTGGGCGTGCCGGGTGGATCCCGGTCGGGCGCATGCGGGAGTCTGTCTGACTGTCTCTCCCCGTTTCCAGCTTCAGAAAAATACAAAAAAAAAAAACTACTTCCATTCCAAGGGGAAACTACAATTTTAAGTGTTCAGAAATGTTAGGGTGTTTCAGAAGCAGCTTGGACGATGAAAGGGTCCTGTGGAAGACCAGAAGGGACGTTAGAGGGGCTGTTGGGAGGTCTGGCTAGAGGAGTTGCTCACACCCTGATTGGCTGCCTCTCAACACCTTCCTCTGTAAAAAGTGAGAAAGGTGATTTTATTTTTCATTTATTTATTTATTTATTTATTTATTTATTTTTGAGAAAGGTGATTTTAAATCACATATTTAGCCCTTCCAGTTCTGAATGAGTCTCTGACCTTGAGGTGAAATCACAAGGCTGGAAAGGTTCTTGGAAGTTACTTGATTCGATGTCTAACCCATCAGGGACATAGAGGACAGCCTATCCCAGGCCAGCTCATGCCCTTTGCAAACAATTCTTATCAGGAGAAAGGTCTTTTTATATCTTGAACTGCCACTCCTCTCTCTGCTTTCTACCATTAGTCCAAATTCTAGCTTCCTAGACAGTATAATACAAATTTAATCCTTTACCTATATGACAGTTCTTTTATAATTTTTTTTAATGTATTGATTTTGAGAGAGAGAAAGAAACATCAATCTGTTTGTTCCACCCATCCATGCACCCACTGGTTGACTCTTATATGTGCCCCAACCAGGGATCAAACCCACAACCTCAGTGCTTCAGGACGATGCTCAAACCAACTGAGCTACCAGGCTGTAGCATTAGAGCTCTTTATATTTCCCCTCTTATCTTCTCTTTCTCAAGCAAAGCACTGTTAGTTGCTTTACACTTTCCTGATATGCAGAGTATTTCAAGTCCCATCTCTACCTATTCCCTCTTGTCTGGTTCTGTTCTATGCTGTCATCATCCTTCTTTTTTTTTAATGTTTATTTTATTGATTTTAGAGAGAGAAAAGGGTAGAACAGGAGAAAGGAACATCTATCTGTTCCCGTATGTGCCCTAACCAGGGATCAAACCAGCAACCCTTGCACTTAGGAACGATGCTCTAACCAACTGAGCTATCTGGCCATGGCTGCTATCATCCTTCTTAAAGTATGAAGGAGGGGACACCAGAGCACCTGTAGATGTATATCAAGGAGAGAGGGAGTGGCACCTTCTCTCCCCTGTTCTGTGCATTCTACTTCTATTAATGCAACCCACATATGAATTAGTACTTGAAGGACAGTCATATCACATCATTGAATTATACTGATCTTACATTATTTTTCACATATGTGGGAATTAAGCAACACTTCTTATATTCTGTGTGGTTTAATTGTGGGGTTTTTTTATTTATTCTTTTTTTTTTTTTTTTTTTTTTTTTTAGAAAGGAGAGAGAGAGATGGGGAGGGAGAGAGGGGGGGTAGAGAGACAGAGAGAGAAGGGGGGAGGAGCAGGAAGCATCAACTCCCATATGTGCCTTGACCAGGCAAGCCCAGGGTTTCGAACCGGCAACCTCAGCATTTCCAGGTCGACGCTTTATCCACTGCGCCACCACAGGTCAGGCTAATTGTTTTTTGTTTTGTTTTGTTTTTATTTCAAACATAGAACCTTAGAGCTTATCCCTGTTGGAGGTCATCTTGTTAATGTTCAAAGATCCTGTAAGAGCCTAACCAGGCGGTGGCACAGTAGATAGAGTGTCGGACTGGGATGCAGGGGACCCAGGTTCGAGACCCCGAGGTTGCCAGCTTGAGCGCAGGCTCATCTGGTTTGAGCAAAAATCCCACCAGCTTGAACCCAAGGTCACTGGCTCCAGCAAAGGGTTACTTGGTCTGCTGAAGGCCCGCAGTCAAGGCACATATGAGAAAGCAATCAATGAACAACTAAGGTGTTGCAACGTGCAATGAAAAACTAATGATTGATGCTTCTCATCTCTCTCCGTTCCTGTCTGTCTGTCCCCATCTATCCCTCTCTCTGACTCACTCTCTCTCTCTGTAAAAAAAACACACACACACCCAAAAAAACCCAAAAAACAAAGATCCTGTAAGAGAGGTCCCAGGTAAAAGGAATCAGTAACGGGCCTTCAAAAGGGAATGAGAAAGAGGTCCGCAGAAACAGAGAGTTAACTCGGAAGCCTAGCTGAGACACTTATAAATTAATAGGGCACTTTGAACCCTGCGTTTATTTTTGCTTCCTCCTAAAACCCCCATAAATCAACATAGTAAAATTTTTAATTCACAAAGACAAAGAGAATGGAGGGGTCATAACAGCTATAAAATTTCAGAATCTGAAGAGCTGATGGGCAAGTGTACTTAGCACATCTGAGAGAGCCAGTTCCTAGGCCAGCAGTGGGGAAAAGCCAGGACACAACTGCAGGTGTACCTGTAAAGGCCTAAAAAGCTCAAGAGTCAATGGCTGAGGTTCTACTGAATGTGAAGAGGAAAGTGAGCTAAAACAAGGTGACTGGATGGAGAAATTTCCCAGAAAGTGGGGCAAAGTAACAAAAAAAAAGGGAAAGGGGCATGTGGAGATAAGAAAATAAAAGGATCATTCAAGAATGTCTAACATTTGCGGCCTGACCTGTGGTAGCGCAGTGGATAAAGCGTCGACCTGGAAATGCTGAGGTCGCCGGTTCGAAACCCTGGGCTTGCCTGGTCAAAGCACATATGGGAGTTGATGCTTCCTGCTCCTCCCCCCTTCTCTCTCTCTCTCTCCTTTCTAAAGTGAATAAAAAAATTAAAAAAAAGGAATGTCTAACATTTGCATAACAAGAGTTCTCCAAAGAAATGATAGAAGCCTGACCTGTGGTGGCGCAGTGGATAAAGCGTCGACCTGGAAATGCTGAGGTCGCCGGTTCAAAACCCTGGGCTCGCCTGGTCAAGGCACATATGGGAGTTGATGCTTCCTGCTCCTCCCCCCCTTCTCTCTCTCTGTCTCTTTCTCTCCCTTTCTCTCTCCTCTCTAAAATGAATTTAAGAAATTTAAAAAAAAAGAGAAAAAAAAAATGATAGAAAAAAATGGAAGGGATAACATCATCAAAGAAAAATTGATAATTCAAGAAAATTTCCCAGAACTGAAAAGCTTAAGTTTTCAGTTGGAAAGGACCTACCCAATATCTGGCTCAGTATTTGAAAATAGAACTGGGTCCCACCAAAGAACTAACTAGACTGTCCTTGCCCAGAAGATGATACAGGCCTGTTTAGTGACTGGACTCTCCTGAAGAAATTCTAAGGAAACAGCCCTGGCTGGATGACTCAGTGGGTAGAGTGTAGTCCTGGTGCACCAAGGTCATAGGTTCGATCCCTGGTCAGGGCACATATGAGAAGTAACCAGTGAGTGCACAACTAAACAAAACAACAAAGTGGAACAACAGGTTGATGCTTCTCTCTTTCCCAAATCAGTGAAAAAATATTTCTAATTTTTTTGTAATTATTAAACTCTCATTGCACCGATTCTTCCCTGTCCTGACAAACATTTTGCTCTGGGTTACAAAGGAGCTGCAAATGGGGTCCTGCAAACTGAGCCCTTTTCTATCCCTCTAACCCAGGTCACAGGAAAGGGAGAGACAGACAAACAGCCAGGCAGAGGGAGAGTGAAACAGATGGTGAATAGGAATTAAACATTTACATTAAACTGATCATTATGACCAATAGATACCATTTAAAATTATTTCATTCATTTGTCCAACAAATATTTACTCGGCTTCTACCATGTGTGGGCACTGTAATGGGCACTAATGAAACAATGATGCCAAAGTTGTCCTAATCCTCAACAGGCCCATCTGTCAGATGTCTGCCTACTTTGCTGTATACTTGTTCAGAATGTGGCCCTAAGAAATGATGGACAAGGAGATGGGTGCAGAATAGGGTCAAAAGGCCAGGGAACTCTGCTGGGTGACACAACTTTGTTCTGGGCAGCTCGTTATCATGTATCTCATAGTTTCTTGTCATATCAGCCCTTTTCCATGGAGTACCTTGAGCCACACTCAAGTGGCCAGTGATAAAAAATTTAGCAGAGAACATAAAGTAATCAAGCTAGGACCAAGGACAGCCAAAGAACCCAACCATAAGAGACCCTTCTAACAGAGAACACTTGGGGGACTTCTTGATCAGATCAAAGAAACATGACATGGTTTCTGAAGAGAAAGAGAAGAAAAGGAAGAAAAAATAAGAACCAAAAACCAATAGTCAGTGGACAAACACAACAAACGCAATACTTGCTATCGGTCAAATAAGTTTGTAGCCTAACCAGGCTGTGGCACAGTGGATAGAGCATTGGACTGGGTCACAGAGGACCCAGGTTTGAGATCCCGAGGTCGCTAGCTTGAGTACAGGCTCATCTGGTTTGAGCAAGGCTCACCACCTTGGACCCAGGGTTGCTGGCTCAAGCAAGGGGTCACTTGGTCTGCTGGAGCCCCTCAGTCAAGGCATATGTGAGATAGCAATCAATGAACAACTAAGGTGCCACAAGGAAGAATTGATGCTTCTCATCTCTCTCCCTTCCTGTCTGTCCCTATCTGTCCCTCTCTCTGACTCTGTCACTGTCACACACACACACGCACAAAAAAGTTTGTAAAATGATATATATGTTTCCTCGCTTATAGTTTGCTTTGGGTGTGGGGGACAGGCTGTAAGCTGGCAAAGTCATTGTAGCCTTTTACTTTCCCGCCCTTTTAATACTAAGATCTTTCCAAAACTACACTTTTCCCCACACCTTTGACTGTTGCATGATGTGGTGTGGTGCACTTATGAGGACTCCCATTTATGCCTCAGATAAGTGACTTTGTATCAGAGACTCCCTTATTTGTATATTGGCTTAAAGGTTTTGATGTCTACACTATAAAATGGGGCAGACCGGGGGCTCGCTCTCTCTCGGTTCCTGCTATTAGCTTTGCAGAGGAGAAGCAGCCAAGATGGCGGAGCGCTAAAGGAGAAGCCAGTTTGTGCAGAGAGAAGGAGATGGGGAACAGCAGTGAATAAGGCTGGTGAGCTAGAAACCTTTGATTCTAGGAAACTCAGATAAGTCAGTGGCTTTGGGAGCCCTGAATGGAAAGGGAAGTGTTTTCCCACTGTTTGTATTTCTCGCCCGCTGGGTACAAGCTAGGATTAAAGCTAATGGCCCACCAGTTCTTGGCTTCGTTGTTTCATTACCATCTGTCCAAATCAAATGCGAACCTGCATGGGCCAGGTGGCTGTGATGGTGGCTGCAGCTACTGGCTTTATACCTGCCAAAGCCTAGCTCCAAATCTTTCATTGGCTTATAATGCCACACAGTGTTCAGCTTGGCTAAAAACAGAATGATGACATGTTCCTGCAAAGTCCTTGGAAAGTTATTCCTTGTACCATAGTAAGTTTTTCAAATATGTTTGCTTGTGTGTCGTACAGAACATGCCTTATTCAAATTAAAAAAAAAGATTTAAGGTAGCACGCTACTATGATATCTTCAGAGGGAAACTGAACAGTCATGTGGTTTTCTTTACTTAAAAAAGGGAATTTCAACTGCCTGGAGAAAAAACTTATCTGAGTAGGAAAGGAGTACGATATTCTGGTATGTTAGAATAGCATTAAGAAATTCCCTGTGTCAGGAGAATGACATCCAAAGTATGTATTTTGAAGCCAACATTTTGCAGAGGAAAGATTATTATGTGCTAGATAAATACTTAGAGGAAGTGGGTTATTTTTAAGTTACAGAGGTGAAGGTGATACTGTTGGAGACATCTCTGTGGTATCCTGCTGTGTCAAGCTCAGTGACAAGGCACCATTTATTGCAAGAGTTTAAAATGTGGTCATAAAATAACCTACTAATAGTGGATGCCTGACCAGCAATTGGCTCTAGATAATGCTAAAAACATATTATTTTTCATTAAAAATGAAAAGGTGCTTCCTTTTCTAACCTGATGAGTATATTGATAGCTTTTCACACACACACACACAAAAAAAAACTTTATTAACGTGAATCTCTTTCACTTGAAAAGCTTATTGCTGACATTTGGCACCTGACTTTGGGCAGATCATTATACTGATGGATTCTTAAGCTTGTTTTATAGGAAACGGAAGCATAAGAGGATTAAGTCATTTCTCCTTAGTCACTGCTATGGGGAAAGGCTGGGAACCATGTCCTTGGTAGGCAGCGGCCCTTTGCTGCCAGTCAAAATTTTGACCTTCAATGACATTTCACAAGGCCTAGGTAGTGTTAAATGTAAACAGGGAGAAAAATAACTTAAATTTGCCATTCCTAAGCCTATAGTAGTTCTGTCTGGATCCTAATGGAAATCTCAATCTTAACTTTCAACTTTTCATTTTTGTTCAAAGATAATGCTGCAGACATTTCCACTAACCATGAGCATGAGAAAGGTTTGATGAAGAACAAGCAGTCTCCCACCAACTTGTACAGGTGGAAATGGACCTGAAGGTCATTTACCCATCCAGGAAGGTCATTCATCCATATTTTTGGAACAATAACTGTATGCATAGCACCACCCTAAATGCCAGCACAACAAAGTCCCAGCTACTCAGGATCCTTCAGATCCAGGGGAAAGTAAGATAATCAGAAATGCAAACGAGCCCCAGCCAGATAGCTCGGTTGATTAGAGCATTGTCCTGATGCGCAAAGGTTGCCGATTTGATCCCCAATGTTTCTCTCTCTCTCTCTCCCTTCCTTCCTCTCTAAAATCAATAAATAAAAATTTAAAAAGAAATACAAATGAAATGATCCTATAAGGTCATGCACCATTAAATGATAAATGAATGGAGCAGGCACTAAGTAGCTACCAATCTGCTGAGAAGGCAGGTGAGATCGAGAAGCTTCCTTCCATGGTGGAGCCCAACTGCCTGTGTTCAAATCCTGTCTCTCTCTACCACTTGCCAGCCCTATCACCTGGAGCAAGTTGCTTTACCTGTCTCTGTCTCAGCTTCCTGATGTGTGAGGAGCTAAGGTGGAGGTGGGGATAACATAGAGGCAAAAACTGACCCTTTGCCTTGTTTTCAATATGATTTCACATTTTACATTTTTTAGTCTGGAGGAAAAACACTTTGATTCTGACATAAGCCAAAATTACAGGCACCCAAACTAACTGTGGTCCCCAAAATAATAAAATCTTGACTATTTCCTGTAAATTCCTTTAAAGGAAAGTTTATTTTATTTTATTTTATTTTTATTGATTGATTTTTTTAGAAAGGAGAGAGAGAGAAGGGGGGGAAGAGCAGGAAGCATCAACTCCCATATGTGCCTTGACCAGGCAAACCCAGAGTTTCGAACCAGCGACCTCAGCATTTCCAGGTCGACGCTTTATCCACTGCGCCACCACAGGTCAGGCCATCCTGTAAATTCCTTTAAAACACACACACATACACAATTTTATCTCTTATATTTGCTATGTTGATGTCTGATGTTATGTCATGACTTTTGAGTACAGGCTAATCACGTGAGAATGTTGTTGCTGTTCCTCTGTGAACAGATACACAAACTTGGTAACCTTGGCAACTTTCTAGGTGCCATAAAATAAATTTATCCCTTTAAATCCTTGTGTTTGGATTCGCTGAGCCAGACCTTCTAAAGGCTGACGCTCCTGCATTTTTTGCAAGAAAACATTTTCTTTCCTTTTCCAGTTGCTTCTGTCTCAGTCTTTCCTTAACAGTAACCATGGAACCTACCTCCTAAAGCTTTGGTAAGGGTTAAATGAGTTCATATTCAGAAAGCACTTAGCACAGTGCTGGCCTTCTGTGCAATGATAAAGTGGAGAAGGCTTCCCAGAGCAGGGAAGACTTTATCTGGTCCAGAAAAACGGGCAGGATTTAGGTGGAACGAAAGAATGTCATGAGGACAAGAATGCCATGGTGTGGCATAGAACACCAAGTAACCTCACTGGAATGGAGCAAAGGATTCACGTTGAGTGTGGCAGCGGGATAACACCACTGGAGGATCAGTCTGAATGACACATTGGTGGGCATGGTCTTGTTGGTGAAGATAATAGAGAGTTAGTGACATGTTTGTGGTCAGTGACATGACTTGACCACGACTCTGCTGGAAGAAGTCCTTTTTTCCAAAAAATGCCTTTGGAAACTACAGTCTCTGTTAGTCCTGAATAGCTGTGTGAAGTTTAACTTGACTTTGCAAGTTGCCTGCTGGCTTTGCTAAAAATCACCATTGCTTCCTGCCCACTCCATCCAATCCCCGTAATGTCAATGGCTATTGTTTCCTGGCAATTTGCTCAGAAGTCACAATTGAAGCTATTCTGTAAACCCATTAAAGAAGCCAATAAGCTTCTTTAGTGTGTTCTAATAGCATTTTCCCCCTGCCCATCTTATTTGAGGTCAAAGCTCTTCAGCTCCTCTTGTAATTTCTACAAGCTACATAACACTCATTTCAGTACTGGTTCTAGAACTCCTCTGCCACTAATTATAACACTAACTAAGAAGCTGGATTAATTTATGGGCCAGTCTAGGAAGCATTACTAATACTCTGTAAACTATCAATCTGAAGCTTAATTCTCTTTTGCTTCTGTACCTTATTTCCTTGCCTCTGAAATTCTATGCTTTCTTCTTAATTTGATTCCCCAATTAAAAGTAAAATCAATGCATCATGTGCAAGAAACAAAGAGCTTTTACAACCTTCTGCCAGTTAAAAACATTGCCTTCCAAAATCTTTGACTCTCCTGGAAACTTCTCATCCTTGGTGATTTTCTATCTCTGCAAAGGAGTACACAAGCTTTATCAACATGCTTTAAGAGGTATAACTATTGATCTATAGCAGTTCCAATTTACTTGGTGACTGGAGTAAATCATTTGGTCAGCATGGCATTGGGAAAAGAGCATTGAGTTCTTGTCCTGACCTTGACACTAGCTCACTGAATGCTCTCAAACAACATACCTACACTCAGTAAGCCTGACTTTTCTCATCTGTAAAATAAGAGGGTTGAACTAGACCAGTAATTGACAAACCGTGGCTTGCGAGCCACATGCAGCTCTTTGGCCCCTTGAGTGCGGATGCAAAGGCCAGCTTAGGAGTACCCTAATTAAGTTAATAACAATGTACCTACCTATATAGTTTAAGTTTAAAAAATTTAGCTCTCCAAAGAAATTTCAATTGTAGTACTGTTGGTATTTGGCTCTGTTGACTAATGAGTTTGCCGACCACTGACAGACCAAACAATATCTACAGTTCTTTATAGCATTAAAATTTCATAATCTATGACCTCATGTGCACATAACCAATCGAGATATTGTAAGGCAAGTCACCATAGTCTATGGGCTATGCCATGATAAAAAGCTTCCCAATGTCCCCTGCCTCCTGGTGTCATGCTTTTATGCAACTCCCTTTCTCTCAAGTGTGGGCTGAACCTCGTGTCTTGCTTCTAACCAACAGAATACAGCAATGGTAATGGGATATCACTTTGTGATTGGATGTAACATTATAATACAATCTGACACTAACCTGCGGGAGTGAGTGCAGACTCCATAGACTTAAGGGCACAATCCCCAACAAGATGCCAGCCACAAGCTTGGGGGTCCCCAAGCCACTGACTAGGGATCCAGAGAATTCTTATCATCCTCTTAGGTTTAACCATCCACTAGAGAACAACTCACAGAACTCAGGAAAGTACTATACTTACACCTAGTGTTCTATTGTAAAGGATACAAAGTGGGACCAGCCGAATGAAGAGACACAAAGAACAAAGTTGGGGAGGGTCACACATGCAGAGTTTCTGCATCTTCTTCCTATGGAATCAAGACACTGACCTCCCGGCACATCAATGTGTTCACCAGCCAGGAAGCTCGCCTGAGCCTCAGTGTCCAGTATTTTTATTGTGTCCAGTGTCCAGTAGTTTTACTACCTATGCATGGTTGATTTAATTATTGGTCATGAGATGTGACTGAACTCAATCTCCAGCCTCTTCCTCTCCCCATTGGAGGAGCTAGTTCCAACCCTCTAACCACAAGGTTGGTCTTTCTGATTTCCCCATCCTGAGTCATCTCGTCAACAAAAACTCAGGTGTGGTTGAGCAGCCAACCATGAATAACTAAGGCACTCCAATAACTCAAGAAATTTTGCCCTGACTGGGTAGCTCAGTTGGTTTAGAGCACTTTCCCAATACGCCAAGGTTGCGGTTTGATCCCTGGTCAGGGCACATATAAGAGTTAAACAATGAATGCATAAATAAGTGGAACAACAAATCAATATTTCATTCTTTCTCTTTCTCCCTCTCTCCCTACCTCTCTCTCTAAAATCAATCAATCAATAAAAAGAAAAAAAGAAAAAGAAAAGAAATTTTAAGGATTCAGAGGCTACCTCCCAGGAACCAGGAGCAAAGACCAGACAAATTCTTTACAACATTAAGTCACAAAAGATTGTGACGTTCATCTTGCTAATGGAGTGTCTCTCTTGCTAGCTTTGATGAAGGAAGTGGGAAGGCGCTAAGGGAGGCCTCAATCCAACAGCCCTTGAAGATATGAATCCCAACAACCATGTGGGTGAAGTTGGAAGCTGATTTTCCCCCAGTTGAATCTTCAAATAATATCCTAGAGTTCAGCCTTGTTAGAAATCCTGAAGCAGAGGACCCAGCTAAGCCCTTCTCAGATTCCTGACTCACAGTATCTATGAAATAATAAGTAGGCCCTGGCTGGTTGGCTCAGTGGTAGAGCGTCGGCCTGGCGTGCAGAAGTCCCGGGTTCGATTCCCGGCCAGGGCACATAGGAGAAGCGCCCATCTGCTTCTCCACCCCTCCCCCTCTCCTTCCTCTCTGTCTCTCTCTTCCCCTCCCGCAGCCGAGGCTCCATTGGAGCAAAGATGGCCCGGGCGCTGGGGATGGCTCCTTGGCCTCTGCCCCAGGCGCTAAAGTGGCTCTGGTCGCGGCAGACCGACACCCCAGAGGGGCAGAGCATCGCCCCCTGGTGGGCAGAGCGTCGCCCCCTGGTGGGCGTGCCAGGTGGATCCTGGTCGGGCGCATGCGGGAGTCTGTCTGACTGTCTCTCCCCGTTTCTAGTTTCAGAAAAATAAAAAAAAAAAAAAAAAAAAAAAAAAAAAAGAAATAATAAGTATGTTCTTTTAATTTGTTAAATTTAGGGATAATTTGTCATACAGCAATCACATAATACACTGACTATATTATGACTTAAAAACAGTGATGTCCTAAGTACAGAGAGCGTAGGAGATTAAATCAAACAAATCAATTTCCTAAAGTAATGCTAAGTAAGTGAAAATGTGAGATGAAACCCCTTAGACTCCAGACCTGTACATTAAAATACTACATTATACAGCTTCTGATAAAAACTCACTGCAAAACCACAGGATAATTGTTCAAGGTCCCTTGTTATCTAAGAGTTTCTCCCCTTCTAGTTTTTACCTATTTATACGCCATTGTTTTCAAAGAGGATATAAAGCAGGGGTAGTCAACCTTTTTATACCTACCACCCACTTTTGTATCTCTGTTAGTAGTAACATTTTCTAACCACCCACTGGTTCCATAGTAATAGTGATTTATAAAGTAGAGAAGTAACTTTACTTTATAAAATTTATAAAGCAGAGTTACAGCAAGTTAAAGCATATAATAATAATTACTTACCAAGAACTTTATGTCAGATTTTCGCTAAGTTTGGCAGAATAAAGCTTTATAAAACAACTTACTATAGTTAAATCTATCTTTTTATTTATACTTTGGTTGCTCTGCTACCGCCCACCATGAAAGCTGGAACGCCCACTAGTGGGTGGTAGGGACCAGGTTGACTACCACTGATATAAAGCATCTCAACAATTTTACAATATACTGTAATAAAATTAAAATAAAATCAAGTAAGAAAATCAGAATGAAGGATAAAAAAATCACAAGGAAAAAAAAATCACAAGGAAGCTAGGTGGGCTTATTTGCTGGGTAGAAACAGCAGCCACAAATCCTGAACTCTGAATGTTCAAGATTTCAGGACAGAGGGGAGAAAACAAAACAAAACAACAACAAAAACATGATCAATTTCATGATTCCCAGTGCTCTCAGAAAATTAAAGCAATTAGTTGCTCAAAAGAACAACTACTCCTGGTTGAAACCAGAGGAAAATTATTTTTCACTTAGGCTCTCACACAGGAAATACTGAGACATAGTCATCAACAGCCACAAAGACATCTATCTATAAGGGTGAAAACAATGTTGTCTCGCTTCCTAGTGAGGGCTCAACACATGTACGGATTTTAGAGGAACTACTAGATGAATGAATGCCTGGTTTCTCTCTTTTCCCATTCTTAACATTTTTTTTAAATTTCTACTTTCTGACACCTTCTCTTTGCTGGGTTGAGCATTAGTGAAAAAGCTGCAAAAGCCTGTGCTGAAAATGAAGACCAAGGACAAAATCACTATGACAATCAGTGTTCTATAAAGAGGAGAAGGGGGAAGAAAAGGAGGATGGAACTCCCTAAATAAATCAACTGCTTCCTTCCTTTTAATGAATGAATCCTCCTTCCATAGACGTGTGCCCTGCCTTCTGCTGTCCTACTAGGCAAATTTTAAACGAGCTATTAGGACATAGTAGATTTCTACAGTTAGATCTTTTCCTTTTACAACTGTAAAATGATACTTCTAATTTTTTTTTTTTTTGCTGTGATCTCTAAATCCTACAATACCACCCTCAACAACCTAGATGGGAATGCCTTGCCTCATGTAGTGATTTAAAGTCTTTGGCTAAACTATTTGAATGCTTATTATTTCCTGGATCTCAATGACCTTACAAATGAAGCTATTATATGATTATGGAAGAACTATTAAAAATAATATCAGGTGCCTGACCTGTAGTGGCACAGTGGGATAAAGCGTCAACCTGGAACACTGAAGTTGCCGGTTCGAAACCTTGGGCTTGCCTGGTCAAGGCACATATGGGAGTTGATGCTTCCTGCTCCTCCCCCTTCTCTCTCTCTCTCTCTCTCTCTCTCTCTCGCTCTCTCTCTCTCTCCCCTCTCTCTAAAAATCAATAAATAAAATATTTTTAAAAAATAATAATAATATCAGGAAGCCAATGGATAAAAAATAAAGACATGAGCAATTGTTTGGTTTATAATCATTAAATTCTTGGTATCCATAAAGGCAAAGCACTTAAAATGAGGCAGGATGAGGCAAAGCACTGTACAACTTCTTCCCAGATGTCCTTTAGCAGGTAAATGCCAATGGTTAGCCATCTAACTTCCATGTGATTATAAGAACAGACAAGTGATTCTCAGTGTAAGGACCACACTCCTCCCCCATTAAGGGGACACCTGGAGAAGTGAACCACATATATAAGTTGAAACTACATAATAATGTGATAATATGACTTTATTTTGGAGAAAAAAGAAAATGCATATATACTGCTCACAAAAATTAGGGGATATTTCAAGATGAATACGAAGCAATAAAATATCCCCTAATTTTTGTGAGAAGTATAAAAACTTCTGAATGGAATGCTCAACAAGATCTTCTGGGCTGCAGAGGATACAGAGAAGCAGCGATTGTCAAAGTCATGAGAAAGTAGGGGATATTGGTATGGCCTTCTATGGACATACCCAGTATCTCAGGACAGGATTGAGATTTTTATCGTTATCGAAAAGGGAATGAACTTAAAGTTTGAGAAACATTGTACCAGACAGCGGACCATGTCTGACTTATCTTTCTCTCCCGAATACCATTTATACAAAACATTGGGGCAAAAAAACCCTAATGATGATAGAATGCATATCAATTGCCTAGAGCAAGGAGTATGGGGCGTCGGGGTTGACTGGGAAAAGGGACCAGGGAGCCATATGGGGTGATGAAAATGTTCTATACCTTAACTATGGTTGTGGTTGCCTGATTATATATGCATATGAAGCTACATGAGGATCAGATGGTTTGCAGACTGTTAAGAGTTCTGGACACTTCTGCTCTGCAAGGTGTTTCTGACATCTTTCAGGAATGTCTCCAAAGTCAGCAGTCTGGCTCCTAGACTTGTGTTTACTTGTCAAATTTTCAGCCTGTTCAGGACGCTTGGGCTTCCTTGAAGCAAAACTCCAGCAAGCTGGTCTCCAAGGCAGAGGGAATAGATTCGGTAAAAGCTCTTGGGCTCTCAGCTGTGTCCGCATGTTTCCCACAGAGCTCTTCTTTTCCTCTGTCATTGGTAACTGAACCCTAAGTTCCATCGAGATACAGGTCTGGCTTTAAATGGATGTTTTCTTTTTAGACTCAAAAAAGTCTCTCAGCTGCTTTGCCCAGATTGCTTGCTTCTGTGCCTCCCTTGCAATTAACTTTTGTGAGGCCACAGAGCGTCTTTGTTTTTCTCTTTCATAATGCTCCCTCATTTTTCATCTTGTTTGACTGCATATGATAAAGGGAAGAAAGATGAATAGTGGGACTGGATTGGATTTTTTTCTTACACTCTGATGTTTCTTGTTTTTGGAACAGTTTTTGTACCATCTCAATATCTGACGGAGATTTCATGTTCTCGTCTTTTTTCTTCTGTTCTCGAATCATCATTTGAAAAGGCTCAGGAACTGGAATCTTTGGCACCCACTCTTTTGTTCTTTTCTTTGTTTTTCCAGCTCCTGGGAAGTCAGCATCTTCACTGAATGCGATAACCTTTAACAGAAACATCTGTCCATAAGCTGGCGATGAGCTCCTTAGCATAGGCCATCATTCCATTCTCCTCGGGATAGATATTCTTTTCCTCAGCTGGGCAGCTCGTCTTCAGGGGAAGACACAACCAAGGAGGAAAAATGACCCAAGTCAAGTTCTGAAAGTGATGTGATTGACGAGACAGGGTGATAGGAGTTCTCTTCTGATACAGTCATGGATGAGACGTTAGAAGTGTCTTCTGTGATGATCATTGGCTGAACTTCCTTTAAATTTAATTTATTCTGGCCTGACCTGTGGTGGCGCAGTGGATAAAGCGTTGACCTGGAATGCTGAGGTTGTCGGTTCAAAACCCTGGGCTTGCCAGTCAAGGCACATATGGGAGTTGAAGCTTCCTGCTCCTCCCCCCTTCTCTCTCTCTCTCTCTCTCTCCTCTAAAATGAATAAATAAATAAAAATAATTTTTTAAAAAATTTAATTTATTCTGGTGCATTTTCTCTAACTTTCCCATAATTTCCATGTGGGCAGCCTTCAGCTCTTCTAGTTTGCTGACATATTCTTCGTTAGAGTGGTAAATATCAAAAAAGTCCATGACGCCTGACCTGTGGTGGCGCAGTGGATAAAGCGCGACCTGGAATGCTGAGGTCACCGGTTCAAAACCCTGGGCTTGCCTGGTCAAGGCACATATGGGAGTTGATGCTTCCTGCACCTCCTTCCCCCTTCTCTCTCTCTCTCTCTCTCTCACACACACACACACATTCTCTCTCTCCTCTCTAAAAAAAATTAATAAAAAAAGTAAAAAAAAAAAAAAAGTCCATGAGGTCCTTCCAGCTTATATGAGTTTGTCATCCACCCTGGGAATGTTGGTGTTAAAATCAGCCAGCCTCCCTGAAGGCCATACCTTCTCCTCCTCCTCCTCCTCCTCCCCTCCTTCTCCTCCTCCTCCTCCTCCTCCTCCAAGGCCGCTGTTAAGGGGTCTTTGTGCCAGGAGACCAGCTCACCAGTTCTGCTGCTGGGTGGGAAGAGGCCATCATCATTGCTGAGGCCTGAGTGCCCTGTGAGAGGGCATTCTACAACAGAATACTCTTCGGCCATAAAAAGGAAAGAAATTCTGACATATGCTACAACATGGGGACATTATGCTAAGTGAAATTAGCCAGTCACGCCCTGGCTGGTTGGCTCAGTGGTAGAGTGTCGGCCTGGCGTGCAGGAGTCCCAGGTTCGATTCCCGGCCAGGGCACACAGGAGAAGCGCCCATCTGCTTCTCCACCCCTCCCCCTCTCCTTTGTCTCTCTCTTCCCCTCCCGCAGCCTAGGTTCCATTGGAGCAAAGTTTGCCTGGGCGCTGAGGATGGCTCTGTGGCCTCTGCCTCAGGCGCTAGAATGGCTCTGATTGCGGCAGAGTGATGCCCCCTGGTGGGCATGCTGGGTGGATCCCGGTCGGGTGCATGCGGGAGTCTGTCTGACTGCCTCCCCGTTTCCAACTTCAGAAAAATACAAAAAAAAAAAAAAAAAAAGAGAGAAAAAAGAAATTAGCCAGTCACAAAAGGCCAAATATTGGTATGATTCCACTCATATGAGGTACTTGGAGTAGTCCAGTTCGTAGAGATAGAAAGAAGCATGGTGGACGCCAAGGGCTGGGGGCAGCGGAATGGGAAGTTGTGGTTTGCAGATTTTCAGTCCTGCAAGATGAAAGAGTTCTAAAGATTGCACAACATTGTGAGTATATTTAACACTACTAAACCGTACACTTAGAAGTGGTTCAGATGGTAAACTGTATCATTAGTTTCTTACAATTAAAAAAAAACCATCATTAATTATTTATGATTCACAGAAACTCTCAAACCTCTTTTTAGTTCATCTATGAAGTCATCCTTCTTTCTATATTTATCACAAACTTGTGAACAGTAGGAAAAACAATGTCTGGTTTAGTATCCTCTCATTGATACATAAAGCCCATCTTTCTGTGGCGTTACCATTGAATAGCTTAGATCACCGCTCTCCATCCTTCCCTGCACCTGACCTGACCCCAGTCCCCACTACAGACCCTGACCAGGAAGGCAAATGAATAAAGGGTGGGCCAAGATGATATGCCTGTACTGTGTCTGCATTATAGTAAATTGACTTGAACATTGTTAATCGGAGGCATTCAAAACTCCACCCATTTGCTGTCTCAGCTGATGCTCATATGAACTTTGTGAGCTGAAGGAAGGAAGGTAATATTATCCCTCAGATAAATATGAAAATAGATCCTTCAGGTGCATATGTCCATTCTGTTCTTCAGATTACTATCTTGCAAAAGTCCTTTGGTGCTTTGCTGGCATCAAAACCACATTTAAAACCCAGAACTCCTCCTAAAAATTCAAATATCTGTTTAAGCTTCAAGTAGTTGTTTTGATTGGAAAGTGTCTCCAAAACAAGACTTGACTTTAATAACCAAAACAAAGCAACCATTTGTTTGAAATTTTTCTCTATTAAAAAAATGTGTAGGGAATATAAGGGCACAGATCCAATACACATAAACACAGGACACTGTGAATGAACTTACTGGCAGAAAGTGGTTTAAATTGTGTCCAAAGTTATATTGTGCTGTTTGATCAGTGACAGATATTAACTACTTGATCACATGTACAGAGATAAAGGAAAAGAAAAAAAAATAGCCTATTTCTAGCAAAACACATGAAATGCCCATGTCAAGTGAAACAAAATTGCATTTAACTAATGGATTTAAGAAATAGACAAATTAAGCTAGGGAATGACAGTTCACTTTTTTTTTTTTTTTTGTATTTTTCTTAAGTTGGAAACGGGGAGGCAGTCAGACAGACTCCCGCATGTGCCCGACCGGGATCCACCCGGCATGCCCACGAGGGGGTGATGCTCTGCCCATCTGGGGCGCTGCTCTGTTGCAACCAGAGCCATTCTAGCGCCTGAGGCAGAGGCCATGGAGCCATCCTCAGCACCCGGGCCAACTTTGCTCCAATGGAGCCTCGGTTGTGGGAGGGGAAGAGAGAGACAGAGAGGAAGAAGAGGGGGAGGGGTGGAGAAGCAGATGGGCACTTCTCCTGTGTGCCCTGGCCGGGAATCGAACCTGGGACTCCTGCACACCAGACCAACACTCTACCACTGAGCCAACCGGCCAGGGCCAACAGTTCACTTTTTAAAGAATTTTTTATAGGTTTTCTTTATAAGAGAGCTCCCATGATGTATTGAAACATGATTTCATATATAGAAATTTTATTCCAATCCAACCTTCCAAGAAAGTATATAACTTGAATAAAACTAGAAAATGAATTTCTTTCAGATCAAATTGTATAAAGAGATAGCAATACCGTAAGTAGAAAAGTAAAATCACAATCCATTAGTAGAAACAAAACTAACATATGATAAGTATGGAAATATGTCAGAAAGAGTAGTCATAAAGCATTTTTTTAGCCTTTTTTGCTCTATTCCTCCACCTCCCTCACCCACACCCACCCCCCCCCCCAGGCAGAAAGCATTTATTGAATGCTAAGCAACGCTGAGATAGAAGAACTAAAGAAATAATTTCAGCCTTGGCTGGGTAGCTCAGTTGGTTTGAGCATCATTCCGATACACCAAGGTGGTTGGTTTGATCTCTGGTCAGGGTACATACCAGACTCAACCAATGAGTGCATAAATATTGAACAACAAATCAATGTGTTTCTCTCCCTCTCTCTCTCTCTCTCTCTCTCCCTCCCTCCCTCCAAAATCAATAAGGATACATTTAAAAAAAAATAACTTCAAAATGATTTTACAATTTGCAACTATGATAGGTAAAATGACCAATCGTTTACTTGCCCATGAATAGGAAAAGGATGCCAATTCTAACAAGTTAACCACCACTACTTCCAATTAATATTTTTGCTTTAGTTGCCCCCATTTCCTGGAGACCTTAGTCATGCTTTGCTGTTTTTGCAGTTTCCATATCTACCATCGAACAACTAAATTCCAAACCAAAGCTGCAAAAGGAAGGACATCTTGGAAACTTTAAGATTAAGACCCAGAACTAAAAAGCAGAAAGCTTCACAATTAGTGATTTGTGCACCTTGATCTTTGTCATAGGCCAGTGGTTCTCAAACGTTTTGAAATCAGGGTGCATTTAAAATCCTACAAATAATTGTAGGCACACTATATACAAATTTCTGAGAAATATGTTATAATAATTAAGTCAAATATTGAAAAAAATATATAGGGAAGACAAGATGGCACTGGAGTAGGCAGACGTACCAACATCCACCTCCCAGAACCAAAGTGGATTACAAAATAATTTTAAGAACTATCGTCTGGAAAAACCAACTTTGGACTAAACTAAGAGGACTCTTCAACCAAGGAACACTGAAGAAGCCACACCGAGACTGGTAGAAAGAGCGGAAACGCGGAGAGGGCTGCCCAGCTCCCCGGAGCGAACGGCAGCCAGTAGAGACTTGTGTGGCGGGAACTTAGTGTATCCCAAGGTTCTCTTTACCAAGCCACAGTCGCAGAGCTCCAGGGAAAAGCAACCTGGCCTCATCTCTCCAGGCAGAGGAGAACAGAAACTCCATCTCCACACATGCTGCAGATGGCTTTTCCAGTCTACCTGAATCATTACCAGCTAGAAGCAGCGGTCATTGGGACTTGGATGTAAGCTGCAAAGTATAGAATTGTGACAACAATTCCAGTGCCATGCAGACTTTTCCTGGATGTGGACTTTTCCTGGACTCCTGCTCCTTGTGACAGCTCCTAACAGACTGAACTGGGGTTGGGTTGCATTTTTCAGGGATTTGGCATGGTGTTGGGGCCAACTTGGACTTGGTGAACATGTTAAGGACACTACTCTTTTATGGATTCTTGCTTTATTGGCCAAGAGTTTGCTTAAAGGCTTTAATAACTGTAAAAAAAACATAGAAGACTGGGTAAAGAAGATGTGGCACATATACACCATGGTATGCTATTCAGCCATGGGAGATGATGACATCGGATCACTTACAACAAAATGGTGGGATCTTGATAATGTTATGTGGAGTGAAATAAGTGAACCAGAAAAATACAAGAACTTCAGGATTCCATACATTGGTGGGACATAAAAACGAGACAAAGAGACATGGACAAGAGTGTGTTGGTTATGGAGGGCGGGGGGAGGGAAGAAGGGAGAGGGGGAGGAGAAGGGGCACAAAGAAAACTAGATAGAGGTGATGGAGGACAATCTGACTTTGGGTGATGGGTATGCAACAGAATTGAATAACAAGATAACCTGGACATGTTTTCTTTGAATATATGTACCCTGATTTATTGATGTCACCCCATTAAAATTAATAAAAATTTATTTTTAAAAGAAAAAAGAAAAAAAGAAAGTCCAAGCGTGCTTTTATGGTAATTAAATGAAATAAATACAACAAAATTAAATTTATTCTGACATTAAAAACATTTTTATGTTACATTTTTGAGTTATGCTTTTTAGAATTCATAAAAAAGAGGGGTTAAAAATTAAAAAATGACAAAAAAGTTATCTTTTTATATATATAGATACATTCTTAGTAAGACTTAGTAAATTTGGCAGATCCTGGCACGAATGTGTTAAGTTTTTTCATTCTTGTGTTTACATGAAACATGAGCCTGATGTGTCCTAGTGATTTCTTCAATGTTTGGGCATATATTTGAAAGACAAACTCTCATTTTCTCGTCAATACCTTGAAGAATTCCTCTCTTTTTACTCTAAATGGTGTTGAGTGCAGAAAACCCCCACCATACATATCAACTTAACTTGACACCAAACAAAGGATAGAAAAAACTTGCCTCCAGTCTTTCTGGGGAACATGGCGAGTAGTGTAAACAATCCAGCGCCACAGCTTAACAGCCTTTTGCAACCTAATCAGGCAAGTGAGGTGGGGGGTTGGGCAGACTGTCAGCTTACAGCCAATTCCCCACACATCTGTCCCCCAAAATATAAACTCCAAAAGCCCTGTTGTATTTTTGGTCCCCAAAAGGCACATATTTCTCTGGAATACCATAGGGCACACCTGGAAATATTCTAGGGTGCACCAGTGTGCCCTGGCGCACACTTCGAGAACCACTGTCATAGGATGTTATGAAGATATAAAAATATGGACATATTGCCTGACCTGTGGTGGCGCAGTGGATAAAGCATTGACCTGGAATGCTGAGGTTGCCGGTTCAAAACCCTGGGCTTGCCTGGTCAAGGCACATATGGGAGTTGAAGCTTCCTGCTCCTCCCCCCTTCTCTCTGTCTCTCTCTCTCTCTCTCTCTCTCTCCTCTAAAATGAATAAATAAAAATAATTTTTAAAAAAATTTAAAAAAATATGGACATATTTATTTAAAACCTTTTTACTTTGATAGTTATGGGGATGTAAAGTACAGCATAGGGAATATAGTCAATAATATATAATTATGTATGGTGCCAGGTGGGTACTAGACTTCTTGGGTGGAATTACTTCGTAAGTTATATAAATATCTAATCACGATGCCTGCTGTATACCTGAAGCTAATATAATATTGAAAGTCAACTGTAACTGAAAAATAAAACCCTTTTTATTTTGAAATAATTGCAAGATACTGTAGTACAAATGACTTTCATATATTCTTCCTCTAGATTCACCAATTCTTAACATGTATCATATTTGCTTATTAATCTCATTCTTTACCTACTGAATCATTTGAGAGCAAATTGAGAAATCATTCCCCTTTACCCTTAAATACTTCCATGTGTATTTCCTAAGAACAAGGACATTCTCTTACAAGACCCTAATAAAATTATCCACATCAGGACATTTAATGTTATTACAATATAATTATCTAATATAGTTCATATTCAAAGTTTGCCAATTGTCACAATAATGTTCTTTATAGCTATTTTTCCTAATCCAATTCAGGATCACCCATGGGTTTAGTTATCTTGCCTCTTTAGTCTCTTTTCATCTGGGACAATCGTTAGTCATTCATTGTCTTTTATGACATTAATATTTTTGAAGAGTATGGAGCAATTATGTAGATTTATCTACCTCAAATACAAGACATGCATTTTTTAGCAGGACTATACATTATGTTATGTTCTTTTGGGGGTACCATATTGGGAGACACTTGCTTTCCATTCCTCCCATAACTCGTGATACTAATTTTGATCATTTAGCTGTGATAAACTTTTCTTTTATCTTTGTAATTAATATGCAACTTATGGGGAGTTATTCTGAGACTATGTAAATATTATGTTCCACATCACACCTTTACTTTCTAGTTTTAGCATCTTTTGATACCTGCCTAAATCAAAATTGCAACTGAGCTATAGTTTACATAAAAAACTTACTACTTTAAAGCATACAATTCAGTGGTTTTAAGTATTCTCACAAGGTTGTGCTACTATCACCACGATCCAATTCAAAAACATCTTCATCACCCCAAGAAGAAATTCTGCACCCCTTAGCAATCATTTCCCTTTCCTCTGCTTCCTGTAGCTTCAGGAAACCACTAATCAACTTTCTGTCTCTATAGATTTGACCATTTCAGACATTTCATCTAAATGGGATTATACAATATGTGGTCCTCTGTGTCTGGGTTCTTTCATTTAACATGGTTTCAAGCTTCATCCATATGGTAGTTTTTTTTTGTTTTTTGTTTTTTTTAATTTTTTTGTTTTTTGTTTCTTTTTTTTCATTTTTTTGAAGCTGGAAACAGGGAGAGACAGTCAGAAAGACTCCCGCATGCGCCCGACCGGGATCCACCCGGCACGCCCACCAGGGGCGATGCTCTGCCCCTCCGGGGCGTCGCTCTGCCGCAACCAGAGCCACTCTAGCGCCTGGGGCCCGGGCCATCTTTGCTCCAATGGAGCCTTGGCTGCGGGAGGGGAAGAGAGAGACAGAGAGGAAAGCACGGCGGAGGGGTGGAGAAGCAAATGGGCGCTTTTCCTGTGTGCCCTGGCCGGGAATCGAACTCGGGTCCTCCGTACGCTAGGCCGACGCTCTACCGCTGAGCCAACCGGCCAGGGCTCATAAGGTAGTTTTAATCAATACTTCATTCCTTTTATTTGTCTAAATCAATTATTCCTATGATTTTTGAAAAATGATGATATTCTAGCTGCATTGTTCTGTCTACATTTCTTGGGCAACATTATTTTTATCATCCTTTGTCAGGAAACTCTAAGAAAACTACACTGGGGAAGTAAATTCACTAATAGACAGGGTTCCCTTCCCCTCAAATCGTTTCTAATCTTACATAGATCACCTTTCCAAGCGATTTATAGGAGCTTCCCTCATTGCTACTTGAACAAACAGCGATGCCCTTGTCTCCTACTCGTCACCCACAGGCTCCTCCTCCTCCTCCTCCAGGTGTCCCCTCCCTGGAGGCTCAAGAGAAGGAAGTGACGCACCGGAAGTGTCCTTGATTTCCCCCTCCCCTTCCAGTGGGGGAAGAAATCAAACCCCCAAGATGGCGGCGTCAGAGGAGCGGGTGGCTGAGGAAGGAGGTGGCGGCCACGGCGACAGCGGCTCCTCTTCGGCCATCGGTTCTGCCCAGCGTCTGCCCCCAGCGCCCCCGCCCCAGGCCCCGCAGCCGGGGTCCCAGGCGCCCCCAGTCCCCGCGCTGGCTCCGGACCAGCTGCCTCAAAACAACACGCTGGTGGCGCTGCCCATCGTAGCCATCGAGAACATCCTCAGCTTTATGTCCTACGACGAAATTAGCCAGCTACGCCTGGTGAGGCCCCGAGGGACCCCCGCCGGCCGGCCGAGGTCGGGGGAGGGTCGGAGAGGGGGGCGCGTCCCCCGGGGAGGGAGCCCCCGCGCGCCCAGCCAGTGCCGGGACGGAGCGCGGCCCGCCCGCCCCAGAGTCTCGGTGCCTGTCAGCGCCGTTGGTCCCGATGCCGTCCTTGCTTCAGGGCTGGGGCGACTGCCCGGGGGAACTTGGCCTTGGATGTTTGTGTCCCCGATCCCGGCTGGAGGCGGGGCGGGAGTTGGGCTGCCCACCTCTGCCGGTGCGAGCGTGGACACCTAGTGGGCTCGGCGGCTGCCTTTTTAACCTCTCCTTGGTCCCGGCGGGGTGGGGACCCAACTCCGGATGACCCACCATCCCAGCCTGTATGGTCTGCCCGCAAGAATGTATTGTTCCTCCAACCACCCAAGTTTCCTTGCTGGAGAGGGCTGGGTTCGGAGAACTGGAACCACAGCACCCCGTAACTGACCAGTCAGTGCAGCCTGAGAAACTCCCAGGCCGGCGTCGCTTCGCCTCTGACACGTCCCACCCAGAGTGAAGCCACCTGCCCCTTGCCCGGGGCTTTTGCTCTCTCGCAGTTCATTTCCTAACTAGGGATTTGCGCCGACCTTTACAGAGCTTTTGTACCTGACAGCACAGTCGTTCGTTCAGCCAGTGATTTATAAAAATAATGCATTGGCCATTGGGGTTTTCTTTCAGAGGTTTGATGGAAGGTTTGATGAATGTCTTAGTTCAGTCACATTTTGCTTCCTTTCTGTGAATGTATCTTTAAGTGGGAAGGGAATTAAGGAGGTGGACATTTTTAAGTGATTGCAAACAATTCTGTGTAGATGCTAAATCTGGCCAGGATTTTTAAAAAGAGGACAAAGACATTATTTCTGAATGTGCTGTGTATAGCATTTTCTTACTAATCAATATGCTGCATTTTAGGTTTAAACCTCCAGTTTAAAATTTATCATAATTGCAGTTTTGAAAGGAATCGTGCTTATTTTTTAAAGAAGGCTTATTAATATTAATTCAAACTGATGGCCAAATTATTTTCTAGTTAACACAGCATTTCAGCCATTCCAGTCTGCAGGATGGAAGATTCTTTAGTTGAAAAGTGATATTTCAAAATTGAAGTATCTCTGAATTTTCAAAACATGTCATTCTTAGAATTTCATATAGAATCTTAAATTATCTGCCAAATTTGTATAAAGGATGGTGTTTGATCAAGATTCATGCTCTACTGTCTGGAAATTGGGCATAACATTTGATTGAATTGAGCCTTTCAAGCAGACAATAGCTTTGTAAAGCTTGGAATGGTCACAGTTCTGTTTTATAAGTGTTGAGGAAAACTGTGGGGTTTTGTTCGTTTGTTAGCTGTACTTTTAAAAAAATTAAAAACATTTTTAAGGGTGGGGGGACTAGCCCATCCTAGGAGACAGTTGAAACACATCCCACAATTTATTAAGTGATACGTCTTTCAACAGAAATATTCAGTTCTATTCTTAATTTTTAAGGAATTATCTATTCAAGCCTTTTAAGGATTCAAATTTGTAGTTTCAAACAAAGATTCTTCACAAGGAGCCCTTACTAACCCTCTGCACCCCTCCCCCCGCAAAAAGATTCTGCAACCAGTTTTAGATCTCAGAGATGTTGTTTTTCCTCTACTTTAACTGCAGAGAGCTTACATGTTTCTTTACTTGAGGTTAATGGATAATTCTTAGATTAAATGCAATCTTTTGTGGGGGTTCAGAGGTATCTTGGGTTTTAGATTCTATGGTTTGGTGTCGTAGAGTACACAATTCAGGTTAACTTAGAAAAGAAAGATGTTCTTTCTCGCCACTAGATGTCAGCATTAATTTAATTATGGTCTTTATATGAAATTGGCTGTCAAGAAACTGTCTGGTAGGTACTTTCCATAGTTTTTCTATTTAAGTGGCCATTATACCTAAAGAATTGTTTGCCCAAAAATCAAGGCACATTAGTATGTATGCTGCTATGAAGTGTATACAGATTACATAATTTCTTTTGTTGTTTTTCAGGGGAATTAAGGCTGGATGTGCTTGGAAGAGAGTGACATAAATTAAGAACAGAATTATTTTTATAAGCTAAATGTCAACTACTCAGTGGCAGATGAGCTAGTTTATGTATGGTTCAGGTGTTTGTTTTTTTCTCCCCAGTTTGCTTGCCTTATTGAGAGCTCAGTTGTAAGTATGTTGGCACCAAAATTAAAGAACAGGCACACAATCCATGTACTTATTACTCTGTATTTTCTTTAAAAGATTTGTTCTACGTTGGAATTGCTAAAATATTATTTTTCAGTTATTTGTGCACTTATGTTGATGCTAGGCTTTGCTTCCTGTTGCCATGAATAATTGAAACTTGACTCTCTGGTTCAGCTATTTCAAGGGACTGTCCAAATGCTTTATTAAATCTTTTGCTTGTTTTTCTACCTTCTGCTTGTTCCAAACACATACCCGGAGCATGGAAATCCTGATTACACAGAAATTGTCCTTTAAATATTTAACCCTTCTAATGTATTTTAAATTATTTGGTGGGACACAACTTTTATAATGACAAAACCAGAACTTTGAGTTGTTCTCCCAGCATATCAGACAGCTTTGTGCTGATGTAGCATTAGACTGTCGCCTAGACCCCCTTGACAGGTCTGAGAGCTTTTGAAACAGGAGGCAGAGGTTAAGAAGTGAGGTCCCACTCCTAGTGAGGAAGCAGAGTAAAGCTAACTTTGAAAGTATAACATTGACTCGTGAGCACAATGTTCTCACTCCCTGAAAAATGAGTATGGAAGGCTTTTTGAGAAACTTTTTAGGGAAATCGTACCAAATATTTTTCTATGGTTCAAGTGGAGCACCTATAAATTTAATGGAATCTTATTAGTAGTTCAGGACATAGATTTGACTTAAGGTTAAATTCATAAGTCTTGCTTATCTAGAAAAAAAATTTTTTTTGAGAGAGACAAGAAGGGAGAAAGATGAGAAGCATCAACTTGTTGTTGCCGTACTTTAGTTGTCCACTGTGCCTTGACCAGGGGGCTTAAGCTGAGCCAATGACCCCTTGCTCAAGCCAGCGACCTTGGGCTTCAAGCCAGTGACCATGGGGTCATGTTTATGATTCCCATGCTCAAGCCAGCGACCTTGGGATCATGTTGACAATCCTGTGCTCAAGCCAGCAACCTCATGGATTCAAACCTGGGACCTCAATGTCCCAGGTCGACGCCCTAGCCACTGCACCTCCACCAGTCAGGCTCTGGAATGATTTTTTTTTTTTTACAGAGACAGAGTCAGAGAGAGGGATAGATAGGGACAGACACACAGAAACAGAGAGAGATGAGAATCATCAATCATCAGTTTTTCGTGTGACACCTTAGTTCATTGATTGCTTTCTCATATGTGCCTTGACCGGCGGGCCTTCAGCAGACTGAGTAACCCCTTGCTCAAGCCAGTGACCTTGTGTCCAAGCCGGTGAGCTTTGCTTAAACTAGATGAGCCTGCACTCAAGCTGGCGACCTCAGGGTCTCGAACCTGGGTCCTCCACATCCCAGTCCCACGCTCTATCCACTGCGCCACTGCCTAGTTGGGCTGGAATGAAATTTTAACAAAATACATAAATACATGCTTTTGTTCCAACATATTTTTCCAGAGTACTCTAGCTAGTTAAATCTGTTACCCATTTTAAATTCCTTTCATGTCTTTTCTTCCAATGTTGGACTGTTTCAATTATAGAGAAGGTTGATTTCGTTGGAAATTTGAAGGAAAATAAAAACCATTACTTTGGTCCTGGCCGGTTGGCTCAGCGGTAGAGCGTTGGCCTGGCGTGCGGGGGACCTGGGTTCGATTCCCGGCCAGGGCACATAGGAGAAGCGCCCATTTGCTTCTCCACCCCCCCCCTCCTTCCTCTCTGTCTTTCTCTTCCCCTCCCACAGCCGAGGCTCCATTGGAGCAAAGATGGCCCGGGCGCTGGGGATGGCTCCTTGGCCGCTGCCCCAGGCGCTAGAGTGGCTCTGGTCCGATGCCCCGGAGGGGCAGAGCATCGCCCCCTGGTGGGCAGAGCGTCGCCCGTGCCAGGTGGATCCCAGTCGGGCGCATGCGGGAGTCTGTCTGACTGTCTCTCCCCGTTTCCAGCTTCAGAAAAATACAAAAAAAAACAAAACACATTACTTTTTTCTTAACTGGGCAAAATGTTTTCCTCATATCTCTGGCTCTATACCAGTGGTCCTCAACTTTTTGGTCTTGAGACACCTTTACACTCTTAAAAGTTACTGAGGACCCTAGGAGCTTACCTTAGAAAATTCTAGAAAGCACAAGAATACAGTCTATTAGCTGTCAGAACAATGTCACCAGACGTCATGTTGCCTCTGGAAAACTCCATGTGTTGTGACAGAATTGAGAATGAAAATGGCAAATAAAATCTTAGCATTATGAAAATAGCTGGCGTCACAAGCCCATGAAACAACCTTGGGAGCCCCAGGGGACCTCTAGACTATACTCTGAGAACACTGCTCTTTATTGCTGTATTATAGAAAATACATGATTTCTTTATTGCTGCTTTTTGTTTTTTCTGCATCATCTTATTGATTTTATTAACAGGTACTTAAATACAGGTAAGAAATGGTAATATTTGGAGGACAATTCATTTTTCCTGCAGATTCTAGTCTCAGTAACCCTGCCCACGTATCACTAAAACAGAATGTTCTTTGAGCACACTTACAGAGCATCAGGATAACAAACACAGGCAGAGTAAATACAGGAATGACAGGGTAATCAGGAGAGGCTCCTTAAGATAATGAGTTTCTATCCAGTTAGTAAAGGTAGAAGAACATTCCTCTCGGGGAAAAAAAAATGATGTGTAATGTAATGAAATAATTGCAGAAGGGTGACTTAGAGCAATTAAAATGAGATTGGCTTTGGATGTGTGGCTCTTAGGTGTCCTAGACTAGTGATCAGACTCCTCCCTACCGTCTACCTTTTATTTCACAGACTTGTCAAATTTAAGAAACTGTTTTTGAGAACCTCCAGGGTTGACAGCTGTTGAGGGGAGACGGACAAGTAAGAATGTTAAAAAGAACAAAACAGAAAAATACCTCTCTCTTATCATCATCATTTCATTAGGAGACCAGATATACCTGTATATACTGGTAAGCTGAGAGGTAAATGGATTCTTACAGTGTTTAAGGAAGGTACTATATCTTAAAAGGATGGCTTGCGCCTATACATTTCAGGATTTTTAGATGAGGAGAAAAAGATAGAGGTTTCTCCCAATCACCTGCTTCTAGCATCTTGCACTCAAGAGTAATTGAAACAAACACCAAGCTGTTCAGTTTCCCAAACATCCTCAGTCTGCTCTGTACATGCATCGCCTTCTGCCTGCAGCTTCTGCCCTGTTTCCTCTCCTGGAAAATGCCTGTGCCTTCAAGTGATAATCCCTCAGCAAAGCCTTCTGTGATTCTCCTTTGAACTGGACTCATAGTATTTCTCAGTTCCCACTTCACCATTATTGCACATCCAGATCAGGACGATCTTTGGAAGGCCCTGTTTCCCACTATGTGTAAGCTCCACATATCCTTTCATAATGAATCCTGATGGCCTTAGATAGTCTTTGTGCAGTGTGAGTACTCATTATTTGTTGAATAAATGCAATCGTTCTTAAAACATTTCACTGTTCTGAGCAAACAATAGAAAACATATATTATTGAAAATAAGTGTTTTCTGTATCAATTATTATAGCACCTAAAAATCAGTTGCTTAATATTTACCTCCAACTGAGGATATCAGAAAAATTTTTTAATTTAAAGTTTTTAGGTCACCAAGGATGTCTTTTACAAGACCATTTTGAGAAGCTGAGTCACTAAGAAAAGTACAGCAGAAGATTAGTTGAGACTGATCAGTTGAGCAAAATTATTGAACTCTATATAGTTGCAGATCACTAAATTTAAAAAGACACTAGCCCTGGCCAGCTAGCTCAGTGGTAAAGTGTCGGCCTCGTATGTGGAAGTCCCGGGTTTAATTCCCGGCCAGGGCACACAGGAGAAGCGCCCATCTGCTTCTCTGTTTCTCCACCCTTCTCCCTCTCCTTTCTCTCTCTCTCTTCCCCTTCCGCAGCCAAGACTCCATTGGAACAAAGTTGGCCTGGGCACTGAGGATGGCTCCATGGCCTCTGCCTCAGGCGCTAGAATGGCTCCAGTTGCAATGGAGCATTGCCCCCTTGTGGGCATGCCAGGTGGATCTCGGTCAGGCGCATACGAGAGTCTCTCTCTCTGCCTCCCTGCTTCTCACTTCAGAAAAATACAAAAAAAAAGGGACTAATTAGAAGACTTAGATTCTTAATTTCAGTTTGCCGATGAATAACTGGATGACATTGGACAAAACAAATGATTTCTTCAGGCCTCCATTTTCTCAGCATAAAAAGAAAGAATGGGTTCTGGTGTCTACGATCCTTTCAGTTCAGTAATAATTAATAAGCAGCCTAATTCTTAATAATAGCCTCTGAATTAACTGGAGGTAGACATCAAGCGTTCAACTCACTTCAGAACTATAGAGCACTAACGACAGCAGGAAAAAATGGTTCCACTAAATTTCTACAGCATCTTAAAATCGAACTAGTCCAGTATACTGTATGGGGCAGGACAAAAGCAGGTTTGCAGTTGATCAGAGGGGAAATAATGCAATAATTAGTAAATAACAATACAAGAGTAAACTCTGTGTTTTTTGCATACTCATAACTGTAAACCTACTTTTCCTCCGCTGTATTTGAAGGCATCTAAGAAGTGTGGCCAATTATAATTGTGAGACTTTCAATGTCAAATTAAAATATGAAGAAAAAATGTGCATCTTAGAGTCAACTACGATTTTATACTAAAGATTAAGTTTAATAGGAAAATTGTGGTAAATGTGTCTTGCATTGTTGCAAAGGGGCATGGGGGCCCAACAAATCAAGGAAGATTTCTAAACACAAGTAAAAGCACATTTAAAAAAAAAAAAATTTTTTTTTCTTTTTTCTAGAGAGTCAGAGAGAGGGATAGATAGGGACAGACAGACAGGAATGGAGAGAGATGAGAAGCATCAGTCATCAGTTTTTCGCTGCGACACCTCAGTTGTTCATTGACTGCTCTCTCACATGTGCCCTGACCGGGGGCCCTCAGCAGGCTGAGTAACCCCTTGTTCAAGCCAGCGACCTTGGGTCCAAGCTGGTGAGCTTTTTGCTCAAGCCAGATGAGCCCGTGCTCAAGCTGGCGACCTCCGGGGTCTCGAACCTGGGTCCTTCCGCATCCCAGTCCGACGCTCTAGCCACTGCGCCACCGCCTGGTCAGGCAGCACATTTTTTATTACTGACCACTTAAGTTAGAAAATGATGAAAAGGATAGGCATGGCATTTAAAATCCTGAAGTAATTAACAAAGCAAAACCACACCTAATTTCTCATACTAGAACATCAAGTAATAGGCCCAAGCTATATGTCTTCATTGTAGACTGATTTATTCCATTAGTTTCTTTTGTATTTATAGTATATATAAATGCACTAATAGTTTTTGACTACTAGTCAAAAACTGACAAAGATGACATAGTAGTCATCTTTGTATATTAGACTCCAAAATTTTTTTAAGTGTTTTGGGAAAATGCCAGATTGCTAGAATTTTGTTTTATTTTAACAACTGGGGAAATAAAACTTTTTTTCCTTTAGTTTTGGGAAGTTATACAAATACCTGTAAATATAGAGCTAGATTTTAAATGAGATAATTTTGCTTTGCAAGTTAGAATACCCTGTCAGCAGTTACCTTGAAACTACTTGGGGAAATTAGTATATCTTTGTTTCCAGAGGTCACTATGCTTCTTCCTCAATCCTAAACAAAAGATACATGATCTGCTATGTCTTTGTTTTTGTGCTCTGTGTCAATCAATGCTTATTGAACACCCATGAGAGGCAGAGGACCACATTACATACTGCTCTTTCCTTACAATATTGACTAATACTTAAAGAATCTTTGACTTTGGTGGCGCGGTGGATAAAGCGTCAACCTGGAAACACTGAGGTTGCCGGTTCAAAACCCTGGCTTGCCTGGTCAAGGCACATATGGGAGTTGATGCTTCCTGCTCCTCCCCTTCTCTCTCTCTCCCCCCCCCCAAAATGAATAAATAAATAAATAAGAATCTTTGACTTTGGCTTTTTGATGCTATTTTGCCTTTGTGCCTTCCTATTTTCTGGTCTTATCCAGCCTTTAATTTTAAATGTCAACTGAGGCTCCATTTATAAGCCTTTATTTTCTTGTCTTCCACATCTTCATTTGGGGTTTCATCTACAGTGATTTCAGCTATCTCAATGTGAAATTTCCAGAACCATATCGTTAGTCCTAATATTACAGTTGCTTATTGAAAATGACCAGCTGTCCAATTAGGAGACCTTTGAAAAATGGGTGGTCTTTTAAAAGTTATTTCTGATGACTGATTTCTCTGCTCAAATCATGGGAGATTTTATTCCTCCCAGCTTTGCCTACACATCTGATCTATCTTCAGAATGGTTTATATTCATTCCAGACTTGGTGCCTCTGCATGTGCCCTCACCTCTGATTTTATAGTCCTTGCCATCTCTTCCCTCAAAGCTCAATTCCAATCTTGTATCATGCAGTCTTCCTTGGTTGACTTTATCTGGTTATTTATTCATATGCTCATCACCCATCAGTACTTACGCACTCATACTAGTCAGTACTCAGATATTCAACTAAGTTTCTAGATTATTGAAAGATAGCTAAAACCTAGTTGTTAACTAGATCCAATGCAGCAGAATTCTATTATGATAACATAATTTAGACAGTACCTTAGAAGGTTTTTTAAAAAACATTTTTGTTACTTTTATTTATTTATTTATTTATTTTTTACAGAGACAGAGAGTGAGTCAGAGAGAGGGATAGACAGGAACGGAGAGATGAGAAGCATCAATCATTAGTTTTTTTTCATTGCGCATTGCAACACCTTAGTTGTTTACTGATTGCTTTCTCATATGTGCCTTGACCGTGGGCCTTCAGCAGACCGAGTAACCCCTTGCTGGAGCCAGTGACCTTGGGCTCAAGCTGGTGAAATTTTGCTCAAACCAGATGAGCCTGCATTCAAGCTGGTGACCTCGGGGTCTTGAACCTGGGTCCTCTGCATCCCAGTCCGACGCTCTATCCACTGCGCCACCGCCTGGTCAGGCAGAAGTTATTATTACAATAACTGATCTTAATTTTTTTCTTTGTAAATTTATTGCTGCTGAAAAGTTATTTGCATTATTCATCTCGGAAATTATCGAAGATATTATAGAGTCCATAATGACAAGAAGTATTTTTGTACAAGTATATTAGGAAGTACCTCACATCAAATAGTTCTAACAACAAAAAACAGTTTTACAACCCCCAGGTTTTATTCTCCAGAAGTACCCCTTCCAAGTCTTTGAGTTATTTTATTAATATTATTAGCTGACTTTATACTATGAAAGATGAGAACTTAGTCTGCTGTTTCCCCTCATCACACACACATACACACACACACACACACACACACACACACACACACACACTCTTTTCTTTTCTCTAGTAACACAATACAAGTTTCTTTTTTCCCCACGTAAAGTTCAATACTGGTGTGGTGGTGTGGTTATTCAGGATTGGGGCACTGGTTCTCAAAGCGTGGTCCAGGGATCCCAGAGGGGTTCCCAAGGCCCTTTTAAAGAGTCTATGAGATGTAAAATATTTCCATTACAGTTTTAAGAAGTTATTTGCATTTTTCACTCATTCTTTCAGAACTGCACATTAGAACTCGAGTAGTTATATGACATATGATGATGTCATCATACTGATAGCTAATGGAGTGCGTGCTTGTGCATTATGTTTTTTAGAATTTTCTAAGGTAAGACAACCTCAGTGGACTGAATGCAGGAGCCAATACAAGGACTCGCTTCTGTTCTACTCCACACATCAAAGAGATTTGCAAAATGTAACTCACTAATATTTTGTTTCAGAAAACCATTTTTTCTTAGAAAGTTATGTTACTGTGTATTAATTTTATTATTTTTTTAGTAACATTGAGCAACTGTTGGTAACTAATTTTGTTTAATGAGAAATAGATCTTTCAGCCCTGGCTGGGTTGCTCAGTGGATAAAGCATCATCCCAGTGCACCTGCGGGTTCCACCCTAGTCAGGATGTACGAGAAGCAATCAGTGAGCACGTAACTAAATGAAACAACTAAGTGAAACAATGAGTTGATGTTTCTCTCTGTCTCTCAAATCAATGGGGAAAAAATATGGTAGATTTTACCATATTTTAAAATATTTATTAGAATTACTTTTAGTATTTAAAATGTACTACGTTTTAATTTGTTTTGATACTGAAAAGAACTATTTTCCTTGGCACGTTTCCTTAGTACCCTTCACATTCACTTGGCACATTGTGATCTGAGAAGTAGCTAGCATTTAGTATGAGCGTATGAAGGCTGTTATTAGCATCAGCCAGTTTGAATTTTTTGTCCCTGTGTTCCCAGGGGAAAGCAAACTTGTATCAAGAGTTTCATCAGCCTTTCATTTCAACAAGTATTTGTCAGACATTTGTGCTTGGGTGTTAAGAGAAAGAGAAAAAAGCACAAGACAGCCCCCTATATAGCAAGAGCAATTTAGATTTATTGCTATATAGATTTATCTCACCCTCTTGCACTTTCCACATCCATATCTATATAGCAAGAATGTTCAGGCTGAGTCACTGCAGAGTTCTCAGGGGTCAAAGAACAAACACATACTATGTACTAGGTCTCATTAAGATAAGAAAGATGCTGGAATACATAACTAAGCATATGGAGACAAGTTTTCAAATTCATACTAAGTTAAATAAAATTTATTTAACATTTTTTATGTGATACTTTAGAGTTTACCAAATGATTTAATATTCATAATTTCATTTAATCCTGATGACATGCCTGAGTTAGATACTATCACAGGTTACAGGTGGCTGACTCAGGCTTTCAAATGGTCAATGGTCGCTGACTTGCTTGAGAATACGTAAAGCAGCAGTTTTACGTATTCTCCCCTGTGGGTCAGCGACCCACAGGTTGAGAACCGCTGACGTAAAGGTTGGACTCCAGTTCAGCTGTTCTGCCATCTGACCCCATGCTCTTACTGTATATAAACACCATATTCCTTAAGGATTCAAAGTACTTGAGGTTCCACTACACTTGTTAAGGTACTTTGGAGGATATCATACTAGAATAGAGAAACTGTCTATAGTTAACCCAAATCACTGGTAGAAGTGAATAAGAATTCTCATTCCAGTTATAGATCATAAGAACTTTGTGAGAGGCTGGACTCAAGTTTGAATATACATTTTTGGCTAACAGAAAATTTCCTGTTTTAAACCATTAAAATCCTTTGAATATATTTTTACTGATCTTCAGGACTACAGCTTCTGATTATTATAACAGTGAGGATACACTCAGAACTATCAACAAATACCTGAAGTAAAGGAGTAAGTTTTTCTTTCCTCCACATACTAATTTTTAATGCAATATTATAAAAATTACAAAGTATAAGGGGTTCACCCACATATACTGACTCAAAGATTCAGACAGCAAATTGAGGGACATACTAGCACAGAACTTTCAGCATTGTTATGTGTCTTAAGTTAACTGTCTGTTATTAATCTGATTATTACTTTGTAAAATTCTTCTTTCTCTTCCTCTCTCCCCATAGGTTTGTAAAAGAATGGACTTGGTCTGCCAGAGAATGTTAAATCAGGGATTTCTGAAAGTGGAGAGGTACCATAATCTATGTCAGAAACAAGTCAAAGCACAACTCCCAAGGTATGTCATGGCTGGCAATGGTAATAATTTACAGTTGGGGATTTTGTTTTGTTTCTTGACTTTTTTTTTATCTGAGTAAGAGTTTACCTGTTAAATCGGGTTCCAATTTTTGTAACAAAGGATACCTAGATCAGAATAAGTGATTTTTACTATAGTTTGTTCCCTCTCACCATCTCTCTTTTTTTTTAATTCGGTGAGAGGAGGGGAGGCAGAGAGACAGACTCCCGCATGCACCCCGACTGGGTTCCACCTGGCAAACCCACTAAGGAGTGATGCTCTGCCCATCTGGGGTGTTGCTCTGTTGCTCAGCAACCAAGCTCTTCTTACTGCCTGAGGCAGAAGCCATGGAGCCATCCTCAGCGCCTGGGGCCAACTTGCTCTAATTGAGCTATGGCTGCTGGAGGTGAAGAGAGAGGAAGAGAGAGAGAGAGAGAGAGAAGCAAGAGGAGGAGAGGTGGAGAAGCAGATGGGCACTTCTCCTGTGTTCCCTGACTGGGAATCGAACCTGGGCAGATGCTCAGTCATGGAGCCAATTGGCCAGGGCTCCTCTCACCATTTCTATTCAGTTACTGGAGGTTCTAGCCAGGGCACTTAGGCAGGAGAATGAATTAAAGTCATTTAGATTGAAAGGAAGCAGTAAACTCTCTGTGGTCACCAATGACATGATCTTGTATGTCTGTAAACTTCTACATAAGGAATACACTAATTATTAGAGCTAATAAATGAGTTGGACAGGGATATAAGATACAAGATCCACAAAAATCAATTGTATAATTGGATATACTGGCAATAAACAATCCAAAAATGGAATTAAGAAGATAATTACATTTATAATAGCATTGAAAATAATAATATAATAATAAATATAACAAAAGAAGTGTTGGACTTGTACACTGAAAATTACAAAACATTGTTAAAAGAAATTAAAGAGGAATTAAATAAAAAGACATTCCATGCTCATGGATTGGAAGATTTCCTATTGTTAAGATGACAGTACTTCCTAAATGGATCCATATTTTCAATGCAATCTCCATCAAAATCCTAGCTGTCTTTTTTGAAGACATTGATAAGCTGATTCTACTATTTCTGTGGAAATACAAAAGACTCAGAATAATCAGAAACAATCTTGCAAAAGAACAGAGTTGATGGAGGACTGCCACTTCCCAATTTCAAAACTTAATTCAAAGCTACAAGTCAGCCTGACCAGGCAGTGGCGCAGGGGGTAAAGCATTTAACTGGGATGCAGAAGACTCAGGTTCGAGACCCCGAGGTCGCCAGCTAGAGCGCAGGCTCATCTGGTTTGAGCAAAAGCTCACCAGCTTGAGCCCAACGTCACTGGCTCAAGCAAGGGGTTACTCGGTCTGCTGAAGGCCCGCGGTCAAGGCATGTATGAGAAAGCAATCAATGAACAACTAAGGTGTTGCAACGCGCACCTTATGATTGATGCTTCTCATCTCTCCGTTCCTGTCTGTCTGTCCCTGTTTATCCCTCTCTCTGACTCTCTCTCTCTCTCTGTAAAAAAAAAAAAAAGCTACAAGTCAGATACATCGTTCTCATTCCTCTCCAGTTGTCTTGCCACCTGACCCAACTCCAGCTTCATGCTCAGTGTTGTGCTCAATAAAATGAAAATAATTTTTAAAAGAAAATTCAAAACTACAATAATCAAAACGTGTGGTACTGACATAAGGGCATACATGTAGATCAGTGGAAGAGAACTGGTAATTCAGAAAATAAACTCTTACATTTTTAGTCAATTGATTTTTAACAAGGACGCCAATACTATTCAGTGGGGAAAGAATAGTGTTTCCAACCTCTTTCTCACACATGCAAAAGTTAACTCAAAATAAATCATAAACCTAAGTGTAAATATTAATGCTAGACTATAAAACACTTAGACAAAAATAGTACTAACATTCATGAACTTGAATTAGTACTGGTTTCTTAGATATGACACCAAAAACATAAGCAACAAAAGAAAAGGTAGGCAAACTAGACTTTATCAAAATATAAGACTTCTTTGCCACAAAGGACATCAAGAACGTGGAAAGACTGGCCCTGGCCGGTTGGCTCAGCGGTTGAGTATCGACCCGGTGTGTGGACACCCCAAGTTCGGTTCCCGGTTAGGGCACACAGGAGAAGCGCCCATCTGCTTCTCCACCCTCTCCCCCCCATCTCTCTCTTCCCCTCCTGCAGCCAAAGCTCCATTGGAGCAAAGTTAGCCTCCATAGCTGAGAACAGCTCCATGGCCTCTGCCTCAGGCACTGAGGATGGCTCCGGTCACAGCAGAGCAACGCCCCAGAGGGGCAGAGCATCGCCCCCTGGTGGGCATGCCAGGTGGATACAGGTGGGGCACATGTGGGAGTCTGCCTGCCTGTCTCCCGGCTTCTCACTTCAGAAAAATTTTTAAAAATAAAAAAAAAGAAAGAAAGTGGAAAGACAACCCACAGAATGGGAGGAAATATTTGCAGCTTATATGTCTACTAAGGGACTTGTACCCAGATTGTATGAAGAACTCTTAGAATTCAACAATAAAAAAGCAAGCCAATTTTAAAATGGACAAGGGATTTTAATAGACATGTCTCCAAAGAAGATACATTGAAGATCAAAAAGCACATGAAAGATGCTCAACATGATGAGTCAGCAGGGCCTTGAGAATCAAACATTCTGAGATAGCATTTTACAGTAAGTAGGATGGCGAAAATAAAGACAAAAAATGCTGGGAAGGATATGGGCAAATTGGAACCTTCATAAATTACTGATAGGATTATAAAATGGTGCAGCCACTTTAGAAAAGTTTGTTCCTCAAAAGGTTAAACACAGTGCTACCACATGACCCAGCCGTTTTATTCCTAGGTATACAATGAAGGAAAATTGAAATATATCCACACATATGTTTAGAAATGAATGTTCATGGCAGCATTATTCATAATAGCCAAAAAAGTAGAAACACCACCAAAGTCCAGCAACTGATAGACAACCAAAATGATGGTATTATATACCGTAGAATATTATTGGGCCATAAAAAGGAAATGAAGTATTGATATACTACAATATGAATGAACCTTGAGAACTACGCTAAAGAGAGAAGAAACACCACATACTGCATAAATCCAGTTATCTGAAATGTCCAGAATAGGCAAACCCCTAGAAACAAAGTAGATTAGTGGTTGCCAAGGGCTGGGCAGTGGCAGTGCCTGATAATATTTATGGGCTTTCCTTCTGTAGCAGTGAAAATGTTCTGAAATTAGTGCTGATGGGTCCACAACTCTGGATAAACCTAACCACTGAATTGTATACTTTAAAAGTGGATTTTATTATATGTGAGTTATAATAAAACTTAGAAAAGTTTAAATGAGCTCATTTTATGGACAGAAATATATACTCTCTTGTCTCTATGTCCATGTGTAATTCTTTCATTTTTCTCATTTCTCTCATTCTCATAGCCATTAGACGCTGAGGATGGCTCCATGACCTGGATTGTGCTGTGTGCCTTAGGTAGTAAAATAGCTTGGTTGCTGAGCAACAGAGCATGCCCAGTAGGGGGCTTGCCTGGTGGATCCCGGTCAAGGCACATGTGGGAGTCTGTCTCACTGCCTCCCCACCTCTCACTTAATAAAATAATAATGATGATGATGATGATAATAATAATAATAATTGCCATTAGGCTTGATATAGCCAAAAAATAAAACAAAATTTTTTTTTCTAAATGTTTTGTCAGTATTAGTCCTTGGCCAAGATTTCTGGACATAGTGATTCATTTGTCAGTACAGTTGAATTATGACCCACTTGTAGATTCCTGAATTGACTTACACATGTTAGTCTATTTCATTAAGACAGTTTGATTGCTTAACATTTTAGTCCACAGTACATCTTTAAAGGTTGCTTTTTTAATTATAGGAGAGAGTCAGAGAGGAGAAACCATTCATTAGCTCGTCACGCAGATATCCTTGCTGCTGTTGAAACAAGGCTTTCGCTATTAAATATGACTTTCATGAAGTATGTGGATTCCAATCTCTGTTGCTTCATCCCAGGAAAGGTAAATAGAATTGCTTACCTTGAATAGATGGATTGTGCTGTGTAAACTTTATTATAAAGTTCCAAAGTGATTTTTAAATGTCAGAATTGTTCCTACTTCTCTGGAATGAGTTTCTATGAATGGATTTGTTTAGCTTCTAAGAGAATTTTTTTTTTTTTTTTTTTTTACAGAGACAGAGTCAGAGAGAGGGATAGACATACAGGAATGGAGAGATGAGAAGCATCAATCATCAGTTTCCCGTTGTGACACCTTAGTTGTTCATTGATTGCTTTCTCATATGTGCCTTGACCGTGGGCCTTCAGCAGACCGAGTAACCCCTTGCTCAAGCCAGTGATCTTGGGTCCAAGCTGGTGAGCTTTTTGCTCAAACCAGATGAGCCTGTGCTCAAGCTGGCGACCTCGGGGTCTTGAACCTGGGTCCTTTGCATCCCAGTCCGACCCTCTATCCACTGCGCCACCACCTGGTCAGGCTGTAAGAGAAATTTGAATCATTTATGTGTTCTTTATATTTGAAATTTTAATTAACAGATATACATTAAGAGCCCTGCTGTTCTTTAGAAAAGCTTGTGAAAAAAATTTTGAGCTTTTACTCTGTTAGGATGCCAAAGCTTCAGCAGCAATGAACAAGATAGGTATTGTCCTTGCCTTCAAGACTGTTATAATTTGGGGGAGGCAGAGTAGGAGGCACAAGCTGGGTTTTGTTTTGTTTGAGAAATGTTTCATGACACAACTTGATAAAACCTCCAGATTTGAAAAGAATAAATAATTCCTGTATAGCAATATACTCAGAGCTAAGTAATAGAACTGTTTAACCCAGAAATAAGTATATATGGCATATTTGCTGTTACTGAGTTAAAGACCCCAGCACTCAGCATGCTGCTCATACCTTCAGTAGTATCTTTCTCACATTGAGTGTAAATTCAGGTGAAATATGTCTATGGCCTTCTATATGGAAGGGTGGGAATGGAGTTCAAGGTCATTTTGTTACTTAGTTGATACTACCAAAAGCATCAGCATGGTTAGAACTAATTAATACCTAGATAAAATCTGATTTTTTTTTTTGTTATTTCCATAGATAATTAACATTGGCAATATTTCATATGTACTTTCTCCATTTTTAATTTTATGTGTTTATTTTGGGATGAATCTGTTTTTCATTTTATTTGAAATATTCTTTAGTGTATCTCACTTTCCTCAAATGCTTTTGTAGGACATTCTACAAGGGTGACCAGTTAGACGCTTTAGATGTGATTTATAGGCTTTACCTCTAAGTATTCCTGGGAAGTTCATTGAACTAGAATAGGCTATCCCCTGGAGCCTCATTTTTATTGCATATCTCATTGTTAAGAATATGAATATTTATTAAAAAAAAGAATATGAATATTTAAGAAACATCTTACAGTTTTCATAACCTCAAAGACAGTTCAGTCGGCAGTTCCTAACAAGAGTTGAGTTGTTTGGGCAGAGTCCACATGGCTGCCTACCCAAGATATTGAGTGTCTGGCCTTGACAGAAGTGCTGACCTTTATTTCAGTTCATCAGGATCATGTGATTGGAATGGTGATCTTTACTGTCTAAATAAATGAGGTCAAATCTAGTTGCTTCCCCATTTTTTGGAAACCCCACTTGTTGACCTCTCACTCCTCGTACCAAAATAAAAGAACAAAACCAAGTAGACAGCAATGGAGAGTGTTTTAAGTTTGCAAGATGCAGCCTGACCAGGTGGTAGCACAGTGGATAGAGTGTTGACCTGGGATGCTGAAGACCCAGGTTCGAAACCTGAGGTCGCTGGCTTGAGTGCAGGCTCACCAGCTTGAGTATGGGATCATAGACATGACCCCATGGTCACTCGCTTGAAGGCCAAGGTCTTTGGCTTGAGCAAGGGGTTACTGGTTCGGCTGGAGCCCCCTAGTCAAGGTACACATGACAAGCAATCAATGAACAACTTAAGTGCCACAACTATGAGTTGATGTTTCTCATTTTTTTTCCCTCTCTCTCTAAAAAAAAAAATAAAACCTTTTAAAAAAAGAAATGTTGGTCCTGGCCGGCTGGTTCAGTGGATAGAGCGTCAGCCTGGGATATGGAGTGGGATTGATCCCTGGTCAGGGCACACAGGAGAAACGACCATCTGCTTCTTCTTGCTTTCCTGAAGCCAGTGGCTCGCATGGTTTGAGCGCTGGCCCCCGCTGCAGAGGATAGCTCAGTTGATTCAGCATCAGCCTCAGATGGGGTTGCCGGGTGGATCCTGGTCAGGGTGCCCGCATGTGGGAGTCTGTCCCACTATCTCCCCTCCTCTCACATAAATAAATAAGTAAAAAAAACCTTAAAAATGTTTTTCATAACTAATATTTTATCATCTCAAGCCTGGGTAGGATTCAGCACATGGCCTACTGTAGAAGGTGTGGAAACAGCCTCTCATACTATTTCTCCTGCAGGACTGGGGGGTTTTCTATCAGGACTCACAGCTTGAGTGAAGGAAGAGGTAGATAATAAGCCTATCTCAGAGTTGAGTAAACGCAGTAGAAGCAATGAGTGGGTTGGAGGTTAAGATATTCTGGGGACAGAATCTTTTCATTAACCCACAATTTGGGGGAGGTAAAAACCCATTGGAATAGTTGTCATCCAGACTGGACATCTTCAGAGATGTGAAATATTATCTTTGGGTCTGTGCTGAAGCCATGGGAAGCAATAAGGATGACCTCCAGGGGTTAAAGCTGGCTGTAAAAATGCCTAAAGAGGTTCAGCTACTCTTCCAGCAAAAGAACTGTAAACCAGGGTTGTCAGGATTGTGTTTCTTCTCCATGTGTGCTATGCCTTGTGTTTTCCCACCGCAGTTCTCATGAAATGAAACAGGATCTCCTGCTACCCTTTGGTGGTGGCCAGAAGGTGGGGTCTGAGGAGACCTCATTGTAATCCATAGCAAGTCTTAGGGAAACAAAACTTCAAGGGGCAGAGCACGGGTGGCAGTGCAGGAGAGAAGGGGTCAGGCTGAGTTTCTGGGGCCTGGGATCTGGGCTAGTGGGAAGTGGGTTTGGTGGGTAAGTAGAATATGGGTGTGGCGGCCCCTACCCCTGCTCGCATACAGGGTTTAATTTCTTACTTTAGTCCTCTGGTTTCTTCAGCAATGAGTATCCCTTTTTTTTTTTTACTTTTTTTTTTTTTTTTTGCATTTTTCTGAAGCTGGAAACAGGGAGAGACAGTCAGACAGACTCCCGCATGCGCCCGACCGGGATCCTCCCGGCACACCCACCAGGGGCGACGCTCTGCCCACCAGGGGGCGATGCTCTGCCCATCCTGGGTGTCGCCATGTTGCGACCAGAGCCACTCTAGCGCCTGAGGCAGAGGCCACAGAGCCAACCCCAGCGCCGGGCCATCTTTGCTCCAATGGAGCCTTGGCTGCGGGAGGGGAAGAGAGAGACAGAGAGGAAGGCGTGGCGGAGGGGTGGAGAAGCAAATGGGCGCTTCTCCTGTGTGCCCTGGCCGGGAATCGAACCCGGGTCCTCCGCACGCTAGGCCGACGCTCTACCGCTGAGCCAACCAGCCAGGGCCAGTATCCCTCTTTGTGTCACTTATTTACATATATGTCCCTAATTACACTGTGGTTATCTTCGGGGCAGGAGCTGTATTTTATTCATCCTAATTCTTTAGCCCCAACACAGTACCTGGTGCTTACTAAGTATAAGTATGAAACATACAAAGAATTATAACAAGGCCAAAGCCATGTGTTACAGATGGTAATAGTATCATCAGTTAAATCTCTTCATAGGACTTTACAGGAATTGCAAAATAAGCAGTCACTTCTCTCCCTATTTAGCTATTTTCTTTAAAAAAAAAAAAATCAAAAGTGCTAAGGAGAGTTTATTGTTTTAGGTTATTGATGAGATCTATCGTGTGTTGAGATACGTCAATTCTACCAGAGCCCCTCAGCGAGCTCATGAAGTGCTTCAGGAGCTCAGGGATATTTCCTCCATGGCCATGGAGTACTTTGATGAAAAGATTGTTCCAATACTAAAGAGGAAATTACCAGGATCAGACGTGTCTGGAAGACTCATGGGCTCTCCTCCAGGTATATCGTTTTTACTGTGTTCAGTTCATAGCATTCATCCGTAGATGCGATAACTTAATTTTTCTCCATTTAATTTTATATCTTGAACTTTGCTGTGTCTATAAATTTGTTATCAACAATATCATTTTTAATGACAAGTTGAATTCTAGACCATAACTTATGTAACTGATTCAGTGCTATTAAGCACATTTGTCTTAGCACTCTGAAGAACAAGCTTATGGCCAAAATTCTGTACATATTCGTAACTACTGACTTAAAATAAATTCATTAAATTGCTGAGTGAAAAGTGATGTAGAGTTGTATTTTTTAATGTTTCTGAGTAGTTAATATTCAAGATCCGAAAGCAAAAATACCAGATAAGAGTCTTCATGGAAATGTCCAGTGAATTATTTCAGTCCCGGTTGTCTGGCTGCTCCTTAGAAGACAGCGTACATGAGGCTGTTTGAACATTGTCACTTCTCCTTTGCTAGCTATTTTGCAAAAGCATACTGGAGCCTAGAGATTCATGCCCTTATCTAAAGGACTAAGTTGTTCAATGTTCTCAACCCTTGTAGATATTTTAAATCAGGGAAAAGAAACTTAAGTAGAACATTTTGTTCTGGTTAGTTAGCTTCCTGGAGTACTCAGTGGGGTAACTGAGTGGCTGGCTGTAATTTAATAATAAAGCCTGTGGCATCTCAGCATTGATGTATCTATTATTTATTGAGTGCCTGTTATGATGTGCACAGCACTGCACTCTGTCCTGTGGAGACTAAAAGGAAGTGTAATATGTGGTGTCTGCTCTCAAGGATCTTACTATTTTAAAAGGTAAGACATGCCTGACCTGTGGTGGCGCAGTGGATAAAGTATCAACCTGGAAACGCTGAGGTTGCTGGTTCAAAACCCTGGGCTTGCCTGGTCAAGGCACATATGGGAGTTGATGCTTTCTGCTCCTCCCCCTTCTCTCTCTCTCTCTCCCCTCTCTATAATGAATAAATAAAATCTTTATAAAATAAAAAATAAAATAAACTTTCCTTTAAAAAAAAAAAAAGGTAAGACATACCCAGACTCAAGTTCAATTATTATAGGCAGAGATGTATTTTCAAGGAGTATGTCCACTTAAATGCCAAATGAGAGCAGAGACAGAATTTTAAGGAAGACCACTGTCTGGTCTGATTAAGACCTAACAAGAAGTAAGAGTTGACCTGAGCATTGAGGTATTAGTGGAAGTTGGATAGAGAGAAAAAGAGGGAGGAAGGGAGGGAGGGAGAATGAGAAGGAAGACTCCATCAGCCAAGGAAAACATTCTGGTTATTGTGATGTACAAGGTGAAAATCAGAATGATGGGTTTAGGGTATGAATGGATCTGTCTGGTCCTTTAGAAAACATTCAGGAGATAAGGCTTAAAAAAAAAGTAGGCTATTAGTTTAAAAATAGTGATTTTTATGTCCAAGTTACATTCTGTTATTCCTAAAACAGAACGGTTCCAAAGCCTTCCTGCATGATGTCAGAAATGCTTCACAGTCATCATGAGTGATGTAACTTGCTCTTTGATAGCATCTCTGTTGTTTAGCCTCTGCATATAACTTGAGTGCAGGGAGACCTTCAGAGCATGACAGGTCTGCACTTCTAGCTTGAATGTTTGTTTGCTTGTGTGAAATAAGATAGAAAATCATTATATTCTCATTTTACTACTTGTATTTTCTTACTAGGTCCAAAAGTGTTTTATAATATTTTAAATCCAAGTTTATGCCATTAAATGTCCTTACCCATTTGCTGGCACTCCACATGTTGCCACGTGAACATGAGAATTAGGGTTCAAACTCATTTATAATTAAAACTAGGTGTCTGATTAATCCATTAGATTTAGTAGATTGCAAAGAAGAAATGATCAGGACATTCATATACATTCTGATATAGATATACATATATATCAGATCCTTGGATAGACAGATATACGTTCTGATGTAGATAGATACACACACACACACACATTCTATTTCAAAATAAGTTTAATTTATAAAGTATTACTGGTAGCGGGACATTTTAAGTGATTAACTGGCCATTAAAAACTATTTTTCCACAGTTCCAGGACCTTCTGCAGCCCTAACAACGATGCAGCTCTTCTCCAAGCAAAACCCTTCAAGACAAGAGGTTACCAAACTCCAGCAACAGGTTAAGACAAATGGTGCTGGCGTGACTGTTCTCAGGCGTGAAATTTCTGAGCTTCGCACCAAAGTGCAAGAACAACAGAAACAGCTCCAAGACCAGGACCAGAAACTGCTAGAGCAGACCCAGATCATAGGTGAACAGAACGCACGGTTGGCCGAGCTGGAGCGCAAACTGCGGGAAGTGATGGAAAGTGCAGTAGGGAACCCCTCAGGGTCTGGGCAGAATGAAGAGTCTCCCCGGAAACGGAAGAAGGCAGCGGAAGCCATAGACTCTCTTAGGAAATCAAAACGTCTCCGGAATAGAAAGTGAATCGGAATGTGCTTCTAGCTCCAGAGGAGGGCCTGGCTTAGTAGCTGAGCAGTTATGCATATCAGGATGCTGTGAGCAACATGGTGTCCCTTCTAGGCTTCTAGGCTTTCAGAACACAACTTCAACTTGAACTCTCATGGTTGGGACATTGTTTCCCTGCTTCTCCCGGTTGAACTGACGCACAGAATCTTTTTACTTTGCAATAGATTTATACTAACCAGACCTATTCTATCATGTTTTGAGGAGTTAACTTTTTTCTGTGCAGCTAATGTTTAAAGTAAGTTTTTTTGTTTCTGCATATATGCACATTACTTAAGGATCTTAAACCAGTCTTGACAGACTAGAAACCTAACACAGAAAATGTCCTGTTCACTTGAAAGCAAAGACCTACTTTTTAAATGGACAGTATCTTGTTTAAAAAAAAAAAAAGTTGACTTTTTGTTATAAGTGACCTTTGTTTGGAATGTCTGAAAAGTAGTAAATGCTTTTTGGTATTGAAGTAATGGGTAACTAAGACGGACTTCCATAGTTGACTGTAGAAGGAGCCTCTACAGTATTGACTATATATTTTTATAAACTACTGGCAAGGGATCTATCCAATTATACCATGTTTCAGTTCTCTATGGGGGCCATGTCCTACATTTGCATGGATGGATGCATGCATTGCCTAGGCAACTCACTTAAAAAGCTCTTGCACTGGTATTGATCTTGAACCTCTATACTTCTCCACTTTTTAGAGCATTGTCTTAGTTTATTTAAGCACTTAACATCTTCTGCCACAACAGCTGGCCCGGGGTGGGGTGGGGTGAGTCCATTTGTCCTCCAGTTCTATAAGAACAAGAGAGTATTAAAGCCCATTGCTTTATCTATTCTCTGTAGAGTTCAGGTACACTGGCTAAGGCAGAACCCCAAATCCCAAGGCTCTTTCTATCGATATCAGACCTCTGGTAACTAGTACTTTTCCTTACTCGCCACTGTGTGTGCTCATTGGGTAAGTGTGATGGCCAGTCGTGTAAGTAGGGTACCCAACCTGTGGGATGCAGTTTTGTCATTGAAAGACGTTCATTGAAGGACACTGTACTACAAAAAAGCATTTTGATCATTTCATTTCTGGGGGATGACCTGAGGGAAGCTTTTTAATACGAATTTCAAGCTTTCCTTATCCAACAACTTTAAACAAAAGCTTTAATTTCATTTGCACTCCTGTGTTGAGCTTGTAACTGGAAAAGCATGTCTTGCACTGTTTAACTTTCTTAGTGGTCACTTTAACAACCTCCAGATTGTGTGCAGTGGTTATTTTCCCCAGTTATATATTTTTTGAAACATTCAGCTATTACTGTGCTAGTTTTATTTTAATGTACTAAATTATGTTGTTATTATTTGACTGTTAAGTTCTTTTAAACAACTGTTGCCTTGGGCTTCAGTTATTTAAAATAAATTTAGGTGTAATGTAGAAAACTGTCCCTTTCAAGGTAGGCATTTGATACCTGTATAAAACCTAAGGTTTTGGTAAGTACCTTACTTGAATAAAAGCACAAGGTTATCACCTTTTTTCTTTTTATCCGTCCAACATGACATGGTTCTGCATCCTTCAGATTAACCTCACCAAATGAAACTCTTTATTACCCATTTTTTATATAGTCTTTACATAATATTGTCCTTAGATTTTGATCAAGTCTATGTCTAACTTTGAAACTCTATTTACAATGTAGTATGTTTTCAATGAAAAACCATAAAATAACATCCAAGTGTTTCATGGCTTGTTGGGAAGATAATTTTAAAATAAACAATTTCCAAAAAAAGATTTGTCAGCCAAGGTCATCCATAAAAGTCCCCGTCTGGAACTCATTTTCTCAGCAGGTCTCATTTTTTGTAATCATAGGATTTAGCCATATTGTCATACCTTTGGAGGAGGCCTACTGGAATACTTATGGCCTTTAGTAGTCTGCTTTCCTGGTAATAGGAAGACTTTAAGTAACAAAATACATGTTTTCAGGTTTACAAAGTGTGATCCTTATGCATCAAAGGGATATAACCTCAGATGATTTAATAGTTGTTAATGAGTTCAAGTTGCCTGGGTTTCTTTATAAACTTTATCAAGATGCCCTAAATGCATCTATAGTCTTCCATTAGTTAACATGAGTACGTGGCTTTCATACTAAGCTTTCCCACTATTAGAAGGTAGGTTTTGTTTCAAAATCCAAGTTTTACAGTATACATTTGTAATCATCTGTCTGTAAGGTAAATGAGTTGCGACTGTTAATGCATGAATGTCCATAACAGTAGGAGAATAAAGCACTACAGTTGTTGTTTTTTAAGTCTGAAATCTTACTTAGACTTACCTACTAAAACATGTTAGGATATTGCCTTGACCAATTTGATAGCTTTTATACTTGCTTTGGTTAAGCATAATGGTATTTAAGACTCAATAAATCACAAATTATTTGGATCAGCTAAAACTGACATATGTTACAGGAAAACTAAAAATTAGTCTCCTAAGAGAGAACCATCCTGCCCAGGATCATGCGTCAGTAATATAAATGCTATAATGTTGATACTGTGTTGTCCTAGAACAACATTTCATACAATATTCTTGTCATCTTCCTTGGCTGTTTTTCAGAGGCCACTTCTCTATTTTAATGGGTCATTCCCACTTAAAAGTTGACTGTGGTACAATATTACAGACAGATACAATGTGAAAAGGCATATCTAAGAAAAAAAGAAAACTGCCCCCACCCCCACCCCCCCGCAGGAAGCTCGGCTTATTTCCTGCACGGACTTAGCTTGGTTTTTACATGTTCTGAAATACGAACTCATTCACAACATGAGGTTATAGAACCTGTGGCTTTTTCAAGCTTCTCTTTTGCTGTACAGAGCCTGGAAATAATGGGGCAAACACAGTTGTATTCAGAGTTACCATGTTTTAAAAACTATTGGGGTGCCATCAGGTCTAGGGCCACTGGTTCTGAAAGCAACTTTTTTGTAAAACGTGTTTTTTGGAGAACTGAACTTTACAGGGGCTTGCCTTAATCTCTATTTAGTAGTTTCAAGATGTATGTGCTATTGTTCTACTTGTTAAAATGTTAAAATATTCTATGTAGTCCCAAAGGTGGGTAAAAGAGTATAAGTAATGCCTAAATAAATAAGCTAAAAGGTGTCACTACAGCTGGATTTTTGAGAGAAAATGGACATAGGAACATAGGCTATGTATAATAAACAAAAACAATAGCACCTTAAGATTGCACTATTTTATGCATTATTTTATATGCCATTTCATAGCCTGCACTTTAATCTCCAAAGAAACAATGTATGATGTCCCACTTGTTCCTTATTATTAATAAACTTTTTCCTAAGACAGGGCACTTAATTCTATTTTACTATACTGAATTAGTTTCTTGGAGGTGGACGCCTTCTTTTGAGTTCTCTATTTCCTTAGCCATAATATTTTCTAGGATCTAGGAACTCCCTATCTTACTGAATCCCAACAGTCTATAATTTTAATTTAATGTAAAATCTCATTCTTGTTGGTCAGCACTATCTTATAGCCTGTTCTAGCAATGAGTACCTGTTTGTTAACACTTATCAAATCATCGACATACGTCACATGCTGTAAGATTTGAAGCCAGGATTAAGGCATTCTGAAAGGAAACATCCTGTAGAATGCAGTCTCTTAGAAATGGTGTTTCTAACAAAATCCAATTTGATATGCTGCCCAGTTCTTTGACTAGGGAGCTGTCTGAATTAACTAGGCCACAAAAAGGTTGATAAGTTAAAACTACTTAAAAATAACAAAGTTCTGTAGCCTGCCATTCTGAAGTAAATTATTTTTTAAAAGATGCTAAAGTAATCTACAAAATAAACTAGCGACTCATTGGCTGCCACCTACCATGATTTTATTTTTAATAGCAATATATGTGTAATCATAAATACGATAGGCTCAAGTCATATGGGCTTTCACCAGCTTCCTAAGAATTTCTGTTAAGTTTCTGAAATCAAAAAGTAAATCCAAAATTTTCCTGTTGTGTCTGAAGAGAATCATGGGATTGAGAAACATATTGATAATAATCTATTAGGTCCATCGCCAAAGTATACCGGTCCATATTCAGAACTATACCAAAAGTTTAGAAGTGTTTAAAATTCCTTTATGTGGTACCATGTCTGTTTACTTATGCTCATGAGCAACAATAAATTGCCAGTTTACCTTCTGGAATTTTCATTGTTATAACCACATTCAATTACTGGAAAGTGAAAAACACCTCCCGGTCACACAACAGGGTACATAAATAAATGTGTTGTTACCAGAGCTGCTTGTTTTCTTTGTATTTCATGCACAAAAGGTTATGGAACAAATGCCACATGAACAGCTACCAACTCTTGAAGCTGTGGAGGAGTGTGTTTTACATGTTACCTGTGTCCTCACAACTAACTTATGAAGCAGGTTTCTCTGCAGGGAAATTAAACTCAGGTTGAGCAACATGTCCATGATGCTATACCGGTAAATGCTTAAATGGATTGGAACCCAGACCTACCTGCCTGCAAAGCTTCCATACTTCCTGCTACCCTACACTATATTTTGAAGTAGCTGAGAGCTGTAGAGTAGATTACATTCTAAACTTAGAAATAGATATATAGATAAAGTATTCCAAACATCCACTACAAGTAGTCAATGCCCAAATCTCGCATGTTAAGAGTAACATACAGAAGTTAAAACCAGGAATAGGTTGGGCTTGGCAGAAACAATGGATTCGCCCTAAACATATAGGTTGAAAGCATTGTGAAGGCTTCCAGAACCTGTAATCTTAAGTAGAAGGCAGTCCTAGCAGTAGATATGGGCTGAGGCCACTGACAGGTCCATAGTTGCTTTACAATATGCTGCCAATCAGAACAAAACTAGTGGCCACCAATTGTTTTTTTTCCCCAGCTAGGGAAGAATACTGGTTCTCTTCCAAATTACTTCAAGCTCCAAAATTAAGTATTTCATACAAATCAATTTCACCTCTGTAAAGATAGGACTGTGGCCTGACCTGTGGTCGCGCAGCAGATACAGTGTTGACCTGGAAACGCTGAAGTCACCGGTTCAGGGCCCCGGGTTTGCCTGGTCAAGGCACATATGGGAGTTGATGCTTCCTGCTCCTCCCCCCCTTCTAAAAATGAGTAAAAATTAAAAAAAAGATGGGACTGTGATAAGGAGTCCTGGAGAAAATTTGAGGGAAGAACAAATTCTCACTTTGTCTAAAACTTAAGATGTTCAGAGAGAGGTCACAGGTGACTGTGCTGCAGTGTAAGGGTGACCGGAGTGGCATAAGTTATCCCAGCACTGTCTCTTCATTCGAGTCCCTCAGACATCACAGAAACAGAAAATAAAGCTACTGCCGCATCTCCTAGTAATCAGAAGAGCTAGATCACAGTGAAAAGCTCATTCTGTACCCTTTAGGTGGCTCAGTTGCCACATAATATATTCATGTTGTTAATAAACCAAGGATCTTTACCAATTTTTTTAAGTTAAATGGTAGTCTCCTTTATTTATAAACTTCCCCTGTTAATTCCTGAAACAATTCTTAGGGGACCCATTAAGGATTGTTTTGTCCAGAAAAGTATGTCTCAACTTGCTTGTATACATTCCTCTAGTGTTCAAGAGTCATTTCCTCAAAGCAAAATTATAGGAAACTGTGAGGAGAGAAAAAAACTGGAGTGGAGGATGTTTGGGCAAAAAGTACAGATTACAACTTGAAAGGAAGTACAAACCAAGGATGAACTTCCCAAAATTCAATCGATTCTCTTCATAGGAATACAACCAACTAAATAGCTTCTGACTTCTCAAATTCTGTATTTCTTTTAACTTCTCTTTTCCCCTTTATCTTTGGATTGCACAAAAGCCAGTTTCGAATCAGAATCTGAAGCAGTGGTGGGCAGAGTCTAAATGACTCCAGGAAGGAAGGGAGGACTAAAATACTTGTTGTTCCTTTGGGTTGGAACAAGTTTACAAGGAAGTGCTTAAGACGCACAGACCCAGGCAAAGAAGACCATGTGCCAATGGAGGCAGAGACTTCAGTGATGTGTCCACAAACCACGGAACACCAAGGGTGGCCAGGAATCACCAAAAGCTAGGAAATCGCAAGGAAGAATTCCCCATAGAGCCTTCAGAGGAAGCCCAGTCTGGCCGACACCTTAGGTTTCAGACATCTACCCACCAGAACTGCAAGAGAATACATTTCTGTTGTTTTAAGTCACCCAGTTTGTGGTCATTTGTTATGGCAGCCCTTGGGAACTAGCACAGGGACTCTCACTTGGCTCTTTAAATATAAAGCTTCCTCGTCTGACCAGGTGGTGGTGCAGTGGATAGAGCGTTGGACTGGGACGTGGAGGACCCAGGTTTGAGACACCAAGGTCGCCAGCTTGAGCACGGGCTCATCTGGCTTGAGCAAAAAAACTCACCAGCTTGGACCCAAAGTCGCTGGCTTGAGCAAGGCGTTACTCGGTCTGCTGAAGGCCCGCAGTCAAGGCACATATGAGAAAGCAATTAGTGAACAACTAAGGTGTTGCAACGGCAACGAGAAACTGATGATTGATGCTTCTCATCTCTTTCCGTTCCTGTCTGTCTGTCCCTATCTATCCCTCTCTGACTCTCTCTCTGTCCCTGTAAAAAAAATAAAATAAATAAAAAAATCTACCAATGAATGCATAAATGAATGGAGCAACAAATCAATGTTTCTCTCTCTCTCTCTCTTTCCCCATTCCCCCATTCCTCTCTGTCTCTCTCTCTCTCTCTCTCTCTCTCTCTCTCAAAGAAAAATAAATAAATAAAAAACTTCCTTTATTATTAAAACAACAATAACAAAAAAACAAAACAAAACAAAACAGTGCTTTAGCTCCTTAACCAGTTTCTATAACCCTAGCAGCTGACCTCCCATCCCAAAGGAGCAGTGAAATGCAACTTGTGTCATCCTTGTAAGAGGACAATTAAGGAATGAATGTCAAAGGAGTAACAGTACCTAGCACATACTAAGCAGATAGTAAATAATAAACAGTAGTAATACACAGAGCTATATATATGACACATAGGAAAGCTATAGATTATTATATATATGATGTATTGATCGTATGTTTTCTTTAGTTCCTGATTTGAGCATAGATAGATAGATATACACACACACCTATGTATTTGCAAATTGTTTCTGTGCTTTGAAAATATGCATATTTTCAAGTACAAAAACCAGGCTTTCTAGCTTCCTGGAGAAATTTATTTCCAGTCGATCTTAGTTTTAGCATCTCATAGAATACTGGAACAAAAAGAAACCCTGGAGATGACTAAGGTAACACCCTTTTCATCACTGGGGAAACTGTGACTTGCCATACACCTCGATCTTGGCAAGTCAAGGGTCACTGAAACCTCCCCTAAGGTTTACAGGACTTTCTGCACTGCCCCAACTGCCTCCTGGGGAGTCACAGGAGAGAAGCCAGTTTTGACCTGCTCATCCTTCTCCACCTTAAGCTGAGAGACATGACAGAAGGGGACCTTGGGCTGCTTCTGTAGACAGAAGAGAGGGGACTCTTTGGAACAACCTGCCCCTTAACACACACGTAAGTTGCAAGCATGTTCAGTTGTGAGTTCAAGCCCTTCCCCACTGAATGAGTCCCACAGCAATTCCACTGAATCTGTAGGTCAGTTTGAGAAGATTGCTATCTTACAATATTAAATCTTTCAATCCATGAATATGGAATGTCCTCCCATTTATTTCAGTCTTCTTAAATTTCTTTCAACAATATTTTATAGTTGTCAGAGTATAAGTTTTACACTTCTTTTACTAACTTTACTCCTAAGTATTTTATCCTTTTTGATGTTACTGTACATGGAATTGTTAATTTAATTTTCGCATTGTTCATTGCTCAGATAGAAACACAATTGATTTTTGTATATTGATTTTGCCTCCTGCAACCTTACTAAACTCATTTTTTTCATTTTTTTAAAGTGGGTTTTTTAGGATTTTCCATATACAAGATCATGCCTTCTGTGAAAAAGATCGTTTTACCTTTTCCTCACTGACCTGGATGCCTTTTATTTCATTTGCCTGCCTAACTGCTCTGATTAAAACCTCCTAAAATTCACATGGTATCTCAAGGAACTCCTAAGAGCCAAAACAATCCTGAAAAAGAGCAAAGCAGGAGAACTTACATTTCATGATTTCAAAACATACTACAAAGCTGCAGTAGTCAAAATAGTATAGTGCAGGCATAAAAACAGATACATAGACCAATGGAATACAATAGAGCGGTGTTTCCCAACGTGGGGCCCCGTCCCACAGGGGGGCAATTCGATAGTTAAGGGGGGCAATTTGAAAATGGACTCGACACAACTTTAACTCTTTTGCTCCGGGCCATTTAAATGCAATGCTAGATATCTGTGCCAAATTTAACAAAAAATGCAATTCTTAAATAATTGCGGTAAATAATTATTAAGTATAATTTTGTTTGACGAGACCAAAATATCAACTGGGTGATTGGCGTCGTCAAGTAAACTTCGTCCTGGGTTCACCGCGGAGCATGCCGTCTGCCGCGGGGAACCCCGGACGTTTTAAAAACTCGCTAAACAACACAGTTATTCTCACCTAATTGGCCCATCGCAACTTCTGTAGTGTTTCACATCATTCAGTTGGTGTTAATTTGAAATAAGTGTCAGTCAAAACTGTTGTAAAAGCTCGTTGATTTAATAAATATACATATATATATTGTATAGATATAATTGGTAAGTATTTGATTTTATTTTTATCAATATTAAACTCTTTATTAAGTACTTCTTGCATCGGGGCTAGAAAGCACTAATATTTTATAAATACTATTGGGGCTATAATAGTGCATGCACGACAATTTTAATTTTAGAAGCATAACTTTCCAGAAAATTTTGTCAAGTGGAAAAAATATAGATACCTTTTGATTTGCGGTGGTAGTGTAGTAAATGTGTTAAATAAATATGAATTTTTAGTATACGTTTACTCTATGTCACATTGAATATATTTTAACATATATTTTAATATTAGTTTTTAATTGATTTTATTTTTATTTCTTATAGCCCATAGTAAAATGAGTGGTGCAAGCAAGAAAAAAACTCGTTAATATTCGGAGGAATATTTAAAATTTGGGTTCATACCCGCTGTTCACTATGAGTGGATTCCTTTTTGTCTTTTATGCCAGCAATGCTTGACCAACAAATCAATGAAACGAGGTCGTCTTGAGGCACATTTGAAGGCGAAACATAGTGCTCATATTAATTCAGATTTGAGTTACTTTAAAACTTTAAAGAAATATTTTGAAAAAAGAACAACATTAAAGTCTCTATTTACTGCTCATACTTCAACTAATAATCGTGTTCTTGAGGCTAGTTATCAAATTTCTTTATTCATCGCTAAAACTGGAGAAAATCACACTATAGGAGAGAATTTAATAAAACCGTCAATATCAGCATTTCTTAAAACGGTTCTTGAAAAAGATGACAAAGATGTAAAAGCTATGCCACTCACTGACAATACTGTTAGCAGAAGAATAGACGAAATGAGTGAGGATATTGAAAAACAACTTATTGAAAAGCTGAAAACAAGAAAATTCTCCTTGCAAATGGATGAATCAACTTTGAGAGACAGTGAGGCAGTATTGATAACTTACGTAAGATATATTGATAAAGGACATTTTGCTGAAGAAATGTTGTTCTGTAAAAGATTAGAAAGCACCACTACCTCCAAAGATATATATAATAAGCTAAAAAACTACTTAGATGTCAATGATATACCAATGAAAAATATAACATCTTGTGCTGCAGATGGTGCTCCCAATATGATGGGCAAGAAAAATGGCTGCTTAAAATTGATGAAAGATGCAAATCCAGAAATGATTCTTGTGCATTGTGTTATTCATAGGGAAAACTTGGTAGATAAAAACATCTCGCCTGTTCTGAATGAAGTATTACATACAGTAATAAAGTGTGTTAATGCTATTAAAGCTAGTGCCAAATGCGAGCATCTTTTCAAGCTATTTTGTGAAGAACAAAATGAAGACCATGTGAGACTTTTACTTCATACTGAAGTAAGATGGCTATCTAAAGGAAACTGTTTGAAAAGATTTATGGAACCGTTTAATACTCTTAGTGATTTTTTTTTTTTTTTCATTTTTCTGAAGCTGGAAACAGGGAGAGACAGTCAGACAGACTCCCGCATGCGCCCGACCAGGATCCACCCGGCACGCCCACCAGGGGCGACACTCTGCCCACCAGGGGGCGATGCTCTGCCCATCCTGGGCGTCGCCATGTTGCGACCAGAGCCACTCTAGCGCCTGAGGCAGAGGCCACAGAGCCATCCCCAGCGCCCGGGCCATCTTGGCTCCAATGGAGCCTTGGCTGCGGGAGGGGAAGAGAGAGACAGAGAGGAAAGCGCGGCGGAGGGGTGGAGAAGCAAATGGGCGCTTCTCCTGTGTGCCCTGGCCGGGAATCGAACCCGGGTCCTCCGCACGCTAGGCCGACGCTCTACCGCTGAGCCAACCGGCCAGGGCCTCTTAGTGATTTTTTAAGCGACAAACCTGAAATGAAGTATCTGTTAACAATAGATGGTAAAGCATTTGTGAGTTATTTAGCCGATATCTTTGAAAAACTAAATATATTAAATAAGCAACTTCAAGGAACAAATAAAACTCTTGTCGATGCAAAAGCAAAGATATTTGGTTTCATTACCAATATTGAGTTATGTCAGAAACATATTAACAACAAAAACTTTAAACAGTTTCATTGGCTCCAAAAATGTGAAGTAACTGATAACCGCTTTACTTGTTATTGTCAATCATTTGAATACTCTATCGGCTGATTTAAAAGAAAGATTTTCTGATTTAAAACAAATTGATTTCCCAACATGGATGATGCAGCCAATGTTAGTGGATTTGTCTGATATATCAAATATGCAGTATCAAGAAGAACTCGCAGAATTGCAAAATGATGAGTCGGTTAAAGCTTTATTTAATATCAAAGGAGCGATGGCATGGCTTTGTGAGGAAACAGAAATCAAATACCCAAATTCAATCAAATGTGCAAGAAAACTATTGCTACCGTTTCCATCTTCATTTTTAGCTGAATGTGGATTTAGTGCTGTAAATGATTTACTGGTAAAAAAAAGAAATCGGCTGGATATAACACAACGTGGAGACTTGAGACTAAAGCTACCCAAATTGGAACCTAATATAAAATCTCTGTGCAGCAAGCATCAAGTGCAAGGATCACACTAAATTAAAATAATAAATTAATATAGAAAAATCTGTATTAAAATTATTTGGAATTTAAATTTCTGTTTTTCATTATAGGTTTTGAAATTTTACTTACTGTGTTTTGTTAACAATTTCATAGTGATTTCTTCCTAGAACCTATCATTTATGTTTATTAAGTGAACAAATCAATTTTTTAATGCTAAAAATTATGTATGTTACATAGGGGGGGACATAAAAATTTTAGAAAGGTTAAGGTGGGGCATGGCACAAAAAAGGTTGGGAAACACTGCAATAGAGGGTCCAGATATAAATCCCTGCATGTTTGGCCAATGATTCTTTTTTTTTTTTTTTTTTTTTACAGAGACAGAGAGAGTCAGAGAGAGGGATAGATAGGGACAGACAGACAGGAACGAAGAGAAATGAGAAGCATCAATCATTAGTTTTTCGTTGCAACACCTTAGTTGTTCATTGATTGTTTTTCATATACGCCTTGACCGTGAGACTTCAGCAGACAGAGTAACCCCTTGCTCAAGCCAGCGACCTTGGGTACAAGCTGGTGAGTTTTGCTCAAACCACATGAGCCCGCGCTCAAGCTGGCAACCTTGGTGTCTCGAACCTGGGTCCTCTGCATCCCAGTCCTATGCTCTACTCACTGCGCCACTGCCTGGTCAGGCTGGCCAATGATTCTTGACAAGGATGCCTAGATTATTCAATGGGGAAAACACTCTTTTCAATATATGGTACTGGGAAACTGGATACCAATACCCACATGCAAAAGAACAAAACTGGACCCTTACTTAAGACCATACACAAAAATTAACTCGAAATGGGTCCAAGACCTAAACATAAAACCTACAACTTATGAGAAAGCATAGGACAAAATCATCATGACTTTGGACTTGGCGATGATTTCTTGGGTAACAAAAGACAAAAGGACAAATTGGACTTCATGAAAATAAAGAAACTGTGGATCAAAAGACTCTTGAGTTAAATGGCAACCCACCCACAGAATGGGGGTAAATATTTGTAAAATCATGTATCTTATAAACAATATCCAGAGCATATGTAAATTTTCCAAATTTCTTTTATTTTTTAATTTCATTCTTATTGTGGTCAGAAAATATACTTTGTATGACTACAACCCTCTTAAAGTTTCTTTTAAGATTCATGTTATGGCCTAAAATGTGGTATATCATAGACGATGTTCCATGTGCACTTGAAAAGAATGTGTGTTCTGCTGTTTTTGTCTAGAGTGTTCTAGAGATTTTTTTTAGGTCCAGTGAGTTTATAGTGTTACCATGTCTTCTATTTCCCTGTGGCTGATCTGTCTAGTTGTTCTATTCATCACTGAAAGTGGGGCATTGAAGTCCCTAGCTGTCACTGTTAAATTGTCTTTTGTCCCTTCAATTCTATCAGTTTTGCTTCATGAATTTTGGGGTTCTATTCTTAGGTGAATATCCTAACAGATTAACTCTTTTATCATTATAAAATGTCCCTCCTTATCTCTAGTAACATTTTTTGTTTGTTTCAAAGTCTATTGTGTCTCATATTAGTAAAACTACGCCAACTTTCTTATGGCCACTGTTTGCATGGCATATCTTTCCCCATCTTTTATTTTCAAGGTATTTGTATATCTGAAGTGTGTCTGTAGTCACCATATAGTTGGACCTTATAATTTTATTCATTATTTAGGGAATATTTTATTAGTTTCTGTCATTAAACCCATGTGATTAAGACCATACATATTTAATACAGTGAGTTACCCCTGTACAAATAAAAAAAAATTATGTTGAATGTGTCTATACCAATATGGCTATTAATTTCTGTACAATGCAACCCCAACATGATACAACTGGGATAGTTCTTCCAAAGTTGACAGCACAACTAAAGTTTCCAAAATTTCAAATTATATGTATGTGTGTATTTATGTATATTTATATAAAAATCCCAATAGCAGTATGTTATGCATCAATAGCAGCAACAGCTTTTTTTAAATCTAGCCTGTCAATCTCTGCCTTTGGTCGAGTTAAGCCATTTGCATTTAATGTTACTTTTTTTTTTAAGATTTTATTTATTCAGTTTAGAGAGTGGGGAGAGAGAGAAAGAAGGGGGGAGCACAGGAAGCATCAATTCCTGTATGTGCCTTGAGCCAGCAAGCACAGAGTTTTGAACCGGCAACCTCAGTGTTCCAGGTTGACGCTTTATTCACTGTGCCACCACAGGTCAGGCCAATGTTATTACTGATACAGATTTTTTTTGCTATTTTACTTTTGTTTTCTGTAGGTCTCATGTCTCTCCCCAATCTCCTCCACATTCCTTTTATATTGCTTTCATTTGCATTAAGTGAATACTTCCTTGTGTAAAATTTTAATTCCTTTAATGATTTTTTTTCTTTATGTTTTATATTTTTTTTCTTTATATGTTTAAAGTCATGAGTGTTGCTCCAGGGCTTACCATATACATGTTAACTTAGAATACTTCAAATTTATTGTAACTTAATTCCAGTGAGATACAGAAATGTTATTCCTATGTAGATTTATTTCCTCTTCCTCCATTTTGTGCTATTATTTTCAACATATGACATCTATGTATGTAACAAATACAGAAATACACTTTCATAATTCCTGCATTATATACTTTTAGGTCTGAGACTGAGAGTAGAGAAAGTATATATGGAGTATATTATACTAGCCTTCTTATTTACCATTTCTAGGTCTCTTCATTTGTTGCCATGGATTTGAGTTACCATTGCAAGAAAAAAATTTGTAACTATGTAACAGATGTTAACTAGACTTATTTCACAATGTATACAAATTATGTTGAACACTGGAAACTAATATAATGTATTTCAATAAAAAAATACAAAAGATTTTTGTCCATCTAGAAACCTTGCTAAATTCTTTTATTTTATTCTAATAACTCAATTCTATTTGTTTTTCTATATAGATGTTACCAATAGATATTAAATTGTATCAAACCTTTTTTCTGCTTCATTTGAGATGACCACATAATTTCCTTCTTTAATCTGCTTTTCTACCAATCTTGCATCCCAGTTAAATCCAGAGGCAGCCAGGAAAAAGGCATTGTTCCCTAGCTTTTACGATATAACCAGAAAGACTAAAGTCTCACAGGGAGGCGCTGCTTTCTGCATGATGCTAAAACAGATTATATTAGACACTTCAGAGAAATGTTTAATTTGATGGGCCTGAAGACCAACCCACAGAATCCTGTCTAACCAACCCCTCAAGAATGAGGCAATCAGCCAAGAGACATCATCCCTTCAAAGAAGTGAAGTCCAGAAACCTTGACAAGGTTGTGGCTGGAATAAACCTGGGGTTTGGGGACATAGGTCCAGTGTGTATGATGCCCCCCAAATGGGCAGCACCAGCTACACTGCGTGAGGACAGCAGAGCAGAGGAAGCAACCAGCAAGGTGTGGTTTTCCCCCACCACACTCTCAGTTTATAGACAGTGTTAATATGTGCTTGTCTTCTAATTACGTAACGCATTTAAAAATAAGAGAAGATAGTCTGACCAGGCGGTGGTGCAGTGGATAGAGTATCAGACTGGGACCAAGATGACCCAGATTTGAAACCCTGAGGTCACCAGATTGAACGCAGGCTCACCCACCTTGAGCCTGGGTTCCTGGCTTGAGTGTGGAATCACAGACATGACTCCATGGTCGCTGGCTTGGGCCCAAAAGTCGCTGGCTTGAAGCCCAAGGTCGCTGGATTGAAGCCCAAGGTTGCTGGCTTGTGCTCAAGGTTGCTGGCTTGAGCAAGGGGTCACTTGCTCTGTTGTAGCCCCCCACCCCCGTCAAGGCACATATGAGAAAGCAATCAATGAACAACTAAGGTGCTGCAATGAAGAATTGATGCTACTCTTCTCTCTCCCTTCCTGCCTGTTCCTATCTATCCCTCTGTCTGTGTCTCTCTGTCACATAAAAGTAAAAATAAGAGAAGATATTTATTGGTGATTAACTACTGATGGGAAGAGGTGTCTTTTATTTAGTGTCAAGGACTAAATGACATAAAATTATTACTGTGATTAAGATTTGTTTTGTTTGAAGAGAATAAAGAATGCCTTTTGCAATTACTCTTCTATGAATTAAAGTTGGCAAAGCCACCCCCAGGCTTTCAATACCAGTATTAGAACCCAGCTATGTCATTATCAAAATAGTCTTCCAAATGAATTGCCCATTCAAAAGTCAAACAAATAGAAAATGAAAAATCTGCACCTTGATTGCAAAAGTATGATCTGAAAAATACCTCACCTGCAATTTCCTAATGGCATCAGGAACTACTGGGACTCACCTCAGCTTTCAGAGCACACTGGATAGTGTCTTTCTAGAATAACTGGTATGATTGCCTGAAGACAAATCACCTGGCAAGAGTAAGGAAAAGTTGTGAAAGCTAGAAAACACATTAAGAACTTTTAAGAGTCCTAACTAAAGAAATATGCCTATGTGTAATCAAAATATTTGTCAATCCCCACAACAATGCCAGAGCCAAATTATTTTCCTTTTCTTTAGAATGTCAAAATCTACATTCCATTGAAGTGTAAAAGGTAAAAAAGGGGGGGTTTGTAAATAAAAACATTCTCTCTCCACCTTTTCCCTTAGACTCTCACTCTCCTTCAATGTAATCATTTTGGGGTATCTTTCAAAACATATTTTATGCATATCCAAGGAAAATATATGCGTATTATATATATGCTCCCCTGCCCAAACCTGGTATTTTGCATTTAATAGTACATCTTGGAGATCAATTAATATTGACATATAAAGAACTTCCTCAGAGCCTGACCAGGCGGTGGTGCAGTGATAAAAGCATCGAACTGGGATGCGGAAGACCCAGGTTCAAGACCCCGAGGTCGTCAGCTTGAGCATGGACTCATCTGGTTTGAGCAAAAATTCACCAGCTTGGACCCAAGGTCGCTGGCTCAAGCAAGGGGTTGCTCGATCTGCTGAAGGCCCATGGAAAAGGCACATATGAGAAAGCAATCAATGAACAACTAAGGTGTCGCAATGCACAACGAAAAACTAATGATTGATGCTTCTCATCTCTCCGTCCCTGTCTGTCCCTGTCTATCCCTCACTCTGACTCTCTCTGTCTCTGTAAAAAAAAAAAAAAAAAAAAAAAAGAACTTCCTCATTCTTTTGACTGGTGGTGTAGTATAACATTGTATGGTTAAGTGCATGTACAGTCGGTCCTCCATATCCGTAGGTTCTATACCCGTGATTCAACCAACCAAGGATTAAAAATACCTGAAAAAAAAATTGTTGTTGACAGGTACTATGTTGTTAGGCTTACAATGGTTGCACCCGTACTGACGGGACACATGCATTTTCCTCTTGTGATTATTCCTTAAACAGTATAGTATGACACCTATTTGCATAGCACTGGATTAGGTATTATAAGTAACCTAGAGATAAGTTAAAGTATACAGGAGGATTATGTAGTAGGTTATGTGCAAATACTAATCATTTTATTTTATTGTTATTTTTTTAATGTTTACTTTACTGATTTTAGGGAGAAGAGAGAGAGGGAGAGAGAGCCAGGAACACCAATCTGTTCCTGTATGTGCCTGACCAGGGACTGAACCAGCAACCTCTGTGCTTCCAGAGGATGCTCTAACCAATTGAGCTATCCAGCCAGGGCCAAATACTAACCATTTTATATAAGGCTCTTATGTATACAGTATCCAAGGGGGTCATGGAACCAATCATTCATGATACTGAGGGATGCCTATGCCCTAATTTATTCCCCCTAGTACAAATCTCTAGAAGACATGAGCTTAAACCCCACCCCAACCCCCCCAAAAAAACCAAACTATAACTGCAGAGCAGTGCAGCGGAAGCATACTGGACTCATTAAAAAAAGAACAAAAACTGGCCTGACCTGTGGTGGGGCAGATGTCCACCTGGAACGCTGAGGCTGCCAGTTCGAAACCCTGGGCTTGCCTGGTCAAGGCATATATGGGAGTTGATGCTTCCGGCTCCTCTTCCCTTCTCTCACTCTCTCTGTTTTTCACTCTCTCCCCTCCCTAAAATAAATAAATAAATAAATAAATAAATATTTTTCTTATTGAGTGAGAGGCAGGGAGGCAGAGGCAAGGAGGCAGAGCAGACTGGTCGGGTGCAGAGAATGCACCCGACCAGAATCCACCCAACAAGCCCCCCCTACCAGGCAAAGCTCTGCCCTTCTAAGCTGCTGCTCAACAATGGAGCTACATTAGTGCCTAAGGTGAGGCCATGGAGCCATCCTCAACGTCTGGGGCCAACTTTGCTCTTGTAGCAGGGGAAGAGAAAGAAAAATAGGGTTGAGATAGGGATGGAAAAGCAGATGGTGAGCTTCCGCTGTGTGTCCTGACCAGAAATCGAACCCAGTACTTGCATACACTGGGTCAATGCTTTACCAATGAGCCAACTGGCAAGGGAATAAAATCTTTAAAAAAAAAACAAAAATAAACCTCCTCCCAAAAACTATAATCATAATACTGTGAACTATGAATACTAAAGAAATCAACAATTTTTTTCTTTTTCCTTTTTTTAGCAAGAGAGACAGAAAGAGGGACAGAAAGGAATGGAGAGAGATGAGAAGCATCAGTTCTTTGTTGCAGCACCTTAGTTGTTCATTGATTGCTTTCTCATATGTGCCTTAACCAGGGGGCTCCAGCTGAGCCAGTGACCTCTTGCTCAAGCCAGTGGCCATGGGCTCAAGCCAGCGACCTTGGGGTCATGTCTATGATCCCACGCTCAAGCCAGGGAGCCCGCACTTAAGCTGGTGACCTCCAGGTTTCAAACCTGGATCCTCTGTGTCCCAGGCCCTCGCTCTATCCACTGAACCACCTCCTGGTCAGGCAACAATAATTTCTTAGTATTGCCACAGATCCAAGGAATATCTCTGAATTAAATTTAAAAACTTCGACCATTTGAATCAATCAAAATAAAGTTGATACACTCCACTGGTTGATAGGTCTTTTAAGCCCTCTTTTAATCTATTGCCCCCCTTTTCCCCTTTCATTTTATTTATAGAACCCACAGAGGTTCCTACAGTCAGGATCATGCTGATTGCCTCTTTGTGGTGTCCTGTGTATTTCGTATACATTAGCAGTTGGATCTAGAATCTCGATCAGATTTGGTTGTGTGTGTGTTCTTTTATGATGAGGCACACCATGCCTGGTTATCCTTTTTATAACTTTAGTTATAGTCTCTTTTTAAAAAGAGAGTGGCAACTAATTTTGAAACAAAACGTCTACTGTCACAGGAAAAGGCTGGGGCTCAGATGACTTCTGCGACAGATGGAAGGTGGCGTAATCATCTTGTAAGAGAAATGGTCACACTAGACCCCTTCAGGCCAAACACATTCCTCCTCGTTTTTCCTTTCCCATTTTTGCCACACACTCCGCATTTCTTCCTGGGGCATTATTTCCAGCTAAAAAGGGCTCCGTGACGTATCTGCTTTCCAACATTAAAACCTGGCGCGCGTCGCCACTTACTAATGACCAAGGCCCCTCGTGGCCCGGCTCCAACCTTCTTCTCCAAGCGCTGAAGCCCAGGCTGAGGAAACTTGAGACCTTTCCTTCCTTTTCCACCTTTCTCCCGGGCGTGGGCGTGGGCGCGGGCAGCGGACGGACAGGCCCAAGGGAGCCGGGACTCGCCGGAACCGGGCTCCCCTGCGGCTGGCCCACTCGCAGAACTCAGAACCCCGCTTTGCTGAGGGGCGGAACCCCGACCCTTCGCTGGGGCCCAGGAGCGCCGCACACGCGGGTCACGTTCCTGGCCGGCCTCGGGGGCGGGGCCTGAAGGAAGGGAGGAACCTGCAGGGGGCGGGGTCTCAGGGCTCCGCCCCGTCCCCCGTCAGTCCCGCCGTCTCGCCCGCCGCCGGCTAACAAGAGCCGGGCTAGCAGCGGGAACCGGGAGCGGGTCCGCCAGCTGCCGCCGCCATGGGGAACCGCGTTTCGCGAGAAGACTTCGAGTGGGTTTACACGGACCAGCCCCACGCCACCCGGCGCCAGGAGATCCTGGGTGAGGAGCAGGCCCGCGCCCCGTTATGTGCGTGCGCGGCCTCCCCCCGCCTAGGCGCGCTCTCCCCGCGCGGGCACTTCGCGCCCGTGGGCGCCCCAGGCCCGTTACGATCTGGCTCCCTTCGAGTCCCACCGCCGCGCGGGTGCCCCGGCAAGGCGGGCAAGGCCGGCAAGGCCGGGGCCCGGCGCTCCCGGGCTCGGGCTCGCCGGAAGGTGGGGAAGGGGACGGGGCGGAGGGAGAAGGGGGCGAAGTGGGGGAAGGGAAGTTTCCGGTGCTCCAGCCTGGCCGCCGGCTCAAGCCCTTTCTCGGGGAGGCGCGGACGTCCGGTTGGGGCGAGAGTTTGCGAGGAGTCTGGTCCCCCGGGAAGGCCACCCTTGGGTGAATGCTCTCATTTGGAGATCCGTGTGCCCCCGGTGGGCGTCGTTTCCTCTTTCCTTCTCCTCCCCAATGGGCCGCGGCGAGGCCAGACCAGGAACGAGTGCGAAGCAGGGCGTGGTCCCGGAGCATTGGGGGTCCAAGCGCGCGCCATCCAGGCGGGGGCGGCCGCCGCCCTGTCCCTGGGGACAGGCCAGGACTCGACCAGTGTGACTCCTGGGGCTTCTCGGGACGCGTCCTGTGCGATCACGCACGTTGATCCTCCAACTAGCCTGCGACACAAGAAAGGCAGCTTCATATGTGTCTTTCATCCATCCCGGTTCTGTGAACGAAAAGACTCAGATGTGCCCAAATGAGCCCGCTGGCCCCGTCTGCCAACTAGGCCAAGGCAACTCTCTAGAGGTGGAAGGCGCTCAGCTATTTGGAGCTTCTATATCATGAATTCGCTTTTCTCTCTCAGGTTACTCAGTGATAGGCTACTAACTAAGCACTGTGTTGAGAGCTACGCTCTTAAAGACGAGCTAAGAGTAAGTAAATGTTACCGGGGAGTTCTAACCTGGATTAGACTGCCTTCAAAGTGGATGCTTTCCACCTCTTTGCTATTACTTCAAAAATCAGGAAGCTGGCCCTGGCTGGTTGGCTCGGTGGTAGAGCGTCGGCCTGGCGTGTAGAAGTCCCGGGTTCGATTCCCGGCCAGGGCACACAGGAGAAGCGCCCATTTGCTTCTCCACCCCTCCCCCTCTCCTTCCTCTCTGTCTCTCTCTTCCCCTCCCGCAGCCGAGGCTCCATTGGAGCAAAGATGGCCTGGGCGCTGGGGATGGCTCCTTGGCCTCTGCCCCAGGCGCTAGAGTGGCTCTGGTCGCAGCAGAGTGACGCCCCGGAGGGGCAGAGCATCGCCCCCTGGTGGGCAGAGCGTTGCCCCCTGGTGGGCGTGCCGGGTAGATCCCGGTGGGGCGCATGCGGGAGTCTGACTGTCTCTCCCGGTTTCTAGCTTCAGAAAATTAAAAAAAAAAAAAAAAAAAATCAGGAAGCTAATGGGTGGCAAACTGAATTAGAGGATTCTTTCTCATATATAGCATTTCCCTAGTTGATCCCAGCACCCATTTGCCCAGTGAAAACAAAGAGCAAGCGCCTTTTTGCCAGCCGAGGTCAAGTTTGACACTTCATATTTTTACAGAAAGTAGTTAATGGATCCCTTTGAAATGAATTTTAAAAAATTGAATCAGAAAATTGGGAGCTTCAGCCTTTACAGGTGCTATTAAAAGTAGCTTTTTAAGAAACTGGTTCTTGGATGCTTATTTTTCTTTTTAGTTAAAAAGTGTATTTTGCAAATCACACATAAGAGATATACCTTATCAACATGCTGCATATGAATAAGATGTCTCCCTGTGAAAAGCAGCTCCTGAATACTGGATTTTAGCTCTTTAATATTCAGAAAATCAAGGAAGTAAAGGTGTTTATTGATGCTTATCTCAACACAGCCTTTCCCACACACTTATCATCACTGAACCATTTCGCTTGGAAAGGTAAAAGGACTACGTATTTCTCAATGAGAATATAATCATCTGCTTGGCTTGTGGTGGCGCAGTGGATAGACTGTCCACCTGGAATGCTGAGGTCGCAGGTTCAAAACTCTGGGCTTGCCCAGTCAAGGCACATATGACAAGCAACTATGAGTTGATACTTCTCGCTCCCCCCACCCACCCTCTCCTCTCTCTGTAAAATAAAATGCTTTTTAAAAAAAGAAAAATCGCCTAACCAGGTAGTGACGCAGTAGATAGAGCATTGGACTGGGATGCAGAGGACCCAGGTTTGAATCCCCAAGGTCACTGGCTTGAGCCCAAAGATCTCTGGCTTGACCCAAGGTTTCTGGCTTAAGCTCAAGGTCCCTGGCTTGAGTAAGGGGTCACTCGCTCTGCTGGAGCCTCCTGGTCAAGGCACATATGATAAAGCAGTCAATGAAGAACTAAGGAGCCACAATGAAGAATTGATGCTTCTCATCTCTCTCCCTTCCCGTCTGTTTGTCTCTATCTGTCTCTCTCTCCGTTACAGAAAGAAAGAAAGAAAGAAGGAAGGAAGGAAGGAAGGAAGGAAGGAAGGAAGGAAGGAAGGAAGGAAGGAAGGAAGGAAGGAAGGAAGGAAGGAAAGAGAGAAAGAGAGAGAGGGAGAAAGAGAGAAAGAGAGAGAGGGAGGATGGGAGGGAGGGAAGGAAGAAGGGAGGAAGGAAGGGAGGAAGGAAGGAGGGAGGGAGGAAGGAAGATAGATCATCTTTCCATTGGGTGTAAATACTTCTCCCTGTTCCATTTCAGGGGTGGAATATTAATAAAGATAAGAATCTGGAGATTTATTTACATTAAATGTCAATAATAAGAGATACTTCTGAAATCTGTCAGGTTTTTGAGAGAGACTCATGAAGGAGCATCAGATATTTCGCAACTAACATCTGCACACTAAATTTACACAAGACGGTAGAGCGTCGGCCTAGCGTGCAGAGGACCCGGGTTCGATTCCCGGCCAGGGCACACAGGAGAAGCGCCCATTTGCTTCTCCACCCCTCCGCCGCACTTTCCTCCCTGTCTCTCTCATCCCCTCCCGCAGCCAAGGCTCCATTGGAGCAAAGATGGCCCGGGCGCTGGGGATGGCTCTGTGGCCTCTGCCCCAGGCGCTAGAGTGGCTCTGGTCGCAATATGGCGACGCCCAGGATGGGCAGAGCATCGCCCCCTGGTGGGCAGAGCGTCGCCCCATGGTGGGCGTGCCGGGTGGATCCCGATCGGGCGCATGCGGGAGTCTGTCTGACTGTCTCTCCCCGTTTCCTGCTTCAGAAAAATGAAAAAAATAAAAAAATAAAAAAAATAAATAAATTTACACAAGAGTTATATTAAAAATAATATTAAAAAGGCATCTGTGTGAAATTAATGAGGGTTTGAGACTAAACTTTAACTGTGGGTCAAATAATAAATTACAAGAAATGCTCCTTTTACTGCTATAGTTACACAGGGAAATAGTATTTTTTAACATTTTTAAGATACAATTCACAAACTACAAAATTCATCCATGTAACTTGTACAATTCAATGTTTTTTAGTGTATTCAGAGTTGTGTGATTATCATTTCAATCTAATTTTTAGGACATTATTGTCACCTCCAGAAGAACCCTACACTCATTAGCAGTTCCTGGCCCCCACTTTCAACCCCCAGTACTTAGCAATCACTAAGCTATTTTCTGTGTCTGTAGAATTTCCCATTTGGGACATTTCTTACAAATGAAATCATACAATACTTGGTCTTCTGTGACTGACTTCTTTCACTTGGCATAATGTTTTCAAGATTCGTTCATGTTGTGCATAGATAAGTATTCTATTTTTCGTGGCTGAATAATATTCCATTGTATGGCTATACCACATTTCATTTATCCAGTCATCACTCAGTAAGCTTTTGGTTTGTTTTCACCTTTTAACTATTATGAACAATGCCTGGGTGAACAGGCACATAAGTTATTGTACGGCTGTGTTTTCATTTCTCTTAGGGAGCTATCTAGGAGTAGAGTTCCTAGGTCCTAACTTTGTTTGAGGAACTGCCAAACTGTTTGAAACCAACTGCACCATTTTACATGGTCACCTGCCAGTGACATCCTTGTCATTGCTTCTCTTTTGTATTAAAAACAGCTCTTCTAGTGGTGTGAAGAGGTATCTCATTTTGGTTTCAATTTGCATTTTCCTAATGACTAATAATATTGAGTATCTTTCATGTGCTTCCTGGCCATTTGTATATCTGTTTTGGAAAAAATGTCTGTTCAAATTCTTTGCCTATTTTAATTGGATTAGTAATTGTAAGAATTTTAAGAGTATAAGAGTAATTTTAAGAGTTTATATAGTCTAGATAGAAGCCACTTACAAGATAGATGATTTGCAGTCATTTTCTCCTGTTCTGTGGGTCGTCTTATCACTTTATTGATGGTATCGTTTGCAACATAAAAGAAACTAGAAGAGTTAGTCACCTTGTACAAACACTATCTTTATTTCTTTATATGACTGAAATAACTTCCTGTCTTATATTTTAAGATTTTTATTGAATTCTTCATTTCACATTTAGAGAAAAGAGGACATGCCTGCTTTTTCTCCTTTTTATTTATTTATTTATTTATTTATTTATTTATTTTGAGAGACAGAGCGAGATAGATAGGAACGGAGAGATGAGAAGCATCAATCATTAGTTTTTTGTTGCACATTGTGACATCTTAGTTGTTCATTGATTGCTTTCTCATATGTGCCTTGACCACAGGTCTTCAGCAGACCGAGCAACCCCTTGCTTGAGCCAGCAACCTTGGGTCCAAGCTGGTGAATTTTTGCTCAAACCAGATGAGCCCACGCTCAAGCTGGTGACCTCGGGGTCTCGAACCTGGGTCCTCGGCATCCCAGTCTGACGCTCTATCCACTGCACCACTGCCTGGTCAGGCCCTTTTTCTCCTTCTTTATCTCTTGAAGAACATTCTGAATGACTTGTCCCAAGAAAAAGGTCTTCTTTAGAACTTTTGCCTTCCTGGGCCCAACATACCTGGCAACACATGTAAAACCAAAGACTTTCACTCCCTGTGGGTAGTACAGTCCAGAGAAGACTCAGCCTTTGCCCTTAGCGTCACTTTCCTAAGTATTAAATATATTATCAGACATACAGAATAGATTTACCAGACTATGACTTGAACTTTGTAAAACTTATAAATTTAGTATACAGAGAATTGTTAGGGATAAGAAAGGAATTGGATAACATGAAATCTTGATCATTTGTGACTCTCTGTTAACACGGAAAGTCTACATTTTAAGGCTAATTTTTCCTACATAAATTCTCAATTTGTTGTGACACGTATTTAGTAATCTTGCTATTAGAATCTTCTTTCTGTGGAAGGCAGCTATGCTCACCATTATACCACCAACGCAATTCCTGTGGATATAAGGTCTAATAGAGGGCATATAATGATTTGGGAAAAGGAAAACAAATGCGTTAATTGGTGTTGATTTAATTATAATTGTAGAACTATGTACTTTTCTCAGTTCCTGATTGGTTTGTTTTTTCTTTACAGCAAAGTATCCAGAGATAAAATCCTTGATGAAACCTGATTCGAACTTGATATGGATTGTCATTATGATGGTTCTCACACAGCTGGTTGCATTTTACCTAGTAAAGGACTTGGACTGGAAATGGGTCATATTTTGGGCATATGCCTTTGGCAGCTGCATTAACCATTCGATGACTCTGGCCATTCATGAAGTTTCCCACAATAGTGCCTTTGGCCACTACAAAGCCATGTGGAACCGCTGGTTTGGAATGTTTGCTAATCTTCCCATTGGTGTTCCATATTCCATTTCCTTTAAGAGGTACCACATGGATCACCATCGATACCTTGGAGGTGATGGCATTGATGTGGATATTCCAACTGATTTTGAAGGCTGGTTCTTCTGTACCACTTTCAGAAAGTTTATATGGGTTATTCTTCAGCCTCTCTTCTATGCTTTTCGACCTCTGTTCATCAACCCCAAACCAATTACTTACCTAGAAATTATCAATACTGTGGTCCAGCTCACTTTTGATGTGATAATTTACTATGTTTTGGGAATTAAATCTTTAGTCTACATGTTGGCAGCATCCTTACTTGGTCTAGGCTTGCATCCGATTTCTGGACATTTTATAGCTGAACATTACATGTTCCTAAAGGGACATGAAACTTACTCGTATTATGGACCTCTGAATTTACTTACCTTCAATGTGGGTTACCATAATGAGCACCATGACTTCCCCAACATTCCTGGGAAAAACCTTCCACTGGTAAGTAAGGAATATGATACATATTCTAATTTCTGATAGCTATGTGATAAAAATTAGTCTCAATTTGCTTATTTTAGAAGGGAAATAGTATATTTAGTGAGCTTCTCATCAGAGAAAAGAAGAGTAAGTTTTGAGTTGGCCAGCCTAATTCCAGTTCACTCTCCTGGATCCCTAAGCCTAGCAGTAACACTTAGGGTTTGGAAGTATAGGGGGATCTACAAAGTCTGTGGCATATGAAGTAATTCAGAAATGAAAAACAAAATCCCTCTGTGAAGTAAGTAAACATTCACGTGACCTTCATCACTATTAACCTGAATAGGCTTAACTAAGATTTATGTGTTGATTTGTTGTGGAATATAGATGTCTGACTTAACTGACATGCATGCATGTAAGTGAACTCAATTTCCTATGCTACCAACCTCCCAGAGGCAGGGCCATCTGTTTCCCTTCTCAGTAGACTTTTAGTATATGGTTTGTGGATTAAGGGAAAGACATGTGACCTTCATCCTTTTACTCCTCCAAAACTTCAGGTGTCTTTCTGGTAAATTATTCTGTTAGACTTCCCATCCTCAAAATGGGTAGTTTTTAGAGTTCTGTTAATCAAAAATGTTTCTATAATTCTAAAAAAGGTATGTATGTATGAAATATAATATTAGTTTTTCTTATTTTTTTTAAAGCTGATACAAGGGGATCGTAGCCAGATATTCTGTGTGTCGTCTCACCCAAATTATATAGATTTTCTCCTAAGTTTTTAAATGTTGGCCGTTTAACTGTTATATTTGATTGTTGATTGGGTTCACAAATGAGGAAAGAAAAACCTAGAATGGACATTGACATTACATCAGAGGGGAGATTGTGACTCTGGACTGTATAATAGATAGATAATGTGTTGATGTTAAATTTCTTGGAAATGATAATGGTACCATGATTTTGTAGGAGAATGTCCCTGTCCTCAAGAGATACATGTTGATTATGTAGGGGGTGAAATATCAGGCATAAATTGTCACATAATGTCTGCAACTTACTTGCAAAAGATTCAGCAAAAAAAGCCAAGTATGTGGTATGTATTACAGAGAGAGAAAGTGACTATGACACAGTGGTAATCAATGTGTGGGCCTAGGGGAAGATTACTGTTCCTTCAACTTTTCTGTAGGTTAAACATTTTTTAAATAAAATGGGGAAACACACCATACAACTGTACCAAGAAACCGGTGTAATATGACACTACTTTATCACTCAGCCCACATGCTGGCCTGAACAGATCATGTGGCCTTTGCTTTCAACAAGAGAATCTTTCCCAACATCAGCCACATACTCTTACTTGTTATTTTCTTGAACAGCCCCCAAACTGGAAACTTAGTTCAGTTCAGGCATTACTCAGCTTCAAGGCCCATCAGTGTCTTTTCATTTCCCCCTCCATTTCATGCTGTTTTCGTACTCCTTAGCTAAACTGACATCCTCAGACTTCTCCCATTCTCTTTTTCCTTTATCTATCAAGGAGTACATACCAAGGACTTACTTATCAAGGATTATCTTGTTCTTTTTACTTTTTCTGAAAGATACTATCTCCTACCTATTCTAGCTGTTTAAATACATGGGTTACTGCTGGCTTTGACATAAGTTCAATGTGGACTGGGATCCAGGTTTATTGGTATGTGTGTGGTCTGTAGATCTTCCTCATTCAGGAAAGACTTGTAGGAAGTTTTGAAGGACTGATCAAAGACATGACGTCACTGTTTTTTCTTTTTCTCACTGTCTCTTTTCGTCATCTTGGATTATGCTTTTTTGTTTTCCTTTGAGATTTATTAGGCTAGTTTCTGTACATTTCGACAAAGCCACAGAACGATTATTATTCTCAGCACTCACTGGTTGTGCTTCCTGGTCATACTGGCATTTTTAAGAGACATTTTCAACTTGGGATGCACAGTTGCACACTCGATAGGTGCTTAATTTCTATCTAATTGGCATGCCGTAACAATTATTAGTGTTTGCAGGTTCCTTGATGGCAGGAGTCAGATGTTACCTTTGTATTCTGAAGTGCCGACCATGTAGCATGTGCTTGAAAAATGATAAGTATCTGTCATTAAAGATTTCAAGGATCAAACTTTACAAAAAATCCAGATATGTAGTTCCTCAGAACTTGATAGCATCAGTAACCCTGGGGGGTCAAGTATGTTTTACTGTTGAAATGCAGCCTGCGTTTTGTTTAAAATTGCTGAAGCTGCTTCAATGATTGATTGACTGACTGACTGATTGGACAGGTTAGGAGGCAGAAAGGTCTCCTGGTTTCTCAGTGTTTCTGTCAGACATTCGTCTCTCGTCTTCATAGGACTCAGTGAACCCTTATTATTCATCTTGCTGTAATATCTCCCTTCTAGGTGAGGAAAATAGCAGCTGAGTACTATGACAACCTGCCCCAGTACAACTCCTGGATCAAAGTCCTATATGATTTTGTGATGGATGATACAATCAGTCCCTACTCGAGAATGAAGAGGCATCAAAAAGGCAAGGTCGAACTGGACTAAATGTCATCATAGCTGAAGGACCGCCTCTCTGATACGTCACAGTCGCCGACAAGGTGGAGTTTTTGCATCATTCAGCCATGACCAGTGACGTTTAGAAGCTGCCCTCAGACAGTTCCAGAGTCTGGTCCCCCTGGCTTTTGGCAGCCAGCCGTCTCTGCAGTGTTCAGCTTTACTCACAGGAAACTGTCCGTCGTATTGTCATTGAAGATGGCGTCTGACGTTTTGTAAGCACATCATAAGAAAAGCTTTTGAAAAGCTACTTCTTGTATATTATTTTCACTATAAAGTTTTGCTTTATTAAAACAGCTACCAACCTGAATATGTAGTTCATCGCAGTAAATAGTATTTATCAAATTTTTGTATTTTATATTCTTTATATTAATATGCTAACCAAGGTATTGGGTGAGCTTACTTTAAAATTTTACCAGAAAAAAAAAGGGCCTGGAAATATCTTTTACTTTTAATTTTTCCTGGTGGTCATGGGACTTAAATTAGACACTGCTGAACCCTGCACAGCCTATCAATAAAGTGCTTCATGAATCAGATTGTGTCCACCACTTGGCTTCCTTTTTCAGGTATTCTAACTCAAATGAGCAGCTCAGCTGGTCGTTTCACATCCACTCAGTGCAGTGGAACCTGGCTGTGGGCTGATGGTGGACAGTTGGTCTCAAGTAGCTAGTGTCGTGGCCGTTGTTGGGCTGGCAGTCCTGGTTACCCAAAGTGTGTCACGTTGGTACCGTTAGTGTAACGTAACTATTTGTAAAATAATTTCTTGAATACATGGTATCAAAAAATTAATAGTCTACAGTTTGTACACAGCACCTACCTGCAGGCATCCTTCACAGGACCTATTATAAAAGGCCTGTTTTTATCGCTAGCCGCTGGAGGGGGTTCTCCCCAGCTGAGTGGAAGGCTAGACTCCACCCTCTGGTCTGGCAGACCTCGTTTCCTCCTCAAAGGACTCACTCGGCTTTCCCTTCTTGCTCCTCCTGCCTGGGAAACTTCCTAATATTTCTGAACCATTGCTTAAAAAAATCATTGTTTTAAAGGGTTTTTTTGTTTTGTTTTTTTAACTTTTCCAATTTATTTGAGAGAGAGAGAAGCATCAACTTGTTCCACTTAGTTCCATTTATTTAGTTGTATACTCATTGGTTGCTGCTCTTATGTGCTCTGACTGGGAATTGAGCTTGTAACCTCAGGGCTTTGGGACGACACTTCATCCACTGTGCCACCTGGCCAGGGCCATTGCTTTAAAATTTACAGTGATAATAGAACCAACTTTACAAGAGAACCAACTTTCCAATTTAGATATACTGGGTCAGTCGGGAACAAGTTATCTGTGAAACATTACTGTGGAGTGGATGCTAGACAAGAAATAGCCTGTGTGTTCTCACCATGCCCTCCAGGGCCCCTGCCAGGGGGACTCAAGCCAGTGGCTGCAGCTGCCAGGCAATGTTGACACTCAGTCTCCTGCCAGCTCAGCCCTCAGTATCCCTTTACCTGCTGGATGCACAGAGGGAATGAATTAATCATCCTTCCCTGGACCTGCTGTCCTTGTTACATTACCACTACCAGCCTGGACAGAGGTTCCAGCCTGCTAGCCCGTCTCCTGACCTGTCTGGCTCCCACCTGCCAACTCGGTCCATTCCTTCTGCCACTGGCAGTGACTTTGCCAAAGAGAGATCCCTAATCTGTCTGCAGTAGCAAGGCTGGGCCCCGGTTCCTCTAAAACACAAGGATGAGTCCTTGGAAGTCATTCAGTGGTTTTGCATGAATCCTCCCTTTTGCCTATGTCCCTCCATCTCCATTTCTGGTCTGGGGAGCTTGTCCTTCGAGATTCACACCAACCTTCCATAGCCGATCTACACTTCCCCAGCAGGTCAAGTGCCACTTTTTTTGACTCTCAGATGGTTATTACCTCATTCAGGGCCCACCCACGTGTTTTGAAAATAGGCAGTTTCTTTTCCCCAAGGCTGTAACTACGTATGGGCAGAAATATCTTTCCTTTCTCAACTCGCTGAACCTGGCAGGGTCAGTGCTTGGCTCGAGTGAGTGTGTAATGGAAGGCAACCAACAGAGATCGTCCCTGAACTCGAAAAACTCTAAAACAAAGCAAAAGATGGAGGGCGTTTGGATAACCAGGAAGTGTGGCACACTGACAACTGGACATTTATTGAGCTTCCTTACTCTGCACCAAGTTTTTTCTGTGCATTATCTTAATTCTCAACATTTCTCAGATGTTGATAGTACTGTTAGCATCTCCGTTCTGGAAATGAGAAGACTGAGGCTTAGATTAAGTAACTGGCCCGAGGTCATACTTGGTACATTGCAGAGATAGGATCTGAAATTCTGACTCTGTGACTCCAGAACCAAAACTCTGGACCGTGCTCATGACTTGTTTAGCAAGCCCACTCCTGGAAGGAATGGGAGAGAAACACCCCAACATACTCCTGTTACCAGATATGTGTCCATTGCACTGTCTTGGCCACTTCCTGTGCCCAGTCAGTTGTGGCTAGATTGCTGGGTTTAGTAATCAAAAATTCTTTTTGAGAGTTCAGCGTTTTATTGAATGTGTTACAGAAGAGATTTAGTCAGAAGGACCGAATAGAGCCTGTGTCATCATTAGACTCCTCAGGGTCTTTCTCTGCCCCTTTCCCTCCTCAGCTGGGGCAGTGGTGCGAATGGGGACCTCCCACTGGGGCAGGGCCTCCATCCCCTACGTTGCAGATGAGGCTCTCGAAGTTGGCCAGGACCTCTATGCTTTAATGAGGGTACTGATCTTATCTTACATGGCGTGACTGTCACCATATCATCATGCAAGATGAGGCAGAGGACATGGAGCAGGCGAATGGTAGGTGCGCAGCTGCAGGGCGTGGTGAACACCAGATGCAGTGAGGGCCGTGCCCCAGCCCAGCCTTAGCACCTTAGCAGAAGCCAAGGAAAGGGCCAACCTACAATTCTGATACAAAACATGGTTTAAATCCATAGCCAAATGCATTGATGGTTCTACAGGTACTTTGCTGGCACTGTGTTTGACAGTGGGGATAGAGACAAAGACAATGTGGTTCCAAATTAAGGCACCGATGCTCTGGTGCTGGGATGAACATGGAATTGGAGTTCAGTAATAAAGAACTCAATGCCTAAAACAGGAGAGTCACAATGTGGCTGAACTGAGGAGGGTGCACAGTAGCCATGACCGACTGGTGTCAGAACTCTGCAGATGGTACATGCAGCTTGTGGTTTTAATCCGTGTCAGCTGGGGAGGGAGAGAGCAGCCCCCACACTTTCACATGAAGAAGTGGAGAGACTGAGCCCAAGACCACACACTGCGAGAGCCTGAACCCGAGTCTGTCCCAGCCTGTGCTCCTCTGGCTGTCTCGCTGCCCAGCTGACTCGGAAGGTTTTTTCTTTGTCTGGACAAAGTGATGTATTGGTTCTTGTCTGCAGCAAGTCTTCCAGAGGCCTTACTCACCTGGAATGCAGTAAGGACAGTCTGATGGTGTAAGGCTGGGGAAGACCCTGGGAAAAAACTCCTTTGGAAACCCAAGAGCATTAAGCCCCTAAAAGCATCCTGGGATACTAGATTGTGAGACGGGACAAGGCCAAGCTGCAAGGCCGCTGGCGAGGGAGGCGGAAGGGGGTGTGGTGACTCGCAGGGAGACAAGAAGATGTAGGGCAGATTGTGCAGCAGCTCCTTTTTGGGTGGAAAGGTAATGACAAGGTAGAGAAAAAAGAAGACTGGGGAGTCTCATCTGAAAAAGGACAGCTTTGATTTTGCCAAGGTGAATCTGAATTAGCAGGAGGCCCCGAAGCAAATAACTGCACCCAAACAAGGGGAGGCTTTCAGACCCTGACAGTCAATGTGTCACCGCCGTGCAGAGAGTAGGGGCTTGCGCGGACATGTGTGAACTGGCTCATGAGACTGAAGCAAGGGGTCGAGGACAGTGTCTGAGGGGTTCCGCATAGAGGAAAATGAAAAGATGATCTCTTCTTGGAACTGTGGCACATGCCAAGAATTTTCTTCCAAGGGCAGGACCCAAAAAAAACATAAGTAGCTTTCTTATAGAGCCAAGTGGATTACGTGTTACTAGGCACACGTCCCTGTATTTGTAATCCTTGGGAAAGAAACAGAACATAGTAGAAGCTTTGTGGGAAAGGCCTGGGGGAATTGAATTGCTCTCAGTGTTGGGTTCTAATCTGTATAGATCAGCAATTGGCTAATCCAAGGAGGCCTCTGTAATCTCCTGGTTAGGGTCTATCAAAGGCTGTTGGAACAGCCCTCAGGAAGGGTCAAGTAAGACCCAGAGTAACCTCTCATTTGTCAAAGAGGTAAAGGGACTATCATTTATCCAGTTAATGGTTTACACTTCAAATTTCCCTCCCATTTAGTAGCTGAGATTTTGTTTTTCTTTATTTTATTTTTTTGGCACAAGGGAGTGTCTCATTCCCTTCCCACTCTCAGCAGCAATCTCCCTTCTTAATCATAACCAAACATCTAAATACCTGCTCCCTTCCCCCCCACCCCAGACTAGGCCAAAATTATGCTAGAAAATGTGGTCTTTTGTGGTATTGTCAGTAATCAAAGCACTTGATCACCTTCCTATTTCTGGAGACATCTGCTTCAGCACTGACAGTAAGGTGAGAGCCCACCAAGCTGTGTTTCAAAGCTCTGCGTGGTCCACTCCATTCTGGCCACACAAACTGCACTCTAGATGCTGGCCCACAGGTTGGCTGGTCTGCCTCTGGCTCCCAGAGTGGGGTCACCGTGGTACAGAGCCCTGTGCAGGCTTCCTTACACCTCTTCTTTCCAAAGGGACACTCCGGGCCCAACAGGGCCCAACTATCACCAAAAATAACTCTGGTAGCTCACCCCACTGCATCCCACTTTGAGGACTCAGAGTTGAACAACTACAGATTCTAGTTCAAACTCTTCCATCCCTCAATTGTATAAAAGCAGTTTCTTCATCCCTGCTACCTTCTCAAAAATAAGTAGATAAATAAAAACATGAGAACACATCAATAGTTAAATCTGAATCACAAACTCAACAACTTCCTGAAGATTCCTCCCCCCCCCCGGCCCCCCAAGCTGAGGCCTCAGCCCTCAGGGCCATCGATCAGACAAGTCCATCCTGGGTCTGCAGCAGCTTGGCTGGGGTAGTTGTTTCCACCAGAGGGACAGGCTGGGGCACAGGAGAGGGCCAAAATCAACTTTCAAATCCTCCTTAGTCCTCTGGGAACTGAGCTGGTTCCTGATTCTCTCAGGAGATTTCTCCAACCGGGGGGTGGGGGGAGACACCAACCCTGAGCTCTCTGGTGCCACGTGGACGTGTTCCAGGGTGGATCCCAGTGGCCTCCTGCGTTTCTCTCGACCCTCTCTTGATCCCCTCCTTAAAGGATCGGAGACAAGTGTGGACATGTATTAGGAGAATGACTGTTGTATTTCAATTTAGCATCATTATCTCCTTTGAAATCCAACAATGTGAAGTAGGTAATCTTCTCTTCATTTAAACTAGGAGGAAACCGAGAATCAAAGTTAGGTAACAGCTTCATCAGAAGTTAGGTAACTTACCTCAGATGGGCCAGCTTAATGTGTGAGGAGCGGCAGAACCAGAACCCGGAGTTTCACTAGCTTTGCTTCGTTCTAAGCCCAAGCCCTTGCTACCACACCATGACAGCTCCCTTCCGTCACCCTCCCCCAAAGAACCTGTTGTTCATGTGTGAAATGAGGGTGTTGGGCTACAGCGCCTTCCAGTTCGGAGTCCCAGGGTGTCTGAAGGCTCCACCACAGGTGACGGGAACTGGGAGGTACCACTCTGTGGTGAGGGCTGCACCCCATGTTCCTGGAACAAGCAGATCAGGAGGCCCAGAGCCGTCCCTGCAAGCAGCACAGGCTTCTGGCTGCACTTCCAGAGAACAGTGCCATGGCTCCAGACCTGCTGGGACCTGGTGGCCCTGAGGGTTACCCTGCTTCCTCCAAGTCCGCTGAGTAAAACAGTGTGAGCCAGGGTGTAGGGACAACTTCAATCTATATTACAATTGCACGTTGAGCCACCAAATTATTTCTTAGAACTAAAGAATGATGTATCCAAATGAGCCTGCAGATTCCCAGAGTACTGACCTGGCAGTACCCTTGGGGCTCCCGCCGCGTGCCTGCTGCTGGGCCAGTCCCTTCCTGTGCGGGTAGCCTCGCGCCTGTGTCATCCTCATGCTGTAGCCCCAGAAACAGACAAACAGGCAAGAATAAATCACTTGTCTGAAGTCACAGTCAAAACTCCAATCCAGTGTCGAACTTCCCAGTCCATGACACTGGTATTTCTTTTTTTTTTTTTTAATATAATTTTATTTTTTTAATGGGGTGACATCAATAAATCAGGATACATATATTCAAAGAAAACATGTCCAGGTTATCTTGTCATTCAATTATGTTGCATACCCATCACCCAAAGTCAGATTGTCCTCTGTCACCTTCTATCTAGTTTTCTTTGTGCCCCTCCCCCTCCCCCTTTCCCTCTCCCTCTCCCCCCTCCCCCCATAACCACCACACTCTTATCAATGTCTCTTAGTCTCACTTTCATGTCCCACCTACGTATGGAATAATGCAGTTCCTGGTTTTTTCTGATTTACTTATTTCACTTTGTATAATGTTATCAAGATCCCACCATTTTGCTGTAAATGATCTGATGTCATCATTTCTTATGGCTGAGTAGTATTCCATAGTGTATATGTGCCACATCTTCTTTATCCAGTCATCTATTGATGGGCTTTTTGGTTGTTTCCATGTCCTGGCCACTGTGAACAATGCTGCAATGAACATGGGGCTGCATGTGTCTTTACGTATCAATGTTTCTGAGTTTTTGGGGTATATACCCAGTAGAGGGATTGCTGGGTCATAAGGTAGTTCTATTTTCAGTTTTTTGAGGAACCACCATACTTTCTTCCATAATGGTTGTACTACTTTACATTCCCACCAACAGTGAATGAGGGTTCCTTTTTCTCCACAGCCTCTCCAACATTTGCTATTACCTGTCTTGTTAATAATAGCTAATCTAACAGGTGTGAGGTGGTATCTCATTGCAGTTTTGATTTGCATTTCTCTAATAACTAAAGAAGATGAGCATCTTTTCATATATCCATTGGCCATTTCTATTTCTTCCTGGGAGAAGTGTCTGTTCATGTCCTCTTCCCATTTTTTTATTGGATTGTTGTTTGTTGTTGAGTTTTATGAGTTCTTTGTATATTTTGGATATTAGGCCCTTATCTGAGCAGTTGTTTGAAAATATCATTTCCTATTTAGTTGGCTGTCTGTTTATTTTATCAGTTTCTCTTGCTGAGCAAAAACTTCTTAGTCTGATGTAGTCCCATTCATTAATTTTTGCCTTCACTTCTCTTGCCTTTGGAGTCAAATTCATAAAATGCTCTTTAAAACCCAGGTCCATGAGTTTAGTACCTATGTCTTCTTCTATGTACTTTATTGTTTCAGGTCTTATGTTTAGATCTTTGATCCATTTTGAATTAATTTTAGTACAAGGGGACAAACTATAGTCGAGTTTCATTCTTTTGCATGTGGCTTTCCAGTTTTCCCAGCACCATTTATTGAAGAGGCTTTCTTTTCTCCATTGTGTGTTGTTGGCCCCTTTATCAAAAATTATTTGACTATATATATGTGGTTTTATTTCTGGGTTTTCTATTCTGTTCCATTGGTTTGAGTGTCTATTTTTCTGCCAATGACACTGGTATTTCTTAAAAAGGATTTACAAAGGACATTTTTCTGGGATTCAGGGCCCTCTTCCTAATGCATCTAACACATGAAGCTTTTACTACATCCATTCTATCGCTCCCAGGAACTTGGGAAGCAAGCCTGTCTCTGGCTTCCGACAGGACAGGAATGTGGGTTGGGGAGGAGAGTTGTCTGCACCCGTCTCAAACTAATTGCACAATGACGGGACTGCAGAGTGCTTAAGGGGACATCAAAACAGGAGCCCCTAGGGCCTGACCTGTGGTGGTGCAGTGGATAAAGCGTCGACCTGGAAATGCTGAGGTCACCGGTTCGAAACCCTGGGCTTGCCTGGTCAAGGCACATATGGGAGTTGATGCTTCCAGCTCCTCCACCCTGTCTCTCTCTCCTCTCTCTCTCTCTCTCCTCTCTAAAATGAGTAAATAAAAAATAAAAATAAAACAAACAAACAAACAAAAAAAACAGGAGCCCCTAGCTTGGAGCTCACATTTATAACCAAACATTTTTAAGAGCTGGCTCAGAAACATGGTTTCCCAAATAACACCACTCAAAAGCCCAGTTTAGATCATCCAATGGCCATTCTAGGAAAAGCAGACACAACCCTGGCCCAGCTTGCCAAGGAGAAAGGGAGAGAGGGAGAGATGGAGGGGGACACCCAGTTGTGGGGAGCTCCTCCGAACAGCTGCCTCCTCCGCTCGCTGGACCTCGGGCTGTAAGATGTAGCTGCCAGGGCCCAAGACACAGCATGATGCATGCAGGGAGCGATGTGGTGCCTGTGCTCCTGGAGCAGTGAGTGGACTTCTCTCAGCTGGCTTCCTTTTCTGTCCCTCTGCATCCTGGGGCTGCTGGCCTGCTCAGTGGAGATCCCACAGTGAGGGCACTGTCACTGCCTGGGTTTGGGCTGTGATGGCTACTGTTGCCCCTGGGAACATCACGGGATTGGACGTTTGGGACAAAGGATATGTCACAAAACAAAAGGATATGTCACAGTTGTTGCAAACCACAGCAGCTAATGCATGCTGCCTGATTGAACGGTTATTGTTTTTATTCACACTAAAAAATGTGGTGAAATACATAGAATATAAAATATACCATTTGAAGTATTTTTAAGGGTACAGCTCAGCAGTGTTATGTACATCCGTGTTGTTGGACACCCACCCCCAGAGTCTCTCGCCCCCAAGCCTTCTTTCTCCCTTGCTTCCTTTCCCCTCTGCGTGTCCTTCCCACCCACCGGCAACCACTTTCAGTGTCTACGACTCAGACTTGATGTTTTTTTAAATCAGCAAAACTCTTCACTTTGCACGTCAGCGCACAGAGCAAACATTCCAGAGGAGGCTGTTCACACTAAAGACACAGAGGCAGGTTTACTCACAGGGCGCCACACCCTCCCAGCCACGGCTGGGCGGTTCCACACCTGATGCACTGCCCCGCACAGCTGGGGACAGTGGAGGGTCGCCTATCCCGCGGGCGGGGCTGGCATAGGTCTCCAGCGCCACACACCACCTGCCTGCTCCCCTGCCCGGTGCCCCAGGCCGGAGGGCGGGTGGCCCACTGTGCTTCCATGACTGACGAACACGAAGCGATCACTGGGAAGGCTGATCCTGGTAATTTCCACGCCTCCGCACTCAGTGAAGCTCATGTTGAGATGATGTGGTTTTCTAACTACCTGATTTAAAGAGATGCTTGTTGTAGGACTGGAATGGCTACATGAAATGGGGTTTTCAGAACTCAGCTTCCTGTGAAATGTGTGTGTGAGTGTGGACACATCAGGTGGCAGAGGTGGAGGGGAGAAAACACACACACACACACACACACACACACACACACACACACACACACACACGACTTCCAGGACCTCTGTGTTCTGGCTTCGCACTGCCTCTTCCAGGCCGTTTCTCACGGCTCCCCCACTGTGCTCCGACCCTCACAGGCTTCCTTCTGTTCTCCACTCAGGACCGCTCTGCCTTGGGGTCCCCCAGTCCCTCTGCCAGGGACACTAGACCTGATCTCTGAGTGGGCAATTCCTTCTCAACACTCAGGTGTCACCTAAAATGCCACATCTTGAAAGAAGCCTTCCCTCACTAACTGCCTGATTTTTTTTTTTTTTTGTATTTTTCTGAAGCTGGAAACGGGGAGAGACAGTCAGACAGACTCCCGCATGCGCCCGACCGGGATCCACCCGGCACGCCCACCAGGGGGCGATGCTCTGCCCCTCCGGGGCGTCACTCTGCCGCGACCAGAGCCACTCTAGCGCCTGGGGCAGAGGCCAAGGAGCCATCCCCAGTGCCCGGGCCATCTTTGCTCCAATGGAGCCTTGGCTGCGGGAGGGGAAGAGAGAGACAGAGAGGAAGGGGGGGGGGTGGAGAAGCAAATGGGCGCTTCTCCTATGTGCCCTGGCCGGGAATCGAACCCAGGTCCCCCGCACGCCAGGGCGACGCTCTACCGCTGAGCCAACTGGCCAGGGCCTGATTTTTTTTAATTTATTTATTTATTCATTTTAGAGAGGAGAGAGAGTTAGAGTGAGAGAGAGAGAGAGAGAGAGAGAGAGAGAAAGGGGGGAGGAGCAGGAAGCATCAACTTCCATATATGCCTTGACCAGGCAAGCCCAGGGTTTTGAACTGGTGACCTAACTGCCTGATTTTGAATTCCACCCATAACAGACCCTGAGACAAGAATCTGGGCACAAGCAGCGCATTAGGAAGGTGCTCCCAGAGCACAATGACGGAGTGATGGAACGAGCCAGAAAAGGAAGTCGGAGGGAGCCACTCTGGACACACTGGGCGGGATGTCCCTCAGCACAGCCCCACAAATGGTTACAGGCTGTTTCCCTAGAGCAATTCTTGGAGCCCCACATTTGTGGGACTCCATTCTGCTGGGGCTGCGGTGACAGAGAAAGCCGTAGGTGCAGAGACCCAGGAAGACTTCCGCACAAAGGGGAACTGGACTTCCAGCGTGGGTGGGAGGACAGGGGCCTGATGGGTGCACCGTGTCCCACCCCCATAATGGCACACCCGCCCGCCTAGCCATTCTTCGTCCTGATCCCAGGGAGGACACATTTCAGAGACCCTCGTGGCCCTGTCCCAGGAGGGCCCTAGCCACATGTTGTGGTTGAATTGCTGAAGACATGAAGACATGCTGAAGCTCTCAGTGTGGGCCCTCATTGGACAAAGGGTCATCGTGGATGTAATTAGTTAGGAAGAGGTTTTGCAGGAGAAGGTGGGCCCCTCATCCAACGTGACAGATGCCCTGGAAGAAGACACCGACACAGACGCGTGGAGAACGCCACTTGACAGTGGAGGACTGGAGGGATGCATTCACCAGCCAAGAAACGCCTGGGACTACCAGAATCTAGGAGTGAGGAATGGGAGCTTCTCCCCCAGAGCCCTTGGAAGGAACCAACCCTGCTCACATCTTGAACTTGGATGTCTAGCCTCCAGATTTGTGAGAGAATTGTTTAAGCTGTCCAGTTTGTGAGATTTTGCTATGGCAGCCTGGGAAATTAATACACTCTGTATTCCTGGGGTCATAGACATTCCTTTTCTAAAAGAGGGACCCAAAATAAGCTTCAGGCCCCATAAAATTTGGATCTGACCCTGCCTAGTCCCCATTTACTTTCTTCATAGTACATCATCCTACTGAGATGTTTGTTCCATTCAGTTATGAGCCCATCATGTGTGCTCTGAGGGCCAGGACCTTACCTGTCTGCTTGGCACAGTGTCCCCAACTCTCCGAAAGACCTGGCACATACAAGGTACTCCCTAGACTTTTGTTGAGTAATAAACTGCCTGGTCACACCTAAGCTCCCTTATATTTCCAAGGGGCTCTGGGGTAGATGGAACATGAGATGAAGCAGAAAATCTTAAAACAGACTCCAAAGAAGCTGATTGGTGGCCCTCACTTTACAGACTCCCCAAAATCCACCCCTTCTTGATATAGAGGGTCAGTTCACAAAATCATTCATGGTTGGGGGACCTGAAATGGTATCATGGACTGAATGTTCATGTATCATGGACCCAATATTTATATGTTGATGGTATTAGAACGTGGGGCCTTTGGTAGGTATTGTTTAGATGAGGTCACGAGGGTGGGGCCCTTATGATAATATTAGTGCCCTTATAAGAACAGACATTGGCCCTGGCCTGTTGGCTCAGTGGTAGAGCATCGGCCTGGCATGCAGGAGTCCTGGGTTCGATTCCTGGCCAGGGCACACAGGAGAAGCACCCATCTGCTTCTCCACCCCTCCCCCTCTCCTTCCTCTCTGTCTCTCTCTTCCCCTCCCGCAGCCAAGGCTCTATTGGAGCAAAGTTGGCCCGGGCACCGAGGATGGCTCTGTGGCCTCTGCCTCAGGCGCTAGAATGGCTCTGGTTGCAACAGATCAACGCCCCAGATGGGCAGAGCATCGCCCCCTGGTGGGCATGCCAGGTGGATCCCGGTCGGGCGCATGCAGGAGTCTGTCTGACTGCCTCCCCGTTTCCAACTTCAGAAAAAAAAAAGAAAAAAAAAAAAGAACAGACACTAGAACTTCCTCTCTCCACAAATACAAAGAGGTCATGTTAGCACAAAGCAAGGTGGTGGCCACTACAAGCCTAGAAAAGAGGTCTCATAATGAAACCTGTTTTACCAGCACGTTGATCTTGGACTTCTTAGCCTCCAGAACTGTGAGAAATCAATTTCTATTATTTAAGTTGTCCACTCTGTGCTATTTTGTCATGGCAGCTGGAGCTGACTAAAGCAAATGATGTCAGTTTATGGATGCAGTCCTGGATATTCTTACTGACTGCAAAGAAGATGTTCTAAAAAATAAAAAAGAGTGAAGAAATGGAATGCAGTTTGGGTTACCTACCCAGCATGCTCTGTCAACGATCAGCCCTCACCTGTAGTCTTGGGTCAAGCTTGAAGAGGGAAAAGCTTTCCAAACAATCAGAATGGCCTAAGGAATGGGCCACCTGCAAAGCTGTGAGTGTTTCTGCCAGCAGGTATTTTTTACCTTCAGGGTGGTGCCTCCCAGGAAGACAGGCAAAAGGATTCTGGCCTCAGGGCATTAGGGCCCTTTCACCTGCTGGCCACTGTGATTCATTAGGGCCCTTGAACTTGTTGGAGGCTGTGATTGTAGGAACCAAGGTGAGTGACTGGGGAGCACAGAACCTGAACACAATGAGACCAGTGTCATGGGAGGTAACTTTAACATTTGATCAGGGACAAAAATCACCTCGACCCCCTCGTCTGACCAGAAGAACACTTAAGAGGCAAATGTTCAGATAATGTTAATAGAGGTGGTCTTTGAGAATTGGGATTGTAGATGCCTGGTATACTTATTTTGCTACCTCTCTATGAATATCTATGAATTCCTTTAGCAACAGAAGAATAGAGTGAACAAAACTTTCCACAAGTGAATTAGAACCTTAGCTAGTTAGAACTGCAAACTTTTGCCTGTAAGGTACTTACCCCCAACAGGTACTTAAGTCCTCCCTCCTTTCAAGAGTCACCCAATTGGCCTTGCAGCTACACTTGGAGTGTTCACCCTTAGACCTTTCAACTTCCCATAATTGTTCTTTGTTTCCTTCAAGAAGGGATCTTCCTTGGATAAAACTTGCTCCACTCTGGCCACAGGCAATTTCATTCCATTCTTTGTGTCCCCTTTCTTCATCTGTAAACAGAGGATAATAATAGTCTCACCTCCCTCCAGGGGGATTGAGCAACTGAATGAGTTAGAACATGTGAAGGCAGGTGGCTCGCAGACACACTGGTAATGACCTGCTGTAACGATCTCAGCTTCCTGGTGGTGGTCTGTTAGACCCTCAGGTCTGTGGATACACTGACTACTCTGTACACCCCCTCCCTCACCCCGCAGAGGTTATGGGACATCCATACCACAGACAGAGCTGTGACAGGTACCATACAGTGACGCCCTGCCCTGGAGAGGCTTCCCATGCAGTGAGGAGGACAGATGTGTCATAATAAGATCATCCACCTGGACAGTTATGGGGCTTGAACATGCATCAGGGAGCCGCCCCTCAGCCAGGAAGAGGTGTCATTTTTCATATGGATCTGCTGAAGAAGCTGGTAGAATGTTCAGGGACAGTGGAGAAGTTGGGAGTAGATTCCACTGCTTTTTTCCTCTTTGGAATAATGGGCATTTAAGTTATGTGGCCCATAGGGGTCAGAGTAAGAAGCCACTGAGGAATGGTAGGCACATGCACATCACCCTACACCCTGACCTTGTGGAATGTGCGGAAGTCAACCAGCTGTTTCTGCTACCTGAACCCTGCAGGACCAGTCCATGTAAAATAATCACCTACCCACAGACCCCCGCAAGCGGCCCTGTCCAGCCCTCACCCTACTTTTTCTACACGGCATTCATCACCTGCACTATGTGACCTATGTGTGTACATAAGCCTGTATGTACTTGGATTTACTAGCTGTTCCCCTGTCTCCAGCCTCCGGGGAAAGGCCCAGGGGGCAGGGACTTTGGTTCTGCTCAGAACTGTACTACCAGCAGCTAGCACTGAGCCTGGCTCCCAGTTGCCAGTCAATAAATATTTGCTGAACGAATTAGTGAAATCTCTCCTCCCACTTACCTCACTGCCCTTCAGTTTCTAATTTCAAGTTACAAGTGGACTGCAAATTACCATATCTGTTGTGCCTGATGCCAATTAAAAAATCATTAGTCTTACCTAACGAGTACTTGGCTCGATTTTAATCTGCCTTCTGAACCTGTTACAGCCCCAAGTGAAAACATAGAATCCTTCAAGATCTGAGGCCTAAAGTAATTCCAAAAGTCTTTGCTTCTTTTTTTCCCCCAGCTGTATCACATGCTAAGCAGTGATAAGAAGGGTTCCTGGCATTGGTCCCTTGTCCCTTTTGCTGCTGACCACACAAATGTCCTTGCCCAGGCCAATCAGTACTGCCTTTGGACTTCCAAATGCCTCTCTTTAGCTCAGGAGCAGGTAAAAAAAAAATGCCGAAGCAGTTTGAGAAAACAAACAAACAAACCCATGATACTCCACTGGAGTACATTTTAATTTTAACCCTTTGAATAGTGAGTATTTGCCATGCTTGCTGACACCCAGGAGTGAGTGTTTTTTCAAAAACTGAAATTAGTTCTAGTTTTATTAACTTAAAATCATGTTTGTTTGATAACCAATTTATGGAAACAAGAACATACAGTTGCCTTTTTTTTTTTTTTGTATTTTTCTGAAGTTGGAAACGGGGAGGCAGTCAGACTCCTGCATGTGCCCAACCGGGATCCACCCGGCACGCCCACCAGGGGGCGATGCTCTGCTCATCTGGGGCGTTGCTCTGTTGCAACCAGAGCCATTCTAGCGCCTGAGGCAGAGGCCACAGAGCCATCCTCAGTGCCTGAGCCAACTTTGCTCCAATGGAGCCTTGGCTGCAGGATGGGAAGAGAGAGATAGAAAGGAAGGAGAGGGGGAGGGGTGGAGAAGCAGATGGGCGCTTCTCCTGTGTGCCCTGGCCGGGAATCGAACCCAGGACTCCTGCATGCCAGGCCGACGCTCTACCACTGAGCCAACCGGCCAGGGCCCAGTTGCCTTTTTTTAATGTTGCCTTACACATTTTTAATTTTTTTTAATTTTTTAAAAATTTTAGAGAGGAGAGAGAGAGAGAGAGAAAGGGGGGAGGAGCAGGAAGCATAAACTCCCATATGTGCCTTGACCAGACGAGTGCAGGTTTCGAACCAGCCACCTCAGCATTCCAGGTCGATGCTTTATCCACTGCGCCACCACAGGTCAGGCGCCTTACACATTTTTAAAATAAATCGATCGTATTCTGGATGGTCAGGAGGCACAAGGACATATATGAATGTTGTACTGCTCAAAGGGTTAATGTGTGAACTCACCAAACAGCTGCAGGGCTTGAAAAAGAAGGAGGGCCTGACCTGTGGTGGCGCAGTGGATAAAGCATCGACCTGGAACGCTGAGGTCGCCGGTTCGAAACCCTGGGCTTGCCCAGTCAAGGCACATATGGGAGTTGATGCTTCCTGCTCCTCCCCCCCTCCCCCTTCTCTAAAATGAATAAATAAAACCTTTAAAAAAAAAAAAAAAAAGAAGGAGGGATAGGTGTAGAGACAAAAGGCATTGTTTTATTTAATTTTTATCTGAAACAGCTCTCCAAGCAGATTTCACCGAGAACCACGCAGGCACTGATGTGTGTCTGGCCGCACATGTTCCCAAGGGCAAGTACATTTTGCAGTAAGTCAGACTGGCAGGAGGCCAGAGCTCACAGCTCCTGCTTTTGCTTTCTGCTTGGCTGAGCCTCTCAGAAAGTCAGAAAGTCATCTTGATAATTTAGACCCTCATCGCTTCCACCTCAGCCCATTATCTCAGTTGTTTTCCCCAAAAGGAACCCTCGACTCCACAAAAATGTTCTTATTGTGAAATAGGTTGTAAGTACAGAAAGGAGTATAAAATGTCTATGTATAGTTTAAGGAATCATAATGGAAACAGAATAAGGGAGGGGGAAACAGGAGGTATTGGTCAAAGGTACAAAGTCTTATACGAGGAAAGGTTTATAGCTCCCAGAACAGCACAGCCCCTGTTGTGACCAATACTGCATTGTATACAGATGACCTTGAACAAGGAGGGGGCCAGGGACACTGACCCCTGCACAGCTGAAAAAACACAAATAACTTTTGATTCTCCTCAAAAAGAACTATGAGGCCCTGGCCAGTTGGCTCAGTGGTAGAGTGTCGGCCTGGCGTGCAGAAGTCCCGGGTTCGATTCCCAGCCAGGGCACACAGGAGAAGTGCCCATCTGCTTCTCCACCCCTCCCCCTCTCCTTCCTCTCTGTCTCTCTCTTCCCCTCCCACAGCCAAGGCTCCACTGAAGCAAAGTTTCCCCGGGCGCTGAGGATGGCTCCTTGGCCTCTGCCTCAGGCGCTAGAATGCCTCTGATTGCGGCAGAGCAATGCCCCAAGATGGGCAGAGCATCGCCCCTGGTGGGCATGCCTGGTGGATCCTGGTTGGGCACATGTGGGAGTCTGTCTGACTGCCTCCCCCGTTTCCAGCTTCGGAAAAATACAAAAAAAAAAAAAAAAAAGAAGAACTATGAATAGCCTACTGTTGACTGGAAGCCTTATTGATAACATGAACAGTCTATTAACACATACTCTGTATGTTATAAGTATTATAGACTGCATTCTTACACTACAGTAACCCAAAGAAAAGAAACTGTTATTAAGAAAATCATGCAGAAGAGAAAATACATTTATAGTATTAACTGAAAAAAAAATCCACGTGTAAGAGGAGCTGTGCAGTTCAAAGCTGTGTTGGTTCAAGTGTCAACTGTACCTGGAAATTTGCTCAGAGGGTAGATCTTATGTCAAGTATCCTTATCACAAATAAAAATTCATTAAGAGGGCAGGAAGAAACTTATCTCCAGAGTCATCAAGTTATATATGTTAAGTATGTACAGCTTTTTTTATGTCAATCATACCTCAATTAAGAGTTAAAAAAAAAAGCAGCAGCAGAACAGAAGACCCCAGGGCAGCCCCCCACCTCTCCATATCCCTGCTCCTCAGAGGTGACCATTATCCCGACGTTTAAGTTAACCACTCCCTTTCATTTCTTTTTGTCTAACCTATGTGAGAATCTCTAAAACATAAACTATGATTTCATTCTGAAAAGCTGACAGCAAGTACACAACCCACCTAGTAGGTCAAGGACAACAATGTCCCCATCAGATGCACGGTGCCTGAAGCCTCCCTTGGGGTTCTCCAGGGCACCCCAAGGGCATGTGGCAGGTGCAGTGTGAATAAGGTGCAGAAATATGGTCAAAGGGAGAGGCTGCTCTGGGTTTCCTGCCACCAGATTCGCCCTGGCTGCTAAGAAGACATCTTTGAGGATGAATCAGTGTCCTCAGGTGCCCTGGGAAGTGACATGTCGACTTCTTCAGTGAATCGACAGAATCAGTCAGGTGCAGATAAATAGGCCAGGCACACGTTGTACATTCTGTCTTCATGTTCAAAAGACTGTAGGGGGGTAGTTGTCATGTGACTCTAACCCTTCATATATCTGCTTTCTGAGTCACTGGACTGGCTGCCTTCTGGGTCTGGGCAAAGCTATTCTCCCCAAGGAACCCTTTACCCTCCCTCGCTGTGGGACCCCTCCATTCTATGTCTTCCTTTTTCCTTGCTTTACACTCTCCCTCATTTTGCTGGGACATTCTGATCTGGGCTCAGTAGAAACTATCAAAGGGGACAGAGCCTCAGAAAACTAGGAGGGTCAGGAATTGAGCCTGGAAGAACCTGGTTTTCCCCATACGCCCTTAGAAAGCCATCAGGAAGAAGTCAATGAAAAGCCAAGGCCCTGGGCACAGGTGCAGATAAGAGGGTGCGTGTCTAACATGGGTGCAGCCAGAACTTTAAGGCCTGGGACCTGGACCTTAGGCCCGGGCACTGGGGCTCCCATGACAGTATATTAGCCTCACAGGACAGTGTAGGTTGTTTCTGGGCACTGAGGAGGCCGGGGGTGCAGGAGGCAGAGTCCAGACCTCGGCTCCTCCACCCAGCAGGCCTCTCCCTCTCCCTCTACCAGGGCTGGCCAGACAGGCCTGTTTCTCATAACTTCAGTGTTTACTGATTGGCTACTGTGTAGATATTAGTCGGTTGAGTTCAAAGACAAGAAATGCTATCCACGGCTTAATAAAGATTGTTATTATCACAAGTCACACTGGTTAACGAAGGCAGAACACTCGTAGTTCCCCAGGAGAGAGAACGCAGAAATCCACATCCTGCCGAAGAAACCAGTAGCACGTGGAAGAATGACAAAGGCGACTTGACAGTCTTGAGTTTGAATTCTCAGATGCCACTCAGCTGTGTGACCAAGGACAAGCTGCTTGAACCTCTCTGGGTCTCAAGTTTTCTCGAATATAAAATGAAGATACCATGAAACACTCAGTATTTTTTTTTTTTTTACAGGGACAGAGAGTGAGTCAGAGAGAGGGATGGATAGGGAGTCAGATAGGAACGGAGAGAGAAGAGAAGCATCAATTATCAGTTTTTTGCTGGCAACACCTTAGTTGTTCATTGATTGCTTTCTCATATGTGCCTTGATCGTGGGCTTTCAGCAGACTGAGTAACCCCTTGCTCGAGCCAGTGACCTTGGGTCCTAGCTGGTGAGCTTTGCTCAAGCCAGATGAGCCCGCACTCAAGCCGGCAACCTCGAGGTCTCGAACCTGGGTCCTCCGCATCCCAATCCGATGCTCTATCCACTGCACCACCACCTGGTCAGGCGCAATGCTCAGTTGTTCTTTTTTTTCCCAATGCTCAGTTTTGATGTATTAGTAAGAGCATCCCTGTAACCCCCTTCCCTCTTCCCATCCCACAACCCGGAGGATAATGATAAAGCCTGACCTTCTGTGATGCTCCAAACCTGCGCTGTGCAAGGTGTAAAATTTAAGTGGGCGCAGAGAAGTTCATTGTCAGAAAGTACTCTATACTGGACTACAAACTGAACTGAGCCATAAAGGATTAGAGATTCTGAACTCTACTTCCACATCCAAGTTCTTATTTTTATTTTTTTTTATTTTTTTGTATTTTTCTGAAGTTGGAAACGGGGAGGCAGTCAGACAGACTCCTGCAAGTGCCCGACCGGGATCCACCCGGCATGCCCACCAGGGGGCGATGCTCTGCCCATCTGGGGCATTGCTCTGTTGCAACCAGAGCCATTCTAGTGCCTGAGGCAGAGGCCATAAAGCCATCCTCAGCGCCCGGGCCAACTTTGCTCCAATGGAACCTTGGCTGCGGGAGGGGAAGAGAGAGACAGAGAGGAAGAAGAGGGGGAGGGGTGGAGAAGCAGATGGGCGCTTCTCCTGTGTGCCCTGGCTGGGAATCGAACCCGGGACTCCTGCACACCAGGCCAACGCTCTACCACTGAGCCAACCGGCCAGGGCCAATAAATCCAATTTTTAAAAAGCCCACATGAGGGAGGTGCTCCAAAGTGTTTGCTGAACCAATTAGCTTTTGATCCCCTTTTTGGGTAGGGCTTTTTTTTCTTTTTAAACAGATTTCTTTATATACCACAAAGCCGCATTTCTACAGCTCCCTGAAGTAAGCAAGCTGTTCCCCTAACCCAGTATCTTGGCTTCTAAGGTTCTCGGTTATTGCAAAACTCATTTTCCTGCAATAGTAATTTCAAGAAAGTTCCAGCCAGCGAAGCTTCCTGGAGTATGTAAGAGAAGAACTCATTGTCCACTTACCGGGCTCACTTCAGGTCCGCCGGAGTGGGAGAGCACGTTTTCCTGTCGAGGCAACAGAAGAAGGCAACTAGAATTTCAGTTGCAATAAATATATGTAATCTCCTCTTTAAAGCCTTTGTTCTAGAGAATGTTGGTGTAGGTCTAGCTCGTAGAAACAGTTTCCTCTGCTCACACTCAGGGGCCCCTCACCCAGGGAAAGTGTTGCTAACAGGGCTCCAGGAGTAATTAAATACCAGAAGAAGCACCACTTCCAAAGTTTTGCTGCTTCTCCTTCCGGGAGCCACGAAGTCCCAGTTTGGTAGGTACCTGGGGTGGAAACAACCTAAAAACTCCACCAAATCTCCCCAATGTTCTATTCATACAGGACACAGCACCGGCCTCAGGCTATTTGAATGGTTTAACACAAAAGGTGGATATCAGACCAATTATACAATTTCTCTCAACAACATGAATGACAAAATTAAAAAAGCAGCATGGAAGAGACTCCTCTGTGTCCTGTTTTCTCAGTTTGGCTGTGGACGCTGTGGCTTTAATGACCTTGAAGATGAGGGGCAAGCCTTTGTTATATATTTAATGAACTAGGCGCATCCACCAATGTCTTGAGACAGTTAAAAGATTTCCATTTGATGGTAAATCTAATATGCAAATAAAGAGATTTAAATATAGTATCTAAACTGCATGACACCTCTCCTGACAAAGAGAAAACAAAGAAGCCAAAACTGTGGGACAAACAGCAATGATTGCCAATATAAATCACAGAGAGCACCAACTAAATTCAGCTAGCACCCGAGGAAATGCAACATCGGCTCCTCAGGTCCCTAATTAGTCTCCAAACTGTATTTTATTCCTTTCTAATTTATCAGAAGAGACTAATGAGATGACGTTATCCATGCTGTTTAATCAGTTCCCTGGTTTCAACGAAGTACGTTTGATATCTGGGAGGCCTGACATTGCATTTGTTGAATTTGAAAATGACCAACAGGCCAGGGATGCTTTAAGGATTTATAATCACACTGTCCCATGCCATGCAGATCACCTATGCCAAGAAATAACATTTGGAATAGTTGTCTTTAAAGACTTGGTGGTATTCTTTTTTTAACTTATTCATTTTAGAGATGGGGGAGAGAGAGACACACACACAGAGGCTGAGAGAGAAGGGGGAGGAGCAGGAAGCATCAACTCCCATATGTGCCTTGAGCAGGTAAGCCCAGGGTTTCGAACCGGCAACCTCAGCATTTCCAGGTCGCTGCTTTATCCACTTGCACCACCACAGGTCAGGCAGGACTTGGTGTATTTATAGTCATTGTTTTGATGACACTTGGTCAGGTCATTTCAATAGTTGGGGGCGGGAGGAAGTAAAACTTTTTATGTAGGTTTTTAAAAATCACCTAGTTTTTCTTTAGCCTTAGTGAACTATGAAATGTTAGGGCCTTAATTTTGTACAGTCAACTGTTATTGAAAAAAAAATCTCCCCAAAGTTAACTGTGCTTTGTGCTATTAGGGGTCTCAATTGTGCACTCAAAAAGTTATGGCCCTGGCCGGTTGGCTCAGCGGTAGAGCGTCGGCCTAGCGAGCGGAGGACCCGGGTTCGATTCCCGGCCAGGGCACACAGGAGAAGCGCCCATTTGCTTCTCCACCCCTCCGCCGCGCTTTCCCTCTCTGTCTCTCTCTTCCCCTCCCGCAGCCAAGGCTCCATTGGAGCAAAGATGGCCCGGGCGCTGGGGATGGCTGTGGCCTCTGCCTCAGGCGCTAGAGAGGCTCTGGTCGCAACATGGCGACGCCCAGGATGGGCAGAGCATCGCCCCCTGGTGGGCGTGCCGGGTGGATCCTGGTCGGGGGCATGCGGGAGTCTGTCTCTCCCTGTTTCTAGCTTCAGAAAAATGCACAAAAAAAAAAAAAAAAAGTTATTTTGTTCTTATGTTCAAGTGCTAGAAATGTCAAAACTAGTAGGGACTGTCACAAAGCATCTAAATCTGGTACGTGAATAGAGCTGATCTAACCCAAGAGCAGGTCAGCACAAAACAGAGGGAGGGGGCTGGACAAAGCTTCTTAGAACACGGTTATTTCTGTGGGCCCCGAGTTTGGGTGGTAGTGGGACATTGTGGGCAAAGGCTGAAGCACATGGGGTTTCACGGGAATGGCATGAAATCCAGCCTGGCGGGAAAGGGACGGGACAAGTGCCAAAGGTGGGCTGATGTCAGATTGCAGATGTTCATGTACAGACTAATGAGTGAAGACTGTTGAAGGACGGTGTTCTGGAAAGGAGCCATGCTTGTAGTGTGTGGAACAAAAGGTGAATCAGGAGGCCCAACAAACATCATGTTGATGACGGCTTGCACTAGGTCAGTGTCTGCTGGAACAAGGGAAGGGACAGAAGCCAGAACATTTGTAATAAATGACTGATCACCAACAGAAGAACTGATGGTTTGGGCTAGGAGCTCTCTGGGGGAAGAGCATGTTAGAAGAGGGAGGTGGAAGCGAAGGGATTTGTTTTCCGCTCGAGACTTTGTGGTCTTGGGAGACGCAGTGTCCTTGGCTGTGACTTAATGTGGGCTTGCTACCTCCACCCCTGAGTTCTTTGGAACAAACTTGGCCGGCTGTCTCCCTCCTCCTTGCAGGGACAAGGTCACCTGCCAGTGCAGCCGGACGGCACAGTCATCACGCTGCCTAGGGAAATGTCCAGAAGCACATGTTAACGTCCCCTCATTCGTGATCATCTGTCTCTAGGACAGGATCCAGGTTTGCTTTTTCTGTTGGGGTTGCGTGCTCTGCGATCCCAGACACCCTTCTCTCGTGTCCCTTCCCTGGGCCTTGTGAGGCTGTTTGGGTGTCTGTACCCTTCTGTTAACTCACTGAAAAAAAAGAACTTATTTACCTGATTTGCTTTTAGGTATTAGTACTTTCTCCATTTTATTAATTACATTCTTAAAAGTAGAATCACGATTTGTGAAAAGTGAGGTGGAGTAGAAATCCTGGAAGAAAAAACCTAGGTAACCAACCCACCTGTCCAGCCTCAGAATACACCACGGGCCGCACCGTGAGGAATGAGATTAGATGCGACACATAATTAAACCCTTCAGAAAGTATCAGCTAGGGGCTCATCCAAGGTACCCAGAGGCCAGCATGAAAAGGCTCCCAAACCAGCCAAATCTCTATTTACAGACTGCAATCTGAACATCATACAATGTAGCGATGGGTAACACCTGAGCTTGAAAAGAAATGGACTATATACATAGTTTCCAATACCTCCCTAAGCAGAAAAGTCACCTCATAGTATAAGAAAGCTTGGAAGAACCATCTTAGTCAGGTGACCAAAGTGGACATCAGTAATGGGATAACTTGAAATCACAGGCCTCTTGACAGGACACAATGAGCACACGACATGGCACCAGGAGATTCCTCCCACTGATGCACAACTTGAGTCTCCCCGAGAGGAAAGCTCAGACAAACCCATTGAGGGCATGCCACATAGCAGCTGGCCTGCAACCTTCAACAGTGCCAAGTCAAGAAGGAGGAACAGCCTGACCTGTGGTGGCGCAGTGGATAAAGCGTCAACCTGGAAATGCTGAGGTCACCGGTTCGAAACCCTGGGCTTGCCCGGCCAAGACACATATGGGAGTTGATGCTTCCAGCTCCTCCCCCCTTCTCTCTCTCTGTCTCTCCTCTCTCTTTCTCTCTCTCTCCTCTCTAAAAATGAATAAAATAAAAATTAAAAAATAGTTTAAAAAAAAGAATTTAAAAGGAGGAGGAACGGTTCCAGGCTTGACACTAAAGAGAATCAGCAACTAGTAACAACAGCTAATTTTAAAAAGTCTTTTTTTAAAAAAGATTTTATTCATTTTAGAGAGGAGAGAGAGAGAGAGAGAGAAGAGGGAGGAGCAGGAAGCATCAACTCCCACATGTGCCTTAACCAGGCAAGCCCAGGGTTTTGAACCGGCAACCTCAGCGTTCCAGGTCGATGCTCCATTCACTGCGCCACCACAGGTCAGGCAACTACAGCTAATTTTAAATGGGATCCTTTTATTACAAAGGCTACTGGGACAACTGGGGACCAGGAATGAGCCTGCGGAGGAGATGGGGCAGTGATCACAGCTGCCTCCGGGGGTGGGTTATGCAGGGGGGATGTCTTGGCACACAGGAAATACACGTGAAATTATTTGGAGGTGATGGGCCATCAGGCTGGCAACTTACTTTTGGATGATTCAGGGGAAAAAAGTTCTTTTTACTGTAATTGCAACTTTTCCGTAATACAGTTAAGATTTCAAATTAAAATTTTATTTTTAAAAAGTATCAGTTATTTTATTTCAGCAGTTCAATTTTTTTTTTCCTTAAAGAGGAAGGTAGGCTGTTTCCATACAAGGTTGACCAGATGGGAAGAAATCCTCAGCTCCGACTCGGCCTCATTAACTGGAGAATAAAAGGCTTATGCAAGACCACATCTGTCAGGCTGAGAGCAGCAGCTCAGGGCGTGAGACTCTCCACCAGCCGGATGCACTGGACTTCTCCGAGGCCTGCTGCTGGAGAAGCTACTGGCTTAGGGCCTGCTTCAGAGCTTCATACATCACTTGATCCTGGGAAGAGGGGAGAAGAGAAAATATAGAGCTGATCACTGGTATGGGTTGAATTGTGTCCCCCAAATCATATGCTGAAAGTCAAGTACTTCAGAGTGACTATATTTGGAGAGAGGATCTTTTCTTTCTTTCTCTTTTTTTTTTTTTGTGACAGAGTCAGAAAGAGGGACAGATAGGGACAGACAGACAGGAAGGGAGAGAGATGAGAAGCATCAATTCTTCGTTGCGGCACCTTAGTTGTTCATTGATTATTTTTTTTCTCATATGTGCCTTGACGGGGGGGGGGGGGGGGGGATGCGCTACAGCAGACCGAGTGACCCCTTGCTCAAGCCAGTGACCTTGGGCTCAACCTGATGAGCCTTGTTCAAACCAGATGAGCCTGTGCCAACCTGGCAACCTTGGGGTCTCGAACCTGTCTTCCACGTCCCAGTCTGATGCTCTATCCACTGCGCCACTGCCTGGTCAGGCTGGAGAGAGGATCTTTAAGGAGGCATTTAAGTTAAAGTCATCAGGATGAGCTCTAATCCATATGATTGGCATCTTTATGAGAAGACAAGATTAAGGCACAGAAGTGCATAGAGGGAGATCCACATGAAGACAGAAAAACAGTCATCTGCAAGGAGAGAGGCCTCAGAAGAAACCAACCTTGCCAACACCTTGATCTTGAACTTCTAATCTCCAGAACTATGAGAAAATAAACTTCTGCTGTTGAAGCCCCCCTCACCCCCAACCCTGTCTGTGGTCCTCTGTTATGGCCACTGAGCCGACGAACACGGAGAGCTGACCTCCCCGCACCTAATTCCACGCGCATCCTTTCTACAGGGAATGCCCATGACCCTCAGAATTGTGGACATAAAATGTCTGCACCAAAAATCAAGTGAAAAGATTCTATATCTAATTAGTAAAGAGAGCAAAATTCTAAACTATGCGAAGTCCGGATGGGAATGAGGTGAAAGCAGAGGACTCCTATGCAATACTAACATTTGTCAGAAACTGTCCGAGCTCTTCCCAATCAGGCTGCATCATCTCCTACTTGCAGCGACAGCGTACGAGAGTCCGACCACTTCACATCCCTGACACCCTATAATGTACTCAGTCTCTGACATTTTAGTCATTCCACTCCAATACATTTATCCTAAAGAAATATGGCATGTTTAAGTTTTTCTAGTCCTTTATATATCTTTTAAATCCAATGCTGTTATTCTTTTGGATATGTAAAATGTTCACACGGTTCCGAAATATATATATAAAGTTATAATATGATCTCCCCTACACTGCCCCCATCAATGTATCCTTTTAGATTTCCCTCTGCAGACACAAGCAAACACTAATATTATCCCTTCCTCTTTTTAACATAGATGGTAGCATATCATATACATCAGGGGTAGTCAACCTTTTTATACCTACTGCCCACTTTTGTATCTGTTAGTAATAAAATTTTCTAACACTCCACCGGTTCCACAGTAATGGTGATTTATAAAGTAGGGAAATAACTTTATAAAATTTATAAAGCAGAGTTACAGCAAGTTAAAGCATATAATAATAATTACTTACCAAGTACTTTATGTCAGATTTTTGCTAAGTTTGGCAGAATAAATCTTTATAAAACAACTTACTATAGTTAAATCTATCTTTTTATTTAAACTTTGGTTGTTCCGCTACCACCCACCATGAAAGCTGGAATGCCCACTAGTGGGCGGTAGGGACCAGGTTGACTACCACTGATATACATGATCCCTGCTTTTGTTTAAAAAACAATATATTTAGGGCCCTAGTCGGTTGGCTCAGTGGTACAGCGTCGGCCTGGCGTGCAGGAGTCCCGGGTTCGATTCCCAGCCAGGGCACACAGGAGAAGCGTCCATCTGCTTCTCCACCCCTCCCCCTCTCCTTCCTCTCTGTCTCTCTCTTCCCCTCTTGCAGCCAAGGCTCCATTGGAGCAAAGTTGGCCCGGGTGCTGAGGATGGCTCCATGGCCTCTGCCTCAGGCGCTAGAATGGCTCTGGTCGCAACAGAGCAACGCCCCAGATGGGCGGAGCATCACCCCCTGGTGGGCATGCCAGGTGGATCCCGGTCAGGTGCATGCGGGAGTCTGTCTGACTGCCTCCCCGTTTCCAACTTCAGAAAAATACAAAAAAAAATCAACGCCAAAAAAAATATATTTAGGAAATAGTCTTTAGTCTTTTAGTATTTACAATAGAATTCATTACATGATCATGCAGAGATTCCATCTTTATTATTACACATGATATCCCAAGCAATAGATTTTATACTGATGTGTATTTCTGAGGATAAATTCATGTAAAGAAGCTGCTGGGTTAATATTTGTTGTGATTACAATTTGGTCCATCAAAAGGGCTCACCAGCTGCAAATGAAAGTAACTGTTTCCTCATTTCCTGGACTACAGGGTATGATCAAGTTTTGAGATTTCTGCCAAAAAACAAACAAAATGTAGTATCTTAGTTGCTCTTTTATTATCAGTAATGTAAGAATTTTCCATACAAGCTCATTTTCTTTTCTGTGAAGGATCTGCTTATTTCTCATTCTTGTCCAGTTTTCTATTAGAATGTTGGTCTTTTTCTTATCAATTTCTAGTCATTCTTGCCCTGGCTGGGTATCTCAGTTTGTTAGAGCCTTGTCTGGAAGAGTTGAGGTTGCCAGTTCAATCCCAGTCAGGGCACATACAGGAACAGATCAATGTTTCTGTCTCTCTCTCTTTCCCTTCCTCTCTCTAAAATCAATAAAACCAATATTTAAAAAAGTTTCTAGTCATTCTTTATGTGTGCAGATTAGACCTTGGTAATACAAACTGCAAAAATTTTTTTTTTTTTATCATTTGTCCTTTGATACTTTTTACTTTTTTAAAAGATTTTATTTATTCATTTTAAGGGGGGGGGACAGAGAAAGAGAGAGAGAGAGAGGGAGGAGGGGGGGGGAAGAAACAGGAAGATCACTACCATATGTGCCTTGACCGGGCAAGCCTGGGGTTTTGAACTGGCGACCTCAGCATTCCAGGTCGATGCTTTATCCACTGTGCCACCACAGTCCGGTGACACTTTTTTTTCATACAGAAATTTTTTTTTTTACTTTTTTTTTTTCTTTACAGAGACAGAGAGAGAGAGAGAGTCAGAGAGAGGGATAGACAGGGTCAGACAGACAGGAACGGAGAGATGAGAAGCATCAATCATTAGTTTTTTATTGCACGTTGCAACACCTTAGTTGTTCATTGATTGCTTTCTCATATGTGCCTTGACTGCGGGCCTTCAGCAGACCGAGTAACCCCTTGCTTGAGCCAGCAACCTTGGGCTCAAGCTGGTGAGATTTTGCTCAAACCAGATGAGCCCGTGCTCAAGCTGGCGACCTCAGGGTCTTGAACCTGGGTCTTCCGCATCCCAGTCCGATGCTCTACCTCTGTGCCACCACCTGGTCAGGCCATACAGAAAATTTTAATCTTATGTGTCAGTCTTCAGTTACATTTTATATTTATGGTTATTGGGCTTTGTGTTAAGAGTAAAAAAAGGCATGTCTAGTAGACATATCTTATAGAAATATCTCCCTATTTTCTTCTAGTACTTTTATGGTTTTAGTTGTTACATTTAAATCTTTGATTCATTTGGAATTTATCCTGGAATACAGTATAAACTATGAGCCCAACTTTAATTTTTTTTCTTTTTAAAATATTTTTAAACTATTTTTTTCATTTTTATTTTATTCATTTTTAGAGAGGACAGAGAGAGGGAGAGAGAGAGACAGAGAGGAGAGAAGGAGGGAGGAGCTGGAAGCACAACTCCCATATGTACCTTGACCAGGCAATTCCAGGGTTTCGAACCGGCGACCTCAGCATTTCCAGGTTGACGCTTTATCCACTGCGCCATCACAGGTCAGGCATCAACTTTAATTTTTTGAAATGGCTTCCCAGTTGTCCCAATATTAACTACTGAATAGTCCATCTTTCTGTCACTGGTACGGAGAATATTACATACTATGTATTTCTTGTATAAATTATATGTTATATTAAGGGTTTATTTCTGATATAGAACATAAAATATTCTGTTCCACTGTCAGTCCATTCATGTATCATGATAGTGTTTTAATTATAGAGGCTTTAGAAAACTATATTAGTATTAGTGGTTTGTTTTTTTTTAATTTATTTATTCATTTTAGAGGGAAGAGAGAGACAGAGATAAAGAGAGAGAAGGGAGGGAGGAGCAGGAAGCTTCAACTCCCATATGTGCCTTGACTGGGCAAGCCTAGGGTTTTGAACCGGCGACCTCAGTGTTCCAGGTCCACGCTTTTATCCACTGCGCCACCACAGGTCAGGCACAGTATTAGTGGTTTTTAAGCTCCACCCCGAACTAGATAATTCAAATAGAATAAAAGGTCACCCTTCCCATCTCTGTCCTACAGTCACTTAGTTTTTCTCCCAACTTATTAGTTTCATTAAGTAATTATTTCACAAGGACCCGTTAATATGCCAACCAAGGAAAGTATTCTCTTTACCTTGATATTATACTTTATTCTTTAAAAGATCAAATAAAGTAATAATCAGCTTCATCTTCTGCTTTATTATTTATTCAAAATTCATACTATGCCTATTTCCAAAAAGAAGTATAGCTTTCTATTCACTAGGGCAGTTTCCAGAAATCGAATATTTAAGGTTTAAAGATTTATGACTACCAAGGATATTAAAAAGAATACATTAGAATCAAGTAGCATCAGTAAGACATACATGTAGTCTTTTAAGGGATGTTCTTAATAGGGTAAAAAAATTTCTACACTGTCTGGAATTACAGGCTCAGATGTGATTTTGAACAGAATCCATTGCATTGCCTTTACCATGTAGTCAATCCCTTCTAATGAGCAAGCTGCCTACAAACCATTTTCTAACATCAATAACTCTGAGACCAGGCTCATGGGTACCTATGAACATATCTATGGTAGGGCTTATCATACACCTCCTCATTGCTCAAAAAGATTAAAAACCATTCTTATATGATTTTATATGTTGTGAGTCTAGCACAGTGCCTGACATATGCATAGTAGGTACATAATAAATGTTTATGGACAGATGAAAGAATGGGATCTTAGGCAACTCACTAATACACTAGGGGATCATGGGAGTCTCTCTCTCTCTCTCTTTCTCTCTCTCTCTGAAAGAGAGACAGACAGGGAGGGAGAGGAACAGAGATGAGAAACATCAGCACGAGCCTGACCTGTGGTGGTGCAGTGGATAAAGTATCGACCTGGAAATGCTGAGGTCGTCGGTTCGAAACCCTGGGCTTGCCTGGTCAAGGCACATATGGGAGTTGATCCTTCCAGCTCTTCTCCCTGTCTCTATCTGTCTCTCCTCTCTCTCTCTCTCTCTCTCTCTCTCTCTCTCTCTCTCTCCCTCTCCTCTCTAAAAGGAATAACATTAAAAAAATAAAAAAATAAAAAAAAAATAAAAAGAAACATCAGCACGTAGTTGCATCTCTTTAGTTGTTCACTGACTACTTTTCATATGTGCCTTGACCAGGGTGCTCCAGCCAAGCCAGTGACCCCTGGCTCAAGCCAGTGACCTTTAGGCTCAAACCAGTGACCATGACATGATTCCACGCTCAAGCTGGTAGGCCTGTGCTCAAGCCAGATGAGCCCATGCTCAAGTTGGTGACCTCAGATTTTGAACCTGGGACCTCAGCCTCCCAGGTCAACACTCTACCACTGGTCAGGCAAGGTTTTTCTCTTAAATGTCAATGTTACAGAAATAATCAGGCAAATGGATGAAACATATAATCCTGAGTGTGAAGAAGAAAATCCAAGTGCTCTGGCCAGTGGGTGTGAAAAAACACTAAGTCAACAAGTTAACAAAACAGTAGAGTTTCTATGGTGCGGCTTTTATAGTGGAGGACAAAAATAAACTGTAATTTGTGTTTGAGTGAGGCTAGCTTTCTGACAGTGGGTCAGAAAGCAGGCAGAGGGGAAAGACTATATAATCTGCGATAATAACTACCTGGGAAAATAACTTCAAGGTTTCAACATTAATAGTTAACCTAGCCCCAGATCGCTGGTGAGCAGTTAATACCGAAAAAACCAAACAAGCAAAATAAGTTATGCTCTATCCATCCGTGAAGTGACACATACTGGACAAGAGAATCTGGCTTCACTGAGCAGAGAAATAAAGAATGGCTCGGCTGAAACGAAGATTCAGAATTCTCAAAAGCAACCGGCAGCCTGACCAGGCGGTGGCGCAGTGGGTAAAGTGTCGGACTGGGATGCGGAAGACCCAGGTTTGAGACCCCGAGGTCGCCAGCTTGAGCGTGGGTTCATCTGGTTTGAGCAAAACCTCACCAGCTTGGACCCAAGGTTGCTGGCTCAAACAAGGGGTTATTCGGTCTGCTGAAGGCCCACGGTCAAGGCACATATGAGAAAGCAATCAATGAATAACTAAGGTGTTGCAATGTGCAATGAAAAACTAATGATTGATGCTTCTCATCTCTCCGTTCCTGTCTGTCTGTCCCTGTCTATCCCTCTCTCTGACACTCTCTCTCTGTCTCTATAAAAGAAAGAAAGAAAAAAAAAGAAGAAGCAACCGGCAAAGAGTCTAATCTTAATTAATTAATTTATTTTTTATTTTTTTTTACCTTTTTTTTTTAATCTTTGTTTCTTTTTCTTATTTATTCATTTTTTAGAGAGAAGAGGGAGAGACAGAGAGAGAGAGAGAGGAGAGACAGAGAGAGAAGGGGGGAGGAGCTGGAAGCATCAACTCCCATATGTGCCTTGACCAGGCAAGCCCAGGGTTTTGAACTGGCGACCTCAGCATTTCCAGGTCGACACTTTATCCACTGCGCCACCACAGGTCAGGCAAAGAGTCTAATCTTATTGGGGTATCTGTCATAACAAACTGCCAGTCTATTAAGTCTTCTTGGGACCACAATAAGACATAGCCTCTCACTGGAAGTCAGGACAGGGCAAGAACCTTCAGATGGAGCCTAACAGGTGGATACCAACAGAGTGGGAGAGGATGAGGAATACAGGTTGGTACCTACCTCCCGTTTGGAAGAAATATTGCTCATTGTCCTCACTTCCCACCTTCAACTAGTTATTGAGGATTTACCAGGTCGGGTGATAAATGTCTGTGTTTGGCCTCTAACCTAGATCCTACTGTTACGTGAGCCAATTGCTGGCTACGAAGTCCACTTTATATCTGTTACAAGCCAATCCCAAAGTAAGGATCATGTGACCCCAGAGAAGCAGCTGCGCCATGGAGAGAGGAGAACCAGCTAGACTGAGATTCTCCGGGCATGAGAACACGCTGAACACTTCAGAACGAAAGAGACCTGCTCTGCAGGCTTTGGGACAAAACCCACACACCTTCTTCTTTTCCTTTGTAGACAGATCCTGACTGTCTATTTAATGTTAACTAACTGCAAAGAAATTGCTGCTTCTGTTAAGTATGTCCGAAAGGCTAAAACATGTAGGAAGTACTATTCCTTTCCACATTTAACAAAATCTAGTGATCCTCTCTCCATGTAAAGTAAATACTCAAAATCTCAACACTCCACCAATAAAGCAGAGGAGCAAGCTGATTATTACAAGTCAACTAACTTGAATACCAGTGTTTTATTTATGGCTTTCCATGCCAGGACTTGAAGTCATGTTGCCCCTTAGAGCCAGCTGGACAGGTCAAGTCCTAGCTGGCGTGAGCTCCACCTGAGCTACCAGGGAATCCTCTTGCTGTGGGGGCTAAAAACTGGGCAGCCTGTGCGTCCGGGCCTGCAGGCGGCCTCCTTCCCCAACAAGAGGTTTCCATAGCGGCCTGCTGAAGGCAAGCTGTCTTCTCAACATCCTTGTTTTGTGGACTAATGAAGTCTTCTTTTTCCCCATTTACATTATTTGAGTTTCTGTCATTTACACTGATCTACACTGGTTTCACATTTACCTGCAAAAAGTAAGCAAAAGTGATAAGTAAAGATTTAGTCCTTAATGACCATAGCTCCAAGGATGAAAACACAGACAAATTTAGGAATCCGGTCAAGCAATTTCCGAACTTTGCACGCCACCCTCACAGCCGTCTGTAATAGAATTCCTTGAACAGTAAGTGTGGAAGCTTTTCAAAGTCACAGCAAGCAAATATAACAAACACATTTCTAGAGAACCGAAGTGATCTTTTCAGAGGTAAAGAAAGTGACAAATGAGACATCCAAGGTCTCATATGTAAAAACCAAATGAACAGTAGACAGTGTGGAGCAGAGTACATTTATGATTGTTGTTCCTATGGTAAATAATACCATAATTAATAAGTAATAACACCTGAATCAGCTGTATTTTGTGTACTCACACTGTAAACCTCCTTTTGCCACACCCTGTCCTATGTAACAATTAGAAAAAAAATTTTATCTTTTAGAAAAAATTTTTTTTAAGTTTTCAAACAACATGGAAAGTTAGAAATCACTTAGAAATAAATTTGATAAAAGACATGCAAGGTTTTGTTCACTGAAAACTCAAAACATGACAGAGAAATCAAACACATGGCGTTTTTTATAAATGAATATATTTTTATAAGAGAAATTAAGTGAATCTAAATAAATGGTTGGATGCACTAAGTTCACAGCCTGGAAAACTCAGTATTTTTACGAGTTCTGTTTTCCCACCTGACAGACTCAATGCAATACCATTCAAAATCCCAGCAGGCTTCCTTTGCGGAAATTGATAAGCTGCTTGTGAATTCTGTGTGGAAATACAAAGAGCCTTTCTTATGACCTGAGTTTTTAGGCTTTTCAAGAGTGAGGGCACTCATACCACTAGTTTCCAGTGGTCAGAATGAAAAGTGTCCATAATATTAACTGTCACCTGACCAGGTGGTGGTACAGTGGATAGAGCATCAGACTGGGATGCAGAAGACCCAGGTTCAAAACCCCGAAGTCGCCAGCTTGAGTGCAGTGTCACTGGCTTGAGTGTGGGATCACAGACATGACCCCATGGTCACTGGCTTGAGCCCAAAGGTTGCTGGCTTGAGCCCAAGGTCACTGGCTTGAGCAAGGGGTCACTCGCTCTGCTATAGCTCCCTAGTCAAGGTACAACATGTCCATTGAAATAAAAACATTGCCTCTAGTAAACAAAAATGCCTACAGGGTCAAGGCTGACTATTATTTCACCAAACAGGTGAAAAACTCAGCAGACGCTTACTTCACAGTCTGAATAAGAAGGAACTCGTGGGCCTAACCATTACTACCAGCAGCCCAAATCCCTTCACTGGTTATTTCACTTAAAAGAAGGTCAACTAACTTAGAGCTTTACACCAAGACTGGAGGCATGGAAACACAGCAGCCCATTTCACGGAACTGGACTTTGCTTTACAGTTTTCAATCAATAATCATGATGAGAAATACTGAGCCTGGGTAATTAAGGGCTACTGACTTAAAGGAAGTTGTAGTATAGTCCATGAGCAGGGTCTCACCGCACAGGCACATTGCAGTAAGAGTCCAGAAATGAGAGATACCTAAGGGAACAAAACTTATCACAGTAGTATCCAACCCAGACATTTCTTAGGGCTGGACATTTCCCTGCCAACTCTCTGTGTCACAGCTATCTGACTTCACTGGATAGCAACCATTTTCCCTTACTAGAAACAACACCTCAACAGAGAAACAACACGTAAAATCTGGCATTTTATGTAAGAAAAAGCCAGAGTAATTTCTTAACCTTCCTCTGGCCTTATGGTGAAGACGCTTTTAACTTTCCTGAAACTTACGGTTAAGCTCCTAGTGCTGAGTTTGGGTCGTCTGAGTCCAAGAAGATAAGCTATTTATTGAAAAGGGTGCGGGAAGTCAAATAATACTTGAATGAATGATTAAAAATCCTAATTCAGGCCATAATTCATGGCCCTGGACGGTTGGCTCAGCGGTAGAGCGTCGGCCTAGCGTTCGGAGGACCCGGGTTCGATTCCCGGCCAGGACACACAGTAGAAGCGCCCATTTGCTTCTCTACCCCTCCGCCGCGCTTTCCTCTCTGTCTCTCTCTTCCCCTCTCGCAGCCAAGGCTCCATTGGAGCAAAGATGGCCCGGGCGCTGGGGATGGCTCCTTGGCCTCTGCCCCAGGCACTAGAGTGGCTCTGGTCGCAATATGGCGACGCCCAGGATGGGCAGAGCATCACCCCCTGGTGGGCAGAGCGTCGCCCCTGGTGGGTGTGCCGGGTGGATCCCGGTCGGGCGCATGCGGGAGTCTGTCTGACGGTCTCTCCCTGTTTCCAGCTTCAGAAAAAAAAAACAAAAAAAAACCTGAATTATGGAAATAGACATAAGAGGTCATTGTCTGCACTTCAGTCTCTAAGCAGGATGCAAAATTATACCTCTTAAGAACACTCTCAAAAGGCAATTTTGCTTGTTTTCATGAGTTCCTAACTACTTGGTCTAAATTCTAGTTTTTTCCTCTATACACTTAAGAACATTTCTTACCTTTTTTGATATAGATGATTTTACTTTCTTGAAAGCTTCTTCAAAGTGCTTCTGACTAACCTTGAGCACACCTGTGGAGCAAATACACAAATATACACATCAAGGTATGGTATATTAGTTGTAATTTATAACTTAGCTTTTCTCAAAAGACTTCCAAGGCGAACACTGAGGAAATTAGTGATGACATTGGTTCTAGTCTTTTTCAGGACAATATTCAAACCAGATATAGTTTGTTTACCAGACTGTATATAACGGTGTTTCCCAACGTGGGGCCCACGTCCCACAGGGGGGGCAATTCGATAGTTAAGGGGGGCAATTTGAAAATGGACTCGACACGACTTGAACTCTTTCGCCCCGGGCCATTTAAATGCAATGCTAGATATTGGTGCCAAATTTATCAAAAAATGCAATTCTTAAATAATTGTGGTAAATAATTATTAAGTATAATTTCGTTTGACGAGACCAAAATATCAACTGGGTGATTGGCGTCGTCAAGTAAACTTCGTCCTGGGTTCACCGCGGAGCGTGCCGTCTGCCGCGGGGAACCCCGGACGTTTTAAAAACTCGCTAAACAACGCAGTTATTCTCACCTAATTGGCCCATCGCAACTTCTGTAGTGTTTCACATCATTCAGTTGGTGTTAATTTGAAATAAGTGTCAGTCAAAACTGTTGTAAAAGCTCGTTGATTTAATAAATATACATATATATATATTGTATAGATATAATTGGTAAGTATTTGATTTTATTTTTATCAATATTAAACTCTTTATTAAGTACTTCTTGCATCGGGGCTAGAAAGCACTAATATTTTATAAATACTATTAGGGCTATAATAGTGCATGCACGACAATTTTAATTTTAGAAGCATAACTTTCCAGAAAATTTTGTCAAGTGGAAAAAATATAGATACCTTTTGATTTGCAGTGGTAGTGTAGTAAATGTGTTAAATAAATATGAATTTTTAGTATACGTTTACTCTATGTCACATTGAATATATTTTAACACATATTTTAATATTAGTTTTTAATTGATCTTATTTTTATTTCTTATAGCCCATAGTAAAATGAGTGGTGCAAGCAAGAAAAAAACTCGTCACTATTCGGAGGAATATTTAAAATTTGGGTTCATACCCGCTGTTCACGATGAGCGGATTCCCTTTTGTCTTTTATGCCAGCAATGCTTGACCAACGAATCAATGAAACGAGGTCGTCTTGAGGCGCATTTGAAGGCGAAACATAGTGCTCATATTAATTCAGATTTGAGTTACTTTAAAACTTTAAAGAAATATTTTGAAAAAAGAACAACATTAAAGTCTCTATTTACTGCTCATACTTCAACTAATAATCGTGTTCTTGAGGCTAGTTATCAAATTTCTTTATTCATCGCTAAAACTGGAGAAAATCACACTATAGGAGAGAATTTAATAAAACTGTCAATATCAGCATTTCTTAAAACGGTTCTTGAAAAAGATGACAAAGATGTAAAAGCTATGCCACTCACTGACAATACTGTTAGCAGAAGAATAGACGAAATGAGTGAGGATATTGAAAAACAACTTATTGAAAAGCTGAAAACAAGAAAATTCTCCTTGCAAATGGATGAATCAACTTTGAGAGACAGTGAGGCAGTATTGATAACTTACGTAGGATATATTGATAAAGGACATTTTGCTGAAGAAATGTTGTTCTGTAAAAGATTAAAAAGCACCACTACCTCCAAAGATATATATAATAAGCTAAAAAACTACTTAGATGTCAATGATATACCAATGAAAAATATAGCATCTTGTGCTGCAGATGGTGCTCCCAATATGATGGGCAAGAAAAATGGCTGCTTAAAATTGATGAAAGATGCGAATCCAGAAATGATTCTTGTGCATTGTGTTATTCATAGGGAAAACTTGGTAGCTAAAAACATCTCGCCTGTTCTGAATGAAGTATTACATACAGTAATAAAGTGTGTTAATGCTATTAAAGCTAGTGCCAAATGTGAGCATCTTTTCAAGCTATTTTGTGAAGAACAAAATGAAGACCATGTGAGACTTTTATTACTTCAAAATGAAGTAAGATGGCTATCTAAAGGAAACTGTCTGAAAAGATTTATGGAACCGTTTGATACTCTTAGTGATTTTTTAAGCAACAAACCTGAAATGAAGTATCTGTTAACAATAGATGGTAAAGCATTTGTGAGTTATTTAGCTGATATCTTTGAAAAACTAAATATATTAAATAAGCAACTTCAAGGAACAAATAAAACTCTTGTCAATGCAAAAGCAAAGATATTTGGTTTCATTACCAATATTGAGTTATGTCAGAAACATATTAACAACAAAAACTTTAAACAGTTTCATTGGCTCCAAAAATGTGAAGTAACTGATACCGCTTTACTTGTTATTGTCAATCATTTGAATATTCTATCGGCTGATTTAAAAGAAAGATTTTCTGATTTAAAACAAATTGATTTCCCAACATGGATGATGCAGCCAATGTTAGTGGGTTTGTCTGATATATCAAATATGCAGTATCAAGAAGAACTCACAGAATTGCAAAATGATGAGTCAGTTAAAGCTTTATTTAATATCAAAGGAGCGATGGCATGGCTTTGTGAGGAAACAGAAATCAAATACCCAAATTCAACCAAATGTGCAAGAAAACTATTGCTACCGTTTCCATCTTCATTTTTAGCTGAATATGGATTTAGTGCTGTAAATGATTTACTGGTAAAAAAAAGAAATCGGCTGGATATAACACAACGTGGAGACTTGAGACTAAAGCTAACCAAATTGGAACCTAATATAAAATCTCTGTGCAGCAAGCATCAAGCGCAAGGATCACACTAAATTAAAATAATAAATTAATATAGAAAAATCTGTATTAAAATTATTTGGAATTTAAATTTCTGTTTTTCATTATAGGTTTTGAAATTTTACTTACTGTGTTTTGTTAACAATTTCATAGTGATTTCTTCCTAGAACCTATCATTTATGTTTATTAAGTGAACAAATCAATTTTTTAATGTTAAAAATTATGTATGTTACATAGGGGGGGACATAAAAATTTTAGAAAGGTTAAGGTGGGGCATGACACAAAAAAGGTTGGGAAACACTGGTATATAAGGATTTCTGGTAGCAAGAATTAATCAGATGCAACAGTCTTATGTGACATGACTAATATGACCTATATATTTATGTTTCAAGACAGGGCATTCACACCAGATGGCTACTGTTGTGTTGGTTGCTATCTTTTTTTTTATTTGACAATCTAAGGGAAAAGAGGTCAGTGCCCCTGACTAATTAGGCAGGTATTTCATGTTTTAAAAATTCCTGCAGCAAACCAGGTGAAAAATTGCTGTACTAATGTCAAGTCCCAAAGGACAGACAGCTGGAAATGCTAACTGCAGCAAAGCAGGGACATCAAAATTGAATCATCAGTGGTAGCACACATGCACAGAGGCCTGTGAATGTTCAGTTACAAAACACTCAAAAAGGACACTGTCATTTATGATTTTTTTTTACAATATATTCTAATTTTGCTAATTATATCCCATCTACTTCCAAAAGGAATTTAAAATAGATTACAATAAAAGAAATTCAGAGAACTGAGTCATAAAAGTAAACAAAAATAACTGAGGAACTCCATGGTTAAGATATGTGGGCTGACAAATCTAGGCTAATGCACATACTGCTGGAACCACAAACAAAATTTAGCTCTAAGATTCTTGAAGGCAAAAGGAAAAAGGAAAAAGAAAAAATCAGCACTGCCCCGGCTGGTTGGCTTAGCAGTAGAGCATCGGCCCAGTGTGCGGAAGTCCCAGGTTCAATTCCCGGTCAGGGCACACAGGAGAAGTGACCATTTGCTTCTCTACCCTCCCTTCCCTTTTTATCTCTCCCTCTCTTCTACTCCTGCAGCTATGGCTAGAATGGTTCCAGCAAAGTTGGCCCGGGGCACTGAGGATGGCTCCATGGCCTCAGCTACAGGTGCTAAAATAGCTCGGTTGCCAAGCAACAGAGCTCCAGCTCCAGGTGGGCAGAGCACTGCCTGATAGGGGCTGTCTGCGTGGATCCCAGCTGGGGAGTATGCAGGAATCTGTCTCTGCCTCCCCAACTCTCACTTAAAAAAAAAATCAGCACAAATAAAAAAAGACATCTTTTGGAAATCTACTGAACAATAGATCAATATAGACTAGAACTTTAGCTGAAAGTACAGATTTAGGAAAAAAGGCAGGTCTTTTGAAGAAGGTATTCTACGAGTATTGCCAAGGACAGCCATAAACTGCAACTGATCAAACAATTAATTGTCACAAGAACCAAGGAAAGTAAAGGTTATTTGTGTGCTTGGCCTGGTTGGAATGCAGGTCACAAATTAATCTTTTGTGGTCACACATACCCAAATCATATGAAGACATTGTCAACTGTGAAGAACGGTGCAGAGCTCTGGAGATGGCTCTAAATCTTCTCATAACAACATATATCAAGTTTACATTTTGAAAGGAGAGTCCAAGAATATGGAAAATTATTTTAATTTTCATTTCTCATGTGTGCGTGTTTTTTAAAAATGCCAATTTAGGCTGCAAAAGTAGGTATTATCTTAGCAAAGAAACGAGAAGGTTTTCTAGAATTGATCAATAGACCAAATTTAGAATGAGGATGGCGAATGGACTCACTTGCCTAAATCTAAGCATTTGTAACTGATGATAAGAAAAGATCTGATACTTTTTGTTAGAAAGGCACCAAATAACTTTGGTTTCATCACAACTGCCAGCTACAGAGGTTGCATATTAGTCGAAATGTTTCTAAAATCTCAGAAAACACTAGTTTTAATATCACAGATAACAAACAACACTAGAAAATGGTCATGTTCCAGGCTAACAGTAGTTTGAGGTATCCAGAGTGATAACTGATTAGAATGGAGAGATTCTGGAGAGAATCATACCTTTTTCACTTTCACTTTTCTGTCTTGCCATTTCCTGTCTCAGGGCACAGACAGAAGCTTCCCGCACCAAAGCAGAGAGATCTGCACCCCTGTAATAAAAAAGTATTATTTAGACGAGAAAGCAGTCTGAGAGCAATATTCTTTAAGTCACATATTAAAGAATCAGAAAAATCATGGAGGAAAATATACAATGAATCATAAACAGTCCCACGATAATAGCTGTGGATACTTCCATGTTAATATAAAAAGTTTGAACATCACTAGTAGAAAGAAATTGACAATTTGTAACTTTTTGTTCATGTGTCCTGAGCTTAAGTGCTGATGACCGCATCCTAGATTACGCGAGGCTTTGAGAAAGTGTTTGAACTTGGAACAAAACTTTATTTCCAGACCTTAACCTACTTTAATATACAATGTTGATGATCCACATAGTATATAAAATGAAAGACCTAGAGTTTCAATTTTCAACTGAATCCAATGTTTCTGTTGTCAAGTGTTAGGGTCATAACATTATTTAATAATCATGCACATGCTGGGCTAGTCATTCTTTTCCCGAATGCTAAATCTAACACTGATGCTGGGACACCAAGGGCAGGTAGCTGAAGACTGTAGTGTTAAGAGTGTCTCTCAAACTGTGAAGACAGTGGCATTAAAATCCAAAATGTACACCACTCACCTCTAACCCCTTTATACACTAATGTCCTACCTGACATAATCCAAAAGATTTGGCCCATGGTGAATTCTGCCATCAAAACTGCCTCTGTGACTCAAAAAATCTTTTCAGATGTTAGTACTGAAAGCTGTAAACTACTCCCTTAATTCTCCCCCCAACCCCTGCAGTAGTCAGTTCATTTAATCACAGACTGGTATGGATCTGATCTCAACCAGGGGAAAAATACACTCTCCTTAAAGGGAAGCCTTGAGAGGCTTTCACCTCGGCCCCGCACCACCACTGCCTGGAACTCTGACTACTTCCCCTTTAGTGAGACAATCACTGCTTTCCTAAATGCGCCAACATCATTGAGCACGGTGTGGCATCTCTCAGGTGTGTTCGATTGGTAGAACAAAGATGGAGACTCAGGACCCTTGATGTGCACATATTTAAAAATTAGAGCTAAAACTTTGTCTCCTGACCATACTCCCTAAAAGTGGCCAGCATGGTTTGAAGTGAAATCATACTGGTTAAGAGATGGTTATTTGAAATTCTCCAAGGACTAGAAATAACAGGCCTGAGTTATTACCAGTGGATATGTTCTTTGAATATAAAGCTACATTACTGAATAAGACTCCTGAAGACCTCAAAGATGAACCCCCCCCCCCCCGTCACTTGCTTTGGCTTGGGAGAGCCCTTGTCTGGCCTTGCCCTATAGCAGCATCATGAACCCCAAGCACACTGTGGACGAGCAACAGCGCTTTTCAAATAAGCCAGAGGAGATATCTTCTCCTTTCTTCCTGTAAACCAAAAATGGGAAAGGTAACAAATTTCCTTAGAACCATGTGAAGAACACGACAAAAACTCTAACAGTGGCAAACACATGCACACTGAAGGTAGAAGGGTCTGAGTCCCTGCCTTCACTGCAGGCAGTGTGGACAGTCACGGATAGATGTGCGGTGGAAAAGATTCTGAGCCTCGGAAAACAAAGCACTTGTGGATTATTCTCTTTTAAATGCTGAAGCACCTGGCTAACTGGCAACCAGTCACAAACATTCTGGAAGGACAGTCTGTGAAGGACAGCAGTGGTGGGTAGGGTAGCTGAATGACAAGAGTCAACATATGAGAGGATCCCCCACATCCGGAATTCCCCTGAGTCTCAAGATGGCAGCTGATTTGCTACGAAAAGAGCAAGAAAGGGCCAACCCTAGCACAAGTTCTCTACTGGATGCCTAACTTAGTCTCCCTACAACATCATTCTCCCTCATCTGACACGTGAGGAAACTAAGCCTCAGGGAATTCACGAACTTGACGTTGAGATCCTTACGAATAGCGGTCACAGCGATGGTCACCCGCAATCGCTTCCAGATTCACATCTGCGTCCAGTGGGGGTTTGGTGCCATTCTAAATAATAGAGAAAAGAGGATTTTTCATTGAGGGTTTAAAGACCAATAACTTCCCACATAATAGGTTCTTTTTTTTTTTTTTTTTTTTTTTTTTTACAGAGACAGGGAGTGAGTCACAGAGAGGGATAGACAGGGACAGACAGACAGGAATGGAGAGAGATGAGAAGCATCAATCATCAGTTTTCCATTGCGCATTCCAACACCTTAGTTGTTCATTGATTGCTTTCTCATATGTGCCTTGACCATGGGCCTTCAGCAGACCAAGTAACCCCTTGCTGGAGCCAGTGACATTGGGTTCAAGCTGGTGGGCTTTTGTTCAAACCAGATGAGCCTGCGCTCAAGCTGGCGACCTCGGGGTCTCGAACCTGGGTCCTCTGCATCCCAGTCCGACGCTCTATCCACTGCGCCACCGCCTGGTCAGGCCATAATAGGTTCTTAATAAATAGCACTGGCTACTTGAATAAATGTATACAACTGACTCCCAAGAAGTGTTAATATGATTTTTACAAATTTTAACTTTGAGAATGAAGTTTAAAAGCAGGCTCCAAACCTGGGCAAATTAAAGGCAATTAATAAGTATGAAGTTTAAGAATTTGCCTGCAGCCTGACCTGTGGTGGCTCAGTGGATAAGGCATCAACCTGGAAACACTGAGGTTGCCGGTTCAAAACCCTGGGCTTTCCTGGTCAAGGCACAAATGGGAGTTGATGCTTCCAGCTCCTCCCCCCTTCTCTCTCTCTCTCCCTCTCTCTCCTCTCTAAAAATGAATAAATAAAAAAACATTTAAAAAAAAAAAAAAAAAAAAGAATTTGCCTGCAGCTGCAGCAAAAACAAAACATCACCAAGAACAAAATCACCACTTCAATCTTCCCAAAGGTGAAGGACACATTTCTTTCACCTGATTAAATGTGGCAAAGGCTTAAGCAGTACTTAGCTCTGATGTGCACCTGCGCTTAGACTTGGGCTGGCTAGGAGGGGAGAAATAACACTGAAGCTGGCCAGGAGAGGAGGAGCAGGACTCTGCTCTATAACAAACACCAGGAGGTCTATGCTCAAGGTGTCCTTTCTTAACCCTTTACCTAACTCAACCCTGACCTTGGTGCCAATTCCCCTTTAGCTCATACCAAGAGATGCTAGAAAGGACAAGTATCAGAATAGTCTCAGAATTCTAACACTTAACACAGTATCTTGCATGCAGACAGTATGTGTTCAATAACATTGTTAGTATCTCAGACACAAACAAAACAATTTTTTTCTTCTTTTCCAAGTGAGAGGAGGGGAGATAGAGAGACAGACTCCCACATGCACCCTGACTGGGATCCACCCAGCAACCCCGTCTCGGGCCAATGCTCTGCCTATCTGGGGCTGTCCTGTGACTGAGCTATAACAGTTTTCAGTGATTTAAAATGTATGAAATAGTTAGATGATAGGTTCATCAGTATTTCTTTATTATTTGATTCATAACTTCCATATGCATTGCATATGATCTTTGTAGCAATTATTACATTAGAAAAAAAATAGTTTAAGAAGAAATACAGAGAAAAAACGTGAATAAACACATGCCATTCAGCTTTGAGGTGAGTGTAAATATCAGCACGGCAGTGCTCCAAGCAGGACGTGATTCAGATCCTGCACCTGCGCAATCTATCACCTGCCCATCGGCCCATACTCGGCTGGTGCCCTCTCCCTTCCTCCCAGTGGGGCATGTTCAAGAATTTCATAAACTGTGCAGATGTTAGCTGCTATAATGCATTTAACTCTAAATTACCCCTTTCATTTTAGGCAATTGAAAAAGAATGAAAAGTCTCTTCGATTATCAGTTTACCTTCTCCTTTGGGAGACAGAAGCTGGGCAAATATTTAAATTGGTAGAAAAGGAGGTGACTGGGCTTCCTAAATTACTACTTGTCTGTATTTCCAATGAGAGGAACAGACGCAAAACCACCACTTCCTCTACTTACTTTTGTGATAGTTTTTAAGATGGCGTGACGGTCTGTTGGCGGTGGCAAACCCACAAAGAGGGTTTTATCCAGGCGTCCTGGGCGCAGGATTGCAGGGTCAATGATATCTAGAGGAGAAGGGAGGAAAGAATCTTCAATAAAAGAGAATCTTTTTTTTTTTTTTTTTTTGTATTTTTCTGAAGCTGGAAACGGGGAGGCAGTCAGACTCCCACGTGCGCCCGACCGGGATCCACCCGGCACGCCCACCAGGGGGCGATGCTCTGCCCATCCGGGGCGTCGCTTCTGTTGCAACCAGAGCCACTCTAGCATCTGAGGCAGAGGCCATGGAGCCATCCTCAGCGTCCGGACCATCCTTGCTCCAATGGAGCCTTGGCTGTGGGAGGGGAAGAGAGAGACAGAGAGGAAGGAGAGGGGGAGGGGTGGAGAAGCAGATGGGCACTTCTCCTGTGTGCCCTGGCTGGGAATCGAACCCAGGACTTCTGCACGCCAGGCCGATGCTCTACCACTGAGCCAACCGGCCAGGGCTAAAACAGAATCTTTTATAAATATAATTAACATGAAATATGGGAAGAGGACATTAAAAAATCTTTTTCTCATTGATTTGAGAGACAGGGAAGGAGAAGCATCAACTCATTGTTCTACTTAGTTAATCCATTTAGTTGTGCACTCATTGATTGCTTCTCATACATGCTCTGACTATGGATCAAACCTGCAACCTTGGTGCACTGGGACATTTTAGCCACTGAGCCACCGGCCAAGACAAGAGTACATTTTTTAAAAGAAAAATTTCCAGACCTGTGGTGGTACAGTGGATAGAGCACCGGCCTGGAATGCTGAGGTTGCTGGTTTGAAACTCTGAGCTTGCCAGGTCAAGGCGCATATGACAAACACCAACAAACAGCTAGGGTGAAGCAACTACTTCTTGTCTCCTCCTGCCTCTGTAAAGTCAATAAATCAAATTTTAAAAAGGATTAGACTTTTTAAAAATGACAAGCTTCTCCTTAACAAAATAGGTTCTTAAAAAAGGAAAAAGTCCACCCCCACCTTCATTCCCACACCTGCTTTCCTCAAGTCCTCCAACTCAAATAATGGACTCCTGCCCGCACCCCAGACACAAGGAAGGCTTCTCCCTTCCCTCTAGCTGGAAACACATTATATCAAGTCTGCCTCCAACTATCTCAACCCTCAGTCAAGGCCAAATGTAATGTCCTCCTAACCAGTCTACACCTCCCCTCTCTGGGAGCCCTTGTAATGCTGCAGGGTTACTTCCTAAAACACATCCAATTCTCTCGGCTCCTGTCCCCACCACAGAACGCGGCCTGACTGTCAAAGTCATGTTATTCATAAGCCTGTCGAAGGGTCACCTGATTTTACAAGGTAAGCAGTCCCAAACCTTCTGCTCTCAGGAAACCTTTGCACTTAAAAAAGACTATTGAGGACCCCTTTGTATCCTGTCTATTTTGCCCTTCCCTGATCCTGTAGGCATTCCCTAGACATTCACTAACCGGTTCTGTCACTATAGATTAGTTTGCATTTTCTAAAATTTTACATAAGTGGTTATCATACTGTATGTACTCTGTCTACTTTCTTTTACTCAACATAATTATTCTGAGATCCACCTAAGTTGTTATGTGTATTCATACTTAATTCTTTTTATTGCTGAGTAGTACTCCATTGTATGGCTATGCCGCAATTTGTCTTTCTAGTCTTCTGTTGACAAACACGTGGCTCGGGTCCACTACCAGACTAGTGCAAATGAAACTGCTATGAATAACCACATGCAAGTCTCTGCCAGGCTGTCATTGCTCCTCGGTGAATACCTAAGTGAGGGAGCAGGGCAGTGTGGCTACATCACACTTCAGGTGTATGCTTAACTTTTAAAATCTGGCAAACTATTTTCCAAACCACTCGGACTGTTTTGCATTCCCATCAGCAGTGCATGAGAGTTCCAGTTCCTCCATACCCTTACCCATACTTGGCATCATTAGTCTTTTCAATTTTAGTCTTTCTAAGGTTCATAGTAATATCTCTTTGTGGCTTTCTTTCTTTAGTTATTTATTTTCAATTACGGTTTATATTCAATATTTTTTCTATTAGTTTCAGATGTATAGCATAGTGGTTAGACAATCACATGCTTTATAAAGTGTTCCTCCCAATATTTCCAGTACCCACCTGGCACCATACATAGCAATTACAATATTAAGTACATTTCGTACTTGACATTCCTGTGACTATTTTGTAACTACCAATTTGCACTCCTTAATCCCTTCACCTTTCTCACGCAGTCCCCCACCCCCCTCCCCTCTGACAACCATCAGCCATGACTGAGTATCTTTTATCCTGTGAGCCATGGTGCATTCTGAGGGCTATACTCTGTGCTCTATGACCTAGGTTTGAAAAGTCTGTCTTTTGTTAGTGTCCTGAAACTAGCTATCCTACATGTACCTCATGTACTGGCCTATTTAGAATGCATAGGTACTCATATGCTTTTCACCCTTAAAACACTAGAAGTATGCAAGGGATGGATGTTCTGGGAAGTGAGAGAGGCCATCTGACTCACTGGCATCTTCTACATAGCAGATGTGGACTGAAATCCTGCTCTTTCCCATCTCCTCCCCAAAGGGCCAGATGCCTTTCCCATCCTTTTTTTTTTTTTTTTTTTGTATTTTTCTGAAGCTGGAAACAGGGAGAGACAGTCAGACAGACTCCCGCATGCGCCCGACCGGGATCCACCCGGCACGCCCACCAGGGGGTGAAGTGGCCAAGGAGCCATCCCCAGCGCCTGGGCCATCTTTGCTCCAATGGAGCCTCGGCTGCGGGAGGGGAAGAGAGAGACAGAGAGGAAGGAGAGGGGGAGGGGTAGAGAAGCAGATGGGCGCTTCTCCTGTGTGCCCTGGCCGGGAATCGAACCTGGGACCTCTGCACGCCAGGCCGACGCTCTACCACTGAGCCAACCGGCCAGGGCTCCCATCTTGGTTAATGCCAACTCTTCCCTCCCGTTTTCCAGACCCGACTCCCGGAGTCCAGCTGGGTACCACTTCCCCACTTCCATATCCAATCCACTAGTAAACCCTGTCTATTCTGTGACACAGAATGTCCAGACTATTCTGCATCCCCAGCCATCACCTGGTACAACCAACACCCTGCACTTAGATTATTGTTATTACATTTCCTAACTGTTTCCTAACTAATTATGTCAATGACAGAATTTTAGGTCAGAGTCAAGATATCAATCCTGATATTTGCAATGAAAATGTCACCAACAATCCCAAAACTTTAAAGATAAAATGCATTCACTCAAAGATGAGGTGGATGCCCGAAGAGGAACACCCCTTCATAGCTGCTGATCAAGAAACAACTTAGTTAAAGAAGATGTGGCACATATACACTATGGAATACTACTCAGCCATAAGAAATGATGACATCGGGTCACTTACAACAAAATGGTGGGATCTTGATAACATTATACGGAGTGAAATAAGTAAATCAGAAAAAAAACAAGAACTGCAGGATTCCACACATTGGTGGGGCATAAAAACGAGACTAAGAGACATGGACAAGAGTGTGGTGGTTACCAGGGGTAGGGGGAGGGAAGAGGGAAGAAGGGAGAGGGGGAGGGGAGGGGCACAAAGAAAACTAGATAGAAGGTGACGGAGGACAATCTGACTTTGGGTGATGGGTATGCAACATAACTGAATGACAAGATAACCTGGACATGTTTTCTTTGAATATATTTACCCTGATTTATTGATGTCACCCCATTAAAATTAATAAAAATTTATTTATTAAAAAAAAAGGATAATGAGTTTTATGAAGTGAATAAATAAATATTACAAGCATAAAAAAAAAAAAAAAAAACTTAGCCTGACCAGGCGGTGGTGCAGTGGATAGAGCATCGAACTGGGATGCGGAAGACATCAGGTTCGAGACCCAGAGATCACCAGTTTGAGCATGGGCTCATCTGGTTTGAGCAAAGCTCACCAGCTTGAACCCAAGGTCGCTGGCTTGAGCAAGGGGTTACTCGGTCTGCTGAAGGCCCACGGTCAAGGCACATGTGAGAAAGCAATCAATGAACAACTAAGGTGTTGCAACGAAAAACTGATGATTGATGCTTCTCATCTCTCTCCGTTCCTGTCTGTCCCTCTCTCTGACTCTCTCTCTGTCTCTGTTAAAAAAAAAAAAAAGAAACAACTTAAATGTTCATCAATCAGTGAATAAAATGTGATGTATCCATACTATGTAATATTTTCCAGCACTAAAAAAGAACAAGGCCCTGACAAGCTGGCTCAGTGGTAGAGTGTCCACCCGGCATGTGGAAGTTCCGGGTTCGATTCCCAGCCAGGGCACACAGGAGAAGTGCCCATCTGCTTCTCCACCCCTCCCCCTCTCCTTCCTCTCTGTCTCTCTCTTCCCCTCCTGCAGCCAAGGCTCTATTGGAGCAAAGTTGGCCCAGGCGCTGAGGATGGCTCCATGGCTCCAGGGCCTCAGCCTCAGGTGCTAGAATGGCTCCAGTTACAATGGAGCAACACCTCAGATGGGCAGAGCATTGCCCCCTAGTGGGCTTGCTGGGTGGATCTCGGTCAGGCATATATGGAAGTCTGTCTCTGCCTCCCTGATTCTCACTTTAGAAAAAAAAAACAAACAAAAAACTGAAATATCGATACATTCTACAACATGGATGAACCTTGACAACATTACTTAAAGTGAAAGAGGCCAGACACAATAGCGCACATGTTATGATTCTATTTACATAAAATATTGAGAACAGGGAACTCTACAGAGATAGAGGTCAGTGGTGGCCGAGGGCTGTGGGTGGGGGAGGATGGGGAGTGACTGCTAACAGACACAGATTTCTTTTGAGGGTAATGGAAATGTTCTAAAATTAGATTATTTGGGATAGCTGCACGACTCTGTAAATATATTCAAAAGCATTGAATTGTATACTTAAAATGGGTAAAATTTATGGTATATTGAGTATGTTATTAAAGCTGTTTACAAAAACTGGATCTTCAGAATAATAAAACTCTCAGTATGTCCAATTAAAATTAAAATTATTAAAAGATTAGACAGCCTTCATGAAACAGTCTCTTCTATGATTCATTAAGCAAATACTGAGTCCTATTATGTACCAGAGTTCCTATAAATCAGCAGAGGTGATGCCAGGGCCTAAGTTATTTTTAAAAGGGCAGCACTGTGCCAGAGGGCAAGATATACAGGCTTGACTATGACATCACATCATTGTCCAATTGCATTCAAGGAGCATTCAACCATGATCCAAGGCCATTGAGACTAGATAGATGAGAGAACATGACATTTACTTGGAACTTAAGTGGACGAATAACAAAATACATACTTTCTTTGTAAGTCATCCACTCTTTCATCTTATAAATAATTATTATGGGGTTACAATGGACAGAGATTTAAGCTAGAGCTATCTCTCCAATATAAAACTGCAAACCTAAGCCTTGCCCAGAAGAAGCTTAGACATCATCATTTACTTACTATTTTTCCAACTGACTCAGATAAAGAAGGCAGAAACTTTCTGGATGCTGAACTGCTACTGAGCTGAATTTCTACCAAAACAGATACCTACCAAGGAGAAGAAAAAGTATAAGCTGGCGGTTCTGGCTGGTTGGCTCAGTGGTAGAGTGTCGGCCTGGCGTACAGGAGTCCCGGGTTCGATTCCCAGCCAGGGCACACAGGAGAAGCGCCCATCTGCTTCTCCACCCCTCCCCTTCTCCTTTCTCTCTATCTCTCTCTTCCCCTCCTTCAGCCAAAGCTCCATTGGAGCAAAGCTGACCCGGGCGCTGAGAATGGCTCTGTGGTCTCTGTCTCAGGCGCTAGAATGGCTCTGGTTGTGACAGAGCGATGCCCCAGATGGGCAGAGCATCGCCCCCTGGTGGGCATGCCGGGTGGATCCCAGTCGGGCGCATGTGGGAGTCTGTCTGACTGCCTCCCCATTTCCAGCTTCAGAAAAATACAAAAAAAAAAAAAAAAAAGAAAAAGTATAAGCTGGCGAGGCCCTTTGAGTTTCATAATCTATGTATGCTGTGCAGGAGTGTTGTTAACCAGCTAGACAGGGAATTAAGTGGGAACAGGTAGTTCTTCAATTGAGAACGTCTTTTATAGGAGTTGATATTTGAAGAAAGGAATACAAAGATGTGTGCAGGAGAGAAAAAACTAGGCCACCCATGGTCTAGATCTGATTTATACAAGGAGCTTTACGTCCTCAGGGTAAGCACAGGAAAGTGGTTTATCTTCAGAGCAGGATGTGGACCTTGGTATATGTAGTATCAGAAGAGGGCTCGCACAGTGCTTCAGAAAAACCCAAGGCAGAATGGGAAGAAGATAGACAGTATTTTCATTTACTTTCTAAATATCAGTACCTCAAATATTAGGAAGAAAAATAAAGACAGAAATGGAAAATAGGAAAAAAGAAGAAATTTAGAAGATCAATTCAGCTTTAAAACTCACCACGTACTAAGTATACTCATGAAACAAATAAACAAAAAATCAAATATAAAGGACCATCTGACCATCTGGCGCAGTGGATAGAGAGTCAGACTGGGATGCGGGAGACCCAGGTTTGAGACCCCAAGGTCACCAGCTTGAGCATGGGCTTATCTGGTTTGAGCAAAAATTCACCAGCTTGGACCCAAGGTCGCTGGCTCAACCAAGGGGTTACTTGGTCTGCTGAAGGCCCATGGTCAAGGCACATATGAGAAAGCAATCAATGAACAACTAAGGTGTCGCAATGCGCAACGAAAAACTAATGATTGATGCTTCTCATCTCTCCGTTCCTGTCTGTCTGTCCTTGTCTATCCCTCACTCTGACTCTCTGTCTCTGTAAAAAAAATTAAATTAAATTAAAATTAAAAAAAAAAAAGCCTGACCAGGCGGTAGTGCAGTGGATAGAGCGTTGGACTGGGATGTGGAAGACCCAGGTTCCAGATCCCGAGGTTGCCAGCTTAGGTGAGGGCTCATCTGGTTTGAGCAAAAGCTCACCAGCTTGAGCCCAAGGTCACTGGCTCGAGCAAGGGGTTAGTCGGTCTGCTGAAGGCCTGCAGTCAAGGCATGTATGAGAAAGCAATCAATGAACAATTAAGGTATGCAATGCGCAACAAAAAACTAATGATTGATGCTTCTCATCTCTCCGTTCCTGTTTGTCTGTCCCTGTCTATCCCTCTCTCTGACTCTCTCTCTGTCTCTGTAAAAAAAAATAAATAAAATTTTAAAAAATATAAAGGACCAGCCCTGGCCGGTTGGCTCAGTGGTAGAGCATCGGCCTAGCGTGCGGAGGACCCGGGTTTGATTCCCGGCCAGGGCACACAGGAGAAGCGCCCATTTGCTTCTCCACCCCTCTGCCGCACTTTCCTCTCTGTCTCTCTCTTCCCCTCCCGCAGCCAAGGCTCCATTGGAGCAAAGATGGCCCGGGCGCTGGGGATGGCTCTGTGGCCTCTGCCTCAGGCGCTGGAGTGGCTCTGGTCGCAACATGGCGACACCCAGGATGGGCAGAGCATTGCCCCCTGGTGGGCAGAGCGTCGCCCCTGGTGGGCGTGCCTGTTTCCAGCTTCAGAAAAATGAAAAAAATATATATATAAAGGACCATAATGACACAGACCTTTAAAGAAAAAAAAGCAATGCCTACATATTATGGGAAAAACATTTCAATTTAAATTCTATACCCAGCCAGGTTGCCAACCAATAACAAGAATAAAGATGATTTCAAATATATGAGAACTGAAAACGTTACCTCCTACATGACCTTTCTTAGCAAAGCCAGTAATAAATGAGCTCCAGCAAAATGGAAGAGTAAACCAAGAGAGACACATGATTAGAAACAGAGTGCAAAAAAAAAAGAAAGGCAGTAAAGGTAAGGCCTGAAATAACAGCTGTATCTACCACAGACCTAGAAAGCAGCCAGTCCAGGATGGATCAGGAGAGCGGAAAGCTCTAGAAGGGAAGTCTCTGGAAACAAACAAAAAAACAATCAAATGCAATCGATACATTATCTAGATCAGTGTTCAGCAAACCGTGGCTTGCGAGGCATATGCGGTTCTTTGGCCCCTTGAGTATGGCTCTTCCATAAAATACCACATTTTTAGCAAAGGCCAGCTTAGAAGTACCCTAATTAAGTTAATAACAATGTACCTATCTATATAGTTTAAGTTTAAAAATCTGGCTCTCAATTGTACTGTTGATATCTGGTTCTGCTGACTAATGAGTTTGCTGATCATTGATCTAGATAAATAAAACTGTTATATAATGTATCTGATGAAGAACAGGAACACAGAAAAAAAGCAAAAGAAAAAAATATGAGGATTACTAAATCTAAGAATAAAAAAGTCAAATGAGCCCCGGTCTTATAGCTGGGTTGGTATTGTCCTGATACAGAAATTGTGGGTTCGATCCCCAGAGCACATACAGAAACAGACCAATGTTCCTGTCTTTCTCTCTCTCCCTTCCTCTCTCTCTCAAATCAATTAAAAAAAATATTTTTAAAAAGGTCAAATGAAAAAGGAAGCAAGCATAGTATTATTCTTAGGAGAGCAGAGAGAAATATTTACACAGTCATAAGTAATGTAAACACTGACTAGTGGTTTAAGCAAAGTTGTGATAAAACTGTTAAAAGACTGGGAGGATAGAGTGAGAGAACAGAAGGTGCAGGGTGAGGGCGGCGGGTGGGGGAAGTTTAATGCAAGACAGCAATCTGTGTCTACCATACAGAGAAGTTCACAGGCAATGTGTGAAACCAGTAAGAAAAAACAGTTTGAACATATTATTTGAAATATGGAGGAAATATAGAAAAAACAGCTCAAGGAGTTTATAAGTGGGGGCCACTGGGAAGTGGAGGGAGAAGAATGGGCAGCAAACCCAGTTTTTGTTATAAGCTTTGCGATGTCATTTTATTTTTTTAATATTATTTTTATTTTGGCTGACAGGCGGTGGCACAGTGGATAGAGCGTCGGACTGGGATGTGGAGGACCTAGGTTTGAGACCCTGAGGTTGCCAGGCTTGAGCGCAGGCTCATCTGGTTTGAGCAAAAAGTTCACCAGCTTGGACCCAAGGTCGCTGGCTTGAGCAAGGGGTTACTAGGTCTGCTGTAGCCCCACGGTCAAGGCACATATGAGAAAGCAATCAATGAACAACTAAGGTGTGGCAACAAAAAACTGATGATTGATGCTTCTCATCTCTCTCTGTTCCTGTCTGTCCCTATCTGTCCCTCTCTCTCTCTATCTCTGTAAAAAAAAAAAAAAAATACATATAATTTTTATTTTTACTTCTTTATTGATTGATTTTAGAGAGAGGAAAGGAGAGATGTGGTTCCCAGGAGCCAGCTTCTCTGCTTCCTTCTCCTTGCTGTGCCCATTCCAGCTCCTCCGCCCAGCCCGCACAGCTCCCGCTATGCCCATGTCCACTTCCTTGGTGGAGCTGGGTCAGGCTCCCTGTACCGTTTCATTGGAAATCACTGAGTGGGAAGATGCTTGTAGGCACCGCCTGTGTGAACCATGCTAATGGAGGCCAAAGACACAGGGAAAGGCCTTGGAAGATGACCACTAGTGGGGTGGGAGAGAACATGCCCAGGAACACAAGGCACCAGGCATGTTAGTAAAGAAGCCTCTTTGCAAGGGGATTCTCTGGCTCAGCCACTCCAGCTGATGGCTAGTGGGTCAGAGATGAACCATCTGGACAAGGCCTTCCTGGATTACTGACCTACAGAACTGTGAGCAAAGCAAAGACAGCAATTTTAAGGCACTAAGTAATGCAAGACTTTATCAGTCAGCAATACCTTGCCAAAACATCAGACAAGAAGGAAATTCTTAAAGCTGAGCAGAAAACAAGTAATAAACAATCCAACCAGCCTGACCAAGGTGTGGTGCAGTGGATAGAATGTTGGCCTGGGACACTGAGGACCCAGGTTTGAAACTCTGAGGTTGCTGGCTTGAGTGTGGAATCACAGACATGAACCCATCGTTGCTGGCTTGAGCCCAAAGGTTGCTGGCTTGAGCCCAAGGTCGCTGGCTTGAGCAAGAAGTCATTGTCTCAGTTGGAGGCCCCCAGTCAAGGCACATATCAGAAAGCAATCAATGAACAACTAAGGTGCCACAAGTATGAGTTGATGCTTATCTCTCTCCCTTCCTGTTTGTTCCTCTCTCTCACTTAAAAAGAAAGGATAACTATAATAATAATCATCATCCAATCAGAATGTCAAAGGATGGTGCACAAAAGTCCAAAATGGTCTAATAAGCAAGAATGCAAGTGAGGCCTGACCAGGCAGTGGCGCAGTGGACAAAGCGTTGGACTGGGACACAGAGGAGCCAGGTTTGAAACCCTGAGGTCCCCAGCTTGAGCACAAAGTTGCTGGCTTGAGCGTGGGATCACAGACATGACCCCATGGTTGCTGACTTGAAGCCAAGTCGCTGGCTTGAGAAAGGGGTCACTCACTCTGCTGTAGCCCCCTGGTCAAGACACATGAGAGAAAAACAATCAATGTACTAAGGTGCTGCAACGAAGAATTGCTGCCTCTCATCTCTCTCCCTTCCTGCCTGTCTGTCCCTGTCTGTCCCTCTCTCTGTCAAAAACAAAAATAATGTAAGTGAGAAAGAGGTGGAACATCCATTTACAAAGTTGATAGGCCTTCAATACAATGGGGTTTGATATGGGGAAAAAAGGGATGAGTAAGGTGCAGTGGACAGGAAGACAATACTCAAGGGTCCTGGAAAGGACAAAACCCAGGTACCACATGATTCATTTGTCATTCATATCACTGGTTAAACTCAACAGTCTATTATAGCCAGTTCTGGGTTTTACAGCTGAGGAGAAGATGGAGCATGGAAAAGTGTTCAGAGATGAGTGGAGAGGTCACGTCACGGGAAAGCCCCAAGAGGAGAGGTGCTGTGCCTGGACTGTTCTGCAGACGAGGATTTAAGTCAGACTCAGTGATTAAACCGAAAGAGTTTTCACATTAAACCAACAATCACCAATGGTGACTGCAGGTTAAGATAGAATTGGTTATTCTAGACAGCAGACCAAAGACTGTCTTCTTGAAATGTCTTAAGAAAATATGTGTTTCTATTTAGAAAAGGTAGGTGATTCTGTCTAAAGCTGAGACTGTCAGGGTTTCTTCTAGGAAGACTGATTTTATGACTTAATGACTATTCCCACTATCACCAAGGAGTTTATGACTGTAACAGTAATCACTAAACATTTACTTGCCACACACACTGTGGTAGGCTGCAAGCATCACTTAACCTTTATGACTATCCTGACAATTAGGTATCATCTTTAGTTCACATATAAAGAAACGATGATTAGCAAGATGAGGTAATATACAGTGTGTCCGTAAAGTTATGGTGCACTTTTGACCAGTCACAGGGAAACAACAAAAGACAATAGAAATGTGAAATCTGCACCAAATAAAAGGAAAACTCTCCCAGTTTCATACCTATTCAGTGCAGTGCGATACGGGATCCATTTGCTGCCCTACACATATCCAGACGATAGTGAAGTTCTTGCCACACACGGGTAAGGACATCTGGTGTAACAGAGTGAATAACGTCTTGTGATTCTCTGTTTTAAGTGATTAATGTCGTGGCACTTCGTTATAAACGCGCCGATATTCACGTTGCCCTTGGGTCACAGATTCGAATTTAGCGAGCCACAGAACACACTGAATATTCCTCTGTACCGTCCACATCTTGACTGGCATGGCCGTGGGCTGCTCCACTGTATACACGGTGTTACATCATCATCTGCGCATGCGCACATGCTGCCACATCATCCTACAGAAACTGGGAGGGTTTTCCTTTTATTTGGTTCAAATTGCACATTTCTATCATCTTTTGTTGCTTTCCTGTGACTGGTCAAAAGTGTACCATGACTTTATGGAAACACTGTATGTACAAGATTAATGTCATATAATAAAGAGTACTTTTGGTCTTTGACCCTAGTTCCTGGCATAGAGCAAAAATCCTTAGAATTTCCTATTAAGTCTTTTTTATGCTAATAAGGTGACTCCTGGCTGGCCCCAAGATAACCTCAGGATGGGGATGATTATAAGAAAGACCATCCTTGTGACGTCAGAGTAATAGCACAGTAGGAAGCGATACCGATAAATCTCCCCCAAAACTCAACAAGATCTTCAACCAGAAACAGAAAAACCTATCCTTGGAGCCTCCAGATGTTTCGCAATATACCCAAAGGTATGGTCGAGCGAAAAAGTGGCTAAATATATAATCAAACCCCGAAGGAAATAGGGAATAAGAAATGCTCCGCCTTCCTCACTAAACTAAACAGGGCTGCTTTCACTGGGAACTGAGAATATAGAAACTGAGGCGGGCAAAGGGGGTGAATAGATCCAGGCCGCGGCACAAACGGCCGAACCAGGCTGTGGCACAGAGATCCAGGCTGAGGAAAAACTGTTCCTGTGGCAACCCGGGCAATACAAGCTAACACTCGCGCCAAACCCAGACAAAGAAAGACAAGCGGGGCAGCAATTTTCCCGATCTCTGGGTCGGCACGCGCAGATAGTGAGCGAGAGATTCCTTCCAAAGCCCCGAGGGTGTGCACCCGTGTTGTCCCACAGAGAGGCAGAGTCAGAGGCCTTTGTGTGGGCCGAAAGCGGAATCTCCGGGCTGCCCCAGCGCCCTGGGAAAGCCGCGCACGGGGATGGAGCGAGAGCCAATTCCAATGCCGGAACTTTTCCGTGCGGGTGGGGGTTTCACTCAGGTGAGACTGCTGGCCTGATATCCTGGTCTGCGCGCGCAGATAGTGAGCGAGAGATTCCTCCGACTGCCTCGGCAGTGTCCGCCCGTGTTATCCCACAGAGGGGCAGAGTCAGGGGCCTTTGTGTGGGCCAAAAAGCGGAATCTTGGGCCGCCCCAGGGCCTTGAAAAAGCCGCGCACGGGAACGGAGTGAGAGCCAATTCCAACGCTGGAACTTTTCCGTGCGGGTGGGGGTTTCACTCAGAGTGTGAGACTGCTGGCCTGATATCCTGATCTGCACGTGCAGATAGTGGGCGAGAGATTCGTCCAAGTGCCTCAGCAGTGCGTGCCCGTGTTATCCCACAGAGGGGCAGAGCCAGAGGTCTTTGAGTGGGCGGAAGTCCTGCCTGATTATGCTAGCAGCTCTGACTCAGCCTTACCCAGAGCCCTGTGCTGAGTGGGAATAGAGTGGGGAATTGCCAGCTCTTTGAGTCTCTTACTCTCCAGGCAGAGGCAGCAGCAACCCCATAGCTGGATTATCAGGCTACTAATTCAGGAAGGAAAGACTAGGAGAAAGGCTCCAGGAACACGGACTCTCTCACTGGTGGAGCCTATAAATCGGTGTTTCCCAACGTGGAGCCCACGCCCCACAGGGGGGCAATTCGATAGTTAAGGGGGGCAATTTGAAAATGGACTCGAAACGACTTTAAATCTTTCGCCCCGGGCCATTTAAATGCAATGCTAGATATCGGTGCCAAATTTAACAAAAAATGCAATTCTTAAATAATTGCGGTAAATAATTATTAAGTATAATTTCGTTTGACGGGACCAAAATATCAACTGGGTGATTGGCGTCGTCAAGTAAACTTCGTCCTGGGTTCGGAGCATGCCGTCTGCCACGGGGAACCCCGGACGTTTTAAAAACTCACTAAACAACGCAGTTATTCTCACCTAATTGGCCCATCGCAACTTCTGTAGTGTTTCATATCATTCAGTTGGTGTTAATTTGAAATAAGTGTCAGTCAAAACTGTTGTAAAAGCTCGTTGATTTAATAAATATACATATATATATATTGTATAGATATAATTGGTAAGTATTTGATTTTATTTTTATCAATATTAAACCTTTATTAAGTACTTCTTGCATCGGGGCTAGAAAGCACTAATATTTTATAAATACTATTGGGGCTATAATAGTGCATGCGCGACAATTTTAATTTTAGAAGCATAACTTTCCAGAAAATTTTGTCAAGTGGAAAAAATATAGATACCTTTTGATTTGCGGTGGTAGTGTAGTAAATGTGTTATATACATTTAAATAAATATGAATTTTTAGTATACGTTTACTCTATGTCACATTGAATATATTTTAACACATATTTTAATATTAGTTTTTAATTGATCTTATTTTTATTTCTTATAGCCCATAGTAAAATGAGTGGTGCAAGCAAGAAAAAAACTCGTCACTATTCGGAGGAATATTTAAAATTTGGGTTCATACCCGCTGTTCACGATGAGCGGATTCCCTTTTGTCTTTTATGCCAGCAATGCTTGACCAATGAATCAATGAAACGAGGTCGTCTTGAGGCGCATTTGAAGGCGAAACATAGTGCTCATATTAATTCAGATTTGAGTTACTTTAAAACTTTAAAGAAATATTTTGAAAAAAGAACAACATTAAAGTCTCTATTTACTGCTCATACTTCAACTAATAATCGTGTTCTTGAGGCTAGTTATCAAATTTCTTTATTCATCGCTAAAACTGGAGAAAATCACACAATAGGAAAGAATTTAATAAAACCGTCAATATCAGCATTTCTTAAAACGGTTCTTGAAAAAGATGACAAAGATGTAAAAGCTATGCCACTCACTGACAATACTGTTAGCAGAAGAATAGACGAAATGAGTGAGGATATTGAAAAAACAACTTATTGAAAAGCTAAAAACAAGAAAATTCTCCTTGCAAATGGATGAATCAACTTTGAGAGACAGTGAGGCAGTATTGATAACTTACGTAGGATATATTGATAAAGGACAATTTGCTGAAGAAATGTTGTTCTGTAAAAGATTAAAAAGCACCACTACCTCCAAAGATATATATAATAAGCTAAAAAACTACTTAGATGTCAATGATATACCAATGAAAAATATAACATCTTGTGCTGCAGATGGTGCTCCCAATATGATGGGCAAGAAAAATGGCTGCTTAAAATTGATGAAAGATGCAAATCCAGAAATGATTCTTGTGCATTGTGTTATTCATAGGGAAAACTTGGTAGCTAAAAACATCTCGCCTGTTCTGAATGAAGTATTACATACAGTAATAAAGTGTGTTAATGCTATTAAAGCTAGTGCCAAATGTGAGCATCTTTTCAAGCTATTTTGTGAAGAACAAAATGAAGACCATGTGAGACTTTTATTACTTCATACTGAAGTAAGATGGCTATCTAAAGGAAACTGTCTGAAAAGATTTATGGAACCGTTTGATACTCTTAGTGATTTTTTAAGCGACAAACCTGAAATGAAGTATCTGTTAACAATAGATGGTTAAGCATTTGTGAGTTATTTGGCCGATATCTTTGAAAAACTAAATATATTAAATAAGCAACTTCAAGGAACAAATAAAACTCTTGTCAATGCAAAAGCAAAGATATTTGGTTTCATTACCAATATTGAGTTATGTCAGAAACATATTAACAACAAAAACTTTAAACAGTTTCATTGGCTCCAAAAACGTGAAGTAACTGATACCGCTTTACTTGTTATTGTCAATCATTTGAATATTCTATCGGCTGATTTAAAAGAAAGATTTTCTGATTTAAAACAAATTGATTTCCCAACATAGATGATGCAGCCAATGTTAGTGGATTTGTCTGATATATCAAATATGCAGTATCAAGAAGAACTCGCAGAATTGCAAAATGATGAGTCGGTTAAAGCTTTATTTAATATCAAAGGAGCGATGGCATGGCTTTGTGAGGAAACAGAAATCAAATACCCAAATTCAATCAAATGTGCAAGAAAACTATTGCTACCGTTTCCATCTTCATTTTTAGCTGAATGTGGATTTAGTGCTGTAAATGATTTACTGGTAAAAAAAAGAAATCGGCTGGATATAACACAACGTGGAGACTTGAGACTAAAGCTAACCAAATTGGAACCTAATATAAAATCTCTGTGCAGCAAGCATCAAGCGCAAGGATCACACTAAATTAAAATAATAAATTAATATAGAAATATCTGTATTAAAGTTATTTGGAATTCAAATTTCTGTTTTTCATTATAGGTTTTGAAATTTTACTTACTGTGTTTTGTTAACAATTTCATAGTGATTTCTTCCTAGAACCTATCATTTATGTTTATTAAGTGAACAAATCAATTTTTTAATGTTAAAAATTATGTATGTTACATAGGGGGGGACATAAAAATTTTAGAAAGGTTAAGGTGGGGCATGGCACAAAAAAGGTTGGGAAACACTGCTATAAATGCTAATGAGCCTCGACTGCTAACGAGACTGAAGCACAATACACGACATCGTCATAGAGACTTATTAACTGCAAACCTCTACCTGAGCGTGCCAAAGGGGCAGAACCCGAGGTACAGAGTCACCGACCAGGAAGAGGAAGAGAAAAGAAAAAGCAAAAAGATAACCTCTCAAAATCAAGAATAATACACAGACTTTATAGCCTATCCCATTTTATTATATTTGTTCGTTTGTTTCTCTTATCTTCATTCTTGATATTTTTTATTCCTCCTCCAATTTGGTCATTTAAATCTCTGCCGGTCTTACTCTTTCCTCTCCTTGAACTACACTACCCATAAGTGTTACATCTCCCATTATCTTTTCTTTCCTCTTCCTTTCTCTCTATGAGGGCTGCACTTCAAAACCCTTAACTCTCTCTCTCTCCTCTTTTTTCTTTTTTCTACTTTTAGTGGTTTCCCCTTTTTTCTCTCTCTCTTTCTTTTCTCCCTCTATATTAGTTTCTTCCTTTCTCCTTTAAGTCTCCTCTCATTCAAACCTCAATAATGAACAGTATCTTATCTGGGACTCAAACTTATGTTTGTGGCATTTTGGGGTTTTTTTACTTCACCTTTTTGACACACTAGCAGTGCTCCCATCCCTGGCTCTCCATTTTATCTCGTTCTTTTTCCACTAAATACAATAGTAATTTTTTAATTTGTCCCCCCATTTTCCTGTTTCCCTCTTATTCCTCTCATTATAACTCTTAGTCAACCAACACCTAAAAGCAAATCATTTCATTTTTGACCCAATTTTTTTTCTTATTTGCTTTTTGTGGGTCCATACGCCCATTTTTTTCTTTTCTTTTTTTTTGCCCCTTTATTACTTCTCCCCAATTCAGGCCCTCCATTACAGGCATTGTTTGTTCTATTTAGTACAATATAATTCACAGTTCACCACAAGATTTTCTCAAGAAAGAGGGGAGAGGAGAGGAGAGAAAAAAAAGGAGGGGGGGGAAATATTATAATTTCCTTTTTCTTTTTTTTTTTAATTTTTATTTTATTTTTCTTTATTTCATTATTAATTTTTTTTAAAAAAACAACTTTTTATTTTTTTAACTTTTTATTCTTTATTAAATCTCATCAATACTATCAACAAAACCACCCTCAGATGCCATTAAGGAAGAGAAAATCGAATATCATGGATACAAAAGAGAGGTAACACAGCTAGATGAGGAAAAATCTATGGAAAAAAAATTTAATATATTGGAAACCTTGGAGCTAAATGACAGAGAATTTAAGATAGAAATCCTAAAACTCCTCCGAGATATACAAGAAAACACAGAAAGGCAATTTAGGGAGCTCAGAAAACAACTCAACGAACTCAAAGAATATATTTCCAAGGAAATTGAAACTATAAAAACAAATCAAACAGAGATGAAAAACTGAATTCACGAGCTGAAAAACGAGGTAACAAGCTTAGCTAATAGAACAGGCCAGATAGAAGAGAGGATTAGTGAAACAGAAGACAAGCAACTTGAGGCACAACAGAGAGAAGAAGAAAGAGACTCAAAAATGAAAAAAAAATGAGATAGCCCTACAAGAATTATCTGACTCCATCAAAAGGAATAACATAAGAATAATAGGTATATCAGAGGGAGAAGAGAGAGAAAATGGAATGGAGAACATACTCAAACAAATAATAGATGAGAACTTCCCAAGCCTGTGGAAAGAACTAAAGCCTCAAATTCAAGAAGCAAACAGAACTCCGAGTTTTCTTAACCCCAACAAACCTACTCCAAGGCATATCATAATAAAATTGGGACAAACCAATGGCAAAGAAAAAATTCTCAAGGCAGCCAGGGAAAAGAAGAATACAACATATAAAGGAAAGCCCATTAGATTATCATCAGATTTCTCAGCAGAAACTCTACAAGCTAAAAGAGAGTGGACCCCAATATTTAAAGTCCTGAAAGAGAGGAACTTCCAGCCACGAATACTATATCCATCAAAGCTATCCTTTAAATATGAAGGAGAAATAAAAACATTCACAGATACAGAAAAGATGAGGGAATTTATCATCAAAAAACCCCTACTACAGGAATTACTAAAGGAGGTTCTCCAATCAGATACAAAGAACAAAAAAAAACCAACAAAGCCACAAGTAAAAGTTCCAAGAAGAACACAATAAAACCAAATTTAAACTGTGACAACAACAAAAAGAAAGGGGGGGAGAGGACGGAGATTAACAGTAGCAAAGGACGATGGAGTGCAAAAGTACTCACAAAATAGTGTGCTACAATGAACAGGGTAGGAACCCTTTTCATTACCTAAAGGTAACCACCATTGAAAAAACCACCACAGAAGCACATGAGATAAAAAAGATAGCAACAGTGGAAAGATGTATGGAATACAACCAAATAAAAACAAAAGATAGAAAAACGAAAGAGAAGGATCAAACAAGACACAAAACTAACAGAAAGCAATATATAAAATGGCAATAGGGAACTCACAAGTGACAATAATTACACTAAATGTAAATGGATTAAACTCACCAATAAAACAGCACAGAGTAGCAGAATGGATTAAAAAAGAAAATCCAACTGTATGCTGCCTACAGGAAACTCATCTAAGTAACAAGGATAAAAACAAATTCAAAGTGAAAGGCTGGAAAACAATACTCCAAGCAAATAACATCCAAAAAAAAGCAGGCGTAGCAATACTCATATCGGATAATGCTGACTACAAGACAGAAAAAGTACTCAGAGACAAAAATGGCCATTTCATAATGGCTAAGGGGACACTGAATCAAGAAGACATAACAATTCTTAATATATATGCACCAAACCAAGGAGCACCAAAATATATAAGACAGCTACTTATTGACCTTAAAACAAAAACTGACAAAAATACAATCATACTTGGAGACCTCAATACACCGCTGACGGCTCTAGATTGGTCATCCAAACAGAGAATCAACAAAGATATAGTGGCCTTAAACAAAACACTAGAGCACCTGGATATGATAGACATCTATGGACATTTCATTGCAAAGTGACTGAGTATACATTTTTCTCCAGTGTACATGGATCATTCTCAAGAATTGACCATATGTTGGGCCACAAAAACAACATCAGCAAATTCAGAAAAATTGAAGTTGTACCAAGCATATTTTCTGATCATAAAGCCTTGAAACTAGAATTCAACTGCAAAAAAGAGGAAAAAAATCCTACAAAAATGTGGAAACTAAACAACATACTTTTAAAAAATGAATGGGTCAAAGAAGAAATAAATGCAGAGATCAAAAGATATATACAGACTAATGAAAATGACAATACGACATATCAGAATCTATGGGATGCAGCAAAAGCAGTGATAAGAGGGAAGTTCATATCACTTCAGGCATATATGAACAAACAAGAGAGAGCCCAAGTGAACCACTTAACTTCACACCTTAAGGAACTAGAAAAAGAAGAACAAAGACAACCCAAAACCAGCCGAAGAAAGGAGATAATAAAAATCAGAGCAGAAATAAATGAAATAGAGAACAGAAAAACTATAGAAAAAATTAATAGAACAAGGAGCTGGTTCTTTGAAAAGATCAACAAAATTGACAAACCCTTGGCAAGACTTACCAAGGAAAAAAGAGAAAGAACTCATATAAACAAAATCCAAAATGAAAGAGGAGAAATCACCACAGACACCGTAGATATACAAAGAATTATTGTAGAATACTATGAAAAACTTTATGCCACTAAATTCAACAACCTAGAAGAAATGGATAAATTCCTAGAACAACACAACCTTCCTAGACTGAGTCAATAAGAAGCAGAAAGCCTAAACAGGCCTATTAGTAGAGAAGAAATAGAAAAAACCATTAAAAACCTCCCCAAAAATAAAAGTCCAGGCCCTGATGGCTATACCAGTGAATTTTATCAAACATTCCAAGAAGACTTGGTTCCTATTCTACTGAAAGTCTTCCAAAAAATTGAAGAAGAAGCAATACTTCCAAACCCATTTTATGAGGCCAACATAACCCTCATACCAAAACCAGGCAAGGATGGCACAAAAAAAGAAAACTACAGACCAATATCTCTAATGAATACAGATGCTAAAATACTAAACAAAATATTAGCAAATCGAATACAACAACATATTAAAAAGATAATACATCATGATCAAGTGGGAGTTATCCCAGAATCTCAAGGATGGTTCAACATACGTAAAACGGTTAACGTAATACACCATATCAACAAAACAAAGAACAAAAACCACATGATCTAATCAATAGACGCAGAAAAGGCTTTCAATAAAATACAACACAATTTTATGTTTAAGACTCTCAACAAAATGGGTATAGAAGGAAAATATCTCAACATGATAAAGGCCATATATGATAAACCATCAGCTAACATCATATTAAATGGCACTAAACTGAAGGCTTTCCCCCTTAAATCAGGAACAAGACAGGGTTGTCCACTCTCTCCACTCTTATTTAATGTGGTACTAGAGGTTCTAGCCAGAGCAATCAGACAAGACAAAGAAATAAAAGGCATCCATATCGGAAAAGAAGAAGTAAAGGTATCACTTTTTGCAGATTATAGGATCCTATACATCGAAAACCCCAAAGAATCCACAAAAAGACTACTAGAAACAATAAGCCAATACAGTAAGGTCGCAGGATACAAAATTAACATACAGAAGTCAATAGCCTTTCTATATGCCAACAATGAAACATTTGAGAACGAACTCAAAAGAACAATCCTCTTCACAATTGCAACAAAAAAAATAAAATACTCAGGAATAAACATAACAAAGAATGTAAAGAACTTATATAATGAAAACTATAAACTATTGTTAAGGGAAATCGAAAAAGATATAATGAGATGGAAGAATATTCCTTGTTCTTGGTTAGGAAGAATAAATATAATCAAGATGGCCATATTACCCGAAGCAATATACAAATTTAATGCAATTCCCATCAAAATTCCAATGACATTTTTTAAAGAAATGGAGCAAAAAATCATCAGATTTATATGGAACTATAAAAAACCCCGAATGGCCAAAGCAATCCTAAAGAAAAAGAATGAAACTGGGGGCATTACAATACCTGACTTCAAACTATATTATAGGGCCAGGACAATCAAAACAGCATGGTATTGGCAGAAAAATAGACACTCAGACCAATGGAACAGAATAGAAAACCCAGAAATAAAGCCACATATATATAGTCAAATAATTTTTGATAAAGGGGCCAAGAACACACAACAGAGAAAAGAAAGCCTCTTCAATAAATGGTGCTGGGCCTGACCTGTGGTGGCGCAGTGGATAAAGCCTCGACCTGGAAATGCTGAGGTCGCCGGTTCCAAACCCTGGGCTTGCCTGGTCAATGCACATATGGGAGTTGATGCTTCCAGCTCCTCCTCCCTTCTCTCTCTCTGTCTCTCCTCTCTCTCTCTCTCTGTCTCTCCCTCTCCTCTATAAAAAAAAACTCATAAAAAAAAAAAAGCAAAAAAAAAAAAAAAAACTCATAAAAAAAAAAAATGGTGCTGGGAAAACTGTAAAGCCACATGCAAAAGAATAAAACTGGACTACAGTCTGTCCCCCTGTACTAAAATTAACTCAAAATGGATCAAAGATCTAAACATAAGACCTGAAACAATAAAGTACATAGAAGAAGACATAGGTACTAAACTCATGGACCTGGGTTTTAAAGAGCATTTTATGAATTTGACTCCAAAGGCAAGAGAAGTGAAGGCAAAAATTAATGAATGGGACTACATCAGACTAAGAAGTTTTTGCTCAGCAAGAGAAACTGATAACAAAATAAACAGACAGCCAACTAAATAGGAAATGATATTTTCAAACAACAGCTCAGATAAGGGCCTAATATCCAAAATATACAAAGAACTCATAAAACTCAACAACAAACAAACAAACAATCCAATAAGAAAATGGGAAGAGGACATGAACAGACACTTCTCCCAGGAAGAAATACAAATGGCCAACAGATATATGAAAAGATGCTCATCTTCGTTAGTTATTAGAGAAATGCAAATCAAAACTACAATGAGATACCACCTCACACCTGTTAGATTAGCTATTATTAACAAGACAGGTAATAGCAAATGTTAGAGAGGCTGTGGAGAAAAAGGAACCCTCATTCACTGTTGGTGGGAATGTAAAGTAGTACAACCATTATGGAAGAAAGTATGGTGGTTCCTCAAAAAACTGAAAATAGAACTACCTTATGACCCAGCAATCCCTCTACTGGGTATATACCCCAAAAACTCAGAAACATTGATACGTAAAGACACATGCAGCCCCATGTTCATTGCAGCATTGTTCACAGTGGCCAGGACATGGAAACAACCAAAAAGCCCATCAATAGATGACTGGATAAAGAAGATGTGGCACATATACACTATGGAATACTACTCAGCCATAAGAAATGATGACATCGGATCATTTACAGCAAAATGGTGGGATCTTGATAACATTATACGAAGTGAAATAAGTAAATCAGAAAAAACCAGGAACTGCATTATTCCATACGTAGGTGGGACATGAAAGTGAGACTAAGAGACATTGATAAGAGTGTGGTGGTTATGGGGGAAGAGGGGAGAGGGAGAGGGAAAGGGGGAGGGGGAGGGGCACAAAGAAAACTAGATAGAAGGTGACAGAGGACAATCTGACTTTGGGTGATGGGTATGCAACATAAGTGAACGACAAGATAACCTGGAGTTGTTATCTTTGAATATAAGTATCCTGATTTATTGATATCGCCCCATTAAAAATAAAATTATTAAAAAAATAAAAATAAAAAGACACAACAACCACGGATGGAAAAAAAAAAAAGAAAGACCATCCTTGTAAGGCAGGGGTGGGGAACCTATGGCTCGTGAGCCAGATGTGGCTCTTTTGATGGCTGCATCTGGCTCACAGACAAATCTTTAATAAAAAAAATAATAACATTATAAATATAAAACATTCTCATGTACAACAATCCATTCATTTCCTACTGCTCATGTTCATGGTTGAGGGTGGCTGGAGCCAATCACAGTTGTCTTCCGGGACACCAAATTTTTATTGGATAATGCGTAACATACACGGGTCGTTGTGAGGTCAGGAAGTAAACTTCCCTCCTTTAATCAAGTAGTCAGCTAGCTAATTGCAGAAACACTTTTGAAAATTGATTAAACGGTCAAATATAAAGCAGCACTTCGACACACGCCATATTACATTTGCATCGAAATATCCAGTGGGGAACAGCAGGAAGAAAGCATGTCAAGAGCTACTGTGTGGAGTGCAAGCTAGTCAGCAGCAACTCCGTGTTTGGACCCAACAAGGTGACTAGAATTCGGCTAGCTTTGCTGGTGCTTTAGCAATTGTGAGAAAGAAAGCCATTCACAGATAGGGAGTATGCCAAAACACTCATGCTTGATGTTGCCAATGAACTTTTTGAGGACTTTTCGGATAAAGACAAGATAATCAAGCGAATAAAAGACATGCCTCTGTTGGCAAGAACTTCATGATCGTACCATCATGATAGCAAATCAAATTGAGGCAACACAAGTGAGGGACATAAATGCAGCACCATTCTTTTCTCTCACTTTGGATGAGTCAACAGACGTAAGCCATTTACCCCAGTTCAGCGTGACTGCAAGGTATGCTGTTGGTGACATACTACGTGAGGAAAGTCTTGCTGGTTTGCCTATGAAAGAGACAACAAGAGGGGAGGATTTATTCAAGTCTTTCACTGAGTTTGTTAAAGAAAAAAATCTACCGATGGATAAACTTATTTCGGTGTGTGCTGATGGTGCTCCGTGCATGGTGGGGAAAAACAGAGGATGCGTAGCGCTTCTTCGTGAACATAAAAAGAGACCCATCCTAAGTTTTCACTGCATCCTATGTCAGGAGGCACTTTGTGCTCAGATGTATGGCAAGCAGCTTGGTGAGGTGATGTTGCTGGTCATTCGGGTGATCAACTTTATTGTTGCCGAGCTTTAAATGATTGCCAGTTTAAAACAGTGCTGGATTAAGTTGGGAATAATTATCCTGGTCTGCTTCTGCATAGCAATGTGCGTTGGTTGTCAAGAGGGAAAGTGCTGTCTGACCAGGCGGTGGAGCAATGGATAGAGCGTCAGACTGGGATGCGGAAGGACCCAGATTTGAGACCCTGAGGTCACCAGGCTTGAGCGGAGGCTCATCTGGTTTGAGCAAAAAGTTCACCAGCTTGGACCCAAGATCGCTGGCTTGAGCAAGGGGTTACTCGGTCTGCTATAGCCCCACAGTCAAGGCACATATGAGAAAGCAATCAATGAACAACTAAGGTGTTGCAACGAAAAACTGATGATTGATGCTTCTCATCTCTCTCTGTTCCTGTCTGTCCCTATTTATCCCTCTCTCTCTCTCTCTGTCCTTGTTAAAAAAAAAAAAAAAAAAAAGGGGGAAGGTGCTCAGCCATTTTGTGGCTTGTCTGAGCAAAATCCAGACTTTTCTTGAAATGAAAAACGTCGAGCATCCTGAGTTAGTTAACACTCAATGGCTCCTGAAGTTCTACTATCTCGTGGACATGACTGAACATCTGAACCAGCTCAATGTGAAAATGCAAGGCGTTGGAAATACAGTCTTATCCCTTCAACAAGCAGTGTTTGCATTTGAAAACAAGCTGGAACTCTTCACCTCCGACATTGAAACAGGTCCTTTACTACACTTTGAAAAACTGGGAGAGTTTAAAGATGCATGCATAGCAAGTGACCCTCCCGGCTCAACATCTTGATCTCCAGCAGCTAGCGGGCTTCACATCTAATCTCCTACAGTCATTCAAAGCGCGCTTTGGAGAATTTCGTGAGCGCGCTTGTCTTTTTAAGTTCATCACCCATCCACACGAGTGTGCAGTGGACAGCGCCAACCTGAGTTACATCCCCGGTGTCCCTGTCAGAGATTTTGAGCTACAAGCTGCTGACCTGAAGGCCTCAGACATGTGGGTGAATAAGTTCAAGTCACTGAATGAAGATTTGAAAAGACTTGCATGACAGCAAGCAGAGTTGGCGAGCAAACACAAATGGGGAGAAATGAAAAAACTTCAACCCGTGGGCCAGCTGATTGTCAAAACTTGGAATACGCTTCCCGTCACATACCACTCACTGCAGCATGTGAATATTGTTATACGGACAATGTTTGGCTCTACGTATGCATGTGAGCAGTCTTTCTCACATCTAAAGAACATTAACACCAACCTACGGTCACGTTTAATGGATGGAAGTCTCAACGCCTGCATGAAACTTAACCTCACCACGTACCAACCAGACTACAAAGCCATCAGCAAAACCATGCAGCACCAGAAGTCGCAATAATGGTAAGAAGTACTTTATTCACCATTGGTTAGCAACAGCATAACAACGTTATTAAAAAGAATTCAGAGACTTATTGTACTTTAAAAGTGTTGGTCTTACATAAAATGCACACATTTACTTGTATTTAGTGTTAAACATATTGTATGGCTCTCACGGAATTACATTTTAAAGTATGTGGCGTTCATGGCTCTCTCAGCCAAAAAGGTTCCTGACCCCTGTTGTAAGGGTTGGAACTTGGACCCAAATATCTGGAGAGAGAAGGGGAAGCTGAAGATTTGAATTCAATCACATGGCCAATGCTTCAATCAATCATGGTTACATAATAAAACCCCAATAAAAACACTGGCCATCAAAGCCCAAAGGAGCTGCCTGGTTGACAAACACAAGTGCCTGGTTGGTGATGTGCTGTGACTCCAAGAAAAGGGGCATGGAAACTCTGCACTTCCCCAAGCCCTATTTGTATGTGTATCCTTTATAATAAAGTGTAATTCTATTAGTTGTTTTAGTGAATTACTGAACTTGAGATAGGTCATGGGAATCCCCAAATTTGCAGCAGGCTGGTAGGAAGTGTTCCAGAGATACCATTGTGGCTGCCCTCTGAGTTGGGGGCAGTCTTGTAGAGAACTGACTCCTTAAGTTGCAGTATCTGACACTGCATCCAGGTGGTTAGGGTCAGAACTGAATCCACCTACTCAGCTGGTGTGAGCCCAGTTGGGGTTGAAACAGAACAGTTACATTTTAGCTTTCATAGTAACTTACAAAGAATGAAAAATTATTATCAGCTTGACAACTGGTAAGTCCATTTAAGGAACTGAATTACTATATCACTGCTATCAGACATAGTGGTTAACACAAATATCAGTGTGGGGGCAGCTATGCCACAGTGCGTCATATGGGCTGCAAGGTATTAAGCAATATAAAGAGATCTAGGATCTAGAGTTAAAACCACCTCCAGCACATTTGAAGTATTGTTCCTTTTTCTACATCCCTCATTGAGTGCTTAAGCTTGTAAACAATTTTTAAATAACAGTTAAAGACAGATATAGGGACATGGTTCTACTATAAAACTTTAAAAACCTATCTTCAAACTTTAGATACAGAAGAGTTTCATTGTTGTTTCCTATATGCTTGAGAGAAACTGCAGGACATAATATAATTTACATACATCCTGGTGATGCCTTTTGGAAATCCCTTCTAGGTTCATGAGTTGAAATAAAACCTTATGGAGCTATTATGTAAACTATTATAAAAAATATAGTAGTATCGCCTGGATTCAACGAGTTACTGTTTATTTTTCTGTGTTGCTGCTCTTCAAGTTCTCTTGTTGGCAGAGAACATGTGTAACATACTCTTCTGACCACAAAAATATTAATAAGAATTTGTTTTTGAATGCTGAAAGTTGACCTGTGGTGGCGCAGTGGATAATGAGTCGACCTGGAACACTGAGGTTGCCAGTTCAAAACCGTGGGTTTGCCAGGTCAAGGCACATACAGGAAGCAAATACTATTAATGCTGACAGTTTTAGACTCATCTGTTTTACGCACATCTGTCTTACCTGGCCTGTTAGTGGCGGCCATAATGAACACCTGCCGACGGGTTTCCAGACCATCCATCTCTGTAAGTAGCTGATTCACCACTCGCACACTTGCACCTGTCTAAGAAGAAATAAACGTAGCTCTATCAGTCCCCAGGAAAAAGAAAATATGTTGCCTGGCCTGTGGTGGTGCAGTGGATAAAGCATTGACTTGGAATGTTGAGGTCGCTGATTCAAAATCCCGGGCTTGCCCGGTCAAGGCACATACACAAGAAGCAACTACTGTGAGTTGATGCTTCCCACTCCTTCTCCCTTTCCCTCTCTCTCTCTCCTCTCTCTTAAATCAGTAAGTGAAATCTTAAAAAAAAAAAGAAAAAGAAAAGACATGACAATGAGTACTTCCTGCCAGTCACTTCTGCATAGCCAAGCACTATACAATACATGTTTTCATCCTCTTGTTTTCCCAGCAAGCCTATTACTGAAATAGGAAAGTGAGGCTGAGAGAGGTTATTGAGTTGTCTACGGTGTCACAGCTGGATAAGGGTAAAGATGAAACTGAAAGTCAGATCTATCTGATCTCAAGTTCTATGCCTCTGAGTTATTAAAAGATCTAGAAGTGACAACGCATTTTCCTTTGGACAAATGTAGTCAGCTTATGAATGCCAGATCAGACTCACTGTGCTATCAAATGTCCCATCTGGGACACAGACTCTTTTCCTCTTTTCCTGGAAGCATACAGTACAAAGTACAACTATCTCAGGGCAACATCTCAGAGCAAGGTTCAGGGAGCTGGTTAATAAAGGGATAAGTCACTTAGACATAGAGAATTTTAAATGCACAATGGAAGAGGACATGAGAAAAGTGGTTCTGAGTTTCTTTCTGTCATTAACTGCCTTTCTTCAACCTAAATTTTATGTACAGAGGTGGTAATGAATTTAACTCACTTATTTAGAAAACTGTTGCATTTTATTGTCACTGCTTGGAGAGACAACACTAATAGTAAAAAGATTAATAGAATTATAATCTAGATTGAGTAAAAATAAAAATGGAACACTGTCCTACCTAAGCAAGACAAAAACTTCAGAATCAATACATGAAAAGGTGGACAAACTTTACTATACTAAAATTATAACAGCCCTACTGATGGCTCAGTGTATAAAGTGCTGTCCCGGTGCACTGAGGTCACAGGTTCAATCCCTGGTTCAATGAGAAGCAATCAATGCACACACAACTAAATGAAACAACCCTGTGGAACGAGTTGATGCTTCTCTCTCTCTCTCTCATCTTCTCTCTCCCATTCCTCTCTTTCTCTCCCAATCAATAGAAAAGATTATTTTAAATTTAGAAAAATACATAAAATTATAACATTGTATATAATAAAAAAAGTAAAGTGGTGAGTCTTGGTAAAGTAGTACCAACACACATGATTGAACAATGAACTAAAAGTTCCTATAAAACAATAAAAAAAAATAGCCGTGGCCGGCTGGCTCAGTGGTAGAGCGTCGGCCTGGCGTGCAGAAGTCCCAGGTTCGATTCCCAGCCAGGGCACACAGGAGAAGCGCCCATCTGCTTCTCCACCCCTCCCCCTCTCCTTCCTCTCTGTCTCTCTCTTCCCCTCCCGCAGCCAGGCTCCATTGGAGCAAAGATGGCCCAGGTGCTGGGGATGGCTCCTTGGCCTCTGCCCCAGGCACTAGAGTGGCTCTGGTCGCAACAGAGCGACGCCCCGGAGGGGCAGAGCACCGCCCCCCTGGTGGGCAGAGCGTCGCCCCCTGGTGGGCGTGCCGGGTGGATCCCGGTCGGGTACATGCAGGAGTCTGTCTGTCTCCCCGTTTCCAGCTTCAGAAAAATTAAAAAACAAACAAACAAACAAACAATAAAAAAATTAAAAAAGAAAAACATTTGAATAGCAAAAGAATCAAAGTATATAATCGGCTATTTGTAGAAAATGAAATACAGTATGCACAAAATTATTGAAGATGATCAACCTCATTGATCATCAGGGAGATGAATACTAAAATTTAGTATTGTGTTTTGCCAATAAAATTGACAAAAATTAAAAAATGGGTATTATACATTATTGACAAAGGTGTAGGAAATAGTAACTTTACATATTGTTAGTGGAGTATTAAATGGTAGTTTATATGAGGGATAATTTCTATTAGCTTTTAAAATATATGTATACATCTTCTACCCTAAAATTCTACCTCTAAAACTCTCACATACTCCTACAAGTAATAAGAATGTTTACTACAGTAACATGTAATATGAAAAAAAAATGTAATAAGAATGTTGACTACAGTTCTATTTGTAAGAGAAATAATTGGAAATAATGTAAATGTCCAAAACAGGAGAATTATTAAATTCTTCTATTTCCAAATTGTGCAATATTCATGGAAGTTAAAAAAATAAGTTACTATGTGCATGGGAAATGTATAAAAAATATGTTTTTAAGTTTATGGAAAAAGTTCCAGAATGACAAATAGTAAACACTAAACTGTTTGCAGAAGCAACCCCTCCAAGAATGATAGGGAAGAGAATGGGAAGACTCCTTCTACTTGTATTTATTTGAATTTTTAATTTGAAATTTTCACAAGTATACATTCTTATATTACTTGTATAATAAAAAAAGAATACATTCAAATTTCAAATATTCTCAGAATGCCTTTGGTGAAAGTATTAAAAAGTAAAACGTGTATTAGAATGCAACAGTGTATGCTAGTAGGTATTCCAGAGAGAAATAACCTAATTAGAAATGTAGCTGACTGGTTATACGTCAATGCACCCCGTCATACTTACATCACTAGATGACAACAGAGAGCTGCGAACCTACCAAAGGGCTGTCGGCACATGAAGGGTAGCACAAGAGTAAAATCCAGAGCCAATCAGCTGGACAGAAAGTGCAGTGCTTTGTTCTGGTTCCCACTAGATTTTGGGATATGACAGCTGGCGAGGGAACAGAGAGGACCTCCACCCTGGTCACTCACCTCACTATCAGATGAAAGACTATAATATGGATATTCTGTGATGCTATGAATGACTACTGGATGTGGAAACAAAATTGCTATGAAATGAACCACACTTAAATTAGTCAAGTTTTTGCAACTTTTGAATGTTTCTGGAGATTCTAAGTGAAATGAGGCACACACAGAGAATAATTATCTGAAAATAAATCAAAAAAGAAATATAACCACTTCCCTTAGTCATCTTGTAATAAATGAACTTATTCCATAGTCTTTGCTATCTGCTTCCAAAAGGTTGCATACTTTTTTGTTTTGTGTATTTTTCTGAAGCTGGAAACGGGGAGGCAGACAGACTCCCGCATGCGCCCGACCGGGATCTACCCGGCATGCCCACCAGGGGGCGATGCTCCGCCCATCTGGGGTGTCGCTCTGTTGCAACCAGAGCCATTCTAGTGCCTGAGGCAGAGGCCACAGAGCCATCCTCAGTGCCTGGGCAAACTTTGCTCCAATGGAGCCTCGGCTGTGGGAGGGGAAGAGAGAGACAGAGAGGAAGGAGAGAGGGAGGAGTGGAGAAGCAGATGGGCGCTTCTCCTGTGTGCCCTGGCTGGGAATCGAACCCGGGACTCCTGCACGCCAGGCCGACGCTCTACCACTGAGCCAAATGGCCAGGGCTGATACTCTTTATATGACGCTTCACTATGCTTCCAACTCTCACCAGCAATATTCCTGATGACAGCTGTTTCCAGTACTCTGTGTACTATATAGTTCTAAGAATGATGACTCAGTTTAGTAACACAGACCAATTTTATATCTTCACCAGAGTGTAATGGTGCTGAGTCAGTGTACATTACCTGACCCTGGTGTGAGTTTGCATCTTAAATTACATTTTCTCCTGCCTCAAGAACCTATTTCATTGAAGAGAATCACAAGATTACAAGGCAGGCTTTTCAAAACCAGGATCATTTCCATTCCCAGCTACTCATTTGTGGAATCAGATATATGCAACAAAACTAATACACTTAAAAAAAATTTGGATAAGGCCCTGGCTGGTAGGCTCAGTGGTAGAGCGTCGGCCTGGAGTGTAGGAGTCCCGGGTCCAATTCTCAGCCAGGGCACACAGGAGAAGCGCCCATCTGCTTCTCCACCCCTCCCCCTCTCCTTCCTCTCTGTCTCTCTCTTCCCCTCCCGCAGCCAAGGCTCCACTGGAGCAAAGTTGGCCCGGGCGCTGAGGATGGCTCTGTGGCCTCTGCCTCAGGCGCTAGAATGGCTCTGATTGTGGCAGAGCAACGCCCCAGATGGGCAGAGCATCGCCCCCTGGTGGGCATGCTGGGTGGATCCCGGTTGGGCGCATGCAGGAGTCTGTCTGACTGCCTCCTCATTTCCAACTTAAGAAAAATAAGCCTGACCAGGCAGTGGCGCAGTGGATAGAGTGTTGGACTGGGATTCGGAGGACCCAGGTTCGAGACCCAGAGGTCGCCAGCTTGAGCGCAGGCTCATCTGGTTTGAGCAAAAGCTCCAAGGTCCCTGGCTCCAGCAAGGGGTTACTCGGTCTACTGAAGGCCTGCGGTCAAGGCACGTATGAGAAAGCAATCAATGAACAACTAAGGTGTTGCAATGCACAATGAAAAACTAATGATTGATGCTTTCCATCTCTCTCCTTCCTGTCTGTCTGTCCCTGTCTATCCCTCTCTCTGACTCAATCTCTGTCTCTGTAAAAAATAAATAAAATTTTTAAAAAAAAAGGAAAAAAAAAAAAGAAAAAGAAAAGACAGTAACAGTATCCAGTACAATGCCTGGCATACAGTAAATGCTATGTTAATGGTGGCTACTGTTATAAAAAAAGAAAAAAAATTGGATAGAAAGGTTAATAAAAAAACACCTGTTATTTATTCCTTGGCCCTGATTTCAAATTGCTGGGTTTCTTCATGTAAAGAGTCTCAACGTTTTCAAGGAATGACTATACAAGAACTACTTGAACTTTGTATAAACTTTATAAGAACCTATAAACGGTCTGTGGTGCCTAAATCTGTACATCATAACTCTGTGATACCTACCTCTCGGTCTGATCTTCGAGGGCATAAAGCATCCACTTCATCAAAGAAAATCACACAGGGGGCTGAGTTCTTGGCTCGTTGGAAAACCTGCCGCACGGCACGCTCACTTTCACCAACGTACTAAACATGTACAGACAGGGAGTAAAATGTAGAGACCGTTTAACTTCGGCGTTTAGTTTTCACTGACATATATCTGAGCCCAAAAAGTATCAGGTTGAACCATATGCAATTGCTGGTATTTGCCCATTTTTGACCTATAATAATAGCTAGTTTTATGTGGTTCAAATTAATAAAATTAGCTATTATTAGGTCAAAACCTCACAATTCTGTTCTATTTTAGAAGTGATCTCCTAAGCTTTATGCATATAAAATACCCAGCAGTGGTTTTCATTAATTCAACAGTATTTTAAATGAAAACAAGACAGTCTATTGTTCTACTATCATTTCTACACATGTCATCTTGCTAAAGGAAGAGCTATTTTGTCATATAGCATCAGAAGAGGTAAAATGAGCCAGCTAGGAGTCTAACAACTCTCATACGGCACAGTGTATGTTAAAATCTAAATGAAACTATAAAACATTAAGATCAGTCAGGAAACAGCAGCTCACCAAGCTGTAACATCAGGACTAACTAAAATAAAAATTTATATGTAAGAACATGGTGTCGCCTGACCAGGCAGTGGTGCAGTGGATAGAGCATCAGACCGGGACACGGAGGACCCAGGTTCGAGACCCCGAGTCGCCAGCTTGAGCACAGGCTCATCTGGTTTCAGCAAGGATCACCAGCTTGAGCTCAAGGTCACTGGCTCGAGTAAGGGGTCACTCGGTCTGCTGGAGCCCCCCAGTCAAGGCATATATGAGAAAGCAATCAATGAACAACTAAGGTGTCGCAACGAAGCATTGACGCTTCTCATCTCTCTCCCTTCCTGTCTGTCCGATCCTATCTGTCCTTCCCTCTGACTCTGTCACAAAAAAACAACAACACATGGTGTTACTTTCAGATAGTCATAAGAAACTGTTCAAACTAGTTAACTAAGATAAGCAGTTCTGCTGTAATAAAAGTGCTAAGTAAAACAGAATCTGAAAGCACTTTCCAGTGCCAACAGTCCCGTAAGGCAGTGTTTTTCAACCAGTGTGCCGTGAGACACGGTCAGGTGTGCCGTGGGGAAATTAAACATGGGTCCCCAAACTACAGCCCGCGAGCCGGATATGGCCCGAGTAGGCTATTTATCCGGCCAGCCGCCAGCCGCCTCCATCTGAACATAAACATTCCCCTCACATTCCCTCCAGCTATCAGCGACAGGAAGAATGGAGGCACAGGGAACGCTCACTGACCAATCACCTTCTAGGATTCATCTCGACCACTAGCGATGAACCAATAGTAGGCCGCCTCTCATCCACACCCAGGAAGGTCCCTGCTCGGGCTGCTGCGCATTTGTCATTGTGTGGCACTTGTCATTGTGCGGCTGCAGCGAGTAGTTGACGCTGCTACTCCTCCCCGTGGTCCCGATTTCTAATCCTGGTCAGGATTGGAGGTAAATGTTGCCACCACTAGATGAAGCCTCAGCCTCAGCTGGTTATGTCTATCCTGATGGTGTATATAGATAGTTGACCTTTTTCTTTTTAAAAGAGGCCCCCGCAGAGGGTGATATACAATGCATCACAATGTTATCTAACTTTAAAGCTAAAGTTTGCTGATCTTCCTTTGGACAGTTTTTAGTTATCTGTTGCCAAGGAGTTCCCCATTCTGGCCAACAAAGCTATTTTGACATTGCTTCCGTTTTCAACCACATATCTATGTGAGCTGAGCTCCTCAAGCTTGACTGCGATAAAAACTAAAAACAGAGACTGAGAACTGTTGAGGAAGAGCTTTGTGTATGTCTTTCTACCATTCCTGCCAGGATATCCCTTTTGTGTTCATCGAAACAGGCCCAGGTTTCACACTAAGTGAGTATAAATACATTTAGAAACTATATTATTAACTCTACGTATAATATGTACTGTGTTAGAGTTGTCATTTTGTGTCATTTTGGTAGGTGGTGTGTCCCAGGATTTTGTAAATGTAAAAAATGTGCTGTGGCTCAAAAAAGGTTGAAATCACTGCCGTAAGGTATCTCTGATGTTACTTTAGGCCTATATGGTCATAATCAAGTAATTGAGGAGCAGACTGCATCAGATGACAGAGATTAAAGTATTTTTGTTTCTCATTTGAATTGAAAGGTCTTCCCCTCACATGTATCCTGTACTTTGCTTTCTTTTTTTGCTCCTTTTGCTTCCCTTACTTGAACTGCTTTTCCAACCTACCTCCAAACAGTTACTGCATGTTATAAGATCCCCACTAATCTTTCTTTCCATTAATCTCCCTTCTTTGTCCTTACAGCACTTCCTACTGGTATAACTCTTGAGCTCTTCTACCTTTACTGTATTATATTGGAAAGTCCTCGGAAAGCAGAAGTCACGACCATTACAAATTGTTCTCGGATAACATCCTGTGCAGTGTGCACATACAGTAGACCAACTGAGTTCCCTGAAAAAGCTAATTCAGCAAAAGTTATACCTGCAATGCTGAACCAAAATAGTATATATATTGTTTGTTTGTTTGTTTTTAGTAAGGTATCAGCAGGTTGAGAGAGATAAAGTTTTAAATTGGGCTGGCAGAAAACAATCAATATAGTAAACCAAAATGACTAAGTAAAAGAAAATTTAACTTAGGGAAAGGTAAATCTACTGTCAAAAGACAAATAAAAATAAATCTTAACAAAGACAACACTGATTAAGAATTGGCCCTGGCCGGTTGGCTCACCGGTAGAGCATCGGCCTAGCGTGCGGGGGACCCGGGTTCGATTCCTGGCCAGGGCACATAGGAGAAACGCCCATCTGCTTCTCCACCCCCCCCTCCTTCCTCTCTGTCTCTCTCTTCCCCTCCCGCAGCCAAGGCTCCATTGGAGCAAACATGGCCCGGGCGCTGGGGATGGCTCCTTGGCCTCTGCCCCAGGCACTAGAGTGGCTCTGGTCGCCGCAGAGTGACGCCCTGGAGGGGCAGAGCATCGCCCCCTGGTGGGCGTGCCGGGTGGATCCTGGTCGGGCGCATGCGGGAGTCTGTCTGTCTCTCCCCGTTTCCAGCTTCAGGGAAAAAAAAAAAAAAAAGAATTAACAGCCCTGGCAGGTTGGCTCAGTGGTAGAGTGTCGGCCTGGCATACAGAAGTCCCGGGTTCGATTCCCAGCCAGGGCACACAGGAGAAGCGCCCATCTGCTTCTCCACCCCCCCCCCCCTCCTTTCTCTCTGTCTCTCTCTTCCCCTCCCGCAGCCAAGGCTCCATTGGAGCAAAGATGGCCCAGGCGCTGGGGATGGCTCCTTGGCCTCTGCCCCAGGCGCTAGAGTGGCTCTGGTCGCGGAATGAGCGACGCCCCGGAGGGGCAGAGCATCGCCCCTGGTGGGCGTGCCGGGTGGATCCTGGTCGGGCGCATGCGGGAGTCTGTCTGACTGTCTCTCCCCGTTTCCAGCTTCAGGAAAAAAAAAAAAAAAAAAAAAGAATTAACAGCCCTGGCAGGTTGGCTCAGTGGTAGAGCGTCAGTCTGGCATGCAGAAGTCCCGGGTTCGATTCCCAGCCAGGGCACACAGGAGAAGCGCCCATCTGCTTCTCCACCCCTCCCCCTCTCCTTCCTCTGTGTCTCTCTCTTCCCCTCCCGCAGCGAGGCTCCATTGGAGCAAAGATGGCCCGGGCGCTGGGGATGGCTCCTTGGCCTCTGTCCCAGGCGCTAGAGTGGCTCTGGTTGCAACAGAGCGATGCCCCGGAGGGGCAGAGCATCGCCCCCCTGGTGGGCTTGCCGGGTGGATCCTGGCCGGGCGCATGCGGGAGTCTGTCTGACTGTCTAACCCCGTTTCCAGCTTCAGAAAAATACAAAAAAAAAAAAAAAAAAAAAAAAAAAGAATTAACAAAGAAGCCTGGCCTGTGGTGGCACAGTGGATAAAGCGTCAACCTGGAACACTGAGGTCACCGGTTTGAGACCCTGGGCTTGCACATATGGGAGTTGATGCTTCCGGCTCCTTCCCCCTTCTCTCTCTCTCTTCTCTAAAATGAATAAGTAAAACTTAAAAAAAAAAATTAAAACAAGAGCTTTAAAAAAATAAGATGCATAGCATTTTAAAAAAAGAATTAACAAAGGAAAGAAAAACCCCTATCTTGGCCTTTAGGAAATACTTCTAATAAGGATCCTACTACCTAGCTATTTATCGCTAACTCATTCCTTATTTGCCATTCAGTTTTCCATTATAATCTGGAAGGGGGGGTGTACAGTATTTGAAAGGCATTTTAAAACAAATACCACTCATTTCATGTTTGTTTGAATACATTACAGAATGGCATTTTCCCTCTTTATAAGGATGTATAGGAAATAAGAAATCCAGTCTCTTAAATCTGAGATATGAATTGCTAAAATGCTGAAAGAAGTTATTATAGAGCACTTTTGTGATTTCTCTCTTCAAAAGTATTAAGTATTTTTACTTATTTATTAATACTTAACTCATTTGAGCCATGCAACAACAAGACAAGGAAAGCCAATCAGGAGTCAAACAGCCCAGAGTCAAATCTGAGCTCTCCTCCTTCCTGGCTGGCAGGCTGCCAAGTAATATAAACCTTCTGAAATTAAGTTTCCTCATCTATGAATCAGAGGAGACAACAATTCGTATCTCACAAGGGTGCCGAAGAATAATATATGTAAAGTGCTTGATAAATACGTGGTACAGAATAAGCACTTTAAAATGTTAATTACTACAATTATTTCCATTTTGCAGGTGAGAAAACTGAGAATCAGAAGTTACCAGACTTCATTAAGAAAGGACACTAAGTAGAGCAGAATAAGACTCCATTTCTTCCCTCTAACAGATGCAATTTTACCAAAATTTGACAACTGTTTCAAAGATCTGAGGACAGTCTACCCTGTAATTTCAATGACCATTACCTTCCTTATCTAAACAATAGCTAATGCCACAACACTTACCATATTTAGTAATTCAGGGCCCTTCACAGATATAAAATTTAGTCCAGACTCATTTGCAACAGCCTAGTAAGAGGAAACAAAAAGATACAGGTAAGACAAATATACAATAAATTAATAACAACAATTTGTGATAACCTGGGGAATTTCTGTGGCTTATCTTCCCTGCCCACTTGTATAGTTGCCTTTCAAATTAGAAGAAGAGATACATGGAAAAAGAGAAATGGATAAAAAAAAATGTTAAATGTTAACCTAACACTTTCTAAGACTTATTGAGACTAGAAGCCAAGTGAAAGTGACACTGAATATTTATGTAAATGTCATAACCCCCCCCCCCAACCCCCCTAACTGGTGCCCTCTCCCTCTTACTTCCCTCCCACCCATTTCCACTGCAGTCAGAGCACCCATTACGTAAATCAGGTCATATCGTTTGAAATATTTGCCATGGCTCACAAGCCTAAATTTGGGGACATGACCGTCTCCCTTTGGTCTAGCTCACTGGCTCTTCCTCTGGTTCTTGAACTCAGCAAGCCCTTTCCCACCCACTTTAGGGATTTTAAAACTGCTGTGCCTCTGGAGGATGCTTCCCTTTCCTGTTCTGCCTTAGTGAACTTCTAATAGAAATCATACAAAAATGTCTCAGTATAACATTCAGAGTTAAACTCGTCTTATCCTACCTGATAACAAGAGGTGAAATACTACCATTGAATGTACACCATACCTTCGCTAGCAGAGTTTTCCCACAGCCGGGAGGACCAGCAAGGAGGACTCCAGCTGGGGTCACCAATCCAAGAGCTTGGAACTGCTCTGGGTTACGTACGGGTGCCTGGAAAGTACAACCCCAACAGCGATTTGTTACAAATGTCCTTTCATGCTGCACATGCCACTTCCGTCCAGGTGCATATGCTCAGCACTGATCACAAAGCCTGAACACAGAGTGCCTACCTCTGCTCTAGGCATAAGGTTATGTGGTGATAAAAAAGTCCCTGCTCTCAGCCCTGGCCGGTTGGCTCAGTAGTAGAGCGTCGGCCTGGCGTGCAAGAGTCCCGGGCCAGGGCACACAGGAGAAGCGCCCATCTGCTTCACCACCGCTTCCCAGCCAGGGCACACAGGAGAAGCGCCCATCGGCTTCACCACCGCTTCCCCTCTCCTTCCTCTCTGTCTCTCTTCCCCTCCCGCAGCCAAGGCTCCATTGGAGCAAAGTTGACCCGGGCGCTGAGGATGGCTTTATGGCCTCTGCCTTAGGCACTAGAATGGCTCTGGTTGTGACAGAGCAACGCCCCAGAGGGGCAGAGCATCGCCCCCTGGTGGGCATGCTGGGTAGATCCCGGTCGGGCACATGTGGGAGTCTGTCTGACTGCTTCCCCGTTTCCAACTTCAGAAAAATACAAAAAAAAAAAAAAAAAAAAGTCCCTGCTCTCGATATAAGGTCCTGAAAACATGTAAAAAATTTATCTGAAGTTCTAGATTATAAGAATTGTATGCAGAGTCCTCTTCTAAGAAACCACAGGCTGCACTACTCTAACACAGTCAAAAGCGAGACACCTGCTCACTGTAACCTCTGTGTGCTGTCCCTTTCAGAATGTACACATCTCTGTATAAATCATACTTCATGAGTGACCATGGAGTGATCGGTAAAGTGAAAAAGTAATAGTAAATAAAAATCCAAAGTTTCATGGGCATTAAACTGTTATGTTTCTTATGAGCTTGACTGACTTAAGAAATTATCTCTCAAACAATTTGGTCTTGCTTGAAACCTCAACTTTTATTTTTACTTATTGTCAGAGAATTCAAGCACAACCAAAGAAGTAAGTCTAAAATAGATCTCAGAAGAATGAAAAACCATCGTTGGGGACTTAATAATAATTCAACAGAACACACACAAGAAGACATACAGCCAAGTCAATTTAGACATACAACCTAGTACACACGCAGGGTCAATTACCCCTCACAGGGGCCAATGGCATTTAGCTGCAGACACACCTACCAATATTGCCATGGTGAGCTCCTCTCTAATATCTTCCAGGGCACCAATATCCGCCCACGTCACGTTAGGGACAGTGACAAAGCCTTCCCTTTTGGCAGAGGGTTGGACTGTGGACAGAGCAACAATGAAATCATTCAGCTCAATGCACAGCCCCTGCAGCTGCTCCTCTGAGAGGGGATCCTGGTTTCTTAGCAAACTCAGCAGACTTTGCAACTCATCCTTAATGGGAGCAATTGAGAGGAAAAAAGGAAAAACCACAAAGTTTTGTTAAAATGTTACTTTTTGGACTTTTAACAATTATTACTGCAGTGTTTCTGTAAGTTATAGTGAACTTCTATGTATTTTAATAACTTTCTCCACTGACACAATTCATTAATTTTATTCTAAATTGATCATTTGACTTGGGCAAGGGAAGGCACACCAATTATATACATTCCAATACAGAAGAACGACTTCTGCATCCTCTCCTACAGCTTGTGGCAGCACAGAGGAGCAGCTGGCACAGATTCACTTCAAAAACCACATTATTTCCATTTTTCATTCATAAATATTTAAGAAGCAGCTGAGTTTTGATGAAATTAAAGCAAAGTTATTCTGATGGCAATAAAATTTCATAATATGGTTCCTTGCTGGCTTATGGACTAAACAGAAAGCAGGCATTATACTGACCCTACTGACAGTAAATTATTGAAGTGAGTCTTGAACTTCAAAGGCAAATTTCTTGCCTTGTGAAGCATATCAAAGGACAGGTATAATATAAAGGGTAACTGAATAATCCAATCTGTAAAGTCCTAATTTATATGCAGCATTACAAAAGAAGAAAGTTTATTATTATTTTTAACAAATATAATTGTAGTTCCAAATAAGTATCTAAAGTTCCTGCTCTGGAGAGAGGTATGGCCTTGGGCAAGTCACAGTCTCTTCACCTTAGTTTCTTTGATTATAAAAGGAGAAAAGCAATGATATTTATTTAACAGTTACAGGGATCAAATGATACGGTACACAGATGCTCCCTGTGTGAACTGTCAAATGCTATATAAATGTCATTTTGAGTTCTCGTGATTTACAGACCTCACAATTCTAAAACTGGTCTATGAATAAAAGCATTCACAGGGCCTGACCTGTGGTGGCGCAGTGGATAAAGAGTCAACCTGGAAACGCTGAGGTTGCCGGTTCAAAACCCTGGGCTTGCCTGGTCAAGGCACATATGGGAGTTGATGCTTCCTGCTCCTCTCCCCTTCTCTCTCTCTTTTTCTCTCTCTCCCCCCTCTCTATAATGAATAAATAAAATCTAAAAAAAAAAATGTTCTTTAAAAAAAAGGCATTCACAGGACTGTCCTGCAGAGCTACTTGAAGTTAGGGACAAGGGTATGGTTGAGTTTGGAGATTTTCCACAGAGGCTTAGAGAGCAAACAGGGAGGCTTTGCAGACCACATGTGTCTGCTGCAAGGATGCCCAGGAAAATTCTGCTGGGAGAGGTGAACGTGGAAGGAAGTGAGCACAGCTCTGCGCCGAAATAACGGTAACTGACAAAAACAGGTGGTCGGCGGGTGGCCCATTGCTGCCAATCATTATTCTAAATAATTTTTTTTTTTTTACAGAGACAGAGCGAGAGTCAGAGAGAGGGATAGAAAGGGACAGAGAGACAGGAATGGAGAGAGATGAGAAGCATCAATCATCAGTTTTTCATTGCGACACCTTAGTTGTTCATTGACTGCTCTCTCATATGTGCCTTGACCATGGTCCTTCAGCAGACTGAGTAACCCCTTGCTCGAGCCAGCGACCTTGGGTCCAAGCTGGTGAGCTTTTGCTCAAACCAGATGAGCCCATGCTCAAGCTGGCGACCTCGGGGTCTCGAACCTGGGATCTCCGCGTCCCAGTCCGACGCTCTGCTCCACCACCTGCTCAGGCCCAACCCTTGTTCTAGAATTTCCCAACATTATTTTAAAATAAATGTATTCAGGATAAACCAAGAAAATAAAACAACTTGTACTTTTAAAATTATAGATATTCTGGCCATAACCAATCAGTAAAGATAAAATGCCAAGAAAACAGAAAACCATAAAGCACATCGAGGCAAAGGCAGCATATCTAAAGGACAGCTGAAGGGACCTGTAGAGAAGGCACCTGTGCTTTAGAGGTGGGCTCTGGCCCCGGCCCTTCTGCCTGGCCGTCACACGGCAAGCGCCCCATCTCGGGATCAGACTCCTGCTCGCCCTGCAGCCGCATTAACACCCTGCTGACTGCACACATGGCTGCCTCCCGACACAGCGCCATCAGGTCAGCGCCCACGAAGCCCGGCGTCAGGTGCGCTAAGTGACGGAAATGGAAGGCTTCAGGCAGTCTTAGTTTCCGGCACAAAGTCTGAAGTATCCTGTAGAAAAGACAAAGAAAAAAAAAATCAGATTCCTAACCCACTAGTAAAAACAAGGCATTGAATATATCTATCTGAAGTCCTCGCTCTTGAGAGGTCAGTGGTATCAAAACGGGTGTAATATAAGATCAAACAGTTCATTCATTCAACAAATGCTTAATCACTGTTACATATCCCACTTTATTCCACTAAGGATTAAGGAACTACCATTTTATAACTTTCTTAAGAACTACAGTAAATGCTGTGAGGAGTAAAAATACAGGTTTAAAAAAATTACCGTCTTTAAGAATTTTCCAGTATTATAGAGTAAATAAGATAATTGATTTAATGAGGATATAAGGTAAGTTCTACTTTTAGAGTAGGTTAAATAGACATCTATCAGAAATAAAAGCCTCCAAACTCAAACCATTAATTTTATTCATTACACAAAGTTATGTTGATACACATTTTAATATCCAGTTTTATATCAGAACAGTTTCTTCTTCAAAAAAATAATATAACTGTTACACAGGAGAAGTATTTAGGGCTGAAGTGTCATGATGTCTTCAACTATACTTCGAATGGCTTAGCAAAAAAAAAGTACATGTATGTTTTCATAGAGTGACAGTAAACACGGAAAAATGTTAACAAGTACTAAACTTAGCTGAAGGGCATATAATATCTATTGTATTATTCTTTTGACTTTTTTGTAGTCCTGATTTTTTTTTCAAAATATGGCCATTGGTGACAGAATACTGGATAGATGGACAAAGCACTTTATCTAGCATGGATGATGGCGCTGTGTCTGTATCTACCATGAAGTCTGGCACTTAATTAGAAAAAGGGCTAGATAATGGGCATGGGCCTACTTCTCTCTCATCGTATTGGAAACTATTTTTTTTTTAGCAAGAGAGACAGACAGAGATAGACAGACAGGAAGGGAGAGATGAGAAGCATCAATTCTTCGTTGTGGCACCTTAGTTGTTCAATGATTGCTTTCTCATATGTCCCTTGACCTGAGGGCTACAATGGAGCCAGTGACCCCTTGCTCAAGCCAAAGACCTTTGGGCTCAAGCCAGCGACCATGAGGTCATGTCTATGATCCCACACTCAAGCCAGCAACCTTGCGCTCAAGCTGGTGAGCCTGCACTCAAGCCAGATGAGCCCACGATAAAGCTAGCGACCTCAGGGTTTTGAACTTGGGTGACGCTCTATGCCACCACCTGGTCAGACTGGAAGCATCTTGAAAGTAAAGACTTATAATACTTTATATTCCTCATATTTCGTACCAGAGTGGTATATACACATACTACACGCTCAATACGTTTGTTGAATACATTCAAAACAACTTCAATATTAAATAATATTTTACTGCAGTTGTATATAAGTCCCTTATTATTTCTGAAAAAAAGTCTGAATCAATGACCCTATTGATGAGTAAAGTATTTTCTTAAAGCATGAATTTAATGAGGGCTTTTTCCCTTTCCAAAACAAGTTAACTAGTACAGAGAGAGAAAAAGAGAGAGAGTGAGAGGTGGGGGAAGAGAAGGCTATATGTTTCTCACCCCTCAGTTTCAAAGCACTCAGTTCAGACAACATAGTGGTATACAAACTTCACTGTGTAAGAGTATACCTCTCCCTGGATGCTTCATCTGGGATACCAAGGCATATCTCCTGGTCGAACCTTCCTGCACGTCTCAAAGCAGGGTCTAGTGAGTCTGGTCGGTTAGTGGCTCCAATGACTAGGACCCGAGCTGTAGCAGCCATATTATTCAGATCTAGTAAGAACCAGACACAGGATGAGTGGTGAACAAGACAATTGACACTGAGAACAATACTGCTTACACAAGTCATTTAAGTGGTTAGAAAGTAGTATACATTTTAACAGCAATACATACACACAACATTTACTACATGTCTAATGTGAGGAAGACAAATACAAATTGTCCTCAAGCAGCTCACAATCTACTGAGAAACATAAAAGACGGATTTTGTGAAACATAGTAACAGGATAAACAAAACACCACAGTAACAGAATGGAAGAACAATGATAAAGATTGATGGGGGAGGTGACAGTCCAACTGTGAAGGACAGGATATTAATAAGCCAAGTTACAGATGAGGGAACTCTACCTGGAGAAATGGTATGATGCAAGCACAAGGGGAACAGTCCAACATCAGGGAGGCTGGGCAGAAAAGAGGAGCAGAGGTCTCTAAATGGACTCATGGCATGAATTTGAGATGGGGGGGAGAGGACAATATACTTTCCAGTTGTTCTAACTTAATCCACAGATACATTTTTAGGAATAGACAGAATACGGGGCCTAGCATATTTTTCATAAGTATTATTTTTCTCAATGAACCCGGGTTGACCAGCAGGAAGTCTAAGCTTGTACTCTCTCACAAGTAGTAAGAAGGTAGAAGACAGTAATTCAGTACTCTCACAGATAAGTCCTGGGGAGTTCAGAATATGTTCTGTAGCCAACAAGAAGCCATGAAAGGTTTTTCTAGTTAGATTTGTGTCTTGAAAAGATAACTAATAATACTTATGAAGCGAGTAAAAAGGAGTAAAAAGCGCTATGATCTGATGATAATAATCAGGTGGAAAATGAATGAAGGCAGGAGCAGGAAATGAAAAGGACCAGCCCAACTGAAGCATAATGCTGATAATGGAACCCACGGCACTGAGCAAATGATCCCACGTGAAAGGTGGGGCAGAGGGGGAGACAACGATGAGTTAGTCTGGATGGCAAGGTGGGAAGTGCACACAGGAGGCAGGGTGGACGCAGGCAGAAAGGGCTCATGGGAAAGCAGGCTTAGCTTCGTACACAGTGTGAAGGATTCGTAGGAGAGTCAAGTGCCGTCACCAGCAGGCAATTGGAATGTGGGTTTGAAGCTTAGCAGAAATCAGGCTGAGAGATGTAATCCAAAAGCTTTTCAATGAAGAGCTGAAACGGAGATGGTTGGGAAATGGGTAGAAGGCAAGAAGGTCAAGTGTAAAACCCTATGGAGTGTCTTTGCTTAAAGGATGGAAAAAGGAGGCAGTAGGTAAAGGAAATAGGTCAGGAGTTGTCAGAAACTCAGCAGGACAGAGACAGAGCAGTGTTACACAAGCCAAGTGTGTGAATAATGATAAGGACGAGGGGACTGACAGATTCATTCTCAACAACAAGCACGGCTAATGTGCTGAGTGTTTGCTACTCTAGGGCACAGTCATCACCTCATTCACCCTCATGACACCTGTAAGAGGGAGGTTTTCAACGAGGAAACACAGATCAGAGGTTCTGAGGGATGACAGCAGAAAGCAAGCCAGAGATGTGGCAAACAGATGATTGATCACCAACTCTTCTATGATTACAGGCCTACCTCAGAACTATTCCATTGCAGTGAGTCACACACATTTTTTGGTTTCCCAGTACACATAAAAGTTATGTTTACACTATACTTTATTAAGTGTGCATGGTTCTAGAATAATAGCCCTCAGGATAAAGCAAGCATTTGTGAGTAGCTCATTAATTGTACATGTGTAAATAAACATCTGGATCCTACCTCTGCCAATGACTCGCTGTATGAATGTGGCCCTGAGCTCTCTGGGCACCAGCATCCTCATATACAATGTGTTGATATTTTAAGGTCCTACCCAGCTCCTAACAGAATGATGTCCAAGTTTAAGTTTTTGGAATCAGGTAAAATTAGTTGTCTAAGTGGTCTCCTTAATATCTTGCACATATTAATTTATTTAAAAGTTTTAAATTATTAAAATTTCAAATTTACAAACTCTAAACTAATATGGTTTTCTAAAATTCTCAAACAGTAGGTAGAAAATGACGACACAGCACGGACTAGGGCAATGACTGTGTAAGTGGAACTGTTTACTATTTCTCTTATTCTGAATTATACAGGGGAACCTTAAATATACAAAGATCCACACCAAATATCCCAACTAAGGGATGTTCAGTAAGGTTCTAGTAGTAGGAATCTGCTTAATCCCTGTCCTTGTTCATTTTTTCCACACTTTAATAACTCTGAAGTCAATGCTTCTATCAATGTCATAAGCACAGTACAGTTTGGTGCTCTTTTTTCTTCTTAGAGTGATGTAAAATAATGGTGTATTTTATAATTGGTAAAAATTGATTTTCAATAAAATATCGGCATTTAGAACACAGCCCTCAAAATATGACAGGAAAATCTGATGTCGAAATAAAACAGCAGAGTAAGGAACCTACAACCTGGCACCACAGACCACAAAACACATGCCACTGGCTCAGAGCAGGTAGGATGGAGTTTCAGAAAGTTCTACTTGTAAGGTCGGTGGATAATGGTGAACAGGCCCGGGAACTTTAGCTAGGACCACCCACAACCAAGCGCACCAAAAGAAACTTCCCAAGATCCCTTTGGAAAAGAGCGACACTTCTGTCAGCCAGTGAGATTTCACCATGTCATATTAGCTCGACCACCCTAGGGACCCTTTAAATATCTCTCACGCAGGTCACCCCTTGTGACTTGCCTAGCCTCTGTCCCTGAGGCTAGGGAACCTCATTGGGCGGGAAGCACTCTGTACTCAATAAAGCCTTTTATTATTCCATACTTTGTGGCTCCGGCCCCTTCCTTCTCTCTTTCTCAGTGGGGAAAAATACCTTACATTTTGGTGCCAAGACCCGGGAGGAGTTAGAAGTCCGCAAGGACCACTCCTCTCCTCTTTCCCTCTGAGAAAGAACTAGGATCTCCCACCTTCCACCACTTCGGCACACGGTGCGGTAAGTCCCCTGCCTCCAGCCACCCTTGAGTTCTTTCTGCTGAGACTCCCTGTCTGGAAACCGTAGCTACGTCAGGGACCTCTTTCCATTCCGAGTGCGTGTGCTCGTGGAGATGTCCTGAGCACATCCACTTCACCTTATCCGTCTGTGGCCAGAGCTTGAGTTTTGGGATGCCGATACTCAATTCTATTTTTTTTTTTTTTTTTTTACAGAGACAGAGAGTGAGTCAGAGAGAGGGATAGACAGGGACAGACAGACAGGAACGAAGAGAGATGAGAAGCATCAATCATTAGTTTTTCATTGCACGTTGCAACACCTTAGTTGTTTATTGATTGCTTTCTCATATGTGCCTTGACTGTGGGCCTTCAGCAGACCGAGTCACCCCTTGGACCTTGGGTAAAGCTGGTGGGCTTTTGCTCAAACCAGATGAGCCCGCGCTCAAGCTGGCGACCTCGGAGTCTTGAACCTGGGTCCTCTGCATCCCAGTCCGACGCTCTATCCACTGCGCCACTGCCTGGTCAGGACCGATACTCAATTCTAACCACTCCGAGGACTGAGGGCGGCTGGGGGGGGGGCACAGGAATCTCCTTCCCTAAAGAAGAAGAAACTGTTCTTCTTCTCTGCTGTGGCCAGGCCATAGAACCCACTGAATTAGCCTCCTGAAGGGACTTTCAGTTTTTTATTTTTATTTTTTATTTATTCATTTTAGAAAGGAGAGAGAAGGAGAGAGAGAGAGAGAGAAGAGAGACAGAGAGAGACAGAAGGGGGAGGAGCAGGAAGCATCAACTCCCATATGTGCCTTGACTAGGCAAGCCCAGGGTTTTGAACCGGCGACCTCAGCATTTCCAGGTCAACGCTTTATCCACTGTGCCACCACAGGTCAGGCGGGACTTTCAGTTTTAACACCCTCACCAATTTAACTGTCGCCAAAAAAGCTGGGAGTTGGTTGGAGATCCCTTACATACAGGGCTTCTAATTATTCGCACACCCGTCTTTAATTTCTGTGCCGCCTGTTCCACCACGCAGGCCCTTTTTATGGCCAGAGAAAGCTCACCTAAAATCTCCACTTCTGATCTTTCTTTCTCTGTGGACTCCCAACTCTCTCCCACTCCTGCCTGATCCCTGGGGGCGCCCCTCTCTCGGGACTTCTCTCTGGTCCCTCTGCGGACCTCTCTTGCTCGGACCTCTTTCACTTGGGTCTCTTCCCTCTGAGAGCCCCCTCCCCTCCCTTTGCAAAACCCTGTTTCTTATTCACCACTACCATTCTCTCTTTCTCCTCCCTGCTGGCTAGGGGCCCCTCCCTTCTCCACTGTGTTCTTAAACCCCTCCTCCGTCAGGCCTTTCTCCACCTACTATTGGCTCTTACACCTGTTTTCAGGACCCCAAGGCCCAACCCCAATTTTCTTGCAGGAAGTTCTGGCTCTGTCCTGCCTCTGGCTCTAGCGTTTCTGGCCGGATTTGGGTGCCAGGCTCCCCACGAGCCCCCCTCCTCTTATTCCCAACCCCTAAACCCCTATCCAGGACCTGTAAACACGGCATTTAAAGTTTTTAATGGTCCCAACTAGTAGAAACAGGCCAAGGCTGTTCACCAGGCCCACATGCAGCAGAAGGTAACGCTCCAAACCCAGGCTCTTGTGGCAACTCTGAGGCCAGCAGAGCAACAGAGGCAAGGCACAAGAAGTGCTTGACCCAAGTCCAGGCTGCAAAGAGAAATCCCACCAGCGGCTTGCTTTAAGTGTGGCAAGCAGGGACACTGGTCCCGGCAGGGTCCCTGCCCACAGCTGCCCACGGAGCCCTGTCCTGACTGCAAACAGCCCAGTCACTGGCAGAGCGATTGCCCCTTTGGGCAACAGACTTTTCCTCAGCACCTCTACGTGGAGGACAAGCCACCTGAATGGGGAGGCCAATCCAGCCAGGTGGGCGCATCGTTCAAACTCCTAGGACACGGCCTGGACTCGGAGAACCCAGGGTATGCTACAACTTTCTTGTGGAGACACGGGGGCTACCTTCTCTGTTTTTGCCATCACACTCTGAACCTCTATTTCCCTCACAGGTCTCGGTTATGGGAATGGATGGGACCCCTTCCTTTCTCCTTTTTACGCCACTTCTGACATGCAGTTTTGCCTCAAGCTTGCCTCCATACAGGACCACTGGCAGTTGGAACCACTGGACTCCACTTATCTCCAGCTCGCCAAAAGGCTGGACCCTACAAATTCTCCTATTACTCCTCTTTTTTTTAAAATCCTTACAGGACTGCATCTGCGAAGTTTCTCAACTCACGGCCAAACAGATGTTCCTCCTGACACCCCTCAATAGCCACCACCTTCCGATCTCCCCCTCCCCACAACACCCCTAATCAGCAGGAAGTAGCCAGATGAATAAATGGCACCCCTATTCTATTTAACACAAAAGGTCAGAATGTAAGGTCAGTGGGTAATGGTGAAAGGTCAGGCCTGGGAACTTCGGCTAGGACCGCCCACAACCAAGCGCGCCAAAAGAAACTTCCCAGGAACCCTTTGGAAAAGAGCGACACCTCCATCAGTCCATGAGATTTCACCACGTCATAATAGTTCGACCACCCTAGGGACTCTTTAAATATCTCTCAAGCAGGTCATCCCTTGCGACTCCCCTGGCCTCTGTTCCTGGGGCTAGGGAACATCGTCAGGCGGGAAGTGCTCTATACTCAATAAAGCCTTTTATTATTCCACACTTCCATGGCTCCCACCCCTTCTTTCTCAGTGGGGAAAAATACCTTACACTACTTGTGCTCATTCCTTCCCTCAAAATTTGTCTCTCAACACCATTAAACGAAATTGAGAAACAAGTTACAGATAGGAAGGAAATAACTGCAATGGGATTTGTTTCCAAAACACTGAAATATAGTATTCCTTCAAATCTACTAAAAAACAATTCAATAGAACAATGAGCAAAGGATGAGAAAAGGGATTTGGGAAATGATACAAATGGCCAAAAAATATGGGAAGACAATCAACTTCAACAGTAACTGGGAAAATGAAATTAAAACAAACTGCTATACCAATTTTCACCCATCAGATTGGCAAAAACGGTACCATTCAGTGCTGTAGAGCAGTGGTCCCCAACCTTTTTTGGGCCACAGACCGGTTTAATGTCAGAAAATATTTTCACGGACCAGCCTTTAGGGTGGGATGGATAAATGTATCACGTGACTGAAACAAGCATCAAGAGTGAGTCTTAGACGGATGTAACAGAGGGAATCTGGTCATTTTTTAAAAATAAAACATTGTTTTAAAAATAAAACGGAAATAATGTAAGTTATTTATTCTTTCTCTGCGGATCAGTACCAAATGGCCCACAGACCGGTACCAGTCCGCAGCCCAGGGGTTGGGGACCACTGCTATAGAGGATCTAGAAAAGTGGGTGTTGGGCAAATGAGTTTGTAAAATTTGTATTTTTTTTAGTTTGCTCACTTTTTTTTTCTTTTTTTTTTTCCATTTTTTTTTTTCTGAAGCTGGAAACAGGGAGAGACAGTCAGACAGACTCCCGCATGCGCCCGACCGGGATCCACCCGGCACGCCCACCATGGGGCGAGGCTCTGCCCACCAGGGGGCGATGCTCTGCCCATCCTGGGCGTCGCCATGTTGCGACCAGAGCCACTCTAGCACCTGGGGCAGAGGCCACAGAGCCATCCCCAGCGCCCGGGCCATCTTTGCTCCAATGGAGCCTTGGCTGCGGGAGGGGAAGAGAGAGACAGAGAGGAAAGCGCGGCGGAGGGGTGGAGAAGCAAATGGGCGCTTCTCCTGTGTGCCCTGGCCGGGAATCGAACCCGGGTCCTCCGCACGCTAGGCCGACGCTCTACCGCTGAGCCAACCGGCCAGGGCCTAGTTTGCTCACTTTTATTGTTAGGAAATGGCGCTGGGCAGCCACATGTGTGCTTGATCACAGAGCAGGGCAGTGGATTGCAAATTGAGGACTACATTTCTGTTTGGGAGGGGCCATTGTTTTGCTAATATTTGCTGGAGGACTGGTCTCTGTGGGCCTAGGCAGTTTTGCAGGAAGAGCAGAGGGAATGCAGGGTGCTGAAGAAGAAGCCAGTTTTTGCAGAGGACAAGGAGTGCAGTTGTGGAACTGGAACTGAGGGAGTCTGTAAGCTCCACTGAAACTGGTGGGTCCTTTGATCCTAGGAGGAACTGGAAAAGATTCTCTTGGTTGTAGAACCAGAGAATGTGTCACGGCTTTGGGAGCCCTTATGAAAGGGAAGTGTTTTCCTTGTGTGTCTGCTTGTTGGCCAGTGCAAGACTTTAATAAAGGAATGGCCCACCATTTTTTGGCTCCACTGTTTCTTTACCATCTGTCTGAATTCAATGAGAACCTGCATGGTTATGACGGTGGTGTCCACTGGCCCTGCAGTGGGGCTCTCATGTAGTATATTGGTAAAATGTACAATGCAAAGTCTTTCCAAAGGCAACTGCCACTTCCTGTGAAAATTAAGAACGTATACTCTGTAACCATCACTTCAATGTTTAGTATGTAGCCTAGAAAAATACAAGTGCACCAAGAGGCCCATTTAAGGATATTCCCTACAGCTTGTTAATAAGCAAAAAACAAAACCACCTAAATACCATCAAAATGTGAATACTTAAAATACAGTATGATGAATCCATTCTAAAGGATACCAGGCAGCCATTAAAAAGAGGTAAATAGGCCCTGGCCGGTTGGCTCAGTGGTGGAGCGTCGGCCTGGCGTGCAGAAGTCCCGGGTTCGATTCCCAGCCAGGGCACACGGGAGAAGCGCCCATCTGTTTCTCCACCCCTCCCCCTCTCCTTCCTCTCTGTCTCTCTCTTCCCCTCCCGCAGCGAGGCTCCATTGGAGCAAGGATGGCCCAGGCGCTGGGGATGGCTCCTTGGCCTCTGCCTCAGGCGCTAGAGTAGCTCTGGTCACAACAGAGCGATGCCCCGGAGGGGCAGAGCATCACCCCCTGGTGGGCAGGGCTTCGCCCCTGATGGGCGTGCCGGGTGGATCCCGGTCGGGTGCATGTGGGAGTCTGTCTGTCTCTCCTCGTTTCCAGCTTCAGAAAAATACAAAAAAAACAAACAAACAAAAAAAACAAAAAAAAAGAGATAAATATAATTGCATTACAATGGCAACATTTCCATGACATTATTAAGATACAACTAGCAAGTTATAGAAGAATGTGTATGATGTAATCAAAATATTGTGAAAAGCAAACAATGTTAAGTGTATTTTTACATGTGTGTGAACTAAGGTGCACTCCAAAATTTAATAATGTAATCTTTTATGACAAGAGACTTCTGCATTTTACCCTGAGTTTTATTCTATTTGAATGCTTTATATCTTCACATATTATTTACTTATTTTAGTGAGAGGAGGGGAAACAGAGACAGATTCCTGAATGCACCAGGATCCACCCGGCAAGCCCACTAGGGGGCGATGCTCTGCCCATCTGGAGCCCTTGCTCTGTTGAAACCTGAGCCATCTGAGTGCCTGAGGTGGAGGCCATGGAGTCATCCTCAGCACCTGGGGCCAACTCTCACTAATCAAGCCATGGCTGCAAGAGGAGGAGAGAGTGTGTGTGTGTGGGAGAGAGAAAGAGCTACAGAGAGAAGCGAGAGGGGGAGGGGTGGAGAAGCAGATGAGCGCTTCTCCCATGTGCCCTGATTGGGAATCGAACCCAGAACGTCCACATGCCAGGCCGACACTACCATGGAGCCAACCAGCCAGGACCTATTACTTATATTATTTAACAAAAAATTTAGTAGCTCAAAGTGAATTTATTAAACTGACCATCCATGCAGGTTAGAAGCTGGGCTACAATTCTTCGTTCCATATCTTTGGAAGCAACTTCCCTTTTGGGGGTAATGGCATCAATTTCATCAATAAAAAGGATACAGGGTGCATTTGACTAGAAATAAGAATATCACAAAAGGCAATCATAAATACATTTCCCATACTGCAGCATAGTTAACTATATATATTTTTAATAATCTTCAAGTTCAAGGATCATTCACTAAAAGAACAACCTGGAAGAAGGCAGTTAACAGCTATTACTTCTCATTTTTATCTGACTTCAGAGAAACAAGATGCTTAAGAGACTCCAAATAGGACAACACATTCATAGTCTTCTCATTAATCCATGGTTTGTTTGTTTTTTATCAATCCATGTTTTGTGATGATAAATCTAACAAAATTATTTTGTTAGTCAGGCGTATTTGCTATAATATAAAATGTAAATTGTAAGTTATAAACTTTAAATAAGAAAATCTATGCTTACTACAAATGTTATATGAGTTCCTACCAACATAAAAATATCAGAGCTTTTCCCTAGAATCTGTTATGAGCAGACTTTGAGAAGAATCAGAGGCTTTGTTTTTAATTTATTTGTCTACTGTAGTAAAATATACATAACATTTACTACTTCAACCATTTTAAATGTAGTTTAATGGCATTAAATATGTTCACACTATTGTGCAACAACTATCACCATCCATCTACAGAACTTAATCATCATCCTACACTGAAATGACAAGAGACTTATTTTGAATACTACACTGAATAAGGAAGGATGGTGAAGTTCCTATACACCAGTGTAGATAATGATTGCTAGTCTTTTTTTTTTTTTTTAAATTCAGTTGGAGGAGAGGCAGAGAGAGATTCCTGCATGCACCCTAACCAGGATCCACCCAGCAAACCCTAGTGGGTGATGCTCTGCCCATCTGGGGCATTGCTCCATTGCTCAGCAACCAAGCTCTTCTTAGTGCCTGAGTTGGAGGCCATGGAGCCATCCTCAACACCCGAGGCCAACTCCTCTCCAATTGAGCTGCAGGAGGGGAAGAGAGAGAGAAAGAGAAGCGAGGGGAGGGAGCTAGAAAAGCAGATGGGTGCTTCTCCTGTGTGCTCTGACTGGGAATCGAATCCAGGACATCCACATGCCAGGCTGTTGCTCTACCACTGAGCAAACCAGCTAGGGCCCGTTAGTCTTTTTTAGAATATAAACTAGGTAAGAGTTAAGATAGAATAAGTTAAGAGATAATATCAGCACCAACTATCTGAAGTAGTCAAACTCACAGAGGCAGACAGTCGAGTGGTGGTTGTCAGGAGCTGGTGGGGGGGGATAATGAGGAGTTAGTATTTAATGGGCAGAGCTTCAGTTTGGAAAGATGAGAACTTCTGAAGATGGAGGAGGGTGATAGTTGAACAACAATATGAATACACTTAATGCCACAGAACTCTACATTTTCAATATTTAAATGGCCCTGGCCGGATAGCTCACTTGGTTAGACTCTACTAGAGCATTGTCCCGAAGCGCTGAGGTTGCTGGTTTGATTCCCAGTGAGAGCATGTACAGGAACAGATCAATGTTCCTTTCTCTCTCTCTCTCTCTCCCTTCCTCTTTCACTTAAATCAATAAAAAAAATTTTAATTAAAAAGGAAGTATAATTAACATAACAGGGAAGAGAAAACTTTAATTGGACACAATGTCATCTTTCTCACAAGTTCTTCAACACCCAAATTTTAATAACATGAATTACAAATAGGATAAAATCCATGCTGTCATTTCTCTGGTGATAGAATTTTCTTTTCACGGCTTCAATTATGCTAATAGAGAGTTTATCAAGGCATTTCTATGGTTGCTTTTATAACGTGATAATTCTGATGTGAACAATTCTCACACTATTTACAAGTTGTCTGACAAGCCTAAACCATGGGAAGTAAAACTGAATGAAATGGTCACAAAGCTAATAATCTATTTCAACATACGCTACTGGGTATGACAGCCCAGAACTTCTCACCAATTAGATTTCTGTCTGGTTTCAGATGAAACAGATTATTTTATGCAGGGATCTATATCAGTAAATCTACTTTAAATATTTAGCCATCATGGGTAGCAAATCCCCATGTGTACAAAAGATGGCCAGTGAAGGTAACAAGTGCTAGCATTAGAGAAAACAGGATCTCACTATAACCTTGAACAGTTTGACACCGTGACACGGGTCACTGGCGGACTCACCACAGCTTGCTCAAACAGTTCTCTCAGCTTCTGTTCAGATTCTCCGGATACTCCAGACACAACCTGTGTAGCAGCGACTTTCAGAATTGGAAGGTCAAGTTCCTACGCACAAATGTACAAAAGAATGACCAAATTTTTTATTTTTAACTTCCCTACTTTTCCCTTATTTAGTCCCTCTCTCAAAATTACATTTTAAAAATGACTAATTTCCTGAGAAACTACTTTCTGTATTGGACCAATAAAAATCTTTATTTTAAAATCTACAGTTTTATTCAAATACATGGACAAAATATTATCTATTTGTTTCTGCTTTACAGATGTCATTTTAAAATTGTTCTCTCCTTTTTTTTTTTTTTTAAACAGAGACAGAGAGAGATTCAGAGAGAGGGATAGATAGGGACAGACATGAACGGAGAGAGATGAGAAGCATCAATCATCAGTTTTTCGTTGCAACACCCTAGTTGTTCATTGATTGTTTTCTAATATGTGCCTTGACCGTGAGGCTTCAGCAGACCAAGTAACCCCTTGCTCAAGCCAGCGACCTTGGGTCCAAGCTGGTGAGCTTTGCTCAAACCAGATGAGCCCACACTCAAGCTGGTGACCTCGAGGTTTTGAACCTGGGTCCTACGCATCCCAGTCCAATGCTCTACCACTGTGCCACCGCCTGGTCAGGTTGTTATCTCTTCTGAATAAAGGGTATTAAATCTCAAGAGATATGCCCCCCCCCCCCAAGAACTGAGCCAAAACAAATTTATCTGTTGGAGAGGAAATTGCAGGGGTTGTGACATACACTATACTAGCATTCTCTACCCTAAACACAGACCAGTAGCCACTTACTAGTCAGAGAAGGCAGGCTCTTTATGTAAAGAAGAGAAACTATCACTGTTCCACCCAAACACATGGTTACAAGCCTGCCTAAGTCCTACTCATTCCTCTGAGGGGTCTTGAAGTTCCACTTCCACAACCATATTTTCTTTGACCCCAACTCTTGAGTATCCCAGTAACAATCATATAGCATTTTACACTTTTGCGGTCTCTCACTTATCACAAGTGTATCTAGGTTGACATTTATTTGTATAAATAACTGTTTAATGTCTGCCTCTCATCTTAGACTGAAAAACTCTTTGAAAATGAGAACTGGGTTTATTGTATGTAGCACTGGCACACAGCATCACACAAGAAATTTAACCAACAAATGAATATGGACAAGGCAAGTCCATCAAGTTCTCCTATAGAAAGCATTTTGTGCTCTGGCCAGATAGCTCAGTAGGTTAAAGCATCATCCTGAAGTGCAGACATTGCCAGTTTGATCCCCGCTCAGGGTATGTACAGGAATAGACTGATGTTCCTGTCTCTCTCTCTTCCTCTCCCTACCTCTCTCTCCCTAAAACCAATAAAATAAACATTAAAAAAAAATAAAGCACTTTGTTTCATGGAGCACCTAATCTATTAGTAATCGGTACAAGACCCTGTTCTTCAAATTGAAATTACTCAGCCCTGGCCGGTTGGCTCAGTGGTAGAGCGTCGGCCTGGCGTGCAGAAGTCCTGGGTTCGATTCCCAGCCAGGGCACACAGTAGAAGCGCCCATCTGCTTCTCCACCCCTCCCCCTCTCCTTCCTCTCTGCCTCTCTCTTCCCCTCCCGCAGCCAAGGCTCCATTGGAGCAAAGAGGGCCCGGGCGCTGGGGATGGCTCCTCGGCCTCTGCCCCAGGCGCTAGAGTGGCTCTGGTGGCAACAGAGCGAAGCCCCAGAGGGGCAGAGCATCGCCCCCTGGTGGGCAGAGCGTTGCCCCCTGGTGGGCGTGCCGGGTGGATCCCGGTAGGGCGCATGCGGGAGTCTGTCTGACTGTCTCTCCCCGTTTCCGGCTTTGGAAAAATACAGAAAGAAAAAAAAAATTGAAATTACTCATACATTTTGCATTTTATCACCAATACAGTTTCTGAAAAACCTGTATGGGAGTAAAATAAGATTGCTAACTTTTTATTTACCCAAGTTATCCATTTTAGGAAGGATATTTTAATCCTAAAAAATGTAAGAGCATGCAAAAATAAAAAAATAAAAATAATAATAATGCATGCCTGACCTATGGTGGTGCAGGGGGTAAATGTTGATCTGGAAAGCGAAGGTCACTGGTTCAAAACCCTGGGCTTGCCTGGTCCAGGCACATATGAGAAGCAACTAGTATGAGTTGATACTTCCTGCTCCTCCACCCCCCCCCTCTCTAAAATCAATAAATAAAATCTTTTAAAAATAAAAAAGAAATACATCCTTAGTTTTATTTCACTGCTCATCAGAACCCCTGGCTCAAAGTTAGAGAGAAGTAACTAAAATGTAACTATATTAAAAAAGAAAAAGGGTTGTTCACAGCTATATAATTTTGCTTCCCATCCAATTCTTCCCTGGATACATTAAAAAAAAAATAGCATCTCACAAACAGCAGTTTTAAAGAGGTAATAGAAATGAACACAGGATCACAGTCCTCTTGAGAATATGTCAAGTCTGGTTCAAGCTGACCAAAGAGAAAAAAACAAATAACACCAAAAATAAAAACAGCCGAGTGTCAGCAAACCTCACCCCAGCAATTGCGTGCGCGAGTAAAGTCTTCCCGCAGCCCGGTGGTCCGTGAAGGAGAACTCCACGGGGAGGTATGACTCCCAGGTGCTGGTACACCTCGGGGTGACGCATGTGGATGAGCATCTTGCAGACTTCCTAGCAGGGAATAAACAGCAAAGATGTCTTTCCCAGCCCAAGAGAGAAAGATTCAATGTGGAATGAAACGTCCTATTCTTTGGAGCAGCAAACTACAGTAGAGAGAGTGCAGGCTTTAGATTTAGACCCAGGCCTGAATTCCAGCTCCGGTACCTATCGAGTGACTTCAGCAATAATACATCTGAGCTTCATTTCCTAATGTCTACCTTGTGTCTACCTTGAAGATGTAATGATGAGTAACTAGCATGTAACTGGAATAGCGTAGATACTAAAAAGCAAGTAGGAACCACTATTATCACTACTTTTTTTTTTTTAGAAACTTATTTTTTTTATTTTTTTATTTATTCATTTTAGAAAGGAGAGAGAGAGAAACAGAGAGAAGGGGGAGGAGCAGGAAGCATCAACTCCCATATGTGCCTTGATCAGGCAAGCCCAGGGTTTCGAATCGGCGACCTCAGCATTTCCAGGTCGACGCTTTATCCACTGCGCCAACACAGGTCAGGCTATCACTACTTTTAAATAATATTATTCATTTATAAAGCGTTCATCTTATGTACACCATAATTAAAGTGGTAACAACGTTGAAGTTATCAGGCTTCTTTCATCCCTTCTAAAAAGTGAAATAACCCTCCTAAGGGTACAAGTTTGGTTTGCCCTTCTCACATTCCCAATCTCTCTTTCTATACCCAGTTCCTAGCAGAAACAAAGAGGTAGGCTTGGTCTGCTTAACTGATTAGCAATATGCACACTGGAAGTAAATTCTGAACTTGAATAACCTTTAATGTCATATCATTGCCTCCGACATCTTCAAACTTCGCATTGGAGATCTGGAATTCTAGCATCCTGGCTTTAGCTGGTAAACAAAAAGGAAGGAAGTGAAAAGATCAGTGATTCAGTAGTAACTCAAAATTAAATTTAACAATTCATAAGTAAACAAAGGTCCATGAGATATTATAACATCTCCTAGTAAATGTCTCTGAACACAGAAGGCCCCCAAAGCCAATCAGCTTGGAAGAATGACGCCTCCCTCAAAGCAAACGCAACTACTGCCACCCCCAGACCTGCATCTCACCTTTCTTCTGCAGGATAGCTTCTATTTCTCCATCTACTTTCTGAAGATCTTCCTTCTTCCTTTTGCTTCCTTTGCTCTTCAATCTGCCTTTCCTTTTTTTATTACTCTCTAAAAGAGAAGACTCTTTTGAATCCTGGCAGATTAAAGAAAAGAGATTTGGGAAAGGTCCATTAATAATTCAAAAGGGGAAAGGTTTAGGCCCTGGCCGGTTGGCTCAGTGGTAGAGCATCAGCCTGGCGTGCGGGGGACCCGGGTTCGATTCCCGGCCAGGGCACATAGGAGAAGCGCCCATTTGCTTCTCCACCCCTCCCCCTCCTTCCTCTCTGTCTCTCTCTTCCCCTCTTGCAGCCAAGGCTCCATTGGAGCAGGGATGGCCCGGGCGCTGGGGATGGCTCCTTGGCCTCTGCCCCAGGCGTTAGAGTGGCTCTGGTCTCGGCAGAGCGACGCCCCGGAGGGGCAGAGCATCGCCCCCTGGTGGGCAGAGCGTAGTCCCTGGTGGACGTGCCGGGTGGATCCTGGTCGGGCACATGCAGGAGTCTGTCTGGCTGTCTCTCTCCGTTTCCAGCTTCAGAAAAATACAAAAAAAAAAAAAAAGGGGGGGGGGAGGTTTAGGCAAATCAAAATGCTTGGTTCTTGCATTATCCAAGAGAAATATAATGTGGGCCACTTATGTAAATATCTAGTCTAGCAGCCCCACTTAAAAAAAAGGGAAAAAATGCCTGACCAGGCGGTGGCAAAGTGGTTAGAGTATTGGCCTGGGACACAGAGGACCCAGGTTTGAAACTCTGAGGTCGCTGGCTTTAGCATGGCTCATCTGGCTTGAGCGTGGGCTCACCAACTTGAGTGCAGGGTCGCGGGCTCGAGCGTGGGATCATAAACATGACCCCATCATTGCTGGCTTGAGCCTAAAGGTCACTGGCTTGAGCCCAAGGATGTTGGCCTGAGCAAGGGGTCACAGGTTCGACTGCAGTCCCCTGGTCAAGGTACATATGAGAAAGCAATCAATGAACAACTAAGATGCTGCAACAAAGAATTGATGCTTCTCATTTCTTCCTTCCTATCTGTCTGTCCCTATCTGTCCTTCTCTGTCTCTCTTGCTAAAAAAAAAAGAAAAAGAAAAAAGAAATTAATAATTTTTATGTAACCAAATATATTCAATACATTATCATTTCAATATATAATATCATTTCAAAATGTAACATAAAGCCTGACCAGGCAGTGGCGCAGTGGATAGAGTGTCGGACTGGGACGCAGAGAAACCAGGTTCAAGAACCGGAGGTCGCCAGCTTGAGTGCAGGCTAATCAGGTTTGAGCAAAGCTCACCAGCTTGGACCCAAGGTCGCCGGCTTGCGCAAGGGGTCACTTGGTTTGCTGTAGGCCCATGGTCAAGGCACATATGAGAAAGTGATCAATGAACAACTAAGATGCCGCAATGAAGAATTGATGCTTCTCAACTCTCTCTTCCTGTTTGTCCCTATCTGTCCCTCTCTCTGTCTCTCTCACATACACAAAATATATATATATATATAATATAAAAAATTAACAAGATGTTTTATACTATTTTTGTAGTTAAGTCATTAACAACCAATGTGTACTTTATGCTTATAGCACATCTCAATGAGAAAGGTTGGAAAAATACAGTATTTACTTATTCTATATATTTTCAGTGTATACATTTATATAGGGTCCCTTAAGGTATTACCCTAAAGTGAGAATAAACCACCTTGCTGTTATAAAATTTATCTTTCCTACTTCCCACAATTACGAACTTTCCATAATACATCCCCCAAGCAATAATTCTTTTTAACTCTCACTAGTAAATTCATCTCAGAAAGCTCATTAGGCAGTAATTCAACAAACTGACAACTACATGCCAGATGTATTTTAGCCAGGGACATTACTAAACAAAACAAGGTCCTTGCTCTCTCTTGGAACAGATATTCTAGTGGAGAGAGACAAAGAAAAAAATACCCCAACTAAACAATTATACAAGTAGGTGGTTACCAGTACTTCAAAAAAGAAACACAGCAGGGTTAGGAAAGAGTCCCCAGCAATGTGCTATCTCACGTACATGTCAGAAGAGGCCTCTCTGTGAAGATGACACTTGAAAAGAGCAAGCAGTGAAGAGATGATGGAGGGGACCACAGGAATCTGGGGAGGGTGCCAGACAGAAAGAACAAGTGCAGTGCCCCAAGTGAGATAATGCCTGGTGGGCAGTGGATATGACCAGGAGGCGGCAGGGAAGCCAATCGTACAGGCTTTCCCTGTAGGATTTCCCCAAATCACTGCAAGAGCTTTGATTTCAGGCTAACTGAAGCCACTGGACGGTTTTTAATACAAGAATGACAACGATCTGACTTAACTCATAAAAAAGATATCTCTGTGTGAAGAATAAAATAGGGGAACAAGAGTGGCAGTCAACTCCAGTTGGAAGGTTATTCCAATAGTAAAAGGAAGAAAGGGTAGATGCATTATAAACTGTAACAAATATTGATTTAAAAAAAGAATAGAGGCATGGACTAGGCTGGAAATGCTGACAGCAGTGGGAAGTGATGAAACTCTACATGTATTTCAAAGTGCCCAGGACTCCTATTTAACACAAGAATCTGCTTAATATTATATTCAATGAGAAGACTGTAATGTACTCTAACTACGTGGGACTAAAATTTCACAGCAAAAATACCTCGATCTCAGACATTGTCTTCTGATGATTACTTTTCTCCTCTGATGCATCTAAGAAAAAACTGTTTTTCTTTCCACCTAGAGTTTTGTCAATGAACCATCCTCCTTCAGAACCTTTGGCAGGGGTCTTCAAAGGAGCAGAGCCAGCTTTGGAAGTCACCGGTGGTGTTGAAACACTGCTTTCTCTTTGCTCCATCTCAGGGGTACTGAAAACGGAATCAGGATTTCCTTTCCGATATAAGGAGAGCAGGGACGTGTTCATGTGATTTGCGGACTGGCAGAAACAGGATTTTAGTATAAGTTATTCAACAGGTACTCATGAAAGGTTGATTGCCTCTGTAGTAAGTTTTCTACATTTCTCTCCCATCAACTTTTCTCATAACATGTACGGTCAGAAAAACAGGTGCTCACAATGAGATGATTCAAACACAAAAATTTACTATCCAAAAAGATGTATCCACTCTCCACTCCAAGTTAATGTACCAATTCATAATTGGCAGTTAAATAAAATCAAGTAAGAATGGTCACTTTTAAAAAATATAACAAACGGGCCTGACCAGGTGGTGGCGCAGTGGATAGAGAGTCGGATTAGGATGCGGAGGACCCAGGTTCGAGACCCCAAGGTCGCCAGCTTGAGTGTGGGTTCATCTGGTTTGAGCAAAGCTCACCAGCTTGGACCCAAGGTTGCTGGCTTGAGCAAGGGGTTACTCGGTCTGCTACAGTCCCACGGTCAAGGCACATATTAGAAAGCAATCAATGAACAAGTAAGGTGTCGCAACAATAAACTAATGATTGATGCTTCACATCTCTCTCCGTTCCTGTCTGTCTGTCCCTATCTATCCCTCTCTCTGACTCACTCTCTCTGTCTCTGTAAAAAACAAACAGCCTGACCAGACGGTGGAGCAGTGGATGGAGTGTCGGACTGGGATGCGGAGGGACCCAGGTTCGAGACCCCGAGGTCGTCAGCTTGAGCGCGGGCTCATCTGCTGTGAGCAAAAAGCTCACCAGGTTGGACCCAAGGTCGCGAGCAGGGGGTTGCTCGGTCTGCTGAAGGCCCACGGTCAAGGCACATATGAGAAAGCAACTAATGAACAACTACGGTGTTGCAATGAAGGACTGGGGATTGATGCTCCTCATCTCTTTCCGTTCCTGTCTGTCTGTCCTTATCTATCCCTCTCTCTGACTCTTCCTCTGTCTCTGAAACAAATAAATAAAAACAACAACAACAACAAAAACAAACAAACAGATGGAAGTATGAAAATGAGCTGGTAGTCAATGAGTCATTACTATCCCATCATTTCAAAACTAGATCACATATAGCTGAGTATCCTCATGACTGTTAATAAATTCAAAAACTGAATTACCAATGGGAAAAAGAGAGTAAGTTATAAATGATTTTATACAATATTCCCATGTTTCCCTTTAATCTAAGTCTACTGATTGGAAATGCTACCTTTTTGGCACAAAATATATCCTTTTGTTAGGGTTTACCATTAATTCTCCTTTCAATTTATGTCTGCTCTTATTTCTGGCCAGTCTTTTCCCTTCTTTTCCCTGTATAACAAGCTATTAAATACGGGAAAGATGGTTAACCCAAGAGTTCACTAACCCTGTGCACAGAAGCATTCAGTTGTTTACTGATGAAGATGTTCAAAGTCTGTCATCCTAGTCCTGATTTTTTTCTAAGGAGGTTCATCATGATTTTTAAAAAGTATATGTCCTTTATGTCCTTTGAATGTTTGGCTTACCTGGGGATCTGGGCAGTCTTCCATATCTGAATCATCATCTGAGTAGCTCTCAGCATACCTCAGGAGAAAGAAGAAAAGAAACATTTTCAAGGCTTTGCTCTCATATCCTACAAAAACTACTCCCTAGAACCATGATGGTAAACCTTTTTATAAAAATCGCCCACTTTTGCAGTGCTGGTCAACCTGGTCCCTCCTGCCTACTAGTGGGCGGTCTAGCTTTCATGGGGGGGGGGGGGTAGCAGAGCAACCAAACGGCACCACGATTGGCCCACCATGAAAGCTGGAAAACCCACTAGTGGGCGGGAGGGACCAGGTTGACCAGCACTGCAGAAGTGGGCGGTTTTTATAAAAAAGTTCGCCATTATGGCCCTAGAAGAAAATATGCTGAGCGAGAGTATGATAATGGTCACAGCGCAGGCTTTGTAATCAGAGAAATCTGGATTCAACATCCATCCAGCTTGATCAGCTGTCAGCTTCTATGTCATCTCTCTGAGCCTCAGCTTCCTTATCTTCTATAGAATACTTTTTTTAAAAGACTTTATTTATTCATTATAGAGAGGGGAGAGAGGAAAGGGGGAAGGAGCAGAAAGCATCAACTCCCATATGTGCCTTGACCAGGCAAGCCCAGGGTTTTGAACCAGCAACCTCAGCGTTTCCAGGTTGACCCTTTATCCACTGCGCCACCACAGGTCAGGCAGCTTCCTTATCTTCTAAATGGAGAAAATAAGCAGTGTGTATCTCAGTGGGTTATTAGAAGATTCAATGAAAGCTTGAAAAGTCCTGAATAGATAGTAAAAGCTTAAATTGTGCTTTTCTATAGCTTAGCAATAAATAAAAGTGACATGCAAATT